>NC_090436.1:992087548-992703798 GCF_031143425.1 Pleurodeles waltl | reverse complement strand
AAAGCACCTTCCTGCTTGTGGGAACACTGTGGCTTCCACAGGAGATGGGAGCCAGCTGAGGCCGCGTGGGCCTTCAGGCTCCCCTCATGGCCCACATATGATGAAGACACTTGAGGAACAGTCACATCGGCAAAGTTAAAGACACACAAGGTCACATTAGAGATTACCTCGGGCGTCCTTTACGCAGCTGTAGTGTAGGAGATGCACTATACATTTACCCAACAAGGTAGAGGTTACTAATTTGCCAGTAGAAAGCATTCCAGTTGGTTTGACATTGAGCACACAACAGGTGGCCTCTTCTTTGGATAATTATGAGTGGCAGGATTCATTCTGGCACTATGCTCATTTTACTGTAAATAAACCTCAATGAGAGCACTTACAGATATAAACAAAGCGGATCCTTAAGTTGAAGCTGCACTTGTTTAAACTACTATTCATCCAACTTTCTAACACATGGTCAAGGCATGCAAGTGCTTTTTCTCTGCATACACACCTTGAAAAGTTATCTGTAAAGATGATAGAGGTGTTGAAATCTTTGCTTTCTTTGAGCGCAATATCTCATGTAGTGACCGGGAGGAGTAAGTTATTGTGAACTGCTGCTGAGAGCCAACTCCTACCATGCGCTGCCAAAGGCCATGGATGGAGTGACGCTGAGTGGTTATAGGGGGTTGCCCACAGACCAGGACCTGCAGCCAATCCCTGCCACGTATGGCCAAAGCCCATGCATGACGCGGGGTTGTGTGGTTATAGGGTGTTGGTTGCAGGGTCTGCCTGCAGGCTTAAGGCCGTGAGCATCAGTGGTTGAATTAAGGTAAAGTAATTAAAATTACTTTATGTTGAAAAAACTGAATTTCCCTGAAAAAAAATAAAGGTTATAGGGACATTATAGCTAGGAAATAGAATTTAAAAAAACATAGAAATTCACTTAAAAAAAACAAAGGTTAAAGGGACGTTATAGTTAGCCTCGCATTTTAAATGTTATTTAAAGCACCTTCCTGCTTGTGGGAACACTGTGGCTTCCACAGGAGATGGGAGCCAGCTGAGGCCGCTTGGGCCTTCAGGCTCCCCTCATGGCCCACATATGATGAAGACACTCGAGGAACAGTCACATAGAACCATAGAAATTTATCAGTTATAGTTAGAAGTATTTTAAGTAACTATAACTCATGCTCTAAGGTAACTATAACTCGCGCCCCCTCCTTGCACTGCTACTTACTCCAGTTATTACAGCACTCATGACATCTTTTATAACATCATTGATAATATCACTGTAAAAAAAATTCTTAAATTATTCATTAAAAAAACTGTGGATGGGGGACAAGTTATAGTTTCCATAGAGCACGAGTTATAGTTACTTGAAATAACTCTAGCTATATCTGTCGAAATTATATATATATACAACAAACATAACATAACAATCATAACATAAATAAGAGAAGACTGAAGAATATTGTTTAGTAGTGTGTTGCGACTGCAAAGACGTTTAGAGGTAAGAACAAATACTCTAATCAATCAATCATAGTATTTATAGAGCGCGCTATGTACCCGTCAGGGTTTCGAGGCGCTGAGGGCGGGGGCGGGGGGGGGGGGCTGCTGATTTAGCGGTCGAAGAGCCGAGGACAAGGTGAGAGCGGTGTAGTGTGCCACAAGGCAATGCAGGAAGGAGGAGAGAGAAAAGGGCAGTTCTGCAAGTTTTTATACAAATCACACCACACGGGAGCAGATTTTAAATACACCCTTTGTTTTACGACTCTTTTATGCTGGAAACCTTGTTCTGAACGTGGTTTCAGATGGATTTGAAGAGGATTAGCATTCAGCTCTTCTGTGAAGCTCGGATAAACGCTAAAACAGAAGCAAACTTTACCCAGGTCTGAGAAAACTTAATCCGATAAAAGCAGATCTGAGCATGAAATATTGTCTGATTTAAATCAGCTTTTAATCCTCCATAATTTTTTCAGGGATTTATGAATGAGATGAGGATTACGGTATGATGGCGTAAACAATTGATTCACCCATGACATTCTGCCATAGCATCTTTTAATGTGCCACTTACCATCACTCCAATTGTTAGGGCCAGAAGACAAGCAACCACAAGTAGAGTCCTCATTGCTTATGAATTGTTTCTGAAAATAAAAAGAGTTGTATGGCCATTTTTGAATATTGTATACAGTTTCTGATTAAAAAAACAACATACACAATTACTTTGGTTTCATTAGAAAATTACATTATTTGCAAAATATTTAAATGATATAATTATGGAAAAAGACTGGAACCGGATAGCCCCACCGGAAATGACACAGCTTAGTGGCACAGGTCCTGGCAGCCATATGGGCTAGATGCTATTTTACCCTCCCCTGAGCCGGATATCTTCTAGCTATCAAGATAGTAAAGTATCTGCTGATCCAAAGCGAGGCCTTTCCTCCCTGGGTGCTATGTGCATTAACCTTCTCCGGACCAGCATCAGAAGCTACCTACTTGCAAGTTCCTTACTCTTATCATTGCTGCAGTGTTTTTTCAACCCTATGATTTGCCACAAAGTTGCAAAGCATATTAACTATTGCTTGAGTAAATCACCCAGTAATAAATCTTCTAAAAGCAAAAAAAATAAAAAAATACTTATATTTTATTATTTGATGAACGATATTAAAAAATAAATTACATCTACAGCATAACGTGGAATAACTACATTAGTAAATGTATTGAGACAGTCGCTTGAAGCGATGGTGAAGCGGGTGCAATAGCACTGGGGCCCTCAGGTCTGAGTGACCCACTGAATCCTGATTGTTTCTGTGTTTTACTACGCAGACAGCAGGTATTGTAGCCTTTATTCTGCGCGCACTGGCTCCAAATTTTCATTCAGCTCTTATTTTTCTGTGATGCGTTGCGGACAGAATTACAAAAATCAATAGAGAGAACTGCTGTCTTTTCTTGTAATTTATTAGGTGGGTCCACAAAATATTTTGTCCTTGGCCACAGAAATCATTGACTTCAGTAAGTTCTCAGACAAATTTCACAGTATCCGTCAACAAAAAACAAAACACTGAGATTATGGGGCCATAGGTACGAAGGCATTTTGCATTTTCTAATGGTTCAAATCACTATTTAGGACGTTAGGAAATGTACAATGGCATTTTTGGTATTTATGAAAGGCATTTGCGGTGGTGCAAAATGCAATTTCTATCACATAGAAATTCCATTTTGAAAATCGCTAAATAGGAAATTCTAAGTAGGGATTTCCAAATAGCGAATCGCTAACAGTACATACATAGGATTTCTTAGTGTGAATATTTGCTAAATAGACATTTAGGAAATGCATTTACCATCAATGATGCTGATTCAGAATGGCGGCTCTATATATCTTGGGGAGGAGAATGACGATTTTGGCTGGTAGACAGAGAAGGAGGCGGAGGCAGGAGAGGAAATATAGGGTCAGGGTCACCCTTTTTTAACAGACTGAGGAGGAGATATGTGAGAAGTACTGACTCAGTGATGAGGTAATTTGGGAATTAATTGCTGAGTCACAACCTCAGCTACTGATCCTATCAGTCAGAAGCAATGCAGTCCCACCTCATGTCCAGGTATAGTGTTGTCTACACCTTTTGGCTTCAGGCAGTCACCAGGGAGTCATAGCAGTGGCAGGATGAGTATCTCAAAGAGCATTTTCTAGGTTTTGTCACATGTATCTGGACATCATGGTAAGTAAAATAAACAAATACATATGCTTACCAAATATGCCCCAATATTTGCTTCCAACGCAATGTTTTACTTTTCCAATGTAATTGGCTGTGTTGATTTCACACATATTGCCATATGTGAAATATGCAAAGCATCCATTTGCACAATGTACAGATAGTATGTGATGTCTCATGCATCATAACTGACCTTATATGCAGATTCCCACGTAGCACCCATGGCTCCTTCATGTTCTGCCACAGTGGAATACATAACCAACTGTTGCAAGGTGAATTAGGCAATGGCTTATAACTTTGTAAAAGAATTGCTGACTCAATGCATAAATTTGTCCAGAACTGTTCGCGTAATGTGACCTAATGGTTTATCCTTCTCATGCTCTTTAAGTAGAGAATGCATATGTCTTGTGTCCTTGGATACTGACACCATACTTGACTCCAAGAATTAGAAGTGAAAGGCAGTACAATTGGGCACATAGGACAACACGGCCATCTTCAAACAGACCTTTGGCTAATGAATTACATGTCCCGCTGCCTCCAAAAACCTTCTGGAGCACTACTTTACAGATCTGAGACCACCTAATTTGGATGGTTGGAGGTCTGTTTTCACTGCCCCTCTCCACCAGCAAAACCCTGGCTGTACGGGGCAGTATAAACTGCTCAGTTCTCCCCTCGCAATGTAAGAGGACTCACATGGTGAGATTTTTTTATTTTTAAACAGAAAATCCAGATTCTGGATTTTCTGTTTGAAGATAATAATGACAACATTTTAGTGTAGGGCTCCATCATGTTGATGGAGCCATGCACCAAACTGTAAATGACATTGTCATGAGCCACTGCAACAGTGGTTCCTAACAATGTTTTAGAAATGACTGCTGGCTTGGTGGTCATTTTCAAATTTGGTGGGTGGAATAGCCTCGATCTCGTGGCTGTTATATCCTCCTCCAGGCCAACAGAGATTACTCCAGCCACCACAATTAAATCAGGCCATTAGACTAGTCATAGATTGTGGCTTGGTCATGCGCAAGCTATTCATCAACAAGCTATTGTATGCATGCTCAGAACGGATAGCAAATACTAATGGGGATTAACCATGGAGAGGAAGTGGAGTAGGTGGTGCCACAGTAGGTGACTCCCAGAAACTACAAATTGGAATTGGGGCGACTGGCAAAGGCTCCAATGTGAATCCAACCATAATCCTTGGTAAGACAATGATTTCCCCATGCTTTGCCCACATTCTCCAAAATATAGTGACACAGTTTGTCAGTCACTGCATATCTGTCAAGAACTTGCAGGGTCCCGGAAACGCTGTACCCATATTATAGGGGCACTATGACTTAACACATTAAAAAACTGTCAAATACGATCACCTATTTTCAACATTACACATGCTTAGCCACCTGTATCCATAATGCTCTCACTATAACAGTAGCCAAACCTGGGCTATGGAGAAGATCTTCATCACGCTACCTAATGTAAGCTGATGAGCAATACATACAGTGCTCTTTCCAAATTAGTAGAAATAGGGCTGTGTTAGACAAAGTGCTATGCCACTTAGGAGCCAGGTATGAAGTGGATGGATATATGTGCAGGGATATCGTGCCACTGGCAATAACATTTCCTGGCCAGTATTCCTGCACATAAATTTGTCTATTATGAATATTTTCTCCTAGAATGGGGTACAACATGTGGACTCAGCATTTCCAGGTCCAAATCCAGATGCGGTGTCCCTATTTTGAGGACAATTTCACTGTGATTTATCACATGCTGTAAATTGGATGGGGATAAGGCAGTGACTGTTGAAAGAAAAGCAGATGAGATGTGCTGGCAGAAGGGAATATTCCGTGCTCCTGTGTACCATGGGGTGTCAGGTGGGTGACAGGGGTGAAGGTATGGCTGCATTTGCAACCCAAACCCAAAGTATAATGACTTTTCCTAATCTGTGATTTCCTATTAGGAAATCGCAATTTGGTGATTTCCTAAATTGTGATTTCCTAATTGCGATTGCAGATCTGTAGAAATCACTATTAGAGGAATACACTCCTATGTTGATTTCATTTTGTGATTCCCCAATAGCAATGTCTACAAATTTGCTATTTGAAAATCGCTAAACCAAACTTTTGTACATGGCCCATAGACCAGTCTGAACCCATATGACAATTTCAAAGAAGCACAACCCCTTTCTCTGGCCAAAGCCTCTACTTTATACTTAAAGTGCACTAATACCATCCAAAAATAAATGTAAAGTTTCTTTATACATTGTGGGCTAATTGCCAGTTCTAATTATGCCCTTCGATAGCATTCAGTGGGACCCAAACCTGTTGATCCAAAGGGTACATCAAGGTAATACAGAAAATAATATGAGTGGATACCTCTGTCATTCAGAAAAAAAGATTACAGCTGCGACTGTTAAGTAAATATCTATGTTAAAAAAATACTTATACACATTTTATTTTTGTGAAAAATATAGATAGTAGAAGTAAAATTAAAAAATCACTGAACTGAAGTGTAACTGAGATGATCAGTCATAACTTCACAAGTAGTTAATTCAAATCAAATCAAAGGTTCTTCATTCGGTCACAAGAGACCATAAAATCACGACACGTAAAATAACACATTTCATAGTAAATTCCTGGTTTCAAAAACCTTCTAATTCTCGTTAAAATATGAGTAGCGACAATTAACATTTTTGAGCGAGTGGTCCTTTCATAGTACAATTCAGTAAAAATTCAATCTGGTATTATTTGTTTTTTTTAATAAAAGATAACATTTAATCCTGCCAAAAAAAGTGACTAACAAGTAATATTCTGTTAAAACAAATTCACCACTACAATATAAAAAAATTCCAACCTAGCTAAAAGGTATGTAAAGACTCTTTCAGGTAAAATAATTTTCATGTATGATGATAAATAAAGCCTATAATATAAAATAATATCCTCAAAGTCCTTTTCTAACCCAGAGTCTCCTTTCTACATATAAGTCCCATCCTCGTCATGCATCCTAAAAAAAACTTGTTAAGGATCGGACAAAACCCAATCATATAGCATTGAACAAGGATTATCTAATCAAATCAGCTCAGTGATTAATTTCTATAAATACATTAATCATAGTAGATCAGAGTAGAAGAGCATTTAGCAAATTCAAATTACAATTTTATTTAAGTTCTTTCTAACAGTGATTACAGAAATTAAAAAGTTTGCTAAAGCGCAACATATTTCAATGCTCGTCTGACATTGCAGCATTAGTCTGATGAGGAGCAGACCCGATGATGAAGCATGACATCCAGTGGGTGTGTGAGGGTTCTAGCTTCTAAATATAGAAGTGCCTCTGTGACCTCTGTCTATCTATGAGGAACGTGTACTTTTTGATTTGCACCATAAATTGCAATCCATGCCCACTGTACAAACCAAAGGTTCCAGTCATAGCGTGCAGCCACTTACCGAGCTTGAAGGGTCAACTGAGTGAGCTTGCTTCAGTGTGTGCAGTGTTTATTTGCAAGCAAACAAGCCTTTACATTTATAGCTTGCTCTGCAAGGCTGGGATTAATAAAGTTACTGCACAAATGAACTAGAAGGTGTGCGAAATAACCCTCATCTCAACTCCAGGAGGTGTCTCCTTGCCAACAGCTTTGTTTCAAAAACCTTCCAGTCCTGTGGCTTTGTCTTTTGAAATAGGTGGTCAGGTGGGAGATTTCGGTTGAGAGGTTTACTTGCCACTTAGCAATACCTCTAATTATTTGCATAATTGGATAATTCATCTGGAGGTGGATAATGTAGCTGTTCAGTTTCTGTGAGACAGACTTCCTTTGTTTTACTGAATTTGTCCACACCAGCTTTTCTCATCCATTCTGAATCTCAGTCATGGTCTGCATTTAACAGTAGGGTAGTTTAGAGAAAATTAGGAAAACATGCTATACATGTAGCAAGTTCGATTTGCTGTTCCCTTTCATGTAATAATGCACTCCTGTATTTCATCCAGCACCGTGCTTGGGAAACTTCTAACACTTTTTTTCCAAAAGGGCATTGAAGAGTGGGCTGTTTCTGTCTCAACTTCCACCAATAAGGATCTAGGGCTAGATGTATGAAGTTCTTTTATCTGCAACAGGTAAAAGGCTTTTGCCATGTACCATTCCATATATTGCAAGTTGGTATCATGTTACCGACTTGCAAAATAGGGATCGTGACTCCCTACTAGGAAGGGGCTTGCCAAGGGCGTCCCTTCCTAATAGCAACTCGCAGGGCCATGTATGATTGTTTTGCAACTGGGAAATGCGGTTGCAAAACAATTGCAGTTACCACCAACTTACGGCAAAATGGAAGGTGTACAAAGGGACACCTTCCCCTTTGCGGATGAGTGCGCAAACATTTTTTAAGAGCTGGCCGGGCATCCCACTGACCTCTGCCCACTCTTAAACAATGAAAATAAATCTTTCCAGTTTTCTTTTTGTAATGCATCTCATTTTTCATTAAGGCTACATTACAAAAAAAGATTGGTTTATTTAAAAGCAATCACAGACTTGGTGGTCTGCTGCCCCTAGCAGGCCACAATCCCTTTGGTTTTAGCCACTCATAATGGGTCGCAAATTGTGACCTGCCTCAGGAATATTGATGACGCAGGTCCATTTGCAACTCACTGCGAATTACACTGTCATACCTCGCAGTTTACGATTTCCTAATAGAGAATCACTAAGATTCGCTATTAGGAAATCATAAAGTGCTCTTTTGGCACATCTGGGCCATAATTCTTTGAAAGCGGGACTTGAGGTTGTATTGAATGCACTCTGTAAAAGCCAATACTCGGAGATGAGATATTTAACAGGTGGGTAAATACCTCTAGTCATAATTTTGGCGCGTGAAACAAAGCATAACATGCAGATGGTTCTGAATTAATCACACCAAAATCTGCATGTTTTTATTTTTACCACATATTTACCCCTGATACAGTTGAGCTGGAGTGGCCTCTCCAAATCTGTCAAGGAAAAGCAGCGGGGTTCAATGTTTACTTCACAATTCGTAATTCCGGTTCAGAGTTTATCTCCTAATATGGCATTAAGTATATATCCCCTTTGTTTGCAATGGGGTAACAGGGGCCTGTTACCTTTGACTGAGCTGATAGTCTTCATAAGCCAATAATGTGTTATGCATTGCCCTGTAATTGCTGTTTCCATTCAGTATTACTTGATCTTGAACTCATAGTAAAATTTATCCTGACATTTTCTCCTCCATTTTGAGGGCCTCATTACGAGGACAACCACACTCGTGGAGATGGTTGGACAGCTGCACTCCAGGCAGTCCAACTGCCACATTACAGCTCTGGCAGGTGGACCCACCAGGGGACTGCCGTTACCCCCAGGAACATCATTCCTGACAGGCTGAAGGCAATGTGAGTTGTATTCAGCCACGGCGGCACTGAACTTAGTGCCACCGTGCTGATTGCAACTCAACTTTCCACCAGCCTTTCCATAGCGATCACCATTGGTGGAAAGCCAGTACAGCGGCCAAAGGGGGGCCTCTCCACTGCTCATGCCCATGGCATGGGCAGTTCAGGGGCTCCCCTGCCCAGCACCATCAAAATGCGCACTGTCTTTTTTGCAGACACTGCGCATTTCGATGGTGCTGATGTGCTACGGTATGGGCCTTGGCTCCCTTAAGGGAGCTGAGACCAATATTGTAGCACTGTTTCCATCAGTCAGCCCAGCGGGAATGTCATAATACAATGTTCCCACTGGGCAGCCCAGCGGGAACATTGCAATACACCTGGGTAGGATGCTACCACCATGGCGGTGGCGTCCTCCCCGCAAGTTTGGCGGTCGGCTTGTCCGACTGCCAAACTCATAATGAGGCCCTAAGTCTTTCAGTAGCTATGGTGTGGTGACTATTTTGGGCCCTTTGCTGGTCACATCACCATTGTGTACCTTTTTCCTAGTTCTTTACTAACACAATGTAGGAAAATGCTTCTTTTTGCATGATCACCCCTTTTTGTTTTGGACTAATGCTGCTCATTTTTTACTTTGTGCCCTTGGACTCTGCTAATCAGGGCCCAGTGTCTATGTTTGACCCCCCAAGCATGTTGAAATTGGCCATACACCTAATTGGCATATTTAACTTGCCCAAACGTCCCTAGAATATTTTTCCAAGTGCACCCAGGGCCTGTACATTAGGTTTCACTACTGGACTGCAGCACACTTTATGCCACTCACTAAAGTGAACTCACAACAGTTAGCAGGCAAGGGATAAATACAATGATTATTTCGAACAACCAATATTAACTCTTGGTTTCAAGGGGCAAATTATTTGCCCTTATTTATTCCATTCCATTTATTCACAACATACAGCATCAGAGTCATTGGAGAGTAACTTGTCTCTTATTCTAACAACATGGCGAAAATATATACAATTCTAAATGCATTCGTATTTGCAACACACATTTCTTACAAACAATACACCGATAATTTCAAACATAACAAAAATCTGAAAGAAACTAAGAGAAAACGTGTGCCCATCTACAAGATTTTTTACAGATAGTCACATTAACACAATTCACAATGTGATCTAATCTCATCTGGTAACCAAGGGTCTTGCACCCAGCTGTACAATACCTAAATGTTTATTGGAAAGGTATTATGTAGTGCTAAACTACTTATGTTTATCAATTCATTATCACTCCAAGCCCTTGATTCCACTAGCAGGATGTCGACGCGTTTCGGCCTTAACATTCAGGGCCTCGTCAGGACTGTCAGGGGGCACTGGCACCACTTTCCCTCCGTTATGATGTATATCCAACCTTACAAGTTAATATCCTCTTCTTTTAGTGATTTCTTTCAATTCACAGTTTTCACAACAGGTCAGACAGGTCACCTTAGACAATCCTGGAACTCTTGTACCCCGGGAAGCAGCAGGCAGCCTGGCTCCAATCCTCACCAGCCTATGTTTCAAACAACGAGGCCGGGCTAAAGTGACAGCGGACAGTGGAAACCTGGCTGCAGGTCTACTTTTTTAGCCTGGCTATGTTACTTTAAAATTACAAATTAGACTTGTCAAAATTACCCATTTTATCAGGCTAAAACCTTCCCTTTAAATATTAAGAAGTCATCTCAGAAGAAAGGCTGTATGACATTTAAAAGTAGTGCATGTACACGTTTCATGTTAAACACATCCTTACAGTGAAAAGGATCCTAAAGCTTTTTTAGCTGTAGCAGGGTTAGCTCTTCAATAGTAAAGTATTGGGATAACTAATTAAAATGAATAATGCTAACTCCAGGAAACACCTACAATGTTTATTCATGAACTTTTTAAAAGTCTATTACATCCCAACTTACTGGTAAAGTCAGATTTGCAATAGTTATCTTTGAAACTGTATTTTTAGAATTTTACTCTTTTCCTTCTTGAATCCTCTGGAGGCCTATTTGCATGCACTCAAACTTTCATCCAGGAGTCAAATAACCCCACTGATGAGGTGTGAACTTCCTCTCAGAGCTGTGACAAAGGTCTAGGGTGTGCGGAAGCGTTCTGTTCCTCTGGCAAAAGGGCCATCTGAGTTGTCGGAGGAACGCGATTAATGTCAAAGAAGCCTACCCTGTCACAGGCAAAGATTAGCTGACACCTGCACCACCAATCTGCCAATTGTAAGGGGCAGTCACTCTCTTGGGAATGCTTATTAACACAAATTATTTTTGACTGCGTAAGATTCGATTTTGCTATGCACGTGAGTTAGCTAATCCGTTACTGGAACGTATATGAGAAATGGGAAATTTGCAAATAGATGTTCAACATTACTGGAAAGATGTGTTTATAATACATATGCTATGTAGGTAATTCCTCTGGACCATGGCTTGCAGAGCTTGTTAGCTGCTTGCATTTAAAATTATTTATGTTCTCCTGCGTGGTTTTAGGATGCCAGTGGAAAGAGAGAAACAAATAAAGTGAGAAGACAGAGAATAATCATCAATGCTAGTTCACCCGTGTTTATTAAGCCACATTCTATCAACGGGCGTTACCCAGTGAGTTTCAATCTGAAATACCGCTGTCCATATGTGAAAGCAGATTTTCTTTTAAATGGATTGGGAGTGAGTTTGCTAAAATGGGATACAAATTTGAAATAGTTTCCTTTCAAGCTGGGGGTCTATGTCCTTCAAGGAATATGTGAATGACTCATTGCATATTGTCCACAGTTCTTCAATGACATTACTTTTGCATTGCTATTTCCATGATTTTTTAGACCAGTGCTTCTCATAGCAAAGCTGGATGCCATAGTGACTAGGGAATAAAGCCACCGATCCTCCTAAGTGTGAGACAGCTCTCCACTGTGCCCTTAACCTGTGCATGGTTGTGATGTTTAAGGTTGTGCCAGTTTGCTGAGTATGATGATGGAGCTCAATAAGCTTGCAGGCCCTTAGATCTTCAGAGGCGTTTGTGAGTGTTGGAGATGTTACTAGACATATACTTCATGACAACTGTCATCATTACCTCTTTGGCCTATTGGATGTTCCCATGTTGATGACAGGAGGTTCTCCATCAACATCTTTAGCTGTGTATGCATGGATGCCAGTGTATGCATTGATTATGTGTTTTTACGTTGGGATTTGTGTTAATACCTGTTTGAGCATGCACACATTTAGTGTTCAAAATCCAGATGCACTGGCTTTTGATTTTGACAATGCCCATTTTAAATATAGGTGTTGGCCCCAAATGTTTACAGTGTTCATGGGCACTATTCAGAAAATAGTGTTGCAAGTTATTACTCTCAGATTAAGTGTGTGTAATTTTTGCTATAGTTTATTTTACTGATTTGGTATTATATTTTAAATCGTGTGTTTTTCTTTTGTAATTTATTTATTGGTGGGTTGTTGGGTTTTTTAGGAGCTAGGGAGGGAAATGCAATATTTATTTTAAAATGTTTATCATTTTTGGGTTATTATTTATTTAGATTATTTTAGTTGTGAATTATGAAATGGATACTTTTAAATAAAATGGCAATTACTTTTGTAATTGTAATTGATTAATTAGAATATTGTTTATGTAAAGAATTTAAATGATTTTAGTAATTAGCATATTGATTTATTGTAATGTTTTTAAAAATTAATATCTATTGGTAATTACCTACAAGTATTATTTTAATGTACTTAATTTTTAATTTGTGTTTTTTTCGATTTTGGGGTGTTAAATTTGTATATATATATATATATATATATATATATATATATATATATATATATATATATATATATCATATATTAATACATTGACCCCTTTGCTGCCAGGCCTTTTCCCCCTCAAGTTCAGGCCTTTTTTGGCTATTTGGGGCAGTTCGCGCTTAGGCCCTCATAACCTTTTGTCCACATAAACTACCCATGCCAAATTTGTGTCCTTGTTTTTTAACATCTTAGGGATTCTAGAGGTACCCAAAGTTTGTGGCTTCCCTTGAAGGAGACAAAGTTTTTATTTTAGAAGAAAAGGGAAAAAGGGCTGCAGAAGAAGGCTTGTGTTTTTTTCCCTGAAAATGGCATCAACAAAGGATTTGCAGTGCAAAAATCACCATCTTCCCAGCTTTAATGAACTGGCAGACTTTAATCAGAAAACCCAATTTTTCAACACAATTTTGGCATTTTACTGGGACATACCCGATTTTTACTATTTTTGTGGTTTCAGCCTCCTTCCAGTTAGGGACAGAAATGGGTGTGAAACCAATGCTGGATCCTGGAAAGATAAAAGTATAAACATTTCGGAAAAGTATTCAAAATTCTGAATTCAGAAAGAGTTAATTTGTGTAGATCCTACAATGGTTTCCTACAGAAAATAACAGCTGAAATGAAAACATATTGAGATTGGGGTGAAAAAATAGCAATTTTTCTCCATGTTTTACTTTGTAACTTTTTCCTGCGATGTCAGATTTTTTAAAGCAATATGCCGTTATATAGGGCTTGTAGGTTCATCCAGAACCCTAGGTACCCAGAACCAATAAATGAGCTTCACCTTGCAATGGGTTTTCATTCTATTCGGGGTATACAGCAATTCATTTGCTGAAATATAGAGAGTGAAAAATAGGCATTGAGAAAACCTTTGTATTTCCAAAATGGGCACAAGATAAGGTGTTGAGAAGCAGTGGTTATTTGTACATCTCTGAATTCTGGGGTGCCCATACTAGCATATTAATTACCCGCCATTTCTCAAATAGATGTCTTTTTTAGACACTGTCTTACATTTGGAAGGACAAAATGAAGAGAAAGATAAGGGGCAATAACACTTGTTTTGCTATTCTGTGTTTCCCCAAGTCTCCCGATAAAAATGGTACCTCACTTGCTTTGGTAGGCCTAATGCTCACGGAAGGAAACGCAACATAGACACATCACATTTTTACATTGAAATCTGACGTGTTTTTGCAAAGTGCCTAGCTGTAGATTTTGGCCTCTAGCTCAGCTGGCTCGTAGGAAAACCTACCAAACCTGTGCATTTTTTAGAACTAGAAACCTAGGGGAATCCAAGATGGGGAGACTTGTGGGACTCTCACCAGGTTCTGTTACCCAGAATCCTTTGGAAACCTCAACAATTGGCCAAACAAACACTTTTTCCTCACATTTCGGTGACAGAAAGTTATGGAATCTGAGAGGAGCCACAAATTTTCTTTCCACCCAGCGTTCTCCTAAGTCTCCTGATAAAAATGGTACCTCACTTGTGTGGGTAGACCCAGCGCCCGTGACAGGAAATGCCCTAAAACACAACGTGGATACATCACTTTTCCCAAAGAAAACAGAGCTGTTTTATTTTCAAATGACTCACCTAGGGAAACCTACCAAACCTGTGCATTTTTAAAAACTAGACACCTAGGGGAATCTAAGATGGGGTGACTTGTGAGGATCTCACACGGTTCTGCTACCCAGAATCCTGTGCAAACCTCAAAGTTTTGCCAAAAAAACACTTTTTTCTCAGATTTTGGTGAAAGAAAGCTATGGAATCTGAGAGGAGCCAAAACTTTCCTTCCACCCAGCGTTCCCCCAAGTCTCCTGATAAAAATGGTACTTCACTTGTGTGGGTAGGCATAGAGCCCACTACAGGAAATGCCCGAAAACACAACGTGGACACATCACATTTTCCCAAAGAAAAACAGCTGTTTTTTGCAAACTGCCTAGCTGTGGATTTTGGACTCTAGCTCTAGCTCTAGCTCTAGGACTCTAGTTTCTAGGGAAACCTTGCAAACCTGTGCATTTCTGAAAACTATACACCTAGGGGAATACAAGATGGGGTGACTTGTGGGGCTCTCACTGGGTTCAGTTACTCAGAATCCTTTCCAAACCTCAAAATGTGGCCAAAAAACACCTTTTCCTCACATTTCGGTAACAGAAAGTTCTGGAATCTGAGAGGAACCACAACTTTCCTTTCACCCAGTGTTCCCCCAAGTCTCCCGATAAAAATGGTATCTTACTTGTGTGGGTATGCCTAGTGCATGTGACAGGAAATGGCCTGAAACACAACCTGGGCACATCACAAATTTCCACTGAAAATTGAACCTTTTTTTGCAATGTGCCTAGCTGTGGATTTTGGGCCTTAGCTCAGCCGGCACCTAGGGAAACCTAGAAAACGTGTGCATTTTTTAAAACTAGACACCTAAGGTTATCCACAGTGGGCTGACTTGCCTGGCTCTCACATGTTTTTTCACCCAGATTTCCTTGCAAACCACAAATGACTAAAAATCACGTTTTCCTCACACTTCTGTGATTGAAAATTCTGGAATCTGCAGAGAGCCACAAACTTCCTTGCACTCAGCACTCCCCCAGGTCTCCTAATAAAAATGGTACCTAACTTGTGTGGGTAGGTCAAGCGCCCGCAACACGAAATGGGACAAAATACAACATGGACGCACCACAGTTTTTCACCAAAAACTGTCCCTTTTCTCCAATGTTGGTAGCTTGAGATTTTGGACCCTCACTTAGCCGGCACATAAGGAAACCTTGCCAACCTGTACATTTTTTAAACCTAGACAGCTAAGGGTATCCAGGATGGGCTGACTAGCGTGGCTCACACCACATCTTTTTACCCAGAATCCCTTGTAAACCTCAAACATTCATTAAAAAACACAATTTCCTCACATTTCTTTGATAGAAAGTTCTGGAATCTGCAGGGAGCAACAAATTTTCCTTTCCAGACATTTCAGAAAACTAGAGGACACCCTGGGGATTCCATAGAGGTGAGGTTTGCGTAGATCCTCCAACATTTTCTTACCCAGAATCCCCTGCAAACTGCAAATTTAGCTAAAAAAACACATTTTCCCCACATGTCTGTGTAGGATCACTGCACCGCACAAATTTCCTTTCCCTTAGTCTACCGATATGCGCACTGCTCATCATTTCTGTGAAAACTAAAAATTCCCTCCGGAGATGGGGAAAGCTCTTTCCCATCTCCTGAGACTGCTTTTGAAAAATACATTTTTCAGATTTGATGGTTGTGTGTAGAGGATGGAATGGTTCCATATTCACCATACGACCACCAGTGCTCATGATGGAACCATTCCATCATGAGCACCAAAGGTGCCAGAACTTTGCAGAACATCTGCAAATTTCCATCCAGGGCCTGTGGTGTACAGACTGAGAGGGCCAACCTGACTGGCATTCCTTTCTGTCCTGCTTCCTTTGAAGTCCAGTTTGATTTACCCAGCCCCCTTCCTGGCCTGTTGCAAATCTCCCCCATAAGATGACCTCTGCTCAGTGCAGGCCAGTTATCACCTCATTAAAGCAGCCTGGCTAATCCTGTTAAGAGAGGCCACTAGCAGGTTGGATATTGGCTAACAGAAAAGAAAGTCCTGTAACTTATTTTCTGTGTTAGTAATGATAAATTCAACAGTGGCAAGTGGTTAGATTTATCATTACCAATCTTTTGAGTCCTTTCATGACACATTTAGCCCCTCTTAGCATTACTGATGCTTAGGTGAAATATTCCCATGTTATCCTATGGAGCTAAGTATCTACAATGAGGAAAAATGAAATAGGCAGTTTTTCTCCTCAACAGGGCATATAAAACACCTTTTATAATGTCCTTGCTTATATTCACATGGAACTCCATGCCTTGGGAACACAGGGAGACCTTAGGCATGATTTATCTATAAAAATAACATAGATAATCACTTTGTAATTACCTTTAATTTCAAAGTCAAATTTTCACACATTTTACGTTTTAAGGACAATCTGCAAGGCAGGGCTGTCTTGACAAATGACAGCAGGCAACACAGTAGTGCGCACTCCAGTGCAGGAAATCTACTGGGCCTCTAAACTTCGCTGCTCTGTTATATATGAGGTAGTTATAGGTAGTTTGAATCCCCCTATCACTATTATATACTATGGGCTTACAGGAGTCTGTCATTGCCAATTGTAACTGCACCACTTTACCATGCAGCTTTTGTTCAGAGCACTGGCCCTGGGCTTGATTAGCAGAGCCCAAGGCACAGTCAGAGTCAATTGCCACCAGTATCAGTCAAACCAATTGGGATGAACATGCTAAAAAGATGGCTTTCTCACACGCAGTTTCCAGTCTCTTACCTCAGGGACAGAGTATCCCTCTTTTGTTTTGTGCAGTGGGCAATGTCTGGTTGTTGGTGATGCAGAGCTTTTCCTGGTCCTTCTTCGAAGTTGGTTGATCAGATCTGAGACTCTGGTGTGAGGGATGCCCCTTAAATCCTGGATTTAGGGGAGTAAAGGGTGTGAAGACTAGTGACCAATGGGCAGCTAGCTCCTACAGCTAATCCATCCCTGAGGTGACGACATCCAGTGGGGTGGGTCACCTTCAGGTACCCAAAATCTTCTTTTCTGCCACTCTGAAGAAGTCAGAAATCAACATTTAGTGCACAGTCCAGCCTGCTCACTCTAGAGGTGTGGTCAGCCTGCTGAGGCTCTGGACTGTCCTGCATACCTAATCACCTGACCACAAGCAATGGTATCTGGGGTAGGGGGAGGGCTGTTTCCTATGCTGGGGGACAGCAGATATGGCGTTCAGGGGTGGTAAAGCCTTTAAGGCTCACCACCCTGATGGTTCTATTCACTAGCCAGGCTTGGGGTTGAGTGGCGGGAGGTGTGACCTCCTTCCTGCCTCAGCCTTTTTACCCTGACTCCTGGGAGTGTCCACTCTACCCAGCAGGTGGTCAGAAACCTGTGTTGGTGGCAGTAAGCATGGGAAAAAGCATAAGCTGACCTGCAAGAGCAAAAAAGAAGGGTTGGAAACAGGTGGGCAGCCTCTAGTGTGTCATCTGGCTGAATGCCAGCTGTCCCTTGATAACAAATTCATGTTGGGAGAGAGAAAGCATGTTGTTTGACATGAATCTCAACATATCTAGGCCGCACCATAATGAAGATAGCAAACTGGATCTTCTCGGGCTTAAGTCTCATGTTATCCCAGACTGCACTTATAGTGTACTTTAACAGAAAGGAGATTCTTCTCAAGCAGGTAGGCACAACAAAGTCCAGTATTTGTCCCCTTTTACAGGCAGAACAGCAACTGCAGGATAGCCCAACAGGCACAGTCACAGGCAGGGGCAGCACTTCTCCTCAGCTTTTCAGCTCTTCTCCTTGGCAGAGGTTCCTATTGAATCCAGAAGTGATCTTGAAGAAATCTAAATCTGGGGTTTTGGGTCCACTACTTATACCCCTTTCTGTCATTGAAGTAGACAAACTTCAAAGGAAAGTCTCCATTGTTTACAGGATCCTGCCTTGCCCAGGCTAGGCCCCAGACTCACACTAGGGGGTTGCAGACTGCATTGTGTGAGGGCAGGCACAGCCCATTCAGGTGTAAGTGACCACTCCTCCCTCCACTCCAGCCCAGATGGCTCATCAGGATATGAAGGCTCCACCCCAGCTCCCTTTGTGTCACTGTCTTGAGGAGATTCACAAACAGCCCAACTGTCAGTTTGACCCAGACAGGGAATCCACAAACAGACAGAGTCACAGAATGGTTGAAGCAAGAAAATTATTACTTTCTAAAAATGTTACAAATAAACAGGGTAACCCAATATTTCCCACAGAACTCAGTAATCTAAACTGTGAAGCACACAATGTTCATGGAGGAATAATTTGCATACAAATATTTCAGGAAAATTAAATGCTATTAATGTTGTAATTACCCGTAGATCAAATTCCATAAATGAATAAATCTTCAAACAGTGTGTAATTCGTTTCTGGAAAAATGAAGAATTGTTATATATTCACTAATAATATATTCATCAATATAGCAAACGAACAACGAGAATTTTTAGTGTTTTTATTCAAATGCACTGGTGACCCCTCTAGTCCATGATTTCTTGTCTCCAAGAGACACAAGGAGAGCACCAACCCTCCTGACTCTCCAACCACAAAAGATTTGAGTCCTAGACTGGATTTCCACCAGCTTTCCTTTCAAGGGCCCAGGGACTGGATACGGCACCACTTGTCAGAGCAGGAGTCTCTCCAGAGACTCCAGGTGCTGGCAGAGAGAAGTCTTTGCTGTCCCTGAGACTTCAAACAACAGGACGCAAGCTCTAAATCAAGCCCTTGGAGATTTCTTCACAAGATGGAAGGCACATAAAGTCCAGTCTTTGCCCTCTTACTCTGGCAGAAGCAGCAACTGCAAGATAGCTCCTCAAAGCACAGTCACAGGCAGGGCAGCACTTCTCCTCAGCTCTTCAACTCTTCTCCAGGCAGAGAAGATGTCCAGAAGTGATCTAAAGTCTGTGATTTTGGGTGCCCTTCTTATACCCAATTTCTCCTTTGAAGTAGGCCTACTTCAAAGTAAAGTCTCTTTTGAATGTGAAATCCTGCCTTGCCCAGGCCAGGCCCCAGACATTCACCAAGGGGTTGGAGACTGCATTGTGTGAAGACAGGCACAGCCCTTTCAGGTGCAAGTGACCACCTCTCCCCTCCATCCTAGCACAGATGGCTCACCAGGAAATGCAGACTACACCCCAGCTCCTTTTGTGTCACTGTCTAGTGTGAGGTGCAACCAGCCCAACTGTCAGATTGACCCAGACAGGGAATCCACAAACAGGCAGAGTCACAGAAATGGTATAAGCAAGAAAATGCTCACTTTCTAAAAGTGGCATTTTCAAATGCACAATCTTAAAATCAACTTTACTAAAAGATGTATTTTTAAATTGTGAGCTCAGAGACCCCAAACTCCACATGTCCATCCGCTCCCAAAGGTAATCTACACTTTAGTCAGATTGAAAGGTAGCCCCCATGTTAACCTATGAGAGGGACAGGCCTTGCAACAGTGAAAAACGAATTTAGCAATATTTCACTGTCAAGACATATTAAACACATTACTATGGCCCTCATTACAACATTGGTGGTAAATCCCACTTACCGCCGTGCAGAAGACCGCCAACACACCGCTGCGGCAGCGGAATTCCGCTACAGCTATTACGACCCACAGGCCAGAATCCTCCAAAATCCAGACACCCAAACAAGTCCGCCACACTAAAGGTCGGTGACAAACTGGCGATAACAAAACCTCCACCGTCACACCAACAGGAATACGCCCACACTATCAAGACCCTCGAATCCACGCGTCGGTCTTTCAACCAAGGTATTCCATTGGCGGTACACACCGCCGCGCTCAAAATACACACACGTATACAAAACACAACCACATTGGACAATTTGAAATATACACCCACCTGATACACATACACACATCACCCTCACACACTCAATACAATATAAAACACACACCCACATCACCCACAAACCTCTATGACAAAAACTGAGAAAGAAGCAGAGAGAGAGAGAGACACCACCATCAACAATACTAGCATCCACAGGCACACAACACCAACACTCACACAACATCCACGCACCTCATGCAACACACACAAACACATCCCCTCACACATCACAACACACACCACCCCACACATCACCCACACCATGGCACCGCAAAGACACCCCAGGTGCTCTGAGGAGGATCTCAGGGTCATGGTGGAGGAAATCGTCCGGGTAGAGCCACAGCTATTCGGATCACAGGTGCAGCACACCTCCATAGCTAGGAAGATGGAGCTATGGCGCAGAATCATAGACAGGGTCAACGCAGTGGGACAGCACCCAAGAACACGGGATGACATCAGGAAGAGGTGGAACGACCTACGGGTGAAGGTGCGTTCCGTGGTCTCAAGACACCAGATTGCAGTTCAGAGGACTGCCGGTGGACCCCCACCTCCTCCCCCACAACTAACAACATGGGAGGAGCAGGTCTTGGCTATACTGCATCCTGAGGACCTCGCAGGAGTAGCAGGAGGAATGAACTCTGGTAAGTCAAATCTTAACTATTACATCCCCCAACCTACCTGCATGCTATCACATACCCCACCCTTACCCTCACCCCCATCACTCCAACACCTCACATATGCCCCACTACCACAACCCACACATCCCAATACCAAGCCCTGCATGTAACAACAAAGCATGGATACCCATCACCAAAGCATGTCCATTACAGATACCCACACAGATCCCCAAACCAACTATCACACAAGGTCCTACACAAGAATGCAAGCACTGGAGTACAGGGTCACCCACCCATTGCACATGATGGCACACACAAATGCAATAATCATGCCTTTACACCCCTTCAGGATCCCTATCCAATGTCATTTCATTTTCATTCAACTTTATTTCGGTAAGTAAGAAAACATACCATAAAAGTGCACTACAAACAATAACAGTTGAATATTAAAAGATGCTAAAAATACATGCACAGTAGAGAATTAAAAGATACAAGAGGGTTAAAATTCAACCAGAGAATCAAAAATGGGTCTTTTAACAATAAGGGGGTCCCCTCAACAAGGGGCCACTTCCCAAGATCCATAAATACTCAATAATATAATAAAAAAATAACTTTATGCTAAGAAGAAAAATGTTAAATTGATCATCACAAGTGAGTAGATGTGCATAAATAAGTATAAAAAATTAACTACCCTGTATTTTTCTTTAAAATAACTAATCTGAGGTGCCAGATTGCTTCGAGAAATTTTGCCACTGGAAAAACTACTTGGACAGATGGATCAGATTTTAGAATTCGCTCAGCATGAAGATGAGACCTGACACCAATAGATTTACAAAGCGGGATAATCCAAAGGGCTCTTTGTTTGAGGTATGCATGACAGAAAAAAAAAACATGTGAAACAGACTCTTCCCTTTTACAACCCATCGGGCAAAACTTAGAACTGTTAGTGGAGCTAGGCCAGTTATGCGTCAAAGAACATAAAGGGAGAGACCCTACTCTAAATCTAACAAAAAGAGCTTGTGCGAATGGAGATAGTGCAATATCCATGAAGAGTTTAAGTTCATAATTACATTTGATTGATAAGAACTTGCCCGACATGGAGAGCGGGACAGTCTTAGCAAATTGCATAGTCTGGACATTGTGCCAAAAAGCATCCTTCAGTACATGTGCAGCATTTTTGGGAATGGAGGATGGGTCCATCCAGTAGGACCCTAAACCTAGGTGAGTTAGAGACTGATTAACATAAACACACCATTTGGTTTTAGTGATAGTGTTATGACCCACCAAGGGCAGAAGCCTGCAGCAAAATGGAGATAGGGCATCTGTTGACCAAAGCCGAATCCAAAATAGCAAAGGCCTTAAAGCAGCAATCTGCGAGATAGAAAAAAAAGGTTTAGATCCATTCGAATGGGCAGAGATGGAGTACAAGAGGGAACTTTGAGCAGCATTTTCAAAAATTGGTTTTCTGCCCTTGCCAAATTCACCAGGTTACAATGGCCACAGAGCTCGGCACCATAAAGGGCCCCCCCTCCAGCCTGAGATTTGTATATTTCAAGGGCAGGAGACATTGCAAATTTGGGCGATCTAGAAGAAAATCTAACAATGCCGCCCGCCCTTTGCTTCAAGCAGAGTAAGGATTTCTGGCACTGAGCGTTGAAAAATGTGAATCTTCCAATTTGATGCCCAAGTAATCGAAGGTGCCCACTCTTTCCAGAGGAGCACCTTCTAAGTACACCGGCCTCTTCATTCTGCAACTATTGTCCCCAAAGACCATGTATTTAGTTTTTACTGAATTAATTTCCAACCCGTGGTCCAATGTCACCGGACAGGAGGTTCCAGACATGTTCACTCACCTCACAGAAGAGGCCCACAGTGATGACAGCAGCTCCGTCCAACTGGATAAAGATGACCAGCCCGGCCCATCTGGGACCTCGGGACAGTCGGTTCCCCTGACACTGGCACATGCCACCACAGAGCCTCCCCACTCAGGAAACACTAGCACAGCACCCACCCAGCGGGCCCATCCCTCTGTCCCCAGGACATGTCAAGCAGCAGTGTGTCCACCACTACAGAGAACCCAGGCAAACACACCACTCCAAGAAAATCAGGGACCTGGGGGAAGTAGCAGTGGGCACAAGGTTCAGGGGACAGAGGAACAGGAAAACAGGGGTACTGGGAGGACTGCTGTGCGACAGGGGGAGGACAGACCCAGGGAACCCACTCTCCACGAAGCCCTCTCCAACATCATGGGAGCGTACCATCATTCCCAGGAGACGATGACAATGGTACTGGCCAAATTTCAGGAGACCTAGCGGCTGCAGGAGGAGCAGTACTTGGGGATCAGGGAGGAACTCAAGTCCATCAATACCACCCTGGTCACCATTGTAGGGGTGCTGAAGGACCTTGTGAACACCAGGAGGGACACTGTGGCACAACAAGGGGCCCCTGACACTAGCCTGGATGATGAACAGCCCACCACCTCCGCCGACGCTAGTGGACAGGAGGCACCGCCACAGGACCACAACACCAGCACCCCACCCCCTGCAGATGGAGAACCACCCCGCAAACTGTCCCTGAGATCCAGGACAAAGACAGAGAACAACGCCAAGACCCCCGGCAGGAAATTAGACCACCCTAAATGTCATCCTTCTGTCCCACTTCATCACCCTGTCCATCCATCAACTGGCCTAGCTCCACTTCCTATGCCCCTTTGGGCAATGCACCTGTGAAACAAACAGACTGGACTCTGCCATGGACAATCCTCCACCATCACCCCTGCCCATTTTACAACCCCTCCACTAATTTGCACTGAAATAAACACCCTTGAATCACAAAACAATCTGGAGTCAGTCTGTGCTTTCACAAATGTGTATTTGCAATAACTAAGGAAAATGGCAATGTTGATTGTATTGCCAACATACCTATATCACACAGCTCTAGTCCATGAGGTAATATAGCAGAGGTCACACAGTGGGACCCACATCTGTGAAATGGAAAGGCAAAGTGAAAAGTCAGGGTCCATACACTGGGTGAAAGTGACAGACATATGATAGGTCTAACAATTGTATGAGATGTGTGAGCCAGTGACATCTTCTTACCTGTGTCTCACTTGAAGTACTGCTGGATAACGCTGTTTCTGTTGTCGATATCCTCTTCTTCTGCCGCCTCTTCTTCACTGTCCACAGGCTCCACAGTTGCCACAAGACCTCCTTCTGGACCATCCTCCTGAAAAAAAAGCACCTGTCGTCGCAAAGCCAGGCTGTGCAGCATACAGCAGGCCACGATGATCTGGCACACCTTCTTTGGTGAGTAGTAGAGAGAACCACCTGTCATATGGAGGCACCAGAACCTGGCCTTCAGGAGGCTGAAGGTCCTTTCGATCACTCTCCTAGTTCGCCCATGTGCCTCAATGTAACGTTCCTCCACCCTTGTCCTGGGATTTCTCACTGGGGTCAGTAGCCATGACAGGTTGTGGTACCCAGAGTCACCTGCAAATGTCGAGGGACAACTTTTAGACACACACTAACCCTTAGGGACAGACCCAGACAAATATTTACACAGTATAGGGTCCTTGTCCTCACCTATTAGCCACACACGGTGCCTCTGGAGTTGCCCCATCATATGAGAAATGCTGCTATTCCTCAAAATTTAAGCGTCATGCACTGAGTCTGGAAACTCGGCATTCACATGGGAGATATACTGGTCGGCCAAACACACCATCTGCACATTCAATGAATGGTAGGTCTTCCGGTTTCTGTACACCTGTACACTCCTCCGGGGGGTACCAATGCCAAATGTGTCCCATCAATGGCACCTATGATGTTGGGGATATGTCCCAGGGCATAGAAGTCACCTTTCGCTGTGGGCAAATCCTCCACCTGAGGGAAAACGATGTAGCTGCGCATGTGTTTCAGCAGGGCAGACAACACTCTGGACAACACGTTTGAGAACATAGGCTGGGACATCCCTGATGCAATGGCCACTGTAGTTTGAAAAGACCCACTTGCCAGGAAATGGAGTACTGACAGGACCTGCGCTAGAGGCGGATTCCTGTGGGATGGCGGATAGCTGACATCAGGTCTGGCTCCAACTGGGACATAGTTAATTGATTGTTGCATGATCAAGTCTGTAGGTGACTAGACCGTGTCTCTCTTCCATTGTCGACAGGTCCACCAGTGGTCTGTACACCGGAGAATGCTGCCATCTCCTCACCTACCCCAGCGGGCAAGCCCTATGGACGAGAACAGCGAGCAGAGAGTCAGCCAACCCTGAGTTATAAAAAAATTAATTATTGCACACATTTGCCAATCCGCAATGTGCCTGTCACTGTGTGAATGCAAGGCCTAGATAGGTGTGACGCATTTAAAAATAATGCCATGTGGCCCCCTGAAATGGTGTCTGCCTGACCTGTAAGGTGGTACAAGGGGATATGAGGTAACTGCGCTGGCATTGTACACTGTCGCGGTAGGCGGACGAAGACCGTGGCGCAATCCTGCACTGGTTAACATTGGACCCTATGGGTCCCAGGAGCCAATGACGATGTACGCCGGCAGTGACGGTATGCACCACCGCGGATGTGACCGCCATTTTCTGTCTGTTCACTCACTTGATACCTGACCTTTGACAGGAGAGGACTTACAAAGCAAGTGCTGCTGTGACCTCAGTCTGGAAGTGACGATAGCTCATGTGTCTGGGGAAAGGGCCCCTGCTTTCAATTCGGAGGAGTTGGAGAAGTTAGTGGATGGGGTCCTCCTCCAGTACACGGTACTCTACGGTCCTCCAGACAAACAGGTGAGTACACTGTGAGCATGCTGTATGGGAATGCCTGTTTGGAGAGGTGTGGATGGAAGATATGGGGCGGGACTGAGGCCTGCATGAGCGGACGGTGAGTGTATGTGCATCAGGGCAAGGGTGGGAAAGTGGGTCAATGACTGTGACGGTCCAGACGGTTAAATATTTTCCTTTTCCCCTGTATTATTCCTCTAGGTCAGTGCCCACCAGAAGAAGGATATTTGGCGTGCCATCGCCATGGACGTCCAGGCCCTGGGGGTCCACCACAGACGGAGCACCCACTGCCGTAAAAGATGGGAGGACATTCGCCACTGGAGCAAGAAGACGGCGGAGGCCCAGCTGGGGATAGCCTCCCAACGTGGGAGGGGTGCCCTTCGCACTATGACCCCCCAGATGTTCCGGATCCTGGCGGTGGCCTATCCGGAGTTGGATGGGTGCTTGAGGGCATCACAGCAGCCACAAGGGGTGAGTACAGTCATATCCATCTGACTCTGTGTGCGTTACGAGGCGTCTGGGTGGGGGAGGTAGGCTGTCGGTTCCCCTAGACCAGGGCGAGTTTTGTAGGCAAGGTCCCTTCATGAGGCAGGCTATGTGGCACCCCAACCCCACCAGTGGTAAGAGCCAACTACACCTAGTCAGGCTCCTGTGACTTCCATGTGTGCAGCTATCGTGCATAGGCCTTGTAACCCATGTCCCTGTGATTAATTAGGGAACTCTAAGTGCATGGCGTAGTGCAGAGGGCTGCTGTGTCTGTAGTGTCCACCAACAGTAGTGGTGTTGCATGCACTGAACATGTCTTTCTTCTGTCTTCCCCCCTCCTTTTTTGTGGTCTCCCTGTTCTTGTGTGTATTAGCATCATCAGGCAGAAGAGCAGTGGCACCGGAGCAGGAGGGAGTTGCATCCCACATGGCCCTGGAGGGCAAGACAACGGAGTTTGAAGCCACCAGTGGGACGGAGGATGAGGGGAGCTCCAAGGCGGGGGCAGGAGGTGACATCAGCAACAGCGACTCTTCCTCTGATGGGAGCTCCCTTGCGGTAGCGGGCCCCTCTGTGGCCCCCACATCAACAGGTTCAGCCGCCACCCCCCCTACCAGCACCGCCCTCCCAGCAGCCCCTCAGCGTGTGTCCTGTGGCCGCTCACCCAGGAGGGTGGGCATCTCCTTCGCCCCAGGCACCTCAGGCCCTGCCCCAGTCAGCCTTGCTGCTCTCAGTGAGGAGGCTATTGACCTCCTGAGATCCCTCAGTGTTGAGCAGTCTACCATTCTGAATGCCATCCAGTGTGTAGAGAGGCAGTTGCAACAAACAAATGCATATTTGGAGGGCATTCATCTGGCCAGGCAGCCCAACAGAGAGCATTTCAGGCTCTGGCCTCAGCACTGATGGCAGCCATTGTCCCTGTGTCCTGCCTCCCCCTCCAACTTCCTCCACCCAGACCCAATCCATGTACCTCAGCCTATCCCAAGCACACCATCAGACCAGCATGCACACACCTCAACACACAAGGGTGGCTTTGGCAAACATAAGCACCACACATCCCACAGGCACCCACACAAGCATCATACCCATGCACACATATCAACATCCACTGCCTCCACTGTGTCCCCCTCCTCCATGTCTCCGTCCTCCCTCCCTGTCTTGTCTCCACTCACACCTACATGCACTACATCTTCAGCCACTACCTCCATCACCAGCACGCCCATCACCACACACCGCTCATGTGCACTCACCAACCCCACTACCATTCACACATCCCCTGTGACCTCTACCAGTGTGTCTGTAAGCCCTCCTCCCAAACTACACAAACTCAGCCACACACCCACCCAACAGCCATCCACCTCACAACAGCCTCCAGCCCATGCACCTTCACCCAAAGTCAGCAATCGTACACCTCCTACAACCACTACCTCTTCCTCCACTCCCAAACCCTCTGCATCTACCCGTCCCAGTGTGTCTAAAAAGCTTTTCCTGTCTAATATTGACCTCTTCCCTACACCTCCCCCGTCCGTCCCCTAGGGCCCGCCTTTCCAGGTCCCAACCCAGCACCTCAGCCACCACATCACCGGGTACAGTGGTGCCAGCAACTGTAGGCTTTTGGAGTGCACCAAGCAACAGGGCTGCCAGTGTTCTACGGAGCGAGGGCAGGGACATTCCGCCACCTCCAAAAGTAAAAAAGTTGCCCACATCCCCAAGGGAGAAGGCGAAAACACCTGCCAACAAGGGCTCAGGCAAAACAAAAGTAAATAGTGGCCAGACAGCTGTGCCACCATCCAAGGTGGGGAAGGGCCATAAAATCAAGGGCAGGTCCACGTCAACACCAACCTGCATGGCGGACAAGACCGCCACCAGCACTGCCACCTGCACCGCCACCTGCACCGCAGTCACTGAGCCTGCCACCAGCACTGCAGTCACTGAGCCGCCACCAGCATCGCAGTCACTGAGCCCGCCACCAGCACCGCAGTCACTGAGCACGCCACCAGCACTGCAGTCACTGAGCCCACCACCAGCACCGGCAGTGGAGAAAGGCATCCACTACCTCAGTCCTTGGCAGGATGAAGCACTCTGGGCACCAAGCCCCCTCCAGAACCAGTGGAGGAAGGCATCCACTACCTCAGTCCTTGGCAGGATGAAGCACTCTGGACACAAATCCCCCTCCAGAACCAGTGGAGAAAGGCATCCACTACCTCAGTCCTTGGCAGGATGAAGCACTCTGAGCACAAAGCCCCCTCCTTAACCAGTGGAGTATCACATCCACTACATCAGTCCTTGGCAGGATGAAGCACTCCTGGCAACAAGCCCCCTCCAGAACCAGTGGAGAAAGGCATCCACTACCTCAGTCCTTGGCAGGATGAAGCACTCTGGGTACCAAGCCCCCTACAGAACCAGTGGAGTATCACATCCACTATCTCAGTCCTTGGCAGGATGAAGCACTCTGGGCACAAAGCCCCCTGCAGAACCAGTGGAGTATCACATCCACTACCTCAGTTCTTGGCAGGATGAAGCACTCTGGGCACCAAGCCCCCTCCAGAACCAGTGGAGAAAGGCATTCACTACCTCAGTCCTTGGCAGGATGAAGCACTCTGGGCACAAAGTCCCCTCCAGAACCAGTGGAGAAAGGCATCTACTACCTCTGTCCTTGGCAGGATGAAGCACTCTGGGCACAAAGTCCCCTCCAGAACCAGTGGAGACTGTTATCCACTTGAGAGAATGTGGCTTTGCACTCCCCAGGATAAAGCAGTGGGCAACCCACCCACTTGAGACTTGAGAGACTGTGGCTTTGCACTCCCCAGGATACAGCAGTGGGCATGGGGCCCCCTCGTGGAGCTGGCGTCGTGCACTCATCCAGCTGAGGTGCCCCCCGTTCCCTTCCCCCTGAGGTGCCTCTTTCATTTTGATCTGATGCCCCTGCAGTGTTCTCTCCGTTTAGAGTCTGGTATCGAGTGTGGGCCTCGCCCATGCATTTTGGGCCCAGTGGTCCACGGACTATGAATGGTGCACTATCCAGACTTGTGTAGTTGGTGTACATAATTGTTTATACTGTATTTAAAGTTTTGACCAATGGATTTTTATTTATTACAATCAGTCAACTCATTTCCTTTTGTCCTTGCATTCTTCCGGGGGGGGTGTAAATGTGATGTTGCAGCATGTGTTTGTGTGTGTGTTGTGGGTGAGGGTGGGGGTGTTGCGTGTTGCATGTGTGTGTCACTCTTTTTTCCCTCCCCCTCCCCTGTGTTGTAGGTGCAGTACTCACCGTGGTCGTCTCTGCCGTCTTTCGTGCTCCTGGTAGAGGAGCAAGAATACCATCGCAGGGAGTATTTGGAGTTCTGGCTCCATGGCGTCCTGGTTCCTCGTGGAATGTGTAGAGGTGAGTGTTTCCTTTCCAAGTCCTGTTTCCGCCGTGTTTTTGTTTGCGTTGGTTCCACCCCGGAAAAGGTGGCGGATTGGCCCCTGATAATAGTGTGGGCGGTACATTGTCTTCCACCTGTCTGTTGGAGGTGACCGCCGCAGTGTTTGTTTCTACCGCCATGGTGGTCGGAGTGTTAAAGTGGCTGTCTTTGTTGGCGGTGTCTGCCAGGGTCATGATTCAATTTTTTTATCGCTGGCCTGTTGGCGGTCTTACCGCCTGTTGGACTTTTGGACTTTTTGCCTTATGCAGGGTCATCCCCAGTCTTTTTGCCTCCTTCCTCCTGGTTTTTCTGACCTCTCCCTGTTGGCTCTAGGACTCTGGGCACTTCATCACGGCTGACCAGTGATAAAGTGCAGGTGCTCTCCCATCTGAAGTTGGTATGATTGGCTTATACCTAATTGGCATATTTATTTTACCTATAAATCCCTTGTACCGTGGTATCTCTATACCCAGGGCCTGTAAATTAAATACTACTAGTGGGCCTGCAGCGCTGCTTGCGCCACCCACTGAAGTAGACTTTCAAACCTGTGTCAGGCCTGCTAGCGCAGGGCCTGTGTGCGCAGTTTTCTGCCACAGGGACCTGGCATCTAAAGTAACTTGCCAGGCCCAGAACTCCCCTTTCACTACATGTAAGTCACCCCTAAGGTACGCCCTAGCTAGCCCTATGGGCAGGGTTCCATGTATGTAGAAAGGCAGGACATGTGCCATATTGCATGGCCTGTCCTGGTAGTGACAAACAGGCTAACTTGGTGTCTCACTGCTGTGAGTGCTGCCTTCTCATAGGATTGCATTAGAAATGCCCTGCCCTATGTGTAAGGGATATTGTCTGATTTATGAGGGGTAGCGTAGGCGTGTTTGGTATGGTTGTGATGGTGATAATAAATACTGCTTACTGGTGTGGGTGTATTTTTTATTACTATCACAGAAATGCCACTTCTAGAAAGTGCGCATTTATCTGTACTTATGACTCTGGTGTTTTGCAGCTTGACTCCAATCCACATCTGGGCAGAGTGACAGTTGGGGCTTTGTGCATACTTTTCAGACAGCCTGTACACAGGGAGGGTGGAGGTGTCACAGAGGTGCATCTGCATACTGAATAGTCTTCCTGGGCTGAGAGAAGGGAGAGGCGGGGCACACCTACATTTGTAAAGGCTATGCCCTGCCTCACACAATAGGGTGGTTAAGCCCACACTGATGTTTGGAGCCTGTGCTGAAAGGAGAGAGGGGGCACTCCCAGAACCAGTTGTAACTGGCTGGAACCTCCTCTCCCTACCATTGTAAAACACTGTAAGAACTGACTATAAGTACAGGAGAATTTTCCCCACAATTTGGAGACGTTTTGAACTTACCTGGAACTGGACACAGACTACTGGAAGGACTCACCAGGAACCGCCATGGACTGCTGCTGCTGTGATGACCTGTGACCTGCCTGGTCACTGAGAAGGACTTGCCACTAGCCTGCACCCCCTTTGTACTGGACTGTTGTTGGGCACTCCATCTGTGGGCCTTTTCTAGGGACTCTGCTCCCCAGGGGCAGGGTGCTGTGGCCCCTTACCGCTGTATTGACCCTGAAACACGAGTAGTGTTTCAAATGCTTGCCAAAACTAGCGCTTGGGAAAGCGCTTTTTCTTTAAGCTGAAAACACGCTCCTTCATGCCAAAAGGAAATCACCGCCACGACCTGGGCTGTACAGGGGGCCGTATCGCTTTGAAAAGCGCCCCTTAATTGCCGCCTGAATCACCGCCGCAGCCCGGGAGGCTGCATTCTTGGAACGTGAGTGCTGCGCTCCTTCTAGTGCCCCCAGGGCACAAGAAAACCGACACTGGAGAATCCGGAGCAAGCCTGCTCCTAGCGGTGCCCCCGGGGTAGGGATCGCTCCGAGGAGCGCCCCCGTGGCACCGGCAGGCCCGACCTTGGGCCAGAGTGTCGTCAGAGCAGGAGGGAGAGGAGGACGCCTCTCCCTCGCCTGCTCAAGCCCCGGAGGCCTTTCCTTGAGCTTGCGGGCGGTGCAGCAGCCTCATCGGAGGCTCACCCGTGCCACGGGCTCTCTGGTGGGCCCCCCTCGTGGGCCCAAGGGCAGTTGTCTAGGGGTCTCCCTCCGTGGAAGGGCCGACGCAGGCCCAGGGAGACCCAGGAGTTTGCGGGTCCCCGGAGGGGCCCATTCGCAAATCGGAAGGGGTGCGTGGCGCCCCCCTCCTTACTCCATGGATTTCCCTGACCTGGGCCCCCCTCGAGAGGGCTGGTGGATGCCTAGGGGGGCCCCCAGTTATCACGGTCCCTGGAAGGGCCCGCAACAAAGTTGGAGGGGGTGCGTGATGCCCCCCTCTTCTCCCCAGTATTGAGAGGACGTTGCCCCCCCTCGTGAGGGCCGGTGGGGGGGGGCCCTAATGATCACGAGTCCCCAGGAGGGACCCAGTAAGGATCGGGGAGGGTGCGTGCTGCCCCTCTCCCTCTACAGTATCACGAGGCCCCCGTTTTGCGCAGGAAGCACCCTGGGCCCCCTTGTTTCTGTTTCTTAGGCACTGGAGGTGCCTGTATCATCTACCAGGTATTTCAAAGGGACAATATATATCAGAAGTTCTTATTAGAGACTTTATTGTATTATATATTGCCTACCTGTTTTATTATGTTTTTGTGTGCATATGCAAATGTTCCTTTTATGGACATGCTTGCTAATATGTTTTCCTAACTTGCCATATGTTGTCTAATGTTCCTTCTATGGGTGTTTTATGATATTCTTATGACAAGTGTTCAAATGTGATAACGTGTTCCCTGACTACTGCTTATGTTGCAGAATACTGAGTAACCTGTGTGTTATGTGTGACTACTGTTAATTTTCAGAGTAACTAATGTGTAACGTTCTGACAACTGCTAAGGTAGCAGGATAGTACTGATATGTGATGTTTGGTCTGATAATTGCGTTGTGTACAATACAGTATATTTTCATATAATCTGGGGTTGTTTTTCCTTTGTGGTGGGGATATTGCATCACATTTGTGTGTGTGTTGTGCAAACGCTTTGCACATTGCCTCCGGGTTAAGCCTGACTGCTCGTTCCAAGCTACCAAGGGGGTGAGCAGGGGTTATCTTGGACGTGTAACTCCCTTGCCCTGACTAGAGTGGGTAAGTTCTGCCTGGGTGAGGTGCATACCCTAGCCAACCAGAAACCCCATTTCTAACACCGCCTACCTTAACCATACACTGCACCCTTCCCTTGGGGCTACCTAGGGCCTACCTTATGGGTGCCTTACATGTAAGAAAAGGGAAGGTTTAGGCCTAGCAAGTGTGTACAGTTGCCAAGTCGAATTTATAGTTAAAACTGCACACACAGACACTGCAGTGGCAGGTCTGAGGCATGATTACAGAGCTACTTATGTGGGTGGCACAACCAGTGCTGTAGGCCCACTAGTAGTGTTTGATTTACAGGCCCTGCCACCTCTAGTGCACCTTACTAGGGACTTACTAGTAAATCAAATATAAATCAAATATGCCAAGCATGAATAAACCAATCAACATTACAATTTACACAGAGAGCATATGCACTTTAGCACTGGTTAGCAGTGGTAACGTGCTCAGAGTTCAAAAGCCAACAGCAACAGGTCAGAACAAATAGGAGGCAGGAGGCAAAAAGATTGGGGATGACCCTGAATAAGCAAAAAAGTCCAATACCTGTCTGCTGCAGGGCCTGTAAAACTTCATTCAGGTGGACCAATTGATCCTCCCAGGTGGAGCTAAAGACAGCAATGTCATCAAGATATGCTGCACTAAAGTCTTCCTGGCCTGAGAGAACTCGATTCACCAACCTTTGGAAGGTGGCAGGTGCTTTTTTCAATCTAAAGGGCATCAGTGGAAATGGTAGTGGTGCACTGGGGTGGATAATGCAGACCTCTTTTGTTCCCTGGATGAGTTCAGTTTACCAGTACCCTGAGGTTAAGTCAAAGGCACTTAGAAATTTGACTGCACCCAACTTGTCAGTTAGCTATTCTGCCCTAGGGATAGGATCAGCATCAGTTTTGGAAACAGCACCAAGGTCTCTGTAATCCACACAGAACCTCATCTCTGCTTTTCCACCTTTGAGTGAGTTTTGGGGACCAGCACCACTGGTATAACTGTGGGGATGTCAGAAGGCTCAATACCCCCAAGATCTAACATCTTGCTGACCTCAGTCTTAATGCAGGCCTTAACTTGATCTGACAACCTGTAGATTTTACTTTTGACCAGGAAGCTGCCACCTGTGTCCACATCATGTGTACACTATGTTGTCCTTCCAGGGTTTAATAAAAAAAAAAGCTCTGCAAACTGTCCTAGGGCTTGCTTGCAGGCAGTTTGCGGTTTGGCAGAGAGGGAGTCAGACAAGACTACACCCGCTACTGAAAACGGTTAAGCCTCAGTTTCAAGGACAAGTGTCTCGCAAGATTTTGGCAACTATTTCCAAAGTCTGAAAATTAATTCCAAACACATCTCAGAAAACAAAAGATTAAAAGAACTAGTGAACGTCTTTAGTTGTGTAGTGCAAATGTCTCGTGTGAACTGCCTGTAGGTGATTGGAACATTCCACCTTACCCCGAAATCTACCAGTTACACCAGAACGGTAACACCCCTTCCTCCTAAGCACATTAACACACTTATCAGTGCTATTTTAACAGAATTCGAACCTGTGACCAGGAGGCTACACAGCAGGTACATCACCCATGAAGTCATTCTAACTCACCCTGCCTCAAGCTCTAATAACTGTTCGGAGGCATTTTTAACGCGGTGTCTGAACAGAAACACGAACAATGGGGTAATTTATTGAAATTTTTGCAGATATACGAGGGAACTAATTGAGCGGCATTTTTCATGATATAAAATATAGGATCAGAAGTAGATGGAGCCTTCAAATAACTTTGATTTTTCCAAAGAATGCTTTAATTGCAATGATGCTTTTTAGTGAACCGACTGACTTACGCCACATGCAGGGGCATATTTATTCTCCGTTTGCGCCGAATTTGCGTCGTTTTTTTCAGCGCAAATTCGACGCAAAACTAACTCCATATTTATACTTTGGCGTTAGACGCGTCTAGCGCCAAAGTTCATGGAGTTAGCATCATTTTTTTGCGTGAACACCTTCCTTGCGTTAATGATATGCAAGGTAGGCGTTCCCGTCTTAAAAAATGACTCCAATGCATATGCGTCGTATTTATACTCCCGGGCAAAAATGACGCCCGGGAGTGGGCGGGTCTAAAAAACCCGCATTTGCGCCGGATTTTAGCACCTGGGTCAGGGCAGGCGTTAAGGGACCTGTGGGCTCAGAATGAGCCCAGAGGTGCCCTCCCCTGCCCCCAGGGACACCCCCTGCCACCCTTGCCCACCCCAGGAGGACACCCAAGGATGGAGGGACCCACCCCAGGGACATTAAGGTAAGTCCAGGTAAGGAATTATTTTTTTTTTTTGTGGCATAGGGGGGCCTGATTTGTGCCCCCCTACATGCCACTATGCCCAATGACCATGCCCAGGGGACAGAAGTCCCCTGGGCATGGCCATTGGGCAAGGGGCATGACTCCTGTCTTTGCTAAGACAGGAGTCATTTCAATGGGGGATGGGCGTCGTAAAAAAATGGCGCAAATCGGGTTGTGGCGATTTTTTTGCCTCAGCCTGACTTGCACCATTTCTGGACGCCCATATGCCATTTTCCCCCTACGCCGGCGCTGCCTGGTGTACGTCGTTTTTTTTAATGCACACCAGACAGCGCCGGCGGCTAACGCCGGCTAACGTCATTGAATAAATACGGCGCCCGCATGGCGCTTCAGAATGGCATTAGCCGGAACTAATTTTTTTGACACAAAACTGCGTTGGCGCAGTTTTGCGTCAAAAAGTATAAATATGGGCCGCAGTATTTTTTTCAAGAATTACATTATTTTGTGAGACCGATTTGATTTTTTTTTAATCAGTTCATCTTTGCCCCCTAGTTTCTGACGATATGCGCATACTTTACAATTCACTACAAGACAAAAGTGCCAAAATCCACCCGATTCTTATTAAGGTAAATTAAGTTATCCCAACCCTACGAAAGTCATTCTAGAAACGTCAGACATTGAGTACAATGCACACAATAAAGCATATTAATGACATGAAATGTGTACTAAAGATCTTAAAGATGTTTTCTTCATAAAGTTGCTGAAACAAATTGCCACTATTGGCATTTGTTAGATAAGGATATTAGAATATCCATTCTGATTAGTATAACATTATTTCTGCCGAGCATGATAACATCAAGTTTGAAAAGGCATGATCAGCACTATATGGAAATTAATTTTCGTGGTCATTTAAACAAATAAAAGACGATAGCAAGGTGAAAAAACACAAGTTGCCCACACGAAGCAAAGAAATGACTTTTATTTTATAATTTAAGATTTTACTGTATTACTTACACTAAATATGCTTTAGATAATTATGTGTACTAAAGAAATGCGACAGTATGGAGCAAGTAAGTGCATGGCTATTTTAAAAAACACAATCATACAGTGATTACACAAAACTATGACCAGTGTCTAAAATACATTTTTTTTCCACATCCGACTCAAACACTCAGCCAAGTTGAGATCAAAATGTCGAACCTCCCGAGTTCGCTGGTAATAACAGTCACGCTCTACACAACCGCAATTTTTAGAATGGATTATATAACACCCACTGTAACTGAGTCAGAACAATTTGGTGTAATCCTGTCAAGTTTAAGCACTTTCAGGAAATGTATAAAATTCAGACATTGTTTGTTCATTCATCACATCGTCTTTTGGAACAGACGGAAAGACATTTGCTTGTGGTGAACCTTACCAGGTAGGTCACATCTCTTTTATATTATTGAAGGTTGTTTTGTTCTGGTGGCGGATTTTAGATTCGAAGGTCACACTATTTTGGGGACATGAAGAGAGGGGTGTCTTACAGAAAGAGATCTGTCTTGACACAATGGCAATTGTTCCTGCTGCTCTAATTTCTACCTTTCAATGCAGAACAAGGCAGAAATGAACCTCTAAGGCAAAGGTGAAAGTGCCGTGGCCCCATCGGAATAGGGGCCTCTTGCAATCTTTCTACCTGGCTGTAGCTGGCACTAGGACCATCTCGCACCTCAGTGGTCTGACCAGGGTCATTTGTAAGCACTACTTACAAATAGACTAGCAAGAAGCTGGCCTACCTCTGGGCACTCTTGCTCGGCTGGCTCCATAATACCAATTTGGTCTCTGGCACTTATGTTGAAATTGATGTGGGTCTTAAATGTGTGATGGCTGGTGGCCTGGAAATTTAATTCTACCTTCCACTGCAGTCCACCTGCAGTGGCAGGCAGTGTGGTGTGTGTTCACCTGGAAGAGTATTTTCTGTGTATCAACCATAGGGGCATATTTACAAGGAAGTGGTGCATCAGCTATAATGTACTACTTTTCTTGCTCCCTCCTAACATCACCATGGTAGTGCTGTATTTACAATATGGCATACTATGGCGCACATTAGCACAATCGTTTCAACATTTTTATACTATTGTGGTGCATTGGTCGACTAGCACCACAAATTATAGTGCTAGTCCAGCAATGCGTGGGGAGGCCCATGGGAAACAATGGGAGCATCACTTTAATGCTTGCCTAGGGCAGGTGTTAAAAATGACGGGAAAAAGGGCACAGTGAAATCTCGTAAATTTCACTGTGCCAATTTTCTGGGCCTCCTAACGGGGAATGCCCCCCCTACATACATTATGTCTGGCCCAGGCATAATGTGGCGCAAGGATACAAAGTGGCGCAATGCTTGCATTGCATCACTGCATAAAACTAGTGCGGGGAAAAGGCCCTCTTGATGCCACCTTAGTGTCAAAAAATTATGCTAGGGTGGCACAAGGAGGCGCTAGGGGCTTCTAAAGATGCCCCATAGTGCTTGGCACATCTTCTCCTCTCCTCTCTAGGTCTCCAGAAGTGCTAGGCTCTCTGTTCTTTCCTTACTGCAAAGTGATGCACTCATTCCCTTTTTCTCCTACAGTGCCAGTCTTATTAGTTCTATTTCATCTTGAGGGGGACCACATGAGGTATCTTTGTTTGTTGCAAGAAATTCAGTGAAACAGTATACAGTGTGTTGAAGACTCTGCACTTCAGTCACAGAGCTCAGCTTCTCCTTGCAACTCTAGAGTACATTTTGGGCATATTCCTAACTTTTCAGACCTCTTTACTCTGGAGGTCTCACTCATGGTTAGTTTTTATAACAAATCAAATAAATTATGACAGCTAAACCTTTATATGGCCTGATTTAAAATGTATCTTATTGGAGAGATCTCTGATTCATGGAAGACATGCTTAATCCAGAGGAAATTCAGTCACATTGTTTTCCTTTAGATTAAGGGCCTCATTATGAGTTTAGGGGTCCCACCGCAGGACCACCAAACTCATGTGGAGGACGCTACTGCCATTGCAGTGCCATCCCCCTGAGTGTATTTCATTGTTCCTGCCGGGCTGACCAGCGGGAACATTGTAATACATGTTCCCACGGGGGTGATTGGTTGGAACAGTGCTACGGTATTGGCCTCGGCTCCTTCAAGGGAGCCGAGGCCAATATCATAGCACACATCACCCTTGGAATGCGTACTGTCTGCATAGCAGACAGTGTGCATTCTGACAGTGCTGGGCAGGGTAGCACACAGCACCCTTGGAATGCGCACTGTCTGCCAAGCAGACAGTGCGCATTCTGACAGTGCTGGGCAGGGAGGACCCCCAACAATGGCTTACCGCCAGCCTTTCCGTGGCTGTGCAAATGCCATGGAAAGGCTGGTGGTAAGTGGGGTTGTAATTAGCCAAGCATTGCTGAGATCAGTGCCACCCTGTCTGAGTACAACCCTGACCGCCGTCACCATGTCAGAAGCGATGATCCTTGTGGAGACAGCAGTCTTTAGGTGGGTCCGCCCACCAGGCGGTCAGACCACCACAGTTGTAGCAGTACAACTGTCACCCGAGGCTGCAGTTCTTGAACCACCAGCCCCGTCGTGAGGCACTGAGTACCTGATCCACAAACTGTTAGATGATAGGCATGCTAGACGTCACATTCCTGATGTGAGATGTAGCTGAATTTCTCACACAATCTCAACAGCAAATCCTGTCAACATAAAAATGTTTCAATGAGATAACAGTGATCGACCTTCAGAAACATCATTAAAGCACCAACAGAATCCTCAGAGAAAATGTGGTAGGTGTTATGTTTAATTAACCAGTAAAAAACAAATACAACCAAAGAAATACAGACCAATGGTTACACAGAATTTAGGGGAAACAATGAAAACAAAAGCAGAAAAATTTAACAAACATGGATACAGCTGGATAATTGGTAGAAAGGTTACAGTAAAACGAAAAATGACAGTTTGGAACTCTTCTGGATCTTGAAATGCTCCTGAGCAGCAAAATCAAGGGGTGTATTTCACAACAGCTTCACAGGGCCACAAAGGCGTTCTGAGATGCTTCAGTAAACACACTTGGTAGAGATATAAAAGAGCTAAACGAGAAAATGATTTAGAGTTAGCCAATGAGGTAGAATCTTTGCCCAACTGATTGTTTACTGTATGCCTTGATCATCCAGATCCCACAAATATGCCCAAACGGACTTGCTAATATTCCAGTTAACTGACATTCCGTAATTTGGGCTGCTGGTGTCTTCTGTTTTAGGACTGTTTCAACTTCTTGTAAATTTAGCAGCAAATTTCACTACCAATGTCTGTAGTCTATAGTAGATTAAGGGCCTGATTTATATTTTTTTGCGCCGCATTTGCGTCATTTTTATTAAATTAAATTTTGTAAGTTTGTGCCATTTTTTCATCAAAAAATGACACAAATGCGGCGCCAAAAAAGTGTAAATCAGGCCCTAAGAGTCCACACATATCGAATGTTTTCTCCAAAGTCCTACCAGTGAGAGACTAGTTGTCTATCTCTCATTCCACTTTGTCAAGTGGACTCTCAGTGACATAACTGTCTCACTCCAGGTACTCAGATGCAGTAGACATGTTCCTCAAAAGGCACAGAACTATGCACAGCAGGCCCAGACATGAGATGTAGGATAAATCAGAACACTATCTTCCAGCGAGGACAAGTTCTTGGAGCTGGTATTCAAACCACAGATTAGAAGTACTTAAAGAGTTTCCTATGGGAGGCAGAGCGGGGTTCCCTCTAAGCAGAAGAGGTAGACTTTTATTTTCTCCTATCTGCTACATAGTTGGTTTAAATGGAAATTTATCCACTGATGGGTGCCTCTATGACAAGTGTTAAACATGTTTTACAGTCCCTACACATCATTTCTATGTAGTCTGTGGTCTTTTGGGCTTTGTGTGTATTAACTGTGGCATTGATATTCTGCCTGTCTATTGAAATCCAAATGCAAACCGGCAGAATTTCCACATAGAGAAAGATATACTTACAGCTCTCCATCTTTAACTAAATTTGATCTTATTAAGTACAATTTGCTTCAAATACAATCCACTCCCTCCTGTTATTACTTCAGCTGGATAGGACACATTTTTTTATGTATTTATTTGCTTTATATTTTTCAACAGTGTCCTATTACTATGGGGAAGTCAGTATGCTTCACGGTGAAACAATCTCTGAAACCTGAGGTCGGGGCTACATAGAAACAGAATGAGGGGATGGGGTGTTAGAATTCACAAGTAAAGAGGCACCTGCATAGTAGAGTTGTCTATTTGGTAAAGCAGAGGATGTAGGAGCTCATTGAGGTAATACAAAATAAAGCTAAAGCTAGGAAGGTGGGGTGAAAAGGATGGGAGGAATGGAAGAAGAATGGGGACTTGGTGGAAGTGGGAAAAAACAAAACAGCGGGTAGGGAAGGAGAGGGTGACAGAGGTGAAAGTGTGGAGCATCATAGATGGTCTAGGATCTGGTCTAGCATGGCAGCCATAAATAATGGCAACAGTCCTGAATATGAAAGCTGATAGAATTAGGTAACAGTACCCTGGCAGAGGCATGTTAAACCTTCATAGATCCATACTCCACATCCCCAGCTCTTAGCCAGATATCCCCCTCAAAGCTACCAGAGGACTAATGATTACAATAAGGAACTTAACACATACTACGGATATTTATCATCAGGACAGGAGATGTGACACACATCATTGATTCAGAATGAATGAGTACATGTACTACGTTTAATTTCCCACGTTTAAACAATAAATAAATACATAAATAAATAAATAAATACTCAAATAGGGAGGAAGTTGAGTGAGGAAACGAGTTTCATGTACTCAAAATTCCTCTCAAACCCTGCTACGATTTCTTACCTGGTCATCATTGAAAAAAAATTGAAATTGTATGAAGCAGTTTATTTCGAAAGTAAATACAAATTAGTATGGAGACTAATGTAAACGGCAACGTTAATTTAGATTAAAACAGATCAACAAAAGTGCATAATGCCTGGCATTAATCGCTGGCATGAAGCACCATTTGCTAAATTAAAGCTAGATGTGATTGCTACTTGGAGGTCCAAATAGTTAATTTATTTGTCTAAGAGATAATGTCATTAAATAGCTCGTCGGTTCAGTGCTTATTGCTGAGATTTTTGTCAAACCAGTGCAGCACACATCTTAATCAAATCCATTCCATTGCTATCACTCTGAAGTCAATAATGTAAAAGATTACTGTTCATAAATCTTGGATCAAACTGTGTCTTGTATTATAATGTCTATGGTTTGCATTTTGAGTTATCTTTTCCCTAGAGATTGTATCATTTCTAATTGCTTAATGGATTGTTTAAAACATGTTAAATGTTTTGGTGGGCATTGTTTAAGACCCTTTGTCATTCCCAAATGAAGACACCACTAAATGCAGCAGCATTCCCTAAAATAAAACAGTTCAGAAGGTATCAAACTGTAATTGAGGACTCCATAATGCATGCCTGCTTTTGCTTCCAGGGATACCTTGAAACAATGAAGACTTTCCTCGTGGTGTCATGTATACTGGCACTGGCTGTTTGTATGGTGGTAAGTAATAAAAACCAAATGTAACTGCAGTGTGTGTTTGTATCATCTTACACTTTTAAATGCGAATTAACAAAAAGGATGAGTCCTTTTATACCATTTGCAATGGCTTTGATTAACTAAGATTTTTTTTCGTTAGTGTATCTTGATCCTGAAATTTCAAGTATAAACCTATCCTGAGTAGGAAATAAGATATCATTTAATTTGGGGAAGGGAAGTATAAAAACATGCATGTGCAATTGCATCTATATCTTTTATGCACTTAAGGATAGAAACAGAAAATATTAACAGTTGCATTTTTGGAGTGCGAGTGTATCACAAGCAACTGGCATGGGTTGTTTACATTAACTGGGAGTTTGGTTCGTAGCACGAATATTGTTTAAAGGTTATGGAACAATGGAACATTCATTTGTGGAATATTTGCCATGTTACTTTCACCTGGATTACAGAGAGACATAACTCCCCAATTTAAATTCAAGACACATGTCAGCCACCAGCACACTTTGGGGCATATTTATACTTTTTGATGCAAAAGCGCACTAACGCAGTTTTGCATCAAAAGGTTTAGCACTGGCTTGTGCCATTCCTGAGTGCCAGCCGGGCACCATATTTATGGAATAGCGCAAGCCGGTGCAAAGGGTGGGCTAGCATTAAAAAAAATTACCTTAGCCAGGTGGGGGTGGCGGTATGGGAGAAGAGGGTTTTGCACCAAAATTTACGTTAGGCTGGTTAGAGAAGAGAAAAATGCCTCTAACCAGCCTAGCATTGTTTTCTGATGCAAAACCAGCCATACCACATGACTCCTGACTTAGAAAAGACAGGAGTTACTCCCACTACCCCAATGGCCGGTACAGGGGAACCAGTGTCCCCTGGGCATGGCCATTGTACCCTGTGCCATGCAGAGGGCCCCAAATAGGGCCCCCGATTGCTCTTTAAATTAAAAAAAAAAATACTTACCTTTACTTACCCTACTTACCTGGGATGGGGTCCCCCATCCTCCGGTGTCCCTCTGGTGTGGGTGGGGGTGTTCCTGGGGCTTGAGGAGGGCACCTGTGGACCCAGGCCATGGTTCACACCATGAAAATGGGTTCACAGGTCTCCTAATGCCTGGTCGGAACCAGGTGTTAAATAATGGTGCAAAGCAAGCTTTGCACCATTATTTAGCCCCTCCTCCCACCCGTGCGTCATTTTAGCACAGGGGGGATAAATATGGTGCTATGTGGATAGCTCCATTTTTTAGATGGGAATGCCTACCTTGCATCTCATTAATGCAAGGTAGGTTCACGCATCCAAAAAATGGTGCAAACTTCAATATTTTGACATTAGACATGTCTAACGTCAAAATATAGATATGGAGGTAAGTGTGCGTCACATTTGTGTAAAAAAAAGATGCCAATGTGGGCGCAAGAAAGGTATAAATATGGGCCATTGTGGTTTAGCATTTGTTCCGCAAATGATTACATTCACAAAAACTGTAACACAAAACTAAATTTTTGTGAATCAGCTAGATTACAAAGCAATACCGAGTACTGACAACTTTATTGCTATGTCAGGGTTATCCACACTTGTATCACAGAATCTTCCATAACGGCGAAACATCCATAAGCTGTTGCATTTGAATGAATTCGAAAAACGTCTGGCCCTAAAATACATGGGACGTGGTTGGCTATGAATGTCTTCCTAACAAACACAACTGATAAAAAGAGAGAAAAGACCCTGGTAATTGCAAATGCGCCGCTTCTGGGATCACTGACAGAGAAGGAGGTCATTAGTCACTTTGCTGGTTTGCTTTGAGTGATTGCCCGATCTGTCTCAGGGACTGTGTCTGCAACACAAAATCACAAATAGTCTTCTGAGAAATATGTCAGGCTAGGCTTATGTTCCAAATCAATTAAACAATATTATATATTAAAAAAGAAAACATGGAGAAAGGCACCGTTTGATATTTGCCATTCTGCAAGCCGTGTTTAAAATCTTAGCAAGTGTATTGCAGAGAAAGGAAGTTGTGTGAGGCAATGAGTTTCATGTACTCAAAAATCCTCTCAAACCCGCTATGATTTCTTACCTGGTCATCATTAAAAAGAATGTGAAGATATATGTAACAGCTTGTTTCGAAAGTAAATACAAATTAGTAAGGAGACTAATGCAAGCGACAACTGTAACTTTTACTCTTAGCTTAATTGGGATGATCTCATTTTAACACAAACGTTCTTTGGGCGGACTGTTTCTAATTCTTATCCTCTCTTGTTTTTTATTGTGATCTCCGGTGGCATTCTAGGCTTCTCAGCCACGTGGACCAGGAAGAGGTCCTCCACCAGTAAGTGTATATTTAATTTTCTAAAACAAGCACTGTTTAATGCAAAACTTTCATGTACACAAACGATGCACAGTTTCCTAAATATTCATTATGACAAATGTGATGACAAGTTTGGTTAATGTTTGAAGTTATAATACTGCACCTGGCTGAAAGTACACCACACACCAGATGAAATAAAGCCATGAGGGGGGCTAAAATAAAATGAAGTGTTGTAGTGGTGGCATGTTACCATCTTTGGTAGTGGTGAATGATTGTTTTTTACCTGAACATTAATTAGTTATGCCGATTCTGGCTGGAAATTCACAATTGCAAAAGTCTACTAAGTCCTTAACACAAAAACAAAATAACATAAGAAAACAACACATTAAGACACTGGGTGTCGACTCACCAAAATGTCAGGGTTATCATATACCCTTTGACCTTAATGATGTTGCAGGAAGTGATGTCACATGCCATTATCCCTCATGACATCACAATACGTGCACACTCTTTCACCGTGACTCACTAATTTGCATTCTCTTATTCACTCTTACTCTCACTCGCCTATACTCACTCACTTTCACAGACAGACACACACACTGTTGGACTTTTTTGCTTATGCAGGGTCATCCCCAATCTTTTTGTCTGAGCTGTTGCTGTTGGCTTTTGAACGACAGCTTATAAAATTAAATATTATTAACAGATTAGGTCCCCAACTTTCATGAATGACTCGGTGGGGGGTCCCAGGATTCCAATAAAGATACAATGGGGGTTCCCGGGCTCCAGTAGTAATAAAGTGGGGGTCCATAGAAGTCAAAAGGTTGGGAACCACTGCTGTAGAACATTGGAACTGTATACATTTACTCTATAGTGTGTACTTAAGGAATGATCTCCTTTATAAAAGGTAAGTTGGACAGCTAATGTATGATCCTAGTTCTATGTATGATATCTTTTATTTATTTCATTGTTAATAAAGAGTTTATGTTTATGCAGTTTCATATGTACAATAATGTGTTTATCTTAACATTTTTACATCAGCCAAGACCTGGAGGACATGGAAAGGGACCTTTAAGGCCAGTTGATCCTCCTCCTCGTAGGCCGAAAGTCACTCCCACGACTTCTACAGCAGTGACAACAACACCAACTACCACACCAACCACCACAACTCCCACCACCACGGCTTCAACCACGACCAGTCCGGCCACAACCACTTCCACCACCACTCCAGCTACCACGGTAGCCTCAACAGCTGGAGGTTAATCACAAACCAAGGTAAGAATACAAGCACCAGAGAACAAAACAATATGTTTGTCTGAGAGAATGTTGTAACTTCCAAATGTATGCTTTTCATTAAGAAATTATATATCCTCTATTAGACTTTGGAATTCAGCTGCCAGCATTATTATAATTACCGTACACTCCTTAGGAGTCAATTCATACATTAGCGCTAAACTCGATAAACATTAAGAGGCTGATTGGTGACAAGAGAGCAGGATATCAAAATATAAGGAATAAAAGAAGAGAGAGGTGTCTCAGCATGCTTTTGGCTTCAGGTCCGAAGAAGAATATGGGTGCTAGATTTAGCCAAACCTTTTTTTCCTTGAATGTGCACATTTAGAAAACATACTTTCTGTTTGCAAGTTTTCATTTTTGCAGTGTTGAGATTTATATAACAGATTTTAGACTTTTCAAGGTGAAAATATGCCCCAGGCTTTCATGTGGAATTGATGTTTCCATAGGCCAACAAATGAATATTTCTTCCTTGATGCTTAATAGGTTCCGACGAGGTTATTAGTGGGGTTTCCTAGTGGTGAATTTAAGAACTTCCTGTGATCTTCCCCTGTTTCCAGCCGTTGTAAACGCTCACAAATGTGTGCAATAACAAAATGAAGTTGCAGAAGTAATTAAGGCATATCCGAATGAAAAGCATACCCTTGAAAAAATGGTGCTTTCGCCTATGTAAATGGATAGTGTATATTTAAGTGTTTTTGTACCTAACTGCATTTATTTCGAGCAAACGTATTGCGCTGCTTCTATCATGTTTATTTTCGCATAATGCAAAAATGTATGATTGAAAGTCTATCACGGTGGCAACCAATTAAAATGAAAACGAGGATAAAGAAACTGGAGCAAAACATTCACTGTATCATGGATTTATACCCTTCCCCAGGTGAGGAGGAGTAAATCTCTATTCTGGATGGTTATGCTAAAGGCACTCCCCTAAATTGGTGATGTTTGTGTGAACCAGTTTCTCCTTGAGGAAAAATATTTTCCTCCTGGAAAGACAAAAGAAAAAAGTAAACATGAACAAGTGCACTTTTAGAAAACATTTCCTAGTGAATATTTTAAATATGCGTGAGTAAATGCTTACAGATTTGACTACTCTTGCAAAGCTATACCTTCACAGTATCCCAGGCAGCGCTTAATTTGTAAATAAAAACGTGCTGGTGCCCCAAGCTCTCCTCCGAAACACAAAGCTAATGCAGTTAAATGTGCGAGCACGGAATACTGAGGCAGCATAGTCCTGAAGCCATCTGGGGCCTCTTAAATCCATTTGCAGTCGTTCCCTGCCCCTTCAGCTCACATTTACAGCTTTCTGCATTCTCCCGCTTTTTCGATTTCCTTCTTCCGTCACTCCCACATTTGTCTTTTGATCGCAGTAAATGCTTGAGGCAGAAAAATAGGTCCTGGCCCTCAAAAACAGGTGCAGGTGCCCCGCACCGGAAAAAAACGGCTCAAATTAAGCAGTGGTCCAGGATGAACCCTGGAATTTTTTCTGATATTTCAAAAAACTGTGTAAATCAGCATTTAGACACATATACCTACATGTGTATGGTCATAAATATGCGACTTATGCCTTTACGTACAATTTTGAAGTGTAATAGATGTGAAAAAACTACTTAAAATTCCTGCATAGAATTGTTCCGGTGTAGCCGGTGAAGTACCCCTTCCAATTGTGTGCTCAGTGAATAATCACCAGGAGTACGAATGGAACAATGTTCATTATCACATTACGGTTTGTATATGCCCATATATTTTTCTTTAAAGAGCCCTGCCTTGTTTACACACCTTTAAAAAATAGAGATGCTTGGAAAATATTTCACCACATTCGATCTCTGACTCCATCATTTTGTGAGAGCAAATTTACATGTACAAAAGAGGTGCAATAATACATTGGTAAGGTATAGGAACACCAGCAAAATTACACTAGATTCCAAATAACCATACCCCCGCCTCACAAAGAAGGGTTCTCACTGTTAACGAGACCGTAATAGTGTTAAAATACTCCGTACTACTAAATTATCCATATTAGTATATTTCTGTTATGCACATAAATGTCTATCACAGACTGAATTTTTCGAGTACGTAAGTGAATCTACGTACATTAAAAGTCTGTTAATTGTCCCTATTCCTCAATGAGCCTCACTGTACCTTCATATGAGTTTGGGTTTGTTTTAAGCTTGATATTAAGTAAAAGCAACAAAAATACAGTTCTGATCAGGGAAGGCAATCATAGACAAAGGGGAAAAAAATGTCATAATGCCCCCTCACATTGTGAAAACATTTCAGTGCAGAGTCTCAAAGAATTCCATAGGAGAGCCGGGAAGGAGGAACTTCATCACTCTCTAAAACGGTCCTCGGTCCGTGACTGAGGTCACTCAAATACTGTTCTCAAAATTTGCCATCGATAAACAATATACATTCAGGTTGCGGTTAATAACTCCTAATACCGATAACGGCATGCACTTATTATTTTTACTTCAGGGAAGTAGATGAGCTTGTTAAAATACCAGAAAACTTACATTTTAGAATACACCTGAGCTGCATAAACCACCACAACCACAATTAGGGGCATTTTCTGTCATCATTAGGACAAATATTTTAAAGATGGGGGTCAGATGACACGTTCAGTGCTACTAATTAAAACAACAAACTTGATCTAATTTGGACTTTGTGAGGATTTTGTTTCTTGAGATGAGTGAAAAGAAGGAAACCCTGTTTTTAGGTCTCAGCGAGACAGAGCACGCGTTGTCTCGAAGAGACGTGTAGTGCTCTATCTGTGCACCAACACGTCGCCCATCTCCTACCATTGGTAAACTTCAGCGTCGCTCTTATTTTCTTTGATGCTATTCGCTATAGCGTGCAGGTGGGATGCCCTCTTCTTGTGTTTGGCTCTCCCTTAGTGTATGGACCAAGAACATGTCTCCTAACACTGCGTTTGGTTTTCAGAGCCATTTTTTGTTGTTTTCAAGCACTCCACATGAGTAGTTATGCTTTCAGGCCATCTTCCTTAACGGTGGTGCTGCTATTCTCTTTAACCCCTCTGCCCTAGTCTGTTTTTTTCTCTACCCTCCCTCCGCTTTCCCCTGCTCGGGTAGAACATACCTGTATAGATGTGTTCACACAGCGCACAAGCGTAAGCTATACATATTTGTACACATACACATATTCAACTAAAATGCATGCACATGTACATAAACAGATGCATTTCTTAAAAAGAGGCTAAATCACGAACAACGCTTGCATCCTGTGTTGTATTATACTCCTTTTGGATGTGGTGCATTTTGTTATTTTGCCGTATGCCCTTCGCATTACGCCAGCGCCTAAAGGATAACCACGGTATGTGGCCGCTGTAATTAGAAATGGTAGTGTCAGTCTAGTTACTTAGTGCACATAAAGAGGCAGTTGACTCCTTCACCAAGCCATATTTTTTCCAGTCCTGAGCTTGTATTTCACTTGTCAGTGCATTGTGGGAATTGTAGCCTTGCTTTGCTTCAGTTGAACCTGCGGACGACAACACTTGTCATCACTGATTTGTGTAATGAGATCCCAGGACTGCAATAGTGCTGTTCCATTGACACAGAATCATCTATTCATGTTAGGACATACACTTCCTTACGAATAGTAGTAAATAAACAAAGGCATATGTGCAAAACTGTGAAAGAGCTTTAAAAAGTTTGTGGGTGGTGAGTGGAGAAAAGTCCCCATTACAGCCATTTTCATATGAGAAGATGGAAAACATATTTTTATTGCTGGGCTCCTCAGTAAACTGTCTAAATTTGTTTTCAATGGAAGCTATTTGTACTGTTTATACTAAAGGAAAATAATGAAGAACGTGTTTGAAAGGCAGAACGAGTTACGTTTTAACCTTTGCTGAAAATACCTCAACTGGTGTGCTCTTATGCAGAGTTGCTAGTACCATACACTGTTCTGCCCCATTAAAGCTTGCCCAGTCTGGAGGATTAGTACACCAGAACTAAAAATGACCTATTGGCAGCTGAGTGGATCCTTAGAACTTTAAATCATGCAGAAGTACTGCAGGGTGGGCAGCTTTCGAGAAACCACATGCTACACGGTAATCTAGTCACTACGCTTCTTCTTTTCGAGTGTTTTAAATGTTTTTTTTTTTAAATCTTATGCAATTCCAATAAATGTAACAGTCCCACAGCCTGTCTGGTGTACACTATATTAAAGATGCTGCAATTCTGCTAATTGAGGGTGATGGACTACATTTTGCCAGGCTAATATGGGATGGTTACTGACAGTTTTGTGAAAAAGCCATACCAAAAAAGTAAAACAAGATTTGAAAAAATATCAAACATTGGCCCTGATTTATACTTTTTGGTGCAAAATTGCACTAATGCAGTTTTGCACCAAAACATTTAGCACCGGCTTGCACCATTTCTGTGCACTAGCCGGGCACCATATTTATGCAATGGTGCAAACCGGTGCAAAGGTGTAGGCTAGCGTAAAAACAAATGACGTTAGTTGGGTGGGGCAGGCAGTATGGAAGAAGGGGGTTTTGCACCAAAAAATGACACTAGGCAGGTTAGAGTAAAAAAAATGACTCTAACCTGCCTAGAGTCATTTTCTGACACAAAACTATCCATACCACATGACTCCTGTCTTAGAAAATACAGGAGTCACGCCCACCACCCCAATAGCCAGCACAGGTGACCAGGGTCCCCTGGGTGTGGCTATTGCACCCAGTGCCATGTAGGGGGCCATTTCAGGACACCCAATGGCACATAAAAAAAACGTACCTGTACTTACCTATATTTACCTGGGATGGGGTCTCCCATCCTCCGCTGTCCCTCTGGTGTGGGTGGGGGTGTCCCTGGGCCCTGGGGAGGGCACCTGTGGGCTTATTCCATTGTGTTCCACCATGGAAATAGGCCCACAGGTCCCCTAATGCCTGCCCTGACGCAATCGTAAAAAATTGGTGGAAATCAAGGTTTGCACCATTTTTTGACCGCTTCTCCCTAAATATGGTGCTAACGCCATAGAGTTATTTTTTGCACGGGAATGCCTGCTTTGCACCTCATTGATGCAAAGTAGGTTTCCATGTTCAAAAAATGATTTTAATGCCATAAATGTGACCCTAGACTGGTCTAGCACCAAAGTATAACTATAAAGTTAGTTGTGCACCAAATTTGCATTAAAAAAAAAATTATGCAAATTCAGCGCAAAACAAGTATAATTATGCCCCATTGTGCTCTCAGTGATTTTGGGAGTGCAGGTGATTGGGCTCATGTTAAAAATAACTTTCCTTTCTTTGAACTGTTTGGTGAGGGAAATTTGCTGCGAAAGGTGAAAGGGCTGCGAGAGAGTAAATGAAGGATTGAGTAATAAATAAAAGAACAAGGAAAAGTGGATAACGGGGTCGGTGACAGGATTAAATTAGAGTTACAAACGGATCCCTGTAATTAACAAAAACACAAAAGTAGGACCCCTTCAGAAAAGGGGTTCAATGTCTTTAATTTTTGAAATTTATAATTCAAGAAAAAATTCTATCTTGGAAAAACTATCTTGTACAGTAACTGTACAAATTTCTGGATTGTAGGCCATATTTTCTTTTTCACTGCACGCATTTGAGCATGGTAAGCGGGTTACATCTTCTGCATATTTAAATTAGAAATTCGATTATCAAAAATAACATTATAATGTATTACAAAGTTTAGAAGGCTGTAAAAAAACACTAATTACCAATTGTGATCTCGGAAGACAAGTGGAGAGTTCTCATAATAGTCACTTTGGGAAAGCCGTTCTACATTTTGCAAAAAGGGATTGAAAAAGGTAGGAGTTTGAAAGCGACTATGTTTTAATGGTTTCAACATCTAATATGAAGCTTACTCATGCATAAAGGGTGAGCCAAAGTTGCTAATAATCCAGTCTATGCAGGAGGGCCATGGTATGTGCAAAAGGGTAATAAAACATAAATAGTGGACACAGAAAGAAAATGAACACTTTCATTCTTTGCATGTCATCTGTGCCCTACAAAAAGGATTAGTTATTTCAAGCACAGTAGAACGTTTGCCTTCAATAGAACTCTTGCTGCAACAGAACCATTCCAATGATGGACTCTTTGATGGGATGAAAAAATAAACAGTGGTACTCTTTGAAGAATAGGTAGCTCCCAAGTCAAAGGCTGCTGATTTACAAGTGATATTGACTCTGTTAAAACCCCATTCTTTACTAATTTTCTGGTCAAAGTCTATCAGACAGCTGAGCTGCCTGGTTTGCTAACGACATCTTGGGGACAATTGGAAAGGTTCCTACAGAATACATTCCACCCATTCTTGACCATTGGTTTTGTGCTTTGTGACTCACATTTGCTTCCTTTCATTTGCTGCCTTTATTTGTTTTAGGCTGTCCAGCTTGAGTGTGTCCCTTGTGTGGCCCATCCCTTATTTACTACATCCTAAGAGTGCTCATTTTCTCTTTAATTCAGGCCTTTAAATCTTGTCCTTTCTTGTCACATGTGCTGTGCATTCAAAGACAGAGGTCTAATATAAGGCTCTGTTTTCTGAGGGAGCTTGGTGTTTACTTTTCTTTCTCTGACATCAACGTGAGAGGATTTATGAGACAATCATGCTGGCTACTGAAGGTGTGTTAGAGTAAGGCTATAAAATGTATGTTTATGTTTTCTAGTACACAGCAAAATTAAAATGCCTGTAAATGAACAGCAGGTATTTAAGAATATATCAGACTTAGGAAGCACAAATGGAGCATACATTTCAGTAATTCTGAAGTGTGGTGGAAACAAATATTTTAACACAGCCAAAACACACAGGCCTGTGATGCCTTGAACATTTGGAGAGTAGGTGGGTGGGGAAGTGGGGGAATCAGGGTCCTTGCATATGGGGAATAGAAAATCCTGATGAGGAAGTGAGAAACTCTTTGAGGCCGGCCTAGTCTCACAAACAATTATTCCTTGTGGATAGAGGTGACAGGGGCTTAAGGTTTGTATCACAAAGGGGTGGAGGGCACAGTGCAGGGGACTGCCAATCATCAACAACACCTCTTTTCCACATGATACCAGACACCACCCCACTCCCCCATTCTCCTGACTGGTCCCTGGTAGCAGAGATAACTTTTCCCACCTCAGCAAAGGGATTCTGAAGCATCTCCTTTTTTATTTTGTAAAGCTGCCAAATATATTTTTTAAAGCACAACTATTTGAATTGTTAAATTCTTGTACGCCTGGTTAATGTTCATAAACATTTATTAATTCAAAATATATTCTCTTTTTACATTAATGTATTGGTACTGGTTATATACAGTAAATGTCACTCAAGCATGTAAATACCTTGCTTGTGCACATGGATACTAATTCAGTGGTACTGTTAGACTCATAAGGAGGTTTAAACCATGTATTGACCCTTTCCCATTAAAACAATATTATTTTGTCCACCAAAATAGCCTGCAAATTCTTTTTGAAAAGCTCAATTATCAAAACTGCTTTAATGGGGTAGACTGCACCTTCCATTCACTCTTTGATGCTTACAGTCCCCGGGGTCACACTTAGGGGTCGACATTAAGTGGGAATTTGAGCTCGAACGCTTTTGACACGCATTTTAGTTTCACCTATTCGCGTGGTGTGCGAATGGCTCTCACTTTTTTTGCTGTTCAGTTTACATACAAAATTACTTCAACAATTGTAATCGTATACTAAGGCATGGGACAATCAGAGAATGTACATTGGAATTTACTGCCCTAAGTTGAGTGAAATGCTGAAAGAATCCCAACTAGGCGCCATATGAACGAACACTTTTTCCCATAGACACAGAATGGGTAAAAACCTTTGCTACATCTGGCCCTAGATGTACTCAAACTTCAATCCAAGGTGTATAAAATTCTAACTATTTTTTAAAGTGCTTAGAGAGTTCAAAACTGGTATAAAGCACTAACATGAAAAGAAAATGAATCCTAAAATTCCGAAAGCAAACAATACTTGAATCAACACACAGACTTGTCCCTCAGCAGAACACCTATGTGAAGAATGGTGGTTCTGTGTCTTGTGGGTAATGCTGTACAACAGGCATGGTGCTGTGTGGGATTTTCTTTTGGGGGTTGGGGGGGTTATGGAAGGATTTCTGGTATGAGCCAATGGTATTTGGGGGTTATGCATGATGTAATGCCTGAGTCTGTGGTATTTGGTGTTTTAGCCTGACATCACGTATGAGGATGTGGTGTTGACGTTGTATACATTTGTGTGCTGCAAAGTGTGACAAAAAAGGGCTGCAATCTCCAGGTGGGTTTGATCTAAGTGATGTCAGACAGCAAAACCCTTTGGCTCCTGGACAGCAGAATTTGTCGTCGTTATTGCTGCAACTGAAATCATTTTATTATTGCTGAAGAAGAACCAGGTATTGAAGAAACTGTGGCGAGACCTAATAGAATTTTACATTTGCCACTGTCTGCCTTAATTTGACGTAAAATAAAACAAATGGCTTTGACAATCTTAAATTTATTTGGTCATCAGGAATCAAACCGTTTTATCTGCAAAATAGTGTTCAGAGGTAGGTGAAGAATTAGCGCATTGGTCTACAAAGAAGATTGCCCTTGAGACAAGTAATCATGTCAAGATGTTACTTCATGTTAAAAAAGAATAAAACGTTTTCCAAAAGCAAAACACGTTTTCTAAAAACATTTTTTTGTTACTTTACAGGCAAAAAGAATCAAAAGCCACTCGCAGGGAGAGCCCAGCATGGAACTACTAAAGACTTTGTAGCTCTTAAAATTGCAACACAAGTTATTTGACCAGGGTGTGCCCTGTGTTTTGATGGATGCTGCTCTACATGTGCTACGTCTAATAAAGTGATTTAACTTCTCATTTGGCTTCTATATATTTTGTAAATGCAACTCCTACCTAACTGGATTTCCTGGTGTCTTCGATATTTCACTGTGTACCGCACTGTGTAAATAAAATGAATTGGAAATAACATTTCTTAAAGTAGCACATGTTAAACAATGCTTTAAAAAACATTTTATGAAAACATTGAATTATGTTACGTAGTGAGGGAGCCTAGCAGGCTGTAAAGAATGCCTGGGGGTTAACGTCCCTCTCCTAGCCTTCCCCACTACATCTTCGTAAATTAAACTTCCTATTGTCCACTCAGTTTGCTTAGCAAATATCATTACATTGTGCACGCGATTTGAAGTTCTCAGAGCTCAGATATGTCTGGTGTATTGCTTGGTTTTGTAGCGTTAATGCACTGCTTACCTTATTATGGAGGGCGTAGTACACTTGCTAGTGGGCAGCACATGTTCGGGCAGATAGCACACAGTGGAGAAGTGCATGGCTGTCTGAGTGTAGTATTTGCTGTTATCCTGTGTGGGAAGTGTTTTCATGTTATGCCTTAGCGACCATAGAGGTGTTCTTACTTTATCTTGGGGTGAAGGTCCTAACAGTGTGATGGAGAAGGAAGTGTAAGAGAGAGACATACAAAGAACATTCGGAATTAGCTGGGGATATAATTTACACTGCAGGTTTGGGATATGTTTCATGGTTTCTATAATACTAGGGGTAAGGGGAAAAAGATGAGAGCTAACTGACTGGTTTGTGTCTAGTTGGGGGTAGGAGGACTAAGGGCCTGATTTATACTTTTTTAGCTCCGCATTTGCGTCATTTTTTTACGCAAAAGCGGCACAAGCTTACAAAATTACATTATGTTTTGTAAGTTTGCGCCACTTTTGCGTCAGAAAATTACCCCCTTTTAAGCTCCTGCAGGCTCACAAAGGACGACAAGCACCAACCAGGCAAGCCGTGGTCGGGATGACTGAGAACCTAGACTCCTTGGCATCCTGCAAATTCAAGGGTGAGACACAAACTACTTGATAGGTGGCTGCATTGACTTTTCCAGGTTACTTGATGAAGTACCCTTGTGTCCTTCTGCGACTTCAGCCCAGACAGCTTCTGCCTTTGTTTTTGATAGGGTATGGCAATTCAGGGTAAAAACGAGACAATGCGGTGAAAGAAGCCCTGACATTCTTCCAGTATTTTGACTAATACATCAGCGGGCCATAGTTTCTGCTGTTCTCATTTTGTTCAAAATTATTCCAGTTCTTCCATGACCCATGATCATTGTAAAAAACAACTTTTATATATATCTATAAGTGTACTTTCATTTGTTCTCTTCTTCTTTCCCATACCCAGCCTGTACTGTCTTCCTCTCAACAGGGATTCCACAAAAGAACTTCAACCAAAAACACATTGCCAAACAAATGTAATTTCCTGTTCTAGACAACTTCAAATTCAGCCTCCACGAATGCCCATGTAGCCTGCAAAGGATGTTGAGCATGGCATCTCACGTCTGTTTCAGGTGAACAAAACCTTTGGCGAGTTTGTTCAATGAAGAAGAAAGAGGAAATGGATTCTTATCTAGTGATTTTTCTTGTTACGTTCCCAGGCACAGAACAGTGTGTACTACAGCTGCATTTACTCATGCTTTGATTGGTATCCTTTTTCAGTACTGAAGATTCTAATGAGCAATTTATGGTTCATGCTTAGCCTCCCTGATAGGTAACACTAGGGCCCATATTTATACTTTTTGACGCTAAACTGCGCTAACGCAGTTTAGCGTCAAAAAGTTTTGCGCCGGCTAACGCCATTCTGAAGCGGCATGCGGGCGCCGTATTTATTGAATGGCGTTAGCCGGCGCAAGCAGACCGGCGCTGCCTGGTGTGCGCGAGAAAAACCACGTACACCAGGCAGCGCCGGCGTAGGGGGAAAATGGCGCATGGGCGTCTTAAAATGGGGCAAGTCAGGTTACGTCGAAAAAATCGTCGTAACCCGACTTGCGCCATTTATTTTCGACGCCCATCCCCCATCAACATGACTCCTATCATTGTAAAGATAGGAGTCATGCCCCCTTGCCCAATGGCCATGCCCAGGGGACTTCTGTCCCCTGGGCATGGTCATTGGGCATAGTGGCATGTAGGGGGGCACAAATCAGGCCCCCCTATGCCAAAAAAAATTATTAAAAAAAAATAAAAAAATACTTACCTGAATGTCCCTGGGGTGGGTCCCTCCAGCCTTGGGTGTCCTCCTGGGGTGGGCAAGGGTGGCAGGGGGGGTCCCTGGGGGCAGGGGAGGGCACTCTGGGCTCATTTTGAGCCCACTTGTCCCTTAACGCCATGCCTGACCCAGGCGTTAAAAAGCGGCGCAAATGCGCCGTTTTTAGCCACGCCCACTCCCGGGCGTCTCTTTTGCCCGGGAGTATAAATACCACGTAAAGGCCTGGGAGTCATTTTTTAGACGGGAACGCCTCCCTTGCATATCATTAACGCAAGGAAGGGGTTCACGCTAAAAAATGACGCACATTCCGGGAACTTTGGCGCTATTCGCCTCTAACGCCATAGTATAAATATGGCGTTAGTTGGCGTTAGTTTAGCGTCGAATTTGCGTCGAAAAAAACGACGCAAATTCGGCGCAAACGGAGTATAAATACGGCCCTAGGGATCTGGGGGAAACAGTCTTTACAATGCAAAAACTACCACCCAATGCCTTTAGCACACACCCTTTTCCACGCAATGCATTTACTACAGAATGCCTTTAGCATACAGAACTTTACCACACATACACCTTCACCTCAAATGCCTTTTACAATGATATGGTAAGTATATTAATACATCAGATAAGTGAATATATAAATATATATACCACCACTTGGAACCAAACATCCCAGTGTAACACTTTCCTCTCGTGGAGTAGAGTTGCATAGCAGTCTAAGGCTTACTTAGGGAGGTGGTGTGGGCTAGTAATCCCCATTCACGAGCACACGAGCATGACTCTCAATAAATCATTGTCAATGCCATGCTTTTTCTTTGGATAAAGTAAAAGTACATTTATTACACACACACTACTCAATATAGGCAACAATTTACAAATATATACAACTTGACGGAGTTACAGAGGATGACATTGTGCAATAATTCTGGTATCCACGAGGGGAAATATAATCCAACAACCCACATGGCAAAACATTTCCTGGTATCCCAATGCAATATTTGACTGCAAGTTGGAGTGAGAACATCCACATCTGGCAGTAAAATACATCTACTTTGATAAGAGGTGGCTGTCAGTCTCATTACTCCAATCAGCATCAACCAGGAACATGTAAAGGCATGTTGGAATAATTTGAAGATTAGGATTACTTAATGAATGCTTTTATCTTGCTTTCGGATTACTTCCTAACTACCCTTGATTAACCTGGTGTAGTACCATCCTACACCCCTACAGGGTGCAGTCCCATAAGCAAAGAACAAAAGTTCCAAGAAGTTTGTGCTTTACATTGTGTTGGAACCCTTAGGGGGTTTCAATTCTTTTGTCTCACCCAATCGAGGGTGTGGACACCAACTGTGTGTTAGAGGGAGACACTGCACTGTTCCTGCACCTCCTCCTGTCTATAGGTGCTTGGTTGGTGGTGGCCCCTATCTTCCTGGGGCCTCCACGAGCTGAGCAACAATCTCAGGTAGACATTGGGCCTCGCAAGGCTGTGTAGGCCATATACATGCATGATTGGCTATCCCACTGTGCTGGGGAGAGCTGCAATTCTTCCTGCATTGGAGCACTGCAGCTGGGGCGTGCCAAGTCCCACCGAGACACCTTCATGTCAGGTTTGGGTTCCCTCATAGGAGGACCGCTCGGGGAGCCCACCCCCAACTGCCCTTGGGTTTGGGGAGTGTCTGGTCCCACCTGGAGACCCCGTCATGCTAGCTCCTTGTCGGAGGGTAGCCCGGTGAGCCCACCCCCAGCTGCGTCATGTTTGAGGGTGTCTGGTCCCACCCGGATACCCCGATCAGGTGAGTAATGTTGGGGAGCAGCTCCCACAGCCACCCACAGACCCTGTAACAAAATGAAATGCAGCTGCTCACAGTCACTTGCACACCCATACAACAACTCACACATAAATTCAGTCTTCCATACAGCAAATGATTCAACCACTCATTCATCCATTGACCCACTCACAGACCCATGCACGCATCGATACAACCACTTAAACTCATTGGATGATGTCATCAGTGATGTCATATGAGATGTTATCAGTGATGTCACTGACCATGTCATGAGTGATGTAATATGTGAGGTCATAAGCAGTGCATTACAGGAGTGCAAGTTATAGTTAGCTCAGGTAAGTATAGCTGCTGAATTTCTATGGTTTTGTACGGGTAAATTCAGAACCTAACTATAAATTCCATGTAACCTTTGTTTTTTTCAGTGAATTTCTAAGGTTTCTTTTTATTCTATTTCCTAACCATAACCTCCTTGTGGGTGTTAATTTTTTCAGTGAATTTCTAAGGTGTTTTTAATTCTATTTACTAACTATAACATCCCTGTTCCGATTCCTAACTTGAACTTCTAAGGTTTGTTTAAGTGTATTTAAAACTATAACTTGTGTATAATGTTTGGGTTTTTTAGGTCATTATAATTTTCCTTTTATACATACTTAGATATTAACCCCAGGTATCTGGGGGAAACGTGTTAGGTATTCTTTTATCAAGCTCTCTGCCACAATGAAATACACAAACCCTGTAAATTGTTGCAAATTGAATTGAAGAGGCCCAATCCTTCTCGTGAAAATGCTGCTGTTACTGTTTTATACTTTATTCAGTATTTACACAGTTCTGAAGTAGCTTTGTCATATTATTAATATTAATTTTTAAATTAATTTTGGCACTGTGGCACCATCCGCGGTTCCGTAGAAGCAGAACAGCGAAGCTCTATGGTTTCTGCTCTGATCATGTGACCAGAATGAATCCGCACTTCTGATCCATGGACTAGCCATCATTTAAAAAAAGGAAAATACAATGTGCACCTCATTCTTTACCATATAAACAGAAGACTGAACATATTTACAACTCACAAACATATTTTATTTATCTACAAAAGAACACAAAACCTATTTTACAATTTTCATGTAACCACGACTCCAGTTCGGAACCACGGAGCCGCTCGATGTGTGAAGAGCAATCTGGCATTTTATTGGTTATTTTTCAACCATCCCTATTTTTGGGTTGTGCCACTCCCTAAAACAGTTATTATTCTCCCGCCTCTTGAGGGAGAAGCATCTTAGGTTTGATCCTCCTGCTACGGAGTTTCCAGAATGGCTGAAAGGAGTGTTCCACCACCCTGGAGAGTCTCAAGGTATTCCTGAAGAAGATGATTCTCAACAGATGCTTTCTTCATCTAGAAAATAGAGTGATGTATGAACACTTTTTATGATACCTTGTGGGGAAAACATTCAGTGCATGAATTGTGAAATGGAGCCTCTGTGAAACAAATCTGTCTCATGGTATATCAAAGAAATACAGCCATGGAACGTTGAGTATGTGAAAAAATCTGTGCACAATCCACAAACGGGCATACCGATGAATGATGAGAGAAAAAGAACTGACACATTCCGATGAAGAACCTGGTACATCATCATCTAACCGAGCTACTGCTCAGAATATCATTATGCCAGCCACATGCACCAAATTGGGTCAAATGGTAACATCCTGCAGCACCTGCCATAATCTTGTGGTTGCAAAAGTAAAAAATGTCAACAACTTCTTTTTGCAGGTCAAAAACCACTGTTGCAATTTATTTTCACAAGGGTTTTCTTCAGACTAGCTGTCACTGCACACTGTTGTGCTTTCAGAATGCAAAAGCATTGCATTTAAGTTTTCCCAAGTTTTCAATATATTTTCTGAAGAAAAATAAAAAATAAAACAATTAAAAGCTTGTTCTATCAAAAAACACAAAAAAATGTTTCATGTTAGAACCACCACTGAATCAAACAAAGGGCTGTGTCCAAGTCTTTATTACTCATCAGTATTTCCACACCTGTGTAAGTGTATATATAACTTTTCATTTACATGTATGAGTTTATTTTCAGTTTCTGTCTATGTGTCTCAGTCTATCCATAATTGTGTCCCTGGGTGTATTAGTGCATGCGTAAATCTGATCCAGGGTATGTCAAAGTATATAATAGTGTCTACCTGTATGTTTGAAATGAAGCATTACTATATAACTTGCTTTGTTAGCTTCTGCATCAGCGTTTGCCTGGGTCTCTCAGTGTATGCATCAGTGTGTTTCTCGGTGTGTTATTGCCTGTATTAATGTGTCTCTGAATGTATTAATCTTTACATCAGTGTGCACCTGAGTGTGTCAGTGTATGCAATCATGTGGGCCTGGGTTTGTCAATGCATGCATCATTTTGCATTTGGATGTGTCAGTGCATGTAGTAGTATCTGTATGGCTGTATCAGTGATTACATAAGTTTGCAAATGTCTGTGTTAGTGTATGCATGAGTTTCTGCCAGGCTATGTCAGTGTATGCATCAGTGTGTGCTTGTGTGTGGTAGTTTATACATCAGTATACTCCTGGGTGTGGGAATGTCACTCTATCCTTCTCTCTCTCCCCGGATGTCTCAGTGTATACATCACTGTACTTCTGAATAATTCTCTGAATACATCAGTGTCCACTTGGCTGCATCACTGCATGCACCAAGATGTGCCTGGATCTGTCAGTAGATGTGTCTGGACCTATCACTGTTGGAGAATGGATTATTGGTAAGGGCAGGTAAGTACGTACCCTTAGCAATAGGCCACTAACCTCCACTTAGGTCCAGTTAGGTCTCAATAACTTAAATCCAGCTCAACCCTTGGTAGCTTGGCAACAAGCGACAAGGCTTAACTTAGGAGACCAGTGTGTAAAGCATTTAAAAATCACAAAACACAATAAAAAGCCAACCCAAATTTATAAGAATAGATTATATTTTTATTTTTAAAATGACAATCAAAGGAATAAACTTGGATAAGTGGAACCAGAGATGTGAATAGTTAAAGAATTACTATTTTCTAGCACATGGAAACGAAAAGTGGCAATCTGGTCATGTGGTCGCACCTCGATCGGGGCAAAGTCAAAGTTTAAGGCTGACTACGATGGAGCCCTGCTCGGCTACAGCAAGAGGAAGGCCTCGGTCAAAAGTTTACCTTCGGACTTAGTCGTTTTCTTGAATATTTTCTCCAGTAGGACAAAGTCGCCATTCCGATCCAACCTCCTGAAGCCCTTCCTCTGATACACGTCACGGGATACTTTGGTGACAATTTCTATGTTCGGACTTAGATGATTTGTAGAGATGAAACTCCTTCGACTGGGCTGAACCTGAATCTTGATCTGACGTCCTTGAATCTCTCTTCAGATACACTGCCTGAGAGGTCCTGGTCAACTTTCTATGTTCGGACCTAATCACTTTTTTGGAGATTTTCATCACCGGGATGAACCTGCAAGTCAGGCCGGCTCGCGATGGAGGCAAGTAGACTAGAGTTGCTGCAGCGAGTCAGTCCCTTTATGGAGCTTTTTTTAAAAAGTTCTCCAAACTTTTCCAAACTTCTGGATCTTCTTCCAGAAAGTCTATTAAGGTTCTTTTTGTGTCCACAGCTCACCCAAAGGTTCCAGAAGCTCTGAGTTGCACCTTGAGGCTGCTGACTACAACTCCCAGAATGCACCTAGCTCACACTCCAAAACGGCCACTGGACAGTGGTCAGCTGGTCAGTTTCTACAGGATCTGAGGCGGGGGACTCTGATTAGTAATTTTTCACCTGTAACAAACAGGGAGTCCCTCATTGGACCAGTTGAAGTCTGGTAAAGTCCTTCTTGTGGTGGAGCCCAAGTGTGCAGTGAGTGCGGTCCTTCAGAGTGCAGTGTCCAGGTGCAGGTCAGGGGTCCAGGAGTACAGTCCTTTTTCTTCCGACATTCTTCCTTGTTGGGATCTGGTGTGAACTGAGGTGTGGGTGCAGCTCTGCCAGTTTTATCCTTGCTCCTGGGTGAAAAACAGAGGGTCCTGGTTCTCCAATCAGATGCAGGGTCCTCCCCCCTGTGATGACCACTTCCTGGGAAGTGTGGAAAAAATCAATCCCAACGATCAACAGTCCTCCAAAATCTATCATGGCTGAAAGTGATTTTTGGAGGTTACATCTGGCTGGGCTAAAAATCTTAAACACACCCCTCTTCTGCCCTCTACTAATCTAATCAAGGGGGCACCTAATTGACTGGGGTTGTAGGATGTGAGAGAGGTGCTGCGCTACTCCAAATGTCCTTCCCTGCCTTTGAAAACCTGTTTGGCAGTCCTCCCCCTCCTGCTTCTCCATCTGCTGAGGGGAGTTCTTCTCCCCTGGGCACATTGCTTTGTGTTCAGCCCAGGCCACTTCACACCTCATCATGGCAGCCTGGCCAGGCTGCCAGAGGCTGGCCAATCAGAGAAGGGCCCTACAGGGCAGAAGTTGGCAACTTCTAGGTAGAGTTTACAACTCTTTACCTGAGCAAGGTATATCCTATCCAACAATTCTAAGTTTTGGGATTTATTATAACAATTAATTTGATACCAAACGTGATGTATCTGACATTTAAGGGAATTTTGGTCATTAAAATAAAGTCTCCCTATTTTAACCTATGGAGGCCATTCACTACAATGAGGGAAAAACAAATTTGGCTGTTTTACTTCACCAGGGTTGACAAAACTATTTTTAAAAGGTTCCTGCTTATAGTTATATTGCACCCAACCCTAGGGGCCTAGGGCACACCTTAGGGTGACGTATATGTAAAAATAAGGGAGTTTAAGACTTTGGAAGTATTTTTAATTCCAATGTCGAATTTGCATATAACTTTAATTTAAAAGCAGCCAGCAAGGCAGGCCTGCCTTTAAAATGATACTGGGCACCTCAGCAGTGTACCTATGGGTGCACTACCTATGCTGGGGTCTCTAAACCTACATGCCCTACCATATACTAGGGACTTATAGGTAGGTTGACATAGCTAATTATAATTAGCCTTTTATGCATACTGATGGTATACAGAGCACAGGCCCTGGGAGTGGTTAGCAGTATCCAGGGCACCATCAGAGTCAGGAAAACACCAGCAAAAAGTGAAAAATGGGGGCAAAAAGTTAATGGGCCTCTGCAATCAGCCCTGTTTTCTCACAATCACTGAATACATCAGTATGTGCCTGGTTCTACCAGTCTATAGATAAAAGTGTATCTCTGTGTTCCACTACATGCATTACTGCATACCTAAGTGTCAAAGTGTATATGTCAGTGAATCCATCACTATCACCTAGGTAATATAGTGTATGCAATACAGTGCACCTGGGTGTCTCAGTCAATGCATCAGGTCCACCTGGTTGTCTCAGTGCATGCAACAGTGCATGCCAGGGTGTGTCACTCTACTCATTAGTATGCGTTTGGGGATGTTAGTCTATACATCACACTGTGCATAGATATGTCAGTGTACAGATCACTGTGTGCCTAGGTGTGTTAGTGTATGCATTAGTACGTCCTTGATTGCGATATTGAATCTATCTGTGTGATCCGTGGTGTATGACTTGGTATATTAGTATCCGTATTGGTGAATACAAGTGACATTATGACTTTTCACTAGAAATGAGACTGACTGTATATTTTCCTAATTAGCTATATAAGTTTCATATGTTCTAGTGGAGTGCATAGCTACCTGAGAATAGGCCTCTACAACCTTTTATCTCAGTCACTAAAACTTAGAACAACATGTTTCATATTTCAATAAAATACACTCCTTCTATAGTCTACACGTATCTCACTTAAAGGGTGATTTTCTTACAACACCCAGTACAAACTCACTAAAACACATTTTCTAGTGTACTTAAAAATAAAACTGTGTAGCTATGCTCACAATTTGTATGCTAAACCATCTTTAAACCACAATTTATATAAACAAGAATCTATATTATCTACATACAAAACTACATATTGCATTCAGTATATTACATCCTAAACAAATCTCTTACTAAAGCCTAAGTCCGTAAATTGTCTATGTCTACATTATTGTACAAGTGGTTGTTAATGTCTCTAAATGAGTATAAGTCACCCTTTATATTTGTATTATTTTCTATCTCATTAATAGTATACATTAGACAGTATACATATTCCTGAACATACCAAGTGCACTTTTAACACAATAAAAATTAAAAACACTTCTTTACTCTTCTATAGACACAGCAACCTCCTCTTCATCCTACATACAGTATATCTGACCTCTTCACCTTCTACAGCAAACAACAATCCAACCTGCTCTCACCCAATCCTTTTTCTCACCTTTTTAAGTAATATACTTCCCTCATATCAATGTCTAACTGATTTCCAAATCAGCAGGAAGCTCTAGGCACACAGCCGGATTTGTAAGCAGTCTCTGCCAGTCAAAGGAGCTGTGTTAATTAGCAGACGGAGATTGCTGGCGGACGAAGACGCACACATGCAGAGACAACACACGCCTGTGCCGGGTGGCTCTCAGCGAGACACGAGAATGCGAAGATGAGGGCCACGATTGCCACTATCCTCGATAGCCGCAACAGGGGGCCCAGCGCCCGGTGACACGCAGTGGCAGTGGCACGAATAGAGCGAGGGGAGCTGGTGAAGCGCCGGTAAGCGCCGCAATAAGGAACGAGGTAGGGGGTAAGGAGGAGCATAGTTTCTGCTCTCCCCATTTGTGTTCCCCATTTGTGTTCTTACCCACCCGCTCTGAACTTTCCATTGAGCACTTGACCCTTGGCTATTCACCCCACCCTAGCCTGCCTGCTCTGTTTCTCTATTACAATGCCACATAGGTGTCGGGAAAAGGCACAGGGGCCCAGAGAGAGAAGGAGAGAGCCCTGAGAGCACCCCAGATATTGAAGCCATAAGTCACAAATGGGGCCCAGGCACACAGAGGTGCAGAGGTGTGCAAGGTATTCCCAGATTTCTAGGCGCCTTCAGACCGCTAAGCTCGTAAACCCTGGGGTGAGAAATATAGAGCAAAGAAATTCAGAGACTGTGTGGTAAACTGGTAAAATGGTGGCAAGCCAGTGAGTGAGAATTCCTCAAAGGATTTGGCTGCAGGCTGCCCTCTCAGCGCAGAAGCAGCCAGCAAATAGACTGACGTGGCTTGCACACACACAAGATTTGACTATCAGCCATAATATTCAGATATAGCCTGTCAACCCAGGGGTGGCAGCAAGGATGACACTAACACATTGAAGGGAAAAAGCATTAAGGAGGCAAAGGCAAGGCTCCTCAGGAGAGGGTCGGCATGAGTCAAAAAGTGAATCCACAGAAAGGAAAATACCTCCAAACCCGGCACAAAAGAAGAAATCGCCTTTTAAAATCCAAGCCAGGGCAGAAAGCAGGATACAAATTCATGGATTTCTTGCTCACTAAGAGGGAGTCGAACTCCACCAATGCTTCAAAAGATATAGCTTTTGCCAACGACACATAAACAAAAGACACGGTTGAAGCAAAGACTGCACCAGACGTGGAAAGATCTTGCGCTGACCTGAGAACAACAAACACACCTAACCCTCAGCCTAATGAAACTGGCATAACTATCAATGCAGAAATTCACAGATGTTATCAAAATGACCCTTTTTCCACCTTAAATCTCAGTAACTGGAACAACTGGGGGTAGAGTCTGTGCTGCACCTCACTTTCCCGAACAGCCCCCGCAAGAAGAGAACGACACTGACTGTTTATAAGAGAGGAACATCCGCTGATAGATCTTTCAGATACTTATTCAGACATCCCTCAAGGCAATCAGATCGTAAATAATAAAGCGAAACTGAGATCCATCTGCAGCAGAAGCTCACCAAGAAAAGACTGTTCACTTTTCAAAATAATAACCACAACATCACCTGCCACACATGCATCTTAATTTGTCACACCAACGGAGTGACAAGAGGAAACTCATTGAACCATATAAAGGGGACTAAATCAAATGTAAAACCATCAACATCTGGGGACTCATGGAAGGCCTTGCTATCAACAATGGATGCAATATCAGCAGCTATCCAATTTCAAGCAGACAAGCAAGACACTCAGGTAGACTCACTCAATATCCTGGCCGTCCACATCGTGAATATCGACAACAAGCTTCAACATTTGACCGATCTGATAATGAGGGCTCAAACCCACTCATATACCCAGCAGGTGACATGTCAATGAGCCACCACAGGCGACAACTCACAAAGAAACCAGGAAATCTTAAACAACATTTTGAAAGAGGTAAAAGTTCAGACCCTTAGATCTCAAGTTCATATTAGCAGTAGTGGCTAGAATGCCCTAAAAAACCCAGCAAATAAGAAACGACAAAGGAAAGCACAGAAAAAAATCTAAGGGGGTCCAGTAACATAATATATGGAAATCATTTGCTAAAGTTAATGGCTTGCAGAGTAAAGAATCAGGTAGAATAGGTAACAGTGACAAGACAGCAAGCAGGGCCAAATCCAGTCAGATGAGGGAAGAACAGTCGGCTAGCGAGAACAACCCCTGTGTGCTCCAGGTAATCAATTAACATCACAGCAGCAGTCTCCTAATACCCCTCTTTCCAGCAATGAGTGGGGCTTTAGCCTCTTGGTGAGTGGGGAGGTAGCCTCATGGTGAGATGCGCTTAAGGGAACCACAGGGAAAAAGAACAATTATCTGCCAGTGTCTAGAACAGGGAACTCAGAAGGGTAGTGATAGGTTGGAAACCGCCAAACTCTGGGAACATAACCCTCAATGTGCAAGTACCGAACACAACATGATCATAACAAACCAATCTGTAGGAAACAACAAACAGAACTTAGATCATGGCTACTATCCTTGGTCAGACGATTGCACAAATAGCGCAGCACAAAAAAGAATTCCAGAGATGGCTTCAGAGGGCAACAAATTACTTCTAATCCCTTGCTATGACTCGAAGGGGGCATTTGACATTCCAAACAGAGGCACCATACTGAAGCTAATAAGTGCGATTCAGCCCCTGGCTCATATCTCAACAACAGAACTGATGACTGTTGAGTTCATTCCACACCCAAACAACAAAGACAAAGAGGCAACGCTGACATTCTGGGCCACATCTGCTATAATTGACCAAATCTTAGTACATCATGACATGATTACCACATGGGGCAACGTCCTGCAAAAATTAGAACCACCACGATACCTCAATCTTCTGTTCCGCAACAAAAGAAGGGCGGTTCAATTTTAAAAGGGGCTGTAGGAGTAGAAACCTCCCCAAGTAGTTGGGAGCACTTAACAATGGTAAACCACCAAAGCTTGCTTCATCACGGCATGTACCAACAGGTCTTTATTGGCACGCCCTCTACAGTCAAACAGGTTGGAAGGCAAAATGTAAACAGCAATAATCACAACTGGTCCTGAAGAAAAACAAGAAAACATCCATATATGCTCCTGGAATACTCATGGTCTAAAAAATATGGTTACTGAGAAGGTGGCTATGACTTTCCTACAGCAGTTTGAAATCATCATGTTGCAGGAAACATGGTGCATGGAGCCAATTCAAACTTCTGAATATACTGGGAAGGACATTTCTGCAAAACAACGTCAAAGACACGGACACCCCAAGGGGGGGCCTTACAACGTATTCCTCTACGAAAATCAATTGGGTGATTAAACAGATTAACCTGGGAATCGATTGGCTGCTACCAATAAAGTTGGAACACCGGGCGTCATCAGACAATAACAGAACATTACTACTGATCAACGTATATATTCACCCTAATAAAACTCAAAATAGTGAGAATATGGAAACATTGATTAACGTTTTAAAAATGTTGTAGAAGCAAAATAAGGATGCGACCCTCATTGTGTACAGCGATTTTAAACTTGATTTGAGAAAGGGCAGCACAAAGCCTCTCAACGGAACATATGCAGATACTAAGCTTGAAAACTTGGGTTTGCGCTGCCTGACACCTCTCCCCGAGGATGCTTCCTTCGCACAAGTTACCTTCTCAAGTGGTACAAAAAAATCCAATATCGACTTCACATTAATAAATGAAACCGCACCGCCATTGGTCTTATCATATAGGACCCAACCACGCACAGAGAGCGATCAATTCCCACAAGTCATTAAGAACCGGAACAAATGGAACTGGCTCCTGTTAGACTTTTCATCCTTGGCGTGGTCTCCCTTAACTTTTTGCCTCTGTTCCCCAGGTTGTTGATGTGTGCTGGACTCTGATTTTACTGTTTTTGTTACTCAGGGCACTTTACCACTGCTAACCAGTGCTAAAGTGCAAGTGCTCCTTTACAAAATGTGTATGTAATTGGCTTATCCATGACTGGTATATTTGATTTACTAGTAAGTCCCTAGTAAAGTGCACTGGAGGTGCCAGGGCCTGTAAATCAAATGCTACTAGTGGGCCTGCAGCATTGGTTGTGCCACCCACATAAGTAGCTCTGTAATTATGTCTCAGACCTGCCACTGCAGTGTCTGTGTGTGGAGTTTTAACTGTAAATTCGACTTGGCAAGTGTACCCCCTTGCCAGGCCTAAACCTTCCCTTTTCTTACATGTCAGACACCCCTGGGGTAGGCCCTACGTAGCCCGAAGGGCAGGGTGCACTGTATGGTTAAGGTAGGACATATAGTAATGTGTTTTATATGTCCTGATAGTGAAATATTGCTACATTCGTTTTTCACTGTTGCAAGGCCTGTCCCTCTCATAGGTTAACATGGGGTCTACCTTTAAATCTGATTAAAGTGTAGATTCCCTTTGGGAAGGGATGGACATGTGGAGTTTGTGGTCTGTGAGCTGACAATTTAAACATACATCTTTTAGTAAAGTTGATTTTAAGATTGTGTGTTTGAAAGTGCCACTTTTAGAAAGTGAGCATTTTCTTGTTTATACCATTTCTGTGACTCTGTCTGTTTGTGGATTCCCTGTCTGGGTCAGTTTGACAGTTGGGCTGGTTGCACCTCACACTAGACAGTGACACAAAAGGAGCTGGGGTGTAGCCTGCATTTCCTGATGAGCCATCTGTGCTAGGAGGGATGAGAGGGGTGGTCACTTACACCTGAAAGGGCTGTGCCTGTCCTCACACAATGCAGTCTCCAACCCCCTGGTGAGTGTCTGGGGCCTGGCCTGGGCAAGGCAGGATCTCACATTCAAAAGGGACATTACTTTGAAGTAGGCCTACTTCAAAGGAGAAATTGGGTATAAGAAGGGCACTCAAAACCACAGACTTTATAACACTTCTGGAAACAAGAGAAACCTCTGCCTGGAGAAGAGCTGAAGAGCTGAGGAAGAAGATTTGCCCTGCCTTCTGACTGTGCTTTGTTGAGCTATCCTGCAGTTGCTGCTTCTGCCAGAGTAAGAGGGCAAAGACTGGACTTTGTGTGCCTTCCATCTTGTGAAGAAATCTCTAAGGGATTGATTTAGAGCTTGCCTCCTGTTGTTTGAAGTCTCAGGGACAGCAAAGACTTCTCTCTGCCAGCACCTGGAGTCTCTGGAGAGACTCCTGCTCTGACAAGTGGTGCCCTATCCAGTACCTGGGCCCTTGAAAGGAAAGCTGGTGAAAATCCAAGGAAATCGACTTCTGTCGACTTCGGAGCGACGCCGCTGCTGAATCCGGTGACGCCGCCTGCACCCGACTCCGTGATCTTCGTTGGAACGCGATGACCTTGGCAGGCCTGACATCGCTGCAGCCCCGCCGAAGTCCGCGACTCTGTGGAAGTTGCCGCACCACGTTGTGACCGAAGCCGCTCGAAGTGCGCGGATTCAATGTTTAGCACAGACGCCACGATCCCCGACTTCACACATTGGCTCTTTTTCATTTCTTCACCAAGGTACTGCACATGGGGGTCCACGCAACTCCGTGTCCAGCGCCGCTGGTGTCGGATTGTTGGGAACAACTCCGTTACGACGCCGTGTTAGCACCTCATCAAAGTATTTTGTGTTTCTAAGCGCTATATCTGAGTTTAATTTTTTATAATTTATAACTTGACTTGTGTATGTCAGATTTTTGTTGTTTTGGTCTTGTTTTGTTTAGATAAATATTTCCTATTTTTCTAAACCTTTGTTGTGTCATTTTGCAGTGTTTTCATTAAGTTACTGTGTGTGTTGGTACAAATACTTTACACCTAGCAGTCTGAAGTTAAGCCTACTGCTCTGCCAAGCTACCAAGGGGGTAAGCAGGGGTTAGCTGATGGTGATTCTCTTTTACCCTGACTAGAGTGAGGGTCCTTGCTTGAACAGGGGGTAACCTGACTGTCAACCAAAGACCCCATTTCTAACAGCTCCCCTCCGCTAATATCATAATTTAGCCCCAGTGACTTATGATACAAAAAAAATTGAAATGGAAGGGGCCGGGCCTTGACAAAGTAATGGAAGAAGTGCACCAAAGAGTAGGTACATCGGAAGAAGTCAAAGAAACACTAAGAATGCAGGAACAAGTAGATCACCTTCCAGGAGAATGGGTCGCTGCTTGTTTGCACTTGTGTTATTCCTTAATAAATAAATTTACCATCAAAAAACGTCCCCCAATTTCGGCTATAGAGACTAACAACAAAGTTAAGTGTGGCAGAGCAGAAAAACCATTGTATAACAAAACACTGCGTAATCAGAAAAATCAAGTCTCTAGAGAATCGAAAAGAGTCCTAAAGGACATACACGGTTGAAGGAAACCAGATAACACAAGGCTTTCTGAATTAGGAGCAAAATACCAGAAAAATTGCTGGATGGCAAAAAAGAAATATCATGAGGATTTGTGAACCAAGTTTTTCATTTCCAACAAACAGAAAAAAATTAAAAAGTTCTAGGAACTGATATATTGACTAAATCAGGGAGAAAATAGACATATGGATGCTGGCATTGACGCAGCCACATGGGAAGCTCACATACAAACAATGTTCTCACTCCCAGAGCACCACGTGAAGGAGGACGCCACTCAGGCAGCTAACGACCTAGGTAAGATAAACTTTGGCTTTAGAGTGACAATGAAAACTGATTTATCTCTAAAGGATAAAGAACAAAATCATGCACTAATGAACATAGACATCGAAATGCTGACAAGCCTTATCAAGAAACTAAAAATGGAAGGGGCAGCTGGCCAGAACGGAATCCCGAATGCCCTATTTAGAAGAGACCCTCCATTCTGGGCTCATTATCTGGCACGGTTTTTTAATGACCTCGAGGGCACCATGGGGCTATCAGACGCATGGAAAGGCAGTATACTTCACCCAATATACAGAACAGGAAATCCTGCAAGTACTTCAAACTACAGGCTAATAGCCTTGATAGACATGGAAGGAAAACTCTCTGCAGCCTGTCAACTGCAACAACTAGCAAAATGGATCCATGACAGGCATCTAATTCCACAATGCCAGACAGGCTTCAGAACTGGTATGGGAGCCTCTACCAACCAGGCAGTCCTGGCCCTGCTGGGAAATAAAGCCAAGCTTAAGAAGAAAGGGCTATTTGCATGCTTTATTGACCTAAAGGAAATTTTGATTGTGTACCAAGTACCCTCCTATGGGGGAAATTAAAAGGTTGGGGCTTACCCTGCAGCCTTCTTAATGCAATGATGGACTTGTACACAGGCACTTGGGTCCAAGTAAAAATCGGAGAGGGTGGCCACCTCACCAACAGAATATCAACAGCAAAAGGATTAAAATAAGGGTGTGTATTAGCTCCCACGTTGTTCAATTTATATCTTGCAGATCTAGCCGAGGCTCTAGCACCTGTAAATAGCCACCCACCAGTATTGGCTAGGAAAGGAATAGCATGGCTGCAGTAGGCAGACCACATAGTTTTACTCAGCCAAACACCTGTCGGACCACAGCATAGCATTGACATGCTTTATACATACATAACAATGCAAGGTCAGGAATTGAACTTGAGTAAAACTAAGGTTGTCTGCCTAGTCGATAAGAAGTTTAAATCTGCTTCATGGCTCATAAATGGAACCCAGGTGGAGGCTGCCCCCACATACAAATATTTGGCATTTACTATGGATCGCCTTGTGACTTTCAAGCCAGAGCTGGCTGTTGCTCAAGCAAAAGCCATCTCATTGACCTACGGCTTTAAAGTACTGAAACAAAAATGGAGCTGCTTGTCGCACACTCACTTGCTTTCTGTCATGGCAGCACGGTTAATGCCCACCATCACTTATGGAGCCGAAATCATGCTGGGGAAGGAGGCAGTTTTTTTCAACCAAGTCCAGACAAAGGCTTACAAAACGTTTTTTCGGATACCACGACCAGCATCGCCAGCTCCTGTCCGCCTAGAATTGGGTCTGAAAAACTATGAATTTCAGAGTAAATGTGCCTTCACTAATTTATGCTGGAGAATGCGTGCAGCAGAGATCGGTACCTTAAATAACCCTTGTTGGATGGAAATTGAGGTGCAACAGTGTCACAATGATAAAGGCACTTTGGGTCATCATTTAAACAACTGTATTAAAGCACTAGATTTGCTAGAAGCATGGGAGCTGAACTTGGGCAAAACTGAGTTATATCGGACGGCAAATGCTATCACTAAGATGAAATCTTTATTTTCTGACAAACATAAACTGGCAAGGAGACAGCATGCCTGGACTGCAATAACATCTTACAAAACATTACGGGCCCAGGAATATCTAGCAGCATCCTTCAACCAGTCGCTAAAACATTAGTTCCTGCTTTTTCGATTTGGGCTGATGGAAACAAAAGACATGGAGGCAGCAAGATCTGACACACTGTCGACTGTATGGGTACAGACAGAAGTCATTAGAACACATCTTTTGCTTGTGCCCAGCTTTGCCAGGCCTCAGGACTTTGTAACTGAAAAGCATCTTTAGGACATTGAATATACGCTCATGTAGGCCGGCCGTCATCAGTTGGCTTAGTGGTCTCTCAATTCCATTTTCTTTTTGAGAGACCAAATTCATGGTACAGGCTCAAAAACAATTAGTGAATAAAGTCTAGCAAGCCAAGAGTGCATGGTTTACCAATTTATGTAAGAAAAGCTCCCAAATGGCTATATCCAGCCAGAAATATGCCACAGCTAATACCTAATGGTAATTACTTTAGGATATTCCCTGAGCCTCACTTTCAGCAACCACGACGCATTGTAGTTTTAACATGGGAGTAAGAAAATCCTAAATTTAAGATCAAGCGCAAGGTTGAAATCATTGGAGTAGGTTGTGGTCACGCACAATTTATTACCATGACAAGATTTAGTTTTAAACAAGTAATATATGTTTTTATGAGTTTCTATTTAATATAGTGAGTATGCTAAGTAGTTATGTATGTCTGAATTTGCGATGGTTTTAACTAACCGTGTCAATAAACTTAAACTTGAACAATGTCTAACTCATAGTGAAATAACCTCTTTCATCTCTCAATGCGTATGACTTTCTGCATGAATTCAACATTGCTTTTATACATATCCATTTCTGTATAGACAAACACATTCAATTTCTACATCTCAATATAACATTTTTAACCATTAAAATACTCATTAATGCATTCTCCATACTAGCTTCAGCATACATGAGGTCTCATTTTAATATACTGAAAGAAGCTGGAAACATCCATGAAGCCCCTTAATAAACACCTACCTAATAACTTTATTATATAATGAATTACTTGTATACTTCCTTTACATATATCACAAACCTACAATTTATATCTTTTATAGCATTTTGTGAACACACTGCTCACTTCCTGCAACCTAATATTAATTTATTCATATACTAGTACTTTCTAAAATAAAGTACTTTTCACTACACATATCTGAAGATTTTCTTTCTTGTGCTCTATGGTTCTCTTTCAGTATCAGTTAGAATTTCATCTCACTGAACAAAGCTCAGAAAACCAACTACAAGAATAGAAGTCCACTCTCATAGCAGGTAACCAGTAATGACAACCTCTTCAACTCTACTTCCAAAGTTACTGAGATAGTAAACCAATTACAATCTCCCTTTCATTTTAATACAATGTTCCTCAACTTCGCTTCGACTAGTTTGTATAGTTAAACCTTTTCAATGCTCCTGAAAAGTTAGTCAATATGATATGAGTTTCGCCGGATCCACGGATACACCACGGCACTAAGCAAAGCCCTGTGGGTAAATTTGCAGGTGGATCCATGGTGGCACGGGGAAGTTTGGAAATTATTTATTGATTTTTTAAAAAAAAAACACATCTGTATAAACCTTTTTTAGAGCACAAAACCAAATCAGAACATTAAATAATCGCTATGAATCATTACTGCCTCTATATATATGGACATCCTAATTAAAGAAACTTTTTGAAAAATAATGACACTCTTCCACACAAACTGCCTTCATTTTTTCAAACATTTGCCAAAGGCAGAAGTGGAATTGGTCAACTCACTTCTCCCCACAATTCAAGAAATCCAGGAAATATGCCAAAACCACTGTTTCTGCATTCCTCAGGGACCATAACATGATTTCTATATACCACAACAACTTATGATTTGATATGGAGGCTCTATGCAGAAATGACGGAGTTCACCTAACAACAAACTTTTCCTGCATAACTTGAGAGACTGTATCCTCTATCATGTGTCATAATCACCTACACATCATAAACACAAAAACTCTTTTCAGAGCCAATCTATTACCCATATACATATATATTTCTATTTATACACTTTTTTTCAAATCTCACTTGGCTAATGGCTCAGCAGATCTCGTAAAAGGGAAAAAAAAACTTTTTGGGATGTAAGGGTGGGTATGAGAGTGTCTCTCTGAGTGAGAGTGTCTGTGTACATGTGGCAGTGAATGCAACTGCATCTCTGTAGCTGTGAGAGTGTTTGTCACAGTGTCTACATGCATGTCAGATTGGGTATGAGAGTAGCTATTTGGGTGTGAGGGTGAGAGTTAGACTGCATCTCTGGATGTGACACTACATGGGAGAGTCTCTATGATAGTGTGAGATTGAGCGTGAGTGTCTGTGTCTGGAAGTGAGAGGGAGTGTGACAGTGTCTGCCTGGATGCAAGGGTGGGAGTGAGAGTGTCTCTCTGAGTGTGAGACTGTCTACATAGATGTGACACTGTAGGTGGGAGACTAGGTGTGACATTGTCTGCCTGCAGGTCACACTGGGTGTGAGAGTGTCTCTGTGTGTGTAATACTGAATGTACAGTGCCTCTATTAGAATTTAGTCATTTTTTTTACATTTCCTGAGCTCTGTGGATTCAACAGCAGATTCACACTGGGGCCGCACTGGGCTCCACTAGTGAATCAGTGAATCTCGCAAAGCGTCAAAAAAATCATTTTCTACATTTCAAAGGCATTGTTTGTCCCATCACAACTATATCACCCCCATGGGATCAGGGAACCTGTACTCTGACCCCATCAACTCAATTGCCCTCCACATTTCAGCCCCGTGGACCGTTTATCAAGAAAAAAAAATGGCTGCCACAACCTTTCTCTCAGGTTACAGGCAGCCAATCAGATTCTTCCTGTGGCACGTGGATCCCCGGTGGTTCCTCAGAGGATCCGTATCCCTGTATATCTATACTTTTTACCCTTCGCTTTCTCTGAAACTACTGAACAGATTTGCACTAAATCACAAAAAGCGTGATCTGTGGAACAGAATCTAGCTCCGTGCCAAATTCCTTTCAGTGGTTCAGGCTGTAAGCATGTCTAAAGGTCCTATGGAAAAATGAATAGGGAAAATGTGTTTAGGGACCACCCCTTTTTTCTCAGCCCTGCTTGAGTAAGCATCGCTTTACAGACAGAAGCTGAACATAGCTATATATAAGTTTTGAAAATTTTATAAAGATTCGTCAAGCAGTGTTAAAGTTATGGGCAAAACAAAAAACACTCTTTCTATAGGAACTAGGTCCTAACTATAACTACCTAATGGCGACCGCATAAACGCATACATATCTATCTAAATATATACATAAATATCTATATCTATACATATATTTTAAAAAATCATAGTGGCAGTCGTCTCTAAGGACTTATAATTAGGACCAAGTATTTATAGAAAAAGCGTTTTTTGTCTTGCTAATAACTTTGGCACTGTTTAATGAATCTTCCTGAAATTTTCCAAAAACAAAAGATGTCACTTCAGTTGCAGTCTAGAAAGTTTCAGGGTGACCCGTCAAGCGGGGGCTGAGAAAAATGGGGTATCCTAAAACAGGTTTTCCCGATTCATTTTTCCATAGGGATTTTGAACAGTGGTAGCGTCTAACCTACTGCTTGGAATTACACAAAATTTGGCAGAAAGGTAGCTCTTGTGGCCTCATTATGAGTTTGGCAGTCGGACTGTCAGATCGCCGTAGTGGCGGCCACCAAAAGACCACCATGTTGGCCATCACATTAACTATCGTATTATGGATGACATGGGCAGGACAGAAAAAAGTCAGCCAAAAACTCATGACCGCCATTCCCGTGGAGGGCTTGAAATAGGCATGCAGAACACCAGCATTGCTAGCACGTCGACCAACCACTGACCGTATTACAAGTCAAAAGTCACAGTGGCGGTTCAGCCATGTCAGTCAACCAATGGCAGACCAATCCACAATGGTTCGCAGTCACCACAGTAATACACAGCAACACATTGGATGAATTTGAAAACAACACAGCTGACACACATTCCCTCACTCGACACACCTGAAAAGCACACTATAAAAAACACCCCTTTACACCAGTCATTTGCATCTACAACGCAACACACTGTAACCAGAGCACAAAGGGGGGAAAAAAGAATTAGAATAGGCACCCCTGCAATTTACCGACATAACATACCACACCCTTCACACAATATTTTCCAGGCACATACATTTTCACTTCCCAATTTCACAAACTGACCATGACCTGTTAATTTCAATCCATTCCCTTAGCACCATCATGCCACCCCAGAAAAATGCTGGTTTCACTGACAATGAATTACAAGTCATGGTGGATTAATTCATATGAGTAGAGCCACATTTATTTGGCACATTAGCCCAGCACATCACTATCACCAGGAAGATGGAAAATTTGGCAAAGTATAGTTGACACTCCTTGCTCACCTTTGAGCACTGTCACCCCACTCACCAGCCCAGTGTCCACCTGTTCATAGACCTCTGTCTGGCATCTCACATGTGAACTAGAATCACCTGAGGGAACAATAGCTGTGTACATTGTGTGTAGTACAGGGATTGACAGTAATACAATTCCCAGCAGGCACTGTTCTACAATTCCAAAAACCAGAATAGTGTATCATACTTAGATTTACCTTGTCAAATCCCTAGTGAAGTGTACCTACCTGAAAGGATGACATTTGTATAGTGTGTGGGTAGTGCAAGAAATGACAGGCCTGCTAAGTCCAGGAGCCACTGCTACTGTCACTCCACTCAACCACCACAGTGTCCTATGCTCAAATGACCCTTTTCCCTGAACTCACCCTTGAAGGGTACTCACCTGAGAGGTTGATATCTGTATAGTGTGTGGATAGTACAAGCAGCGACATGACTGATAAGAGAAGGAGACACTGCAGCTATCACTACAAGCACCAGAACAGTGTTCCCTTCCCTGAAGACAGCAGTATGTCAAAGCACATATGTTGTGTGTTCACTTGGGTAGTTGGCAGCTGTCAGATATTATGAAGCAGTGAGAGTGACAGGATTACAACTCACAGCAGGCACTACTCCCCCAAACCAAGACTATAAAACTGTGTCCTCCCCCATAATACCACTGTGTTCCAAATCACACTGAAGTATACTCACTTGGGAGGAAACCATTAGTATAGTTTGTGTAATACAGTGAGTTACATGGCTGCAACTCACAGTAGGCTCCCTTCCTGTCATTCCAAACACAAGTCCAGTGTACACCTGCTAAAATATCCTTCTTTGGGAATTCATACATGAAGTGCACTCATCCGGGGGGATGACATACAACAACTGCAAGAAGTACAGGGAAGGACATGACTGCTGAGGCCAGGAGGGTCTATCTGACAAAATCCAAACACAAGCCCAGAGTACATCTGTCCCAGTATCCTTGTTTGTGAACTCGCAATGGAAGTGTACACACCTAGGTGGATACCATGTGTACTGTATAGTACATGGAGTAAAATTACTGCAAAATTGAGGAGGGGCTATCCCTGTAACTCCAATCACCAGGAAGGACAACAATGCATCTGTCTGTGAACTCACAAATCAACTTTACTCACCTCGGAGGGACCAAGAAACAGATCGTAGTACACTCTGTGACATGGCTAAATACCTAGATCCATCTTGGGCAGCTAAGCCAAGATGGAATTTTTGTGGGAAGGAAGGACAGCTCAACCTGTGTTCCCCCCAAAAAAACATTGAACCAAAGGCCTCAAGATGCATCACCTGAATAGTATTGGCAGCAGACAACTTCACAATGCACTGACCACATGGGGACTACAATCACATATACAACAATGTCTAAAGTGTGCCTGCATAACAGTCAACAAGGACTTAAAAGGATCAAAGCCACATCTTGCGCAGCCACTGTTTTGCCTTCACTGCTGGCAAGACGTACGTCTATGACCATCCTTCCAAGTGCTGATGAACTTATAAATTCTGAAGCTGGTTGACTGAAATGGAGTTGCCATAACTCAGAAATGTCAGGTCTATACAATTGATAGCATGTGTTCCAATCCCATCAGGAACACCTGCCAGTCCAAAGTGTACACACCCTTGGCTAAGGGTGATAGGCAACTTTTAGAGGCAGATGTCACAACACAACCTGTAACATTGTGTCTCTCACATCAACAGGTCGAGCTGACACTAGAGACACGGAGACCGCTGAAGAGACTGCTACTACCCCAATGGATGAAGCCCTCAGTGACAACAACACTCCTGGATGTCTGGACAGTGAGAACAGATCCGGCCCATCAGGGCAACCTGGTCAGACCACACCAGTGAGCCTCACCATGACCACATCAATTCCTCACAGCCTGGTTGCATCTACATCTCAGGCAGCCATTCGCCACCCAACCTGTGTCACGAGGAAATTGACTACCATCTTGTGCCCCCCAAGTCCAGGATCCTGAGTCACAGCAAAACAACAACAACAATGATGGTCCTGGAACCAGAAGTAGGAGGCAAACTGTGCCAAGGATGCTGACATGTGGGGGTAGGGTACATGAGAGGGATGTTGTGGGCCAGGGGCATGAGGCCACTGAGGTGGAACCTGGCCAGGACACCATCAGCCAAGTCTTGGGAGCCTACCAACAATCCCAAGGTGTGATGGGCCCGGTACTAACCAAACTCAGAGAAATCAAGCAGCTGCAGAGGGACTTAAATCTTGATCATATGAAAAGTGTGAGGCCACAATCACCATCCTGGCCTCCCTATCAGTGGTGTTCAGGGAGATTACCGGTATACTGATCAGGGTCCATGAACAACACCACACCCCATCCTTTGGCCCAGCAACACCAGACCCTTCTACATTGGTGGCAGCTATTGGAGGGAAAGCCCTGTCAGGGCAAGGACCCCCTCAGATACTTCTGCCTCTGTAGCTGCAGAACAGCCCCTGCAAGCAGGGATGTCCACCCAAGACTCCAGGAGGAGCAGATGGCAAGACACCAACCACTGCCAGCAAGTGATCTCTTCCTGATTCCACTCCTTTGTGTGCAAAATATTCCCTATGTTGGCTGTTCACCAACCATGTTCCATCCTCCATGGTAGTGGGACACTGGACTTTGGACTCCAAGTGTTGTGGCGTCTACTAATATGATTACATCCACAATGACTGATCTTCTCACTTTTAGCTTCTGTAGCATCAGTTTATGTCCTGCACCTATGTAAATAAACTCATCAAATAGAAACACACTGCCTGCTTGCTTCTGTTCCCCATGTTGACATGTTGAGATATAAGCCCTTGTGATGCACATGAGGAAGACACAAGATAGTAATGGAAGGAGAGATATTTCAGAGTAGTGTCATGTTGAGGATTAATAGCAACACAAAGATACACACGTCTGTGAACACCAAACATTTTATTGCACTTTACAGCACATAGGCTGTCAAAATGTCTCGACTGTTGTAGTCAAGAATGTCTGAACCATATTGAATCAGGCTAGGTATGCCAAAGTACCATCCCCCAGACTACAGAAGAGAAGGCTTTGTCAGACCTTGTCCTGTAGAACAGGCTAACAGATTAGTGGATGTTGTCACAAGCTTGAGCCTTATCGCATACCAAAACCAGGTCTGCCAACATTACATAGGCCATAACACAGACAGAGAGCAGTACAACAGTCCCTGATCATGGGTCCTTTTCATTACAATGACAAAGCATCTGTGGATATGATACAACCTATGTCAGTGTTATGGCACAAGCAATCTGGCCTGCAATGAGGAAACGCATCAACAGCTACAAACAGGTCAAACAGGATCATTGTCAACACAATTTGAAGGGAGAATGCATTGATTGCACTTGATTAGAATGTATCTCAAGGCCATATGATAGCACACATGTGACAACTGGACCAACACACCATATCCATCCAGTGTGTCCTGCACTTCAGATTTCCATTCAAACACTGTCGAAGCTGCCTTGGCACAGCACTCAAACACCCTAAATCAGTGACCAACATTACCTGGATCAATCTATGCCCTCTTCCTATGTCAGAACAGCATCAGATACCAGCCAATGTCACAACTCTGAAATGCCCTCATGAGGATGGCATGGTGAAGGTACCTGGATAATGAATGATACAAGGAGTTTAGCATGGGAAGTTATACCTTTGATTAAAAGCTCATATCAAACATTACTGAATACACTTACATTGCAATGAGAATGACACAAACCCTTCAGATAATCAAGGTAGTGAAATGTTCAAGTATGTCTTAGCAAGCAAAGCTTTGATGTATACGGCGAAGCATTGCATCCACAATCTGTTGGAAAAAGACCCTTCTCCACACATCCTGACAATTGCAATTCCTCATACTGACACACTTGCTTCCTTAAACTCTGCCTGCAAGTCTTCACCTTCCTCTTCATCACTGTCATCCTCACTTGGCATTTCAGGATTCTCTCCTGGGGGCCATGCTGACGCCCCCTCATCTGAAATGTATGAGATATTCCTCCGTAGGGCAATGTTCTGGAGCATGCAGCAGGCCAAAATAATCTTACATGTTTGACAATGTTCAGCATTCCGTCCATCACTTGTTGTTTTTGCTTTGTCGCCCTAAGTGGGAAGGGTATGCCCAGACGTGGGTCCCGTGCTTCCCATGCCACTGGATTCAAGCTAGCCTGGCTGATGAGGGGTGAAACCCCGAAACCGGTCCCAGGATGCTTGTTTCCAGTCCAGGGAAGACCTGGCCTAGCAGTTCGGGCTGGACTGTTCCCATGGGGAACAGGGTCAAGACTGATTTGCATATGGCTGGGTCCAAACTGGAATGGCATGGGCAGCAAAAAAACGATGGATTTAGGCCCAGATCTCTGTACTGGGGGTGAATGTTTGACAATGTTCAGCATTCCGTCCATCACTTGTTGTTTTCACAATAATCTTACACACTTTTTTCGGGTGAGTAGAGGAGGGCTCCACCTCTCTTTTCCAGATACCTAAATCAGGCCTTCAGGAGACCAAAATCCAGCTCCATGGCACACTTTGTTTTTCCATGGGTATCGTTGAAGCAGACGTCTCCTGGCATCGTTGGGTTCCTCACCGGCATCAACAACCATGGACGGTTTGGGAATGCAGAGGCCCCTGTTATGGAATAGAACATTTGTGCATCTATGAGTTCCTCTCATTGGATTTGTTGCAGCAGACATTGCACACACACAAACAGGACAGATTTGACTTACCAACTAGCCAGGCCCTCTCTGGGTACAGTTGTGACATCAGTTGGGGGATTGCAATGTTCCGCATAAAGAAGGCATCATAGACTTAACCAGGGAGATGGGCACAGATTTGTGAAATGTAGAGATCCACTAAACAAACCACTTGGACATTGATGGAATGATAGCTCTTTCTTTTGTAGTACACTTGTTCAGTTCCATGCTGTGGAACCAAGGCAACATGAGTACCATCAATGGCTCCCACCACATGTGGGAAGTATGCCAAACCATAGAGTTCAGCCTTCCCATGGGTCAAATCCTCATGATGAGGGAAGCGGATATCACTGTCCAGGTGTTTCAACATTGCTGGGAGTACATCCTTCAAAACAGACTGAACATAGGCTGGGACATCCCAGCAGATAGGGCCACTGTATTTTGAAAGGATCCTGTGGTCAGGAAATGCACAACTGCCATAACTAATGCAATGGGTGGATTGCTATTTGGATGATAAATGGCAGGCATCAAATAGCTGATTCAGATGGTAGATCTGGATGACGTGGCGTTCTTTTATGGTCTGAAGGTCTGGCAGTGGACGATAAACAAGAGGTTGTCTGATCCTTCCCCTCCCCGTGTACCTAGGTATGTTAAGAAATGAGTATTGGCAGTATTCAGTGTGTCCCTTGCAACATACAGGATGCATGTCAATGTTTAAATGGGACAGGACATGGATTGAGGTTTGGACAGGATACACAATACACATCAGAACTGATAATCACACAGCAGTCACATGCCACCCCCTTGCTTTGACATGTATGTGTACACATCCTGTGAGTGGTCATCAACAATTGTGCACAAATCATGCATCTTGGACTGTGACTTGATATCTCAAGCATTAAAATGACCTTTGTGGGGGGGACAAATCGCTGTATATGGCTAGCAATGTACAACAAAGGTGTCTGAGTAGTAGGAGCTACATGACTGGAAAGGACAAGCAGTTAATGATGCAAACCCCAACAATTTTTGAGGTGTGTTGCATTTGTCAGAGCCACATAACACATTTCAGGCTTCTAAAGTGGTGAATGCCTGATGTACTCCACAGGACATTGGGAACCACCCACGACCGCCGGTGAAAGTCATCATGGTGGTAGGCAGTTGCAACCGTAGCAGACACAGCCATAGGCTAACGTTGATGCCAGTGGCTGTCATAGGCCAATGGCTGTGTCCACCGGTGATGACGGTCATGTACATGGTGGACGTGACCACCATGTTTTGCAAAATTCCTCACATGTCTCCTGGCTCTGCTGCCAGCAAGACCTCCACTACCTGAGCTGTTGTATGCTGCATCTGGGAGCAATCATGCCACGTCCAGCAGGTGATAGGGCCCTAGCCTTCTCATCAAAGGATGTGGAGAAGCTGGTGACCGAGGTGCTACCCCTGTATGAACAGCTTTATGGTGCACCAGAGGAGCAGGTAAGTGCCTCATGTGCACAGTTTTCTGTGTAATTCGAGATATATTTCCTCCTCACAGGCTAGAGTGTGACCATGTGTGGCAGAATGTGAACTGTAGGCCCTGTAGGTGCATTCAGTGTGCAACAATGGGGGAGTCAATGTGCATGCATTTGTGTTCAATGCTCGGTGTTGAGTTCTGATACATTGTGGTGTGTGTGTGTATTGAGTGTACCCTGATCCACTGTGTGTGACTTAATAGCAGTCCCCAGACATCTCTTACCTCATGGATGTCATCAATGCGAGGGCACATGTATTTGAATAACAGTATGAGCATTGTATGCATGTTGTATGTGTAAGTTGTATGCAACGTGATCTATGTGTATGGTGCAACAGACATTTCAAACATCTACCCTTGCTAGACTGTTATTAGTAAGGCATATCCTGACTTACTTTACCCACTCAAGTTAGCACAAAAACACCACATGCCTTTTGGCTGTTGGCTACATGATGTACTGTCATGCATGAAAATGTTGTGAATGGAGTTTCATGTAGGTCTGTGTCCTCAGCCTGCAGAGACCGGGGCCTGTCAAATGTATCTCACTGTATTTGTCAAAGTCTGGGCTCTTGTCAAATCACTTTTGTTATGCAATTGAGGAACTTTGCCCCCTCCCTGTATCCCAGCACAACATGTTATGGGGCCAAATCTTACTTCAGTGCTAATATTCAGCATATTGAGGCTCTAACCTCTGATAAGAATGTACATGGTATTAGGGGAGAGCAGATGATCTGTGACTGATGTGCATTTGGCATCTCTGTCAATGTGTGTTTCAGAGTCTTCAAAGGTCCCTTGATCCCACAGCCCTGTTGTCACCATCATACAGGTCCCATGCGTCCTGTGCAGGCTCACTGCATTTTTAACATTGCATAAGTGCAAACTGTGAGTTGTTTACTCATAACCCATGATATGTGACACATTTGTCTGGTCGCATTGCAGAAAATGTACACTGCCTGCCTATGTTAGTCCAAAGGTGACCTATGTATTAAGTATGCATATTTCAAAAAGCGTGTTTTGTGTTGATGAGTAGACACACAGACCTCTACCCCCTGAAGTGGCATGAGTCTGCATCTGTATTTTCACATGTCCACATATGGACAGGTTAGACTCTTTCTGTGCCCACCACGCCAATCCCTTCATTGTTACCCAGTAGCCTGTAGGGACTGTATGCAGAGGATCATTCTCAAAGATTGTGAGTGTCTTGATGCATTCATTGCTGAGTTTACCTTCCAGAAACCACATAGGTGTCATGTTTCCAATAATGTTTCTGATGGCTGTCAGATTGCTAGATCATGTCCCACAAGATGTCAGTTAATCTACCTAGGCATTGAAGCGAGTGAGCGGGGTGGTGGTAGGGTGGCATATTTGGAAATGTTTGTAGTCATCTCCTATATTCAATGACTGCTATGTGCCATACTTGGGCAGTATGGGCAAGATAGAATGCTCACATCTTGGTGTACTGACATGTATGTGACTCAGCCATTTTGGATGGGACTTGTTGACATAATTTCTTGTCCTGTCTTTTGCATTTATGCAGGTCAACGCCCATCAGAATGAAGGGATTTGGAGAGCCATTGCTAAGAAGGTGTGGACCCTGGGAGTACACAGCCAGCGGAGCACTCACGGTCGCAAGAGGTGGGAGGACCTGAGATGCTGGGCCTGGAAGATTGCAGAAGACCAGCTGTGGCTGTTCTCCCAACGTGGGCAGGGTACCCATCGGACCACAAGACCTCTAATGGCCCGCATTCTGGCAGTGGCCTACCTGGAGCTAGATGGGCATTTGAGGGGCAGCACAGTGGACACAAGAGGGTGAGTACACAGCAAATACCTGCCTGTCCCATTTCGAGGTGATTGAGTGAGGTACTGACTGCGCCCCCTTTCAATGAGGAATAAACCATGTGTCACATAGTAGATGGGAGATGCCTTGTGCTGGTATGTCGTGTGTACCAAACTGGCCTTGCCTTTTGGACCTGGGATCTCAGACAAAGCTGGGGGGAATCCTCAGACCATTTGCTCAGCAGGTGGCACACATGGCTGTGTAAAGTGATCACTCATTTACTGATTGTTGTTCTAGTAGGTCTAATTTCTGTCCACCAGATCACCCTACCTACATGTTACAGGCCAAAGGTAAGTAGGCTGTGGATCACTGTGCCTTGCCATGTGTCTTGGTACATGTGTATGTACACATCTGTTACCCAGGAGCTACATTTCGTCAGTGTATGACAGGTGCTGGTGCCCCCATGCAGTCTGTGATGTGTAGGTGTCCATCATACATATAGCATGGCTTACATAGCTATTTGTTTGCAACTGTAGCAAACTACTTTCCCTTGGTAAGTGGGGAATATCTATTGACATGAATGATGTGTCATCACTGTTGCCAATTCCTTGTGTCTACATGTCAGCATGTGTCCCTTTCTCTTTAGGAAGAATTTCTATGCAGCAGTTCCATGCATGTTCTACCTATGTTGATTGGATGATGTCTGTAATCCCTCACATGTATGTACATGGGAAACTGTTAGTGGCATAGCAAACCTACAATGGGCATTCATTTCATGTGGTGCCACAAGCAGTAGTGAGTCACCATTGTTCATTGTCGACACATACCTTCATGCATCATAGTATGTCATGTGGTATGTAGAATTGCAATAGCTATGAGGGAGATGACAAGTAGGCCCAGACTGTGGAACCACTTTGTGTTTACCTATGCCTTTGATGTGGAATCATGTGTAAAAGAGCACTACACATATGTAATGATTGAGATTTGTGCCCTGACTGTTGGCATGCATCATGGAGTGAGTCACAGTGGTGTTTACATTACATGTGTTTGGGTACAGGCATTCATCCACAGATGGACAGCAGGATTAGGATGTCCCAGATGTGATTAGTGATATGGTGCTCATTGGGCAACAGTTTGAGGGCATTCTAGTGCACTGTTAAAGTTCTGTGTCTCTCCAACATGCAAAAGACAGATGTCTACTACAGAAACCCACAGAGGATGTCACTGTAATGGGTGTCAGACATTAGTGGTGACTATCCTGGGTTTTGAAAAATCGTTGTTTTGTTTATTATGGGGACATCTCTCCCGGACATATTGAACTTGACATCAACACTGTTCCTTTCAATGCCACATGTGAGGCCTATCGGAATTACATTGGTGCTACCTCCTTAGACCTTCTGTTACATATGTAAGTTGTTGAAGTGTACATTGCTGAAATGTTTCCTGTATGACATGGTTATTTCCATGTCACATACTCCAGGATATAGAAATTTGGGGATCCACACATGAGTATTTCAGGGCCTCATTTTTAATTGTAGGTTCATAATGTATGTTTCAAATAGATGTGTGCATGACCTTGTGTGGGATACGTGAGAATTTAATTTACAATGGGATACTGTTGTTTGCCATTCGTTGAATGAGGATGAAGAGGACTCCTAGTTGTTGTATGGTTAGTGTGGTTCAAAGACTTCACCCATTCACTTGTAGTTGTCTAAGGTCCTGATTTTACTGTGGGCCACTGTAGTAAATCCAGAAGGCATGCATGGATATGTCATGGGACATGTATGCACCACATAGATGACTATGTTTACTGGGGCCTACCAGAACGGTTGGTATTGTTAGTCAGTCTGAGCATGGTTCAGGTGTTATCATGGAGATTTGATGACAATATTCCTCTTTAGCCTTGCAGCATCAGCACAGGCAAGCTGAGGTGATGAGGCCGAGACAAGTAGGGACGCATCTGGCCACGGGACCTCAGGTCAAGAGACTACTGACATGGAGGGACCCAGCGGCCCGGAGGGTGAGGGGAGTGCCATTGGGTAGACTGGATCTGCATCATCATCATCCTTGGATTCCTCTTCCAGTGGCCACATCCTAGTGATGGCGGACCCATCGGGGCATCCCCCAGCACAAACATTGCTGGCCGCCCCGTTCTATCACTGCCCTCCCTGTTGGTCCCCACCCAGTTGGCCGTGCCTGCTTACCCAAGAGGAAGGGCGTCTCCTTCGCCACAGGCACCTCTGCCCGAGCCCCTGTTGTCCCTGCTGTCCTCAGTGAGGACACTATTGGCCTCCTGAAAAGTGCCTCTGGGTGTCAGTCAGTCATTGTCAATGCCATTCAGGACTGGCAACCCAACTGCAACAAACCAACACATTGCTGAAGGGCATTCATGGCGCAAGGGCTGGCCTAGAGAGCCTGGTCTCCACACTGATGGCAGCCAGTCACCACCCGGCTTCTGTCTCCCCTCCACCTCCCTCTTCCCAGTCCCAATCCCTCTTCCCCTCCATACTCAAAGCACACAAACAGATCCGTAGACATCCACCTCAACAGACAAATGGAGTATACACAAACACAAGCACCACCAGGCACACTGGCAGGCACAGAAGCAATATCCACCTACAGACACAACAGCAGTCACAACTTCCCCTGACACCCCTACCACCCACAGCATCACATACATGACATCAAGCATACCTAAAGACACCACCACAACAGTTAATGACACAGCCACCACATCCATCCTATCTGCAGATACAACCCTAACAGTCCTGCAGAATTCCACAACAAGCACCACACCCTCAGACACAACAGCTTCAGACACACATCCATCCACCACATCGACCAGACCTGCAGTCACCACCCCAACAGAAACACTCCCACCCACCATGGCATCCCCCAGTAACTTCATCCCCCTAAGCCCAAGACACATAAATAACCTCACTTGCCCGCCCAACAGACGCCCACCACACACAAGCATACCTCGCATAAGCACACATCCGTGACATCTACATCTACTCATCAGACAACCACTCCCTCAACCTCCAAATTCCAACCCCCCGATGACCGTCTCAGTGTGTCCAAAAAACTGTTCCTCTGTGAGCTTGACCTTACCCCTGTTCTCCCCCAGACCACACCCAGAAGGACCCAACCCAGCTCCTAGTCCATCCCTTCTACCTCCAAGGCCTCCCCTACCCCCTTTGTAAGGACCCATACCTTTCCCTCCCCAAGAAGAAGCCCACCGCCCCCTGGATAATCCATGAGGTGCCTGCTTGCCCCTTCTTGTGGACATTCCCTGGCAGTTGGGGGTCAAGTTTATGCACAACACTGTGTTCTATTTAAAATTGTTTGCACTTGCCAATGGCCTTTGGACTTGAAGTTCTTTATAAGTTAATAAACTCAAACAGTTTGTTTTTTTGGGTACATATTTGCCCTGCATTTCCTTTAACACCATTATGTTGTTCCTGATTAATTTGTGTTGTGTGCCTGCAGTTGTGTGTGTTTGGGCCTGCTTGCTGCTTCATGTGCTGTTGTTTGCAGTATATGAGATTGTGAGCCATGCTGGTGTCCCTCGAGAGAAGGTTATATGTTGTGTATGTAGGTATGTGTGTGCAAACGCAATGTTGGTGTCATTGTATTGTGTACTATTTGTATGGTAAATATTTCGATTTGTGTTGTGCAATGTGGGCATGTATGGTGTTCAACTTGACCCCCTGATATGGCTTCTGTATGTATCTGATGTGTGTCATCTTGAGTTTTGTTTGTGCAGACACGGAGAATGTTCAGTTGTGCTTGCTGTGTTTAAATTTGCCTGTGCATTTGTCCACTTAGGTGTGTGTCTCTTGCAGCTAGTTCCTGTAGGGGTATGTTCCAGGCAGTAGGAGTTGAATCTGCTTTGTTGACTTGCTGTTCCCATTGTGCACATGTGCATGGCATTTGGGTTTATTATTGTTTGTCCCAGAGAAACATGTAGGGTCATTTCCTGTTCACATGTTGTTTTAGGGGCATTTTTTAAGGTTATCTCCCAGTGCAGTCCCCTTCCCTGGGTGTCCCATATGCCCTGCCATTTGTGCAGGTATAGTTGTCATGTTTTATTTGTCTATTTGTGTCTCTGTGTTTAGTGCATACCATTTCGCTTCCATTGTGCTGTGATTTGTGTGGCCATTGTAGGGTTGTTTCATAGTGGTGTTGTTTGTGCTCCATGCTACTTCAATACATATGTGTGTTAACAGTCACTGGCCAGTGGTGTGACAATGTTGTTTAGCCTTCACTGTCCCTGTGCCTGAGCTATGTGGCTGTGTGTATTTCTACAGTGTTGAGGTGCAGTGTGTGTGCTGCCCGAAAGGGGTGTACAGTGATGTGTGCGTGTTCGTGCTGATGTATGTTTGTGGGTGTGTGTGTGGTTTGAGACATGTACCTGCTGAACATAGCATGCCCCAGATGTGTAAGCAGGCACAACACACTGTTTTGAAGGTTAATGATACAGGTAGGTTAGTGTACTTACAGTTGTTGGCGTCCATTGCACCATGGATTTCGTTGTCTTTGGATGAACAGGAACAGCAGCATGGCATTTGTGAAGCGGTCCATCATAGCACCGGATGTGTAAGTCTGCCTGCAGGTGAGTGTCTCCCTTTATACTGGCTGTTTCCACCTTCTGATATGTGGTGGTTGGACCACCACAGTCACAATGGTGAAGTGCAACCTCATAATGAGTCCAGCGCCAACACAGGCTCCGCAGGCCTATTTGTGCTTCCTTGTGACCGTGGAGGTCCGTCCTACATGGCAGTGCCTGCAGACTGCTGGTGGTATTCTGTTAGTGTGACTGCATACTCGTAATATGGCGGTCTGACCACCATCTTGAACGCGAGAAACCACTGCCACCGCCATGGCGGTCCGCAGACCACCCAACTCGTAATCAGGCCCTTGGTCCAGAAAGAGCCTTTTTTGTTATTTGGCGAAAATCCGTCCAGTAGTTTTAGAGAAATTAAAGGAAATTTTAAATTGTATATAGGGACCACCACCTCCCTGATAGGGTCATCATTTTGGACCCCTTTCAGCCCTGGGGACCACCATCTCCCATGGGCTTTTCTCATAGGAGGGTGGGCCATGTGGAACCCCTCGTGGAGCCACAGATGACCCTGAGGTCCAGCTGGCACAACTGTGACAGCTGCAGCCAAGTCACAGCACACACTCTGCTTTCTGACAGTAGGACCTCTGTTCCCTGCACACAGAAATGCAAAGAGATGAAAACTTTGCTCCAGTAACCACAGAGCTGCTACTTAAATCACCTCCTTGGTTGCTGGAGCGATGGTACCGATCGGCTTCTACAAATGAAACAAATGCAAAGTCTGCCAAATAGCAGGAAATGTAAAGACTTTTAATGACCGCAAAGGAAAAGTATTATACATCACACAAAGAATTACTTGTAACAGTCAGTATGTGGTATATCTCACTGAGTGTGAATGTGGCTTAATGTACATGGGTAGTACTATTTGTCCCCTGAAGAAATGGATACTTGAATATGTCAGAGCCATACAGCATAGAGATCTGAGCTACGTGGTCGCAAAACATTATGCAGCAGAATACACCAAACACTGGAGAAGCATTTGGTTTTTTGGTCTGGCGATGATACGACAAGATGAACGAGGAGGAGATAGGACTCTCAAATTAGGGCAATTGGAAAGTAAATATATCATCCAATTAAGTACAAAGACACCTGGTGGACTGAATATAAATGGGGAACTATTTGTTAATTTGAAAGATGCATGGCTAAAAGGTTTAGATAAGAAATGACTGATGAAGACAATTTATGTTATATGGCAAGTACGTACAGAAAATACACATAAATGACAGTTAAGAAATATGAAGGAGTATAAATAAGAAAGATAATTGAGTATAGTATCATCAGAAATGAATTGATATGGTCGAGAAGAATTATATCATTTTTGGCTAGATGATAATATTGCATTTTTGAAGAATGTAAGGAGGGTTTCTGTAACAGATAAACATAAAAGGAAGTGTGAAGCACTAAGCTTGAATTTTTAGATGTCATCGAGCACTGAGCTTAAATTACTTGAAAATTGTATTAGACTCATGTCCAATGTCAATACAATTTTGCACGGAATGTGCACATACACACTTATAAACTTGATATGTTGAGTCAAATGAAAACATTTATGTTAAGTCAAATGAAAACATTAGATTATAGTTTCAGCACCATCAGCAATTTATGCACTATTAGACGTATATTTAAATTTATATTTGTTTTAATAGTTAAACATTTTCTTTTCACACTACGTTATCCAGAATGCCTTGTGAATGGCAGCTTGGATTGATCGCATCTAAGAGAAAAGTGAAAAGGGACTCGCTAACCATGAGCAAAACTCTACATGAGTTGAAATGCTTTGGTGGCTGTGTAACTTAAATAAGACTGCAAAATTGGACTTTGAGGAGTGCAGTGAATTTCTTCAGTGGAATATATATTCATGGGGATGGTCTCCTCGGTCACTAGCACAAGCAGACTCAAACAATTGACCGATTTGTTTCCCTATATATGTGTATATATATATGTATATGTATATGTATATATATACATATATATATATATATATATATATATATATATATATATATATATATATGTATATATATGTATATATATCTATAGCTATATATATATATATATATATATATATATATATATATATATATATGTATATATATATCTATCTATATATATGTATATATATATGTATATATATCTATAGCTATATATATATATATATATATATATATATATACATATATATATATCATTCATACCGGCGATCACCAGTAGGTAGGTATTTAGAGTTAGGACCTAGTTTCCATAGAAAAGTGTTTCTTGTTTTGCCAGTTACTTTGGCACTGTTTAAGGGATCTTCATGACATTTTCAAAACTAATATTACATTCGGTTTAGCTGCTGTCTTGAAAGTATTGGGCTGATCCTTAAAGCGGTCCAGAGAAAAGAGGGAGTCCCAAAACACGTTTTCCCTTTGTATTTTTTCATAGGGACTTTGAACACGACTGCAGCCTGAACCGCAAGGGCTGGACTGTGGCCAACTCCCTATAACAACCCAACCCTGCACATTGCCAAAGGCAGTGTGTGGTGGGGGTTGGCTGCAGGGCCTGTCCTGTGGCCAGACCCTGCAGCCAAACCCCCTTAGCCACCGAACCCCATGCTGTGCACAACAGGAGTTGGCCACAGCCTGTCTCTCTGGGTGTGAAAATAGGTGTGAGAGAGTTATCTGGCTACGAGAGTGGCCGTGAGAGTGTGTGCCTGGGTGTTACAGTGGGGGCACCAGTGTCTTAGTGGGTCTGTGAGTGGGTGCGTGAGTGTCTGAGTGGGTCTGTGAGTGGGTGCATAAGGGTTTGCATGGTTGAGAGAAATTAAGAGAGAGAGAAAGAGAAGGAGAGAGATAGAGATAGAGAGTTTTTTTTAGGCTTCAATGAATGATATACTTAGAATAAGATATTTCTGGACAAATTGAAAACAAAAACGCATTTGTCGATTAAAAAGAGTGAGCTACCTTTCAGTATGAACCTTAAACACTTTAAGTTTAAATGAAATAAAAGAAGGAAAATGATCGCAGGCACATCTGGAGTAGAATCCTCAACTTTCAATGTGAGGGCCTGTGACTAACTTTTAGGCATAGGTGATTCCCTACTGTGATGCTTCTAAACATACCTATGACAGTCAACCCAAGTGTGTGATTGGAAAGAAATGTGAATGTTCCATCACTAGGAAGGTTTAACAGTCAAAACAGTAATAAATAAAAAAAAACACTGCCAAGCGATACTAGAATTTGAACCTTCAGCCTACTGAGTGAAAAAAAACACAAAACCTTAACCATTAGGCCAGAAGTGACACTGTCCCGCTTTGCATCCAAATGTAACTATAATGTTTGTACCAAACATCTTGCTACTCTGACTTTTTGAAGCCGTTGTATGGAGAGACCATTGCAATGACAATCTCTCTCTCTCGCTCTCTTCCATCCCATTATGGGATGGAAGAGAGAGGGTGGCAGGACCATGTGGGGAGCTTGAAGGCGCCTGCAGCCTTGGCCAGCTCGCCACATCCTGCGGGAGCAGGCCTTGCTCCCACAAGCAGGGAGCTGCTTTAAATAGCAGCTTTCTTCTTGCGGAAGAAGGGTTTTTATCTGTTTCCCTCTCTGCATAGTTTTGTGTTGGAAAACAGATGAAAACTCTGCTTTGTGCAAGCAGTAGCTTTTTGTCAGCTCCAACTGTCAGAAAGCAGACTTTGTTTGTGTTTGCTTGGTGTGAACTGTCAGCTCTGACCAAACAAATGTGAAGAGCTTTGTCCTGAGGGTGGGCACCCTGGGACATAGCAGGAGCTGGCCCTGGTGGTCCCATGGGCCATAATTGGCTCCTCAAGGGGGGGCGGCACGGCCCCCCTTTAAGGAATACTGACCCGGGGAGGTGGTGGATGCCGGGGGTTGAAAAGGACCACCCTTATTGTTGTATTTTAGCCCTGGGGTGGTAGTGGTCCCCAAGGCAGGGGGGGGGGGGCATTGTGGCCTCCCACATGAGAATTGACATTGGCCCCAAGGAGGTGGCTGTCCCTGGAGCTGGGTGACCTAAACAGACCCTCCTTCTTATTGTATTTTGGCCCTGGGGAGGTGGTGGTCCCCAGGACTGTAGGGGGGATGCATAGTTGCCCACTCGCATTTACTGCTGACTTCGCCCCTGGGAGGTGGCAGTCTCTGGGGTTGCATGGGGGCCACAGGCACCCTCACAAGGCATATTAAATTGGCACAAGGGACATGTTGGTCCTCAGGGTTGTGGGGAGGGGCACATGGCCCCCTTGCACACACCTACATTTTTGCCCCAGGGAGGTGGAGTTTGCTGGGGCCAGGGGGCCATAAAGTACCCCCTTTATTATTTAAATTTAGCCCCAGGAAGGTGGCGGTCCCTAGGGCTGAGGCAGAACCCTGCATTGGATTTCAAGGTGTGCCCCCGGGAACTAGTGGTCCCCAGGGCTAAGGGGGGCACAGGGTGGCCCTCCACATCCATTTTGTATAAAGCATTTTATTTCAAGTTGTGCCTCAGGGAGGAGGTGTTACCCAGGGCTACGGTGGGTGCAGGGTGGCCCCCACATCCATTTTGCATAAAGCCCCAGGGAAGTGGGGTGGTACCCAAGGCTGCGGGGTGCCAGGTGGCCCCCTCAAAATTGTAATGCCTCTCCAGGACCTGGCCCACCAAGGGGCTTCACTAAAAGAAGCATGGAAACCCAAGCTTGTTTTTAAAGAAATTTTGGGAGAGCCGCAGCGATTCCCACTGAGAAGTGAAAAAAAAACTTTCTTACTCCAGCACCAGAACTAAGGGGTCAGGGTGCAGCCACCCTGGCCCATTTTCTTTTTTTAAATCTTTTTTTTCTGGGACTAGGCTGAATCTGAGTCCCAACATGGATGCCAATATTTCCTTGTTGAAGTGTTGGCAGCAAATCAGATCTCAACACGGGATCAGGAGGGTTTGTGGACCCTATGCACCCCTACACATTTGGATATTCTTTAATTTCTCAAAAGCTTCTGAAAAGATTTACAACATATAACAAAAAGGCTGCTTTCTGAACCAAGAACTACCTTTCTGCCAAATTTGGTGTAATTCCATCCAGTGGCTCAGGCACTATTCCTGTTCAAAATCCCTATGGAAAATTGCATGGGTAAAAAATTTGCTTTGTGATCCCCCTTTTTCTATGCCTCCGCATGATGGATTACACTCAAACTTTCCAGACAGCTTCTGAAGTGAGCGTTGTGTTTTCTTGAAAAATGTTGTGAATGTTCATCAAACAGCAGCAAAGGTATTAACAAAACAAAAAATGCTTATTCTACAGAAACTAGGTGCTAACTATAACAATCTAGTGGTGACTTCCATCATGCTGTAGTTCGGACCATGTTTCCATAGGAAAATCTTCATGAAATTTCCCAACACAAGTGTTGAGTGATTCTTGTTGTGCACAGAAAGTTTTGGGGTGATTCGTCAAGCGGGGACCGAGAGAATGGGGGGGTGACTAAAGTTGTGCTTCCCATGTTAATTCCCATAGGAACTTTAGACATGTCTACAGCCCGAACCGCTGGACAGAATTACATCAAATTTGGCAGAAAGCTAGCTTGTGGTATGTAGATCACGCTTTTTTTATTGCTGTAAATCTGTTTAGTCATTTTTGAGATATTTTAGGGAGAATACATTTGTTCTTCCCTGGCCGCCATGACTTCACAAATATTTTGTAAAGCATTAGCGAAAATTCACAAATGTTCATGAATACGCATGCAAAATGAAGGGTTGCAATTGACTGACCACAAACTGACTAGAAAGTTGCAGCTGCCATTTTATTTCATGGGACACCGTCCCCGGGCATGTGAAAGTCCAAATTGAAAGAGGCATAAGAGTGCAGGGTGAAGTTACACTGACCCCAGGGGTGTGATATAGGTTTGTTTCAGGGGCAAATTATAGGATTAAAATAATTTTTCATCACTATGGGGGTCATTACAACATTGGCGGTAAATGCCGCTTATTGCCGTGCAGAAGACCGCCAAGACACTGCCATGGCCGCGGAATTCCGCCACAGCTATTATGACCCATAGCTCGGAATCTGCCAAAATTTCGACACCCACACAAGTCCGCCACACCAAAGGCCAGTGATAAGCTGGCGATAACAAAACCTCCACCGTCACGCCAACAGGAATACGCCCACACTATCACGACCCATGAATCCACACAGCAGTCTTTCAACCGCGGTATTCCATTGGCAGTACACACCGCTGCGCTCAAAATACACACACATTTACAAAACACTACCACATTGGACAATTCCAAATACACACACCTGATACACATACACACACCACTCCCACACATCCAATACAATATAAAACACACACCCACATCACCCACAAACCCTTACGACCACAATTGCGACTGAAGGCCAGAGAGAGACACCACCATCTAAAAACTAGCAGTCGCAGGCACTCAACACCATCACTCACACAACATCCACGCACAAAACACCACACACCCCTAAACATCACCCCACACATCACAACACACACCACCCCACACATCACCCATACCACCCCATGGCACCGCAAAAACACCCCAGGTTCTCTGAGGAGGAGCTCAGGGTCATGGTGGAGGAAATCATCCAGGTAGAGCCACAGCTATTCGGATCACAGGTGCAGCACACCACCATAGCTAGGAAGATGGAGCTATGGCGCAGAATCGTGGACAGGGTCAACGCAGTGGGACAGCACCCAAGAACACGGGATGACATCAGGAAGAGGTGGAATGACCTACAGGGGAAGGTGCGTTCCGTGGTCTCAAGACACCACATTGCGGTTCAGAGGACAGGCGGTGGACCCCCACCTCCTCCCCCACAACTAACAACATGGGAGGAGCAGGTCTTGTCTATAATGCATCGTGAGGGCCTCGCAGGAGTAGCTGGAGGAATGGACTCTGGTAAGTCAAATCTTAACTATTACATCCTCCACCCTACCTGCATGCTATCACATACCCCCACCCTCACCCTCACCCCATCACTCCAACTCCTCACATATGTCCCACTATCACAAACCACACATCCCAAAACCAAGCCCTGCATGCAACACCAAAGCATGGACACCCATCACCAATGCATGGCCACTGCACATACCCACACACACCCCTAATCATTTAGCACACAAGGTCCTACCCAAGAATACAAGCACTGGGGTACAGGGTCACGCACCCATTGCACACCATGCCACATACACATGCAATAATCATGCCTTTACACCCCTGCAGGACCCCTACCCAACATCACTGGACAGGAGGGTCCAGACATGTACACTCCACCCACAGAAGAGTCCCATAGTGATGACAGCAGCTCTGTCCAACTGGATCTTGATGACCAGCCCGGCCCATCTGGGACCTCGGGACAGTTGGTTCCCCTCACACTGGCACAAGCCACAACAGAGCCTCCTCCCTCTGGAAACACCAGCACAGCACCCACCCAGCGGGCCCATACCTCTGTCCCAAGGACACGTCAAGCAGCAGTGTGTCCACCACTACAGGGAACCCGGGCTAAGCCACCACCCCAACAACACCAGGGACCTGGGGTCAGTGTTACTTGGCACACGGTTCAGGGGACAGAGGCCCAGGAACACAGGGGAACTGGGAGGGCTGCTGTGCGACGGCGCAGGTATCCCACTCTCCATGAGGCCCTCTCCAGCATCATGGGAGCCTACCATGATTCCCAGGAGACGATGGCAACGGTACTGGCCAAGTTTCAGGAGACCCAGCTGCTGCAGGAGGAACAGTATTTGGGGTTCAGGGAGGAACTCATATCCATCAACACCACCCTGGGCACCATTGTGAGGGTGCTGAAGGAACTCGTCAACACCAGGAGGGACACTGTGGCACAACAAGGGGCCCCTGACACCAGCCTCAATGATGAACAGCCCACCACCTCTGCCGGCGCTAGTGGACAGGAGGCACCGCCACAGGACCACGACACCAGCACCGCAACTCCTGCAGATGGAGAACCACCCGCAAGCGGTCCCTGAGTTCCAGGACAAAGACAGAGAACAATGCCAAGACCCCCGCCAAGAAATGAGACCACCCTGATTGTCATCCTTCTGTCCCACTTTGTCACCCTGTCCATCCTTAAACTGCCCTAGCTCTACTTCCTATGCCTCTTTGGACAATGCACTTGTGAGACTAATGGACTGGACTCTGCCATGGACATTCCTCCACCATCACCCCTGACCATTCTACAACCCTCTCCAATATTGAGCACTTAAATAAACACCCTTAAAGCACAAAACAATCTGGAGTCAGTCTGTGCTTTCGAAAATGTGTATTTGTAATAACTGTGTAAAAATGCTATATCCATTGTATTGTCAACATACCTATGTCACACAGCTCTAGTCCATGAGGAAACAAAGCAGATGTCACACAGTGGGACCCGCATCTGTGAATTTGAAAGGGAAAGTGACAACTCAGGGTCCATACACTGGGTGAAAGTGATAGACAGATGAGAGGTAGAACAATTATATCAGATGTAGCAGGCAGTGATGTCTTCTTACCTGTGTCTCACTGGAAATATTGATGATTCACTGTGTTTCTGTTGTCGATGCCCTCTTCTTCTGCTTCCTCTCCTTCACTGTCCACAGGCTCCACAGCTGCCACAACACCTCCATCTGGACTGTCCTCCTGCAGAAAAGGCACCTGTCGTCGCAAGTTGTGAAGCATACAGCAGGCCACGATGATCTGGCACACCTTCTTTGGTGAGTAGAACAGGGAACCACCTGTCAGATGTAGGCACCTGAACCTGGCCTTCAGGAAGCCGAACGGCCTCTCTATAACCCTCCTAGTTCACCCATGGGCCTCATTGTAGCGTTCCTCTGCCCTTGTCCTGGGATTCCCCACTGGGGTCAGTGGCCATGACAGGTTGGGGTAGCCAGAGTCACCTGCAAATGTCGAGGGAAATCTGTTAGACATACACTAACTCTTAGGGACATTCCCAGGCCCAGACACCTAGTCACATTGTATAGGCTCCATGTCCTCACCTAATAGCCACACACGGTGTCTCTGGAGTTGCCCCATCACATAAGGGATGCTGCTATTCCTCAAAATGTAAGCGTCATGCACTGAGTCTGGAAACTTGGCATTCCCATGGGAGATGTACTGGTCGGCCAAACACACCATCTGCACATTCATTGAATGCTAACTCTTCTGGTTTCTGTACACCTGTTCACTCCTGCGGGTGGACACCGAGGCCACATGTGTCCCATCAATGGCACCTATGATGTTGGGGATATGTCCCAGGGCATAGAAGTCACCTTTCACTGTAGGCAAATCCTCCACCTGAGGGAAAACAATGTAGCTGCGCATGTGTTTCAACAGGGCAGACAACACTCTGGACAACACGTTGGAAAACATAGGCTGGGACATCCCTGATGCCATGGCCACTGTTGTTTGAAAAGACCCACTTGCCAGGAAATGGAGTACTGACAGCACCTGCACTAGAGGGGGGATTCCTGTGGAATGGCGGATTGCTGACATCTGGTCCGGCTCCAACTGGGCACACAGTTCCAGGATTGTGGCATGATCAAGTCTGTAGGTGACAATTACATGTTGCTCCTCCATTGTCGACAGGTCCACCAGTGGTCTGTACACCGGAGGATGCCGCCACCTCCTCATCTGCCCCAGCGGACGTGCTCTATGGAGGAGAACAGCGAGCACAGAGTCAACCAACACGGTACGTTAACACAACTTTGTTCCTAATTTTTTTTTTAAACAGCTATGTGCCAGTATTAGTGTGTATGCACGGCCTAGATATGTGTGACACATTTAAAATTTTTAAATTAATGCCATGTGGCCCCCTGAAATGGTATCTGCCTGACCTGTAATGTGGGATAAGGGGATATCAGGTAACTGCGCTGGCGTTGTACACCTTTGCGGTAGGCGGTCGAAGACCACGGTGCAATCCTGCATTGGTTAACATTGGACCCCATGGGTCTGAGGAGCCAATAACGATGTACGCCAGCGGTGACGGTACGCATCGCCATGGACGTGACTAACATTTTCTCTCTGTTCAATCACTTGATACCTGATCTTCGACAGGAGAGGACCTACACTGCAAGTGCTGCTGTGACCTCAGTCTGGAAGAGACAATGGCTCATGTGTCTGGGGAAAGGGCCCCTGCCTTCAGCACGGATGAGTTGGAGAAACTAGTGGATGGGGTCCTTCCCCAGTACACGCTACTCTACGGTCCTCCAGAAAAATAGGCAAGTACAACGTGAGCATGCCGATTGGGCAATGCCTGTGTGGAGTGGTGTGGATGGAAGATGGGGGGGGAATGAGGCGTGCATGAAACGACGGTGAGTGCATGTGCGTCATGGCAAGGGTAGGGATGCGGGCCAATGACTGTGATGGTGCGGATGGTTATATCTTCTCCTTTTCCCCTGTACTATTCCTGTAGGTCAGCGCCCACCAGAAGAAGGATATTTGGCATGCCATCGCCAAGGAAGTCTGGGCCCTGGGGGTCCACCACAGACAGAGCACCAACTACCGTAAAAGATGGGAGGACATTCGCCGCTGGAGCAAGAAGTCAGCGGAGGCCCAGCTGGGGATGGCCTCCCAACGTGGGAGGGGTGCTCGTCGCACCATGACCCCCCTGATTTTCCGGATCCTGGCAGTGGCATATCCGGAGTTGGATGGGCGCTTGAGGGCATCACAGCAGCCACAAGGGGGTGAGTACACTCTCATTCAGCTGATTCTGCGCGCAGTGGAGGTATCTGGGTGGGGGAGGTGGGCTGTGAGTTCCCCTAGGCCAGGGCAAGTTTAGTAGGCAAAGTCCCGTTGTAAGGCAGGCTATGTGGCACCCCACCTGTGTTCAGAGCCAACTACACCTAGTCAGGCTCCTGTGACTTCCATGTGTGCAGCAATCGGGCATAGGCCTTGTAACCCATGTCCCTGTGATTAATCAGGGAACTCAAAGTGCACGGCGAGTGCAGGGGGCTTCTGTGTCTGTAGTGTCCGCCAACGGTAGCGGTATTGCATGCACTCAACATGTCTTTCTTCTGTCTTCCCCACTTTTTGTGGTCTCCCTGTTCTTGTGTGCATTAGCATCCTCAGACGGAGGAGCAGTGGCACCGGAGCAGGAGGGAGCTGCATCCCACATGGCCCTGAGGGCGAGACAATGGAGTCTGAAGCCACCAGTGGGACGGAGGGCGAGGAGAGCTCCATGGCGGGGTCAGGAGCTGAGACCAGCGACACGGACTCCTCCTCTGATGGAAGCTCCCTTGCGGTGGTGGGCCCCTCTGTGCCCACCGCATCTACAGGTACAGCCGCCACCCCTCCTACCAGCACCGCCCTCCCAGCAGCCTCTCAGCATGTGTCCCATGGCCGCTCACCCAGGAGGGTGGGCATCTCCTTCGCCCCAGGCACCTCAGCCCCTGCCCCTGTCAGCCCTGCTGCCCTCAGTGAGGAGGCCATTGACCTCCTCAGGTCCTTCACTGTTGGGCAGTCTACCATTTTGAATGCCATCCAGGGTGTAGAGAGGCAGTTGCAACAGACCAATGCATACCTGGAGGACATTCATTCTGGTCAGGCAGCCCAACAAAGAGCTTTTCAGACTCTGGCCTCAGCACTGATGGCAGCCATTGTCCCTGTGTCCAGCCTCCCCCCTCCAACTTCCTCTACCCAGATCCAAACTTCTGTACCTCAGCCTATCCCAAGCACACCATCAGACTAGCATGCACACACCTCAACACACAAGGGAAGCTCTGGCAAACATAAGCACCACACATCCCTCAGACACTCACACAAGCATCATACCCACGCACACATACCAACGTCCACTGCCTCCACTGTGTCCCCCTCCTCCACGTCTCCCTCCTCCCTCCCTGTCTCATCTCCACTCACACCTGCATGCACTACATCTTCATCCACTACGTCCATCACCAGCACACCCATCACTGCACCCCACTCACCTGCACTCACCACCCCCACTACCATTCACACATCCCCTGTGTCATCTCCCAGTGTGTCTGTGAGCCCACCTCCCAAGGTACACAAACGCAGCCACACACCCACCCAACAGCCATCCACCTCACAACAGCCTCCAGCCCATGCACCTTCACCCAAAGTCAGCAAACGTACACCTCCTACAACCACTACCTCTTCCTCCACTCCCAAACCCCCTCCATCTACCCGTCCCAGTGTGTCCCAAAAACTTTTTCTGTCCAACCTTGACCTCTTCCCCTCACCTCCCCCACCCCTTTAGTCCCCTAGGGCCCGCCTTTCCAGGTCCCAACCCAGCACCTCAGCTACAACATCACCGGGCACAGTGGTGCCAGCAGTAACCGACTTCTGGAGTGTGCCAAGCAGCAGGGCAGCCAGTGTGCCAAGGAGCCAGACCACGTACAGTCCCCCACCTCAAAAGCATAAAAAGTTGGCCAGTGCCCGGTGGGAGAAAGGAAAAACATCTACCACCAAAGCCTCTCCCAAGAGTACAGTTGGGAGTGGGAAGACAGCTGCGCCACCATCCAAGGTGGTGAAGGGGCACAGAAAGACAGGCAAATCGCCGAAAACCTGCACGGCAGACAAGACCGCCACCAGCACCGCTGCCAAGGACACTGCTGCCACAAGCACCGCTGCCAAGGACACCGCCGCCACAAGCACCGCTGCCAAGGACACCGCCGCCACCAGCACCGCTGCCAAGGACACCGCCGCCACCAGCACCACTTCACAGGACACCGCCGCCACCAGCACCGCAGGCAAATGAGCGCCAAAAGCTCCAACGCTACTGGGGCCGCTACGAGCAGGATGAAGCACCCTGGGCACAAAGCCCCCTCCAGAACCAGTGGAGACTGTTACCCACTTGAGAGACTGTGGCTTTGCACTCCCCAGAATAAAGCAGTGGGCAAACCACCCACTTGAGAGACTTGAGAGACTGTGGCTTTGCACTCCCCAGGATACATCAATGGGTATGGAGCCCCCTCGTGGATCTGGCATCGTGCACTCATCCGGCTGAGGTGCCACCTCTTCCCTTCCCCCTGACGTGCCTGTTGTATTTCGAATTGATGCCCCAGCAGTGTTCTCTCCATTTTGATCGGGTATCTTGTGTGGGCCTCGCCCATGCATTTTGGGCCCAGTGGTCCACGGGCTTTAATGGTGGAATACCTTGGACTTGTATTCTTGTTGTATATACTTGTTAATAGTGTATATATTTTTTGAGTACTGAATTTTAATAGATTACAGTCGTTCACCTCATTTCCTTTTGTCTTTGCATTCTTCTGGGGGGTTGGGGGTGTAACTGTAATGTCTCATGATGTATTATTGTGTGTGTTGTTGTGGGTGAGGGTAAGGGTGTTGCTTGTTGAATGTGTGTGTCACTCTCTTTTCCCTCCCCCTCCCCTGTGTTGTAGGTGCAGTAGTCACTGTGGTCTTCGCCGCCAGCGTTCGTGCTCCTGGTAGAGGAGCAGGAAGACAAAGGCAGGGAGTATGTGGAGTTCCGGTTCCATGGCGCCCTGGTTCCTCATGGGGTGTGTAGAGGTGAGCGTTTTCCCTTCCAAGTCCTGTTTCCGCCGTGTTTTTGTTCGTGGTGAATCCGCCCTGGAAAAGATGGCAGATTGGACTGTTGGAATACTATGGGCGGTACATTGTGTTCCGCCTGTCTGTTGACGGTTACCGCCGCGGTGTTTGTTTGTACTGCCGTGGTGGTCGGAGTGTTAAAGTGGCTGTCTATGTTGGCGGTTTCTGCCACGGTCGTGATTCCATTTTTTTGATTGCCGGCCTGTTGGCGGTTTTACCGCCGCTTTAACACCGACCGCCAGGGTTGTAATGACCACCTATGTGTCGTATTTGTGACAATTCATGAAGTTTCCTGAATTATTCACGAAATATTCGCAAATTTGAAAAATTTGAAAGAAAAACCACAGACTCATTCATACACTAATTTATTCACTCATACATGCACTCAAAGACTCCGGTGCCCCCTCACACATACACTCAGACACTCATGCACCCACTCAGACCCACTCAAAGACTCACACACCCATTTTTAAGCCCATTCAGACAGTCGCACACCCATCAGACACAACAGATCAACTGACAGAGACTGGCCCTGTGGCCAATATACACTGCACACAACCAAAGGCTGATCATGGCTCGGGGTTGGGTGGTTATAGGTGCTTGGCTGCTAAGCCTGGCTGAGGCCAGGCCTTGGGATCAACCCCCACCGTGCATGACTAATGGCTGAGCGCAGCGGGGGAAGGAGTAATGTTTAGTAATTTAAATTATTTTATATTAAAAAACCATAGAAATTCACGGCCCAAAAAAAAAAAAAAACATTACAGGGATGTTCTAGTTAGGTTTTGAATTTTCTCATAAAAAAACACAGAAAGTCAGCAGTTATAGTTAGAGTTCTTTAAAGTAGCTATAAGTCATGTCCTAAGGTAACTATAACTCATGCCTTCGCCATGCACAGCTAATTACTACACATATTATATTATTGATGAGATCTTGTATGGCATCTTTAAAATTATCACTGCAATATTGCAATAAAATTATTGATATGCAAACTGTTCATGGCAACGGTGTGAGTTATAGTTACTTGGAAGATCTCTAACTATAAGTGCTAAATTTCCATGGTTTTGTACGAGGAAATTCAGAACCTAACTATAACATCCTTGTAGCCTTTGTTTTTTCAGCAAATATATTATATATATATATATAGCTATGGGTATAGTTACTAAGGGCCAGATGTAGCAAATTTAAAATTTGCGAGGTGCAAAGTGCGAGTCCATGCGACTCGCACTTTGCACCTCGCAAATTGGTATGCAGTACGGTGTCTCAGACACCGACTGCAACTCGCTATGGGGTCGCAATGACCCACCTCATGAATATTCATGAGGTGGGTCGCAAATTGCGGCCCCATAGCGAGTATAGGCACTCGCAAACATGGAGGCCTGCTGTCGTCAGCAGACCTCCATGTTCGTGACTGCTTTTAAATAAAGCATTTTTTTTTTTTTTAAGTGTAGCCCGTTTTCCTTACAGGAAAACAAGCTGCACTTAAAAAAAAACTGAAACCTTTAGTTTCGGTATTTTTTCAGGGCAGGGAGTGGTCCTTTGGAACACTCCCTGCCCTGAAAAAATATTTGTGGGTCCAGTCACAAACTGGAAGGGGTCCCAAGGGGACCCCTTCCAATTTGCGAGTGGGTTACCATCCACTTGAAGTGGATGGTAACTGCGATGCCATTGCAAATGGTATTGCATACCACTCAGACTCGCAAATAGGAAGGGAACACCCCTTCCTATTTGCGAGTCGGAAATGCATATTGCGAGTCGGTACCGACTCGTAATATGCATTTCTGCATAGCAAAGAGGCATTTGCACCTCGCAAACGGCGATTTTCGCCGTTTGCGACGTGCAAATACTTTGCTACATCTGGCCCTAAGTCCTGAGTTATAGTGTAATAGTTAGGACCCAGTTTCTATAGAAAAATAGTTTTTTGAGTTTGCTATATCTTTGGCGTCGTTTAACAAATCATCCTGAAATTTTCCAAAAAAGTGTCACATTGAGTCTTTTTGCATGGAAAGGTTTAGGGTGATCTGTCCAGTGGGGGCCGAAAAAACAGTGGGGTCCTAAAAGTGCATTTTCCATGTTAATTCCCATAGGGATTTTAGACACAACTGCACCACAGCAAGGCCCTTATAGGCTGGCTGCAACTTGGACAGAAAGTTGCTCCTGTTATTTTCTTTATTGGGAAATGGTCCCTGGAGCTCAAATGTGGTCTGGAATCTATTTGAAGGGGTAAGGTAAGAGGTTCTGTGACCCCATATTTCTGGTATTTGGCGACTAAAATAATTATAACGAAGAAAAAAATTACTTTCAAACTTTTTTTGTTGTCTCCAGGAATCACAGTCTCATTGCAATGTTACACAGGGGGCTGTGCTGAGTGCTGCGACTGATGTGTGATTTCTACTACATATTCAAAAAGAAAATATACTCACACACAGACTCACAGACCTACAGAGAGAGTCATAGACTCACTCACACTCACTCACCCACTCAAAAGCCCACTCAGACAGTCACACATCCACTCACAGACCTACTAAGAGGCTCACACACCCACTCACAAACCCACTCATAGACTCGCACACTCACTCACAGACCCACTGAGACACTCATGCAACCACTCACAGACCCTCTCAGACACTCATAAAGCCGCTCACAGACCAATTCAGACACTCATGCTCACACTCACAGACCCATTCAGACACGTATGCTTCCACTCACATACCCACTCAAGCACTCATGCATCCACTCACAGTCCCACTGAGGCACTCATGCACCCACTCACAGACCAGCTAAGGCACTCATACACCCACTCACAGACCCACTCAAGCACTCATGCTCCCACCCACTACCCACTGAGGCACTCTTGCATCCATTCACAGACCCACTGAGACACTCATGCATCCCCTCACAGACCCTCTAAGGCACTCATACACCCACTCACAGATCCACTCAAGCAGTCATGCTCCCACCCAGAGAACCAAAGAGTCACTCAGGTATCCATGCCCAGCCCTACTCAAAAACTCATGCAACCTCTCATAAACCCACTTAGGCACTCCTACAGCCACTTACTGATCCTCTCTGAGGCACTGATGCAACCACTCACAGACCAACTGAGAAACTCATGCACCAGCTCAGAGACCCACTCAGACACTCATACACTCTCTCACAGACCTACAGAGGAACTCATGCACTCACTCACAGACTGACTCAGACATTAATGCTCCCACTCACATATGCACGAAGGGACTCATGCACTCACTCATACACCCACTCAGACACTCAGGCACCCACTCACAGACCCACTCAAACACATGTGTACTCACACCCAGACCCACTGAGGCACTTAACACCCACTCACAGACCCACACAGACACTCATGCAACCACTCACAGACACACTCATGCAACCACTCACAAATCCACTCACACACTCATGCTCCCACTGACAGAGCCACTCAAGCACTTATGCACCTGCTCACAGACCCACTCAGAAACTCATGCAACCATTCACAGACCCACTCAGATACTCATGCACCAACTCCCAGATCTACTCAGTGACCCACACACTGATGCATATACTGACACACCCAGGCACACACTAACACATATACTAACACACCTAGGCACACCCTAACACATACAGTACAATACCCATGCAAACTCTCATTCATACACCCACATATACACTCACCGACACAGTAACACACCTAGACATACAATAATATATTCACTTACCCTTCGTTATTCTGAGTCTCACACAAAAACAAATATGAATTCATATCCACTTTCGTACAAACACATATATACCATATATTTTTTCTGTCTTACACCCGAGTAGGTAGTTCAAACAGGAACCATTTTTGTTTTCTACAATTTGTTCTGTGTTTTTTTGTTTTGTTTTTTTGCAACAATTTTGTTTTTGTTTTTAAAAAAAGCTAAAAAACATCTTCAATAAGCACAGAAATTTTACAATAACCAGTTCAAACTTCAGCAACAAAAGTAGCATTTGTGACTGTAACAAACCTTAATAAGTGCAGGGATTGACTTCTTCCCATGCATAATACCTTTTTACATTTTAAGCAAAACTGACCTAACGTGCCAAACTGAGGTATTTGGGATGGTGCAGAAGATGGTACTGGTGCAGAATATGTACTCATAGGAAACACTTATAGCTGTTAATGGTCTGGTGGCATCATGCTCCCTCTCCACCCCCATTGAAACCCCCACACATACCTCTCACACCCCCTACACGCATGCTCACACCACCCACAAACATACACATGCACATACATGCACACATACACCCCTACATGCACGTTACATTTCCCTTACGCATTTCACAACCCGCATGCATAAACGCACTCACACAACCTCTCTACACATGCACACCCCCATGCATGCACACACCACACAACACCCTCCCACCCCCCTCCCCTAACGGATGATCACCTTACCTGCTCCGGTGATCCTCTGGGAGGGAACTGGATCCATGGGGGCTGCTCCGCTGCCAGCACCCCATCACCAGAACACCACGGTGGGCGGTGTTATGATGATGTGGTGGTGACAGTGGAGCAGCCTCCACTTCACCGCCGACTGCCATTATGGATGCTGGTGGCTCTCATCCAAAAAAGGGTGGAGGGTTGCCAGCAGTCATAATATGGTTGGCGGAAGACCGCACCACTGTTGGTCTTCGGCCAGGCGGAACCTCGGCGGTCTTGTGAAAAGACTGCCGAGGTTGAAATGAGGGCCATAGTCACTAAAATTACTTTATGTAAAAAAAAAAAAGGAAATTAACTGGAAAAGCCAAAGGTTACAGGTACGTTTTAGTTAGGTTCACATTTTAAATGTACAAAACCATATATAGTCACCTGTTGTAGTCAGACTTATAAGTAACCATGACTCATGCCCTAGAGTAACTTTAACTCACTCCCTCGCCATGCACTGCTAAATATACCAGATATTACAGCACTCATGACATGTTTTATAACATCATTTAAAATATCACTGCAACATTTGCATGGCGGGGTGCGAGTAATAGTTTCCTTAGGGCAGAATTTATAGTTACTTGAAATAACTATAACAGGTGAATTTCTGTGGTTTTGTACATTTAAAATGTGAGCCTAACTACAACGTCCTGGTAACCCTTGGTTTTTTCATTGAACACATATATATATATATATGTATAATGCTAAAGGCATTCTGTAGTAAATGCATTGTGTGGTAAAGGTTGCAAAGGATGTGAGCTGAAGGCATTGGATGATAATTGTTGTAAAGGCTGTTTCATCCAATTCCATGGTGGTACTCCATTAGAATCTTCAGTACTGAAGAAGGATACAAATTAAAGCATTAGTAAAAACAGAATCCCCAGGCCTGTAACCTTAGTATTTGAGTATTTGAACACATAACTTTTCCTGAGAGATATTTTCTACTCACACCAGTCCATGTTGGAATCCATTTTCAAACTGTGAGATAACTGGGTGCCCTGGGTACTGCTAACCTGTCACAGGGCCTGAGCTCTGTGTAAAATGAGTATGCAAATTAGGCTAATTATAATTGGCTATGTCAACCTACCTATAAGTCCCTAGTATATGGTAGGGCATTTAGGTTTAGGGACCCCTGCATAGGTAGTGCAGCCATAGGTGCACTGCTGATGTGCCCAGGGTCATTTTAAAGGCAGGCCTGCCTTGCTAGCTGCTTTAAAATTAAAGTTACATGCAAATTTAACTTTGGAATTGAAAGTACTCCCAAAGTCTTAAACTCCCTTATTTGTACATATAAATCACCCCTAAGGTGTGTTCTCTGTGCCCCCAGGGTTGAATGCAAAGTAGCTGTAAGCAGAGACCTTATAAAATATGTTTTATAAGCCCTGGTGTGGAACAATAGCCACATTTGTTTCCCCTCATTGGAGTAAATAGGCTCCATAGGCTATAACGGGGATACTTTATTTTAGTTAATAAAGTCTCCAAAGGAGCTAGATATGGCAAGTTTGGTCTCAAACTGATTGTTAAAAGAGATGCAACACCTTGCAATTGTTAGATTTAAAATAACATTCACCAGAAAGAGGTTTAGAACTATTTTCAAAATTTACCAGTTACAGTTCTGTAGTGCCCTTCACTGATTGGCCAGCATCTGGCAGCCTGGCCAGGTTGCCTTGATGAGGTGTGAAGTGGGCTGGGCTGAACACAAAGAAAGTGCCTGGGGGAGGAGATCTGCCTCAGCAGATGGTGAAATCGGATGGGGGAGAGCAGCTTTACTGGTCTTCAAAGGAGGGAAGGACATTTGGAGCAGCTCAAGACCTTCCCCATTTCCTACAAACCCGAACAACCAGGTGCCCTCTTGATTAGATTAGGAGAGGGCAGGAAAGGGGTGTTTTAAGGATTGGTAGCCACACCAATGGGTGGACTCAGTCAGACCTAACCTCCAAAATTCAGTTTCTGCCATTTTGGATTTTTAAGGAATGCTACTCCCTCAGATTGATTTTTGCCACACTTCCCAGGAAGTGGTCATCTAAGAGGACAGTGGCCTGCCTGTGATTGGACAGTTGCCCTCTTGATTTCCACCCCAGAAGCAGGGATAAATATGTCAGATCTGCACCCACACCTCAGATCCCTGCAAGGAACAATGACAGAAGAAGAAGGACTGCCCCTGTTGGACCCCTGACATGTCCCTGGACACTGCACTCTGACGGACAGCACCAGCTGCATACTTGGGCTTAACCACAAAAGGACTTTGCCTGTCTTCAACTGGTTCAAGAAGGGACTCCCTGCTTGCTGCAGCTGGAAAATAGCTAACCAGAGACCCCTGCATCAAAACCTGAAGGAACTGACCAGCGGTTAGTGAGCATTTTTGGATTTTAACCAGGTTCATTCTGGGTGTTCAAGTCCTAATCCCTCAAGGAGCAACTCTGAGTTTCTGGAACCTTGGTTGAGTTGTGGACTCCTAAATGACAATCTAAGTCTTTCTGGAAGAAGATCCAGAAGTTTTAAGAACTTTTGGAATAAAGCTCCATAAGGGATCCAACCCACTTCGTGAGTCAAGCCGCCTTACCTCAACCGTGACCCGACCTGACTTGCAGGTTCCTCCCGCTAAAAAGCTCCTGAGCCCCAGACTTTCAGGATTTCACTGGGGGCTCCTGGAAAGGCAATTTGTCGATTCAAAATTGGCTTGCTGTGGAGGGTCATCTGACGTTGGAGAGAAAAAGCTCCAAAAAAGTGACAAAGTCTGAACGTAAAATGTTGACTGGTACTTCCCGTGCAGTGTATCCGAGGAGGGCTCCATGGACACCGGATCAATATTCAGCTTTGGGCTGGATGAAGATTTCTATCCTGAAAAATCATCTAAGTCTGAAGGCAGAATTCTTCACCGAGGTCTCCTGCTACGCGTATCCGAAGAGGGCTCCAGGGAGGTCAGATCGGATTGATGACTTTGTCTCGCTTAAGAAAATCTTCAAGAAAAAGACTAAGGGCCTCAGTATGACCTTTGCGGAAGGGATTACTCCGTCCCAAACATGATGGATATCCTGCCAAGTCCCATCATATCTTATGGCACTTGTAAAACAGCAGACGGGATAGCCGTCACTTTTGGGACAGAGTAATCACCTCCGTCAAGGTCATAATCAGGCCCTAAGTCTCAAGGTAAACTTTTGACCAAGGCCTCCTGCTTGCTGTAGCTGGGCAGGGCTACATCGGGGTCAGCCCCAAACTTTGACTTTACCCTGGTCTAGTGCAATCAGATGACCAGATTGGTGCTTTAAGTTTCTATGCACAAGAAAACATAAATTCTTTAAAAATTCATATCTCCGGTTTCCCTTATCCAGTTGTAATCATTTTGGTGTCCTTTGAAAGATAAAAATATACTCTATCTTCTTAAGTTAGTGTTGGATTTTTATTGTGTTTTGTGTTTTACTTATTTACTGTTTTGTGATTTTTAAATGCTTTACACTCCTGTCTCCTAATTTAAGCCTTGTCACTCATTGCCAAGCTACCAAGGGTTGAGCCTGGATTAATTTATTGAGACCTGACTGGACCTAGTGGGGGTTAGTGGCCTATTGCTAAGTGTAGGTACTTACCTAGTTAAGGCCTAGCTTTGCTGCAGTAGGTCTAGGGGCTTTTTCAACCATGCATTTTACTATTGGGCCGAACAAAATAATCTCTGCATTATAAACATACAATTATACAAATGTAAATTTAGGAGGATACACAACTCAAGTGAATTATTGTTTTGTGCTTTCAACTTCAAATTCAGGGATCAGGTTTGGCTACAGCTTTACACGCTATTGTTCTATAGAATCTTTAAGTAATTTAAGTGCCCAGAAAAATCAGATTGGAAGCAAATGTGGGTGCAAGGTATGTGCTGATCCCTCTCCCCTGCATTTAGAGAAGCATTGGTGCATGCCTTTCAGTCTCTATCCTGAATTATACCTCAATGGACTAAGCTACATATTTACAATAAAATGATGCATCACTTATCTGCTATCAACATTGAAATGGTGAGCTCTTACAGAAACAAATTGACCTCAAAACCCTTTCACTAAGTTCTCACACCTAAATCTCATGCCACATTAAGCTGGGTTCACTGTAAGAAAAACATACAATTGTAGGTAGTTATAAAGCAAACCAACATCAGGGATCAACTGCAAACATACTGGAAGGTCTTGGCAGAGATATATGTGATTAGGAAATCTGCAGTTTTTTGTCTTTAAATAACTAAATTTAGCTCCTTTTGCACAACAACAAAAATCTCCACATGGTGGTGATTGGTGTGCTTTGTAGCAGAAAATGTCTTCAAAGTTCTGACCCAAGCACGGCACAAAAGGAGTCACCATAAGACGGAGAGACGGTGGTTGGTACATTGGTTGCAGAAGGGCTGCTCTGGTTTCTCACACTGTTGTGACATAAGGAATGTCTTCAGTTGATACACATTTTCCATAGGATAGACGTATGACAAACCTGGTAGCCCAATGGGGAGGGTAAATAAAGTGGAGATCATCTACATGTCTTGCTAAGGAAAGTTCTATTTCTCTCCAGCGTGAGTGAAATTGTGACTCTTTCGATGAAGAAACCAATTCAATTATTGTGGCGCAATATTCTATGCCTACATCTCACACACTGTTTTCAGATGGTGAATCTTTCACAAGGAGTCAGATTTATTTATACACTGGTCTACTAGAGATTAAAAATATTTTTTCTGTGATAAACCATTAAAATTATTTTTCCTAAATCAACAACTGTGACAAATAATCTATAGAAAGTGGTGGGAGGAGCTCTGTGGCTCTGTTTTAGTTCTTATGTGACTGAAGCATAGAATTTAATCATGTGTGGGAAATGTTCCTGGGTGAAAGTATTAATACAGTTAATGATATGAGCCTAAAACCTATTGTTCTACAAGAATAGGGTTGCTTTCTGCTTGAGGAATGTGATCAATTTTCCAGGCATAATTACATTTTCCAGATTAAATTCTAAAGGTTTCAGTTTTATTTCTTCTTATAGTTTAATATATTTTCCATGCCTTTACATACTCTCAACTCAGATATACTCAAGGACTACGACACATGGTGAAAAGCTTTCACATGTGTAGTTACATTCCTTGGTACGCTTCTGTTCTGAATTTGGGATGCTTGCAATCTATCACCCAATTAATGCTGTCACGGCTCTATCTCCCCTGTATTTATGGACTAATTTGTACATATGTTCTTTATCTCTGTCAATGTTTGTAATGTTTGAGTATGATACTAAAATAATGAGGGTTGAATGTGATGATTAGGGGTACAAGAATGGTGAGTGGGCATAAAGGGTGAGAGAAGGCTAATCGCTGCCCACTAGTGGGAGAGAATTTAAATGGTTATGGAAATTGCGATGAGAAAGTAGGTTTGGAGGCAGTTTATGTGAGAGGAAAAGGGAAGGGGTATGTCCATAACTCTCAGTCCATTGCCTCATTTCCTGGCCAAGAATGGATGTTCTCTTCTCAGGTTACATTATACTTATGCTATGTTATGTTATGCTATGTTGTGTATGTTACGTTATGTTAAGTTAAGTTATGTTATGTTATGTTATGTTATGTAATGCAATGTTCTGTGGATGCATGGAGCATCTGCAAGTGAGAGACAAGCAGAACGCAATTGTCTGACAGGCTGGTGGAAGTATATGCAGCTATTGATGTATGTTGGTACATTGCTGAGTACGGTTTTGTGCGTGTTTGAATTGGTTGCGCTTGTGAATGGGGAGCCAGTGATGCTCTTTGAGGTCAGGTGCAATGTGGTTGCAGTGAGGGAGGTTAATTATGAGTTTTGTGGAAGTGTTCTGCGTGGTCTGGAGTCTGTGTAGGAGTTGTTTAAAGATTATTGTGTAGAGTGTATTGCTGCTGTCCTGCCTACTTGCAATAAGTGCTTGTGTGACTACTCATTTGGTGTTCTGTGTCAGCCACTTAAAGAACTTCTATAAAAGGTGTTGGATGTGGCAGCATAAGGAGCTCACTGTTTTCACTTGCGCTGTCATGTTGAGCTTGTCATTTAGGATGATCTCCAGATTTTTTGCATGTTCAGTGGGTCTTTGCTCCAGTGCCACCAGGTGGAGCCCCATGGGGACGTCTTGTTTCTGAAGACCAGAACTTCTGTCTTATCAAACTTAAGTTTCATGCAGCTTATTCACATTCAGTCTACTACCCTGCTCATGCAGTTGGTGAACTTTGTTCTTGTGGAGGTTGTCTTTTCTGTCAGGGAGAGGATGAGTTAGGTGTTGGTGTAGAGGATGATGGGGATGCCTTCGGATCAGATGATGTTGGTGAGTGGTGTCATGTAGACATTGAATAGGGTAGGGCTGAGACACCATCCCTGGAGGAGTTCGCAGATCAGATTCTTGGTCTCCGATGTGAAAGGTGACAATGTAACCCTTTGGGTTCTTTCCTTGAGGGAAGGAACAGATGCAGTTGGGTGTAGATCCTTGGGTGCAAATGTTGTAGAGTCTTCTAATGAGTATGCTGTGTGAGACAATTTAAAAAGCCATGAAGACATCAAGCAGAATGAGTGCCGCTGCTTCTCCTTGGTCCAGGACTGTCGAGATGTTAATTGTGGCTGTGATGAGTGCTGTTCGGTGCTGTGGTTCTTCCTCAATCCTGACTGAGTGTTGTTTAGCAGGTTGTGATGCTCGAGATGGGTTGAGAAGTGCTTGTTGATAGTTTTCTCAATCACCTTGGCTGGGTAGGGCAGCAGGGAGATTGATCAGAGGTTGCCCAGTTGGTTTGGGTTGGCTGATGGGTTTTATGAGAAGGTGTTGAATTTTGCATGTTTCCATGTCTTTAAGGAATGTGGGTGATGTGATGATGGTGGTGATGATGTGGGTGAGGGTGATGCTGATTGGTGACGTTCCAGGTTGTAGATGTGGTGAGGGAATGAGCTAGGTGGAGCCCTTGAGTGGATAGACGTCATGATTGTTGCAGTGTCATCTATAGTGAGAGTTGTCAATCCGTTCAGGTGGTTGCTGTAGTTGACAGTGAACAGGATTGAGATGAGTTCACTAGCTTCATGTCGGTGTCCAAAGTTTTAGATTTTGCTGTTAAAGAAGTAAGATAGGACGTTTTAAAGTTGTTAGTCCTTGATGACTGCAAATGTCTCCTTGCAGCTGTTGGAGTTCCTTTTTTTTAATTCCACTTGCGCACTTTTCTTGGTGACTCTTAGTAGCTGGTGGTAGTGTCTGAGTGCAGGCTTTTAGTTAATTCTATTGATGTTTTTATAACTTGCTCTCCATTTTCTTTTTAGCTTCTTAGCGTGCCATTTGGTGGATTTGAGATCATATGTGTGGCAGCTGCCCTGCTTGTTGGATCTACTTTGCTTGTTGGGTTTGGTGGGTGCAAGAGAGTCTGCACAGTTCCTAATCCAGTCATTGAAGTTGATGATGTCCTTGTCAACGTTGTCTGTGGGGTTCTGTTGACCCGTGCTAAAGGTATTAAGCCAGTCTGCTTCTGAGATTTTGCCCCAGCTGCAGGTTGGTTTGCTAATGCTGGTGGGTATGTTGACTTGTGGTGTGTTGATTTGGCAGTGGATGATGGCACAACATGGCAGCAGCTGGGGGATCAGGATCCCAGGTCGAACGACATAAGGATCGCTGCACAGTAACACTGGTAGGCAATCAGAGCAGGAGTCCTGGAGTTGGGCGCTGTCCGATGCTTGCCTTTCTACATCTTTGGTGCACCAGTGGTGTGCCTGCTGCGTGGACATCCAGAAGCTGCCATTATATTTGTCCTGTGAGGGGGAGGAGCATGGGGGCAGAGGGCGGGCCTGCTATGTGCAGCAAGAAGAGACAGTAAGGCAAAGCAGCAGGAGGAGCAGGTAAGGGTTAGGTGGAAGGTGCGAAAATGCATTGGAGGGGAAGGAAGGCTGCGGGGGTGTGACTGAGAAGGCCTTCAGGGGAAAGAGGTACAAAAGCAAAGAGGAAAGACTTAAATGGGGCAACCACACAAAAGCTAAAAAGACAAAAACATCACTTTTACTGGTGGTCTCAGAAAGGTGAAAGGCAGATGAGAGGCAGGAGTCAAAAGAGTCAAAAGAGATTCAGAAGGGCAGAGAAAGCAGAAGCAAAAAGTGGGTGGGAAACAAAGAGTCAAAAGAGGTAGAGAAAATGGGATTGAAAAGTGGGTGAGTGGCAGGAGTCAAAAGAGTCTAGAAAGGCTAGTAGGGTGCAGAGAAAATGGGAGTAAGGAAACAGGTGATAAGCAAAAGTGAAAACAGGAGCGAGATGAGATTAGTCACATGAGAGACATGAGAGGGGGAGGAGCAGAAGAAAAGAAAGTTGGGCATGAGCTGAAAGTGTGAGAGAGAGAGAGAGAAGAAAAGGAGCTCAAGAGAGAGTGAGGCAGATTCTCAAGGTAAAAAGGAGATGGGTCCAAAAAGGTATTGACTTGTTGGAGGATAAGTCACAGGTAAGAGCTAGGGAGACTGGGCAAAGGCACATGCTCAATGAGGTCAGCAGTGGCTGCCATTAAGTAGGTTTTGGGAAGCGGGAGGAGTGTGGAGGCAGAGGGCAGGTCTGCTATGCATGAGAAGAAGAGTTGGAAGGCAATATAGAAGGAGGAGCAGGTAAGGAGCAGAGGAGGTCGGACAATGCATTGGAGGGGGCTTCCTAGAGTAGCCTTTATGAGGGAAAGAGGCACATCAGCAACAAGAGAAGTGTGAATGGCGGTGAGATACAAAATCTCAAAATGGCAAAAAAAGCATAGTAGCTGGTGAAAGATTTATCTCAGTGTAGGAGGCTGGCCTGGTGTGTGGTGGGTACCTATGGTACTTAGACCTTATACCAGGTCCAGGTATCCCTTATTAGTGTAGGGTAGTAAGGGTCTGGAAGCCAGGGTCTCTATAGGTAATTGTGGATGAGCAGCCAAGGCTTAACTATAAGACAAGCAAAGCTCATGCAATACCACTGTAGTCACTTAAGGCCAGATGTAGCAAAGGTTTTTACCCATTCTGTGTCTATGGGAAAAAGTGTTCGTACACATGTCCCTTAGTACTTACACACATGAAATAAAACACTCAGTGTTACAAAAATAAAGGTACTTTATTTTGGTGACACAAATACCAAAAATACCATAGAGGCTATACTATCTTAGGAGGCGAGTAATACACAAATTATGTATACTAGTATGCAGAAATAGGAATAAAACAGTTAGAAAATAGTGCCTTTAGTGAAAATCACAATAGAAAGAAATGGGCCTAGTGGAGCACAAACCATATACTGAAAAAATGAAATGCAAAAGTTGGTTCCCCACCTAGGTAAGTGTAGTGTGTAGAGGGGAGCTTGGAGAACTAGGAAAGCCCAAAGGTAAGTACACCAACCCACCCCAGTGACCAGGAAAACAAGAGTAAGTCACTGAAAATTCCCATGATCACACACAGAGAAGAGAAGAAGAACTATGCAAAGCCCAGAAGAGACTGCAAGACACCAACAGTGGATTCCTGGACAAGAGGACCAGTGTAAGAAGTGGACCAAGTCCAAGAAGCACAGTAGAGCCCAGGGAGGGCAGGAGCCCCTACCCACCAGGATGAAGGTGCAAGAAGTGAACCACTGGTGAAGAAGATGAGTCAGCACTGCATCCAGGAAAATGAAGTTGGGTTCCTGAAGGATGCAGGTGATGCAGGTGATGTCCCTAACTGGAAGGAGGATTGCAGTTGGGTTTGCGTCTTCGGGTTCCGCCAACAAGTCTTGGCACACTCAAAACTCTCAGTTAGTGGAAAGTTGAGCTGCCGGGGGAAACAGGAAGGACCAGGTGGACTCTACCCAGGCCAGGAGGTGGAGTCAGAGGGGGTCCGCAGCAACACAGAGAGCCCACAGAAGCCCAGACAGCACCCACAGGAGTCCCCCAGGGAGCAGTGGCTCTCAGGAAGTAGTGCTGGGGGCTGGAGCTTCAAGATGCCTGAAGATCTTGTGGAAAGGATGCTAACAAGCCTTGGCAGCTTCAAAGGACTCTGTGCACAGGGGTACTGTCCTGCGTAGGCAGGCAAGGGCTTACCTCCACCAAAGTTGTACAGCTGAAAGAGAGGACCATCTGGACCACTTCAGTCTACCACCCATAGTGCAGGATCTAGGCAGATCAGCAGGAGAGGGGATCCACGCAGCCGGTTGTCATCACAGTTGGTGCCTGCAGAAGCAGGGGTGTGACTGCTTCACCCCACGGGAGATTCCTTCTTCCTTCTGATGCAGGCTGAAGATGGCCTGTCCTCAGAGGATGCACGAAAAGGGAAATGTTGCAGTTGCTGGAAGGAGCCGGAGATACAATGTTGCAGGAGGTGTCTTGCTTCGTTGTTGCAGCTCGTAGGGTCCTGAAGAGTCCACATGCAGTTTCTTCAATCAGAAGTCAAAGTGGAGGTTGCAGAGGATTCCTGCTGGAGTCTTGCAATCCAAATCTGAGAAACCACCCAAGAGAGAGACCCTAAATAGCCCTGAAAGGGGGATTGGTCACCTAGCTGGGTGACCACCTACCAGAGGGGGGGCTCTGATGTCATCTGCTGGCACTGGCCACTCAGCTGCTTCCAGAGTTCCCTGCCAATCTTGAATCCAAGATGGCAAAACCCAGGGACCCTCTGGAGGAGCTCTGGAGGAGCCCCTGGGGTGGTGATGGACAGGGAAGTGGTTACTCCCCTTTCCATTGTCCAGTTTCATGTCAGAGCAGGGACTGGGGGTCCCTGAACTGGTGTAGGGTGGTTTATGCCTGGAGGGCACCAAATGTGCCCTTCAAAGCATTGCCAGTGGCTTGGGGAGGCTACCCCTCCCAAGCCTGTAACACGTATTTCGAATGGGGGGGGGGGTTAAACGCCCCTCTCCCAAAGGAAATGCCTTGTTCTGCCTTCCTGGGCTCAAGCTTCTCAAGCAACAGGTGGGTACAAACCTGTCTGGGAGGTGGCTGCATGGAAACCCTCAGAAGGCAGTAATGGAAATACTGTGGGTCCTCTAAGGAGCCTCCATAGTGCGCAGAATCATACAACCAATGTTTGCAAAAGCATTGGGGTATGATTCCAACATGTTTGATACCAAACATGTCTATATTTGGAGTTACCAATATCTAGCTGGATGTAGGTATAGACCTATATCCAGTACATGCGTAAAAAGGCATCCCCGCACTCACAAAGTCTGGGAAAATAGGCCTGGAGTTCATGGGGATACCTCTCCTAGTGCAGGGGTGCCCTCACACACATGTACTTTGCACCCTGCCCTCTGGGCTGGAAGGTCTGCCATTCAGGTGACTTATAAGTGACCTTGTGCAGTGAGAAATGGCAGTGAAAGGGTGCTTGCACCTTTTCACGCAGGCTGCAATGGCAGTCCTGCAGAACCCTTTGCTTTTGCTCCCTATGGGTGGCAAAATATATTCTGTAGCCCATATGGATCCCCTGGAAACCCAATGCCAAGGTACCATGTAATAGGGACTTATAAGGGGGCACCAGTGTGCCAATTGTTGGTGAAATACAGAGTTTTTGGGGAGAGAGCATAATCACGGGGTACTGGTTAGCAGCCTGCCTTACAGAAATAGTTTAAAAATCTAAATTTCGAACACTTGAGTGCATTTTTGGAATTGAAAAGATCAGGAAGCCTTAAATCAACAGGTCTTTTCTTTCTGGGTAGGCTTAAGTAACAGGTCTCACTGCTGCTTAATCCACAATGTTAGCAATGTTCTAATGCAGCCTTATGATTACCATTCTAAATGTCCAACATATCACTATTTAATGATTCTCCTGAAGTAACGGCACACTTCACAGTATCATGTTCACCATGAATCTTGTAAGGTCCTTGCCCTCTTTGAAGCAGTAACTAGCTAGAACAAGGGTCTTGGGAACGGTAGGTATACGTCATTGGCCTGTGTGATTTACCATTCAGTTATCATCTGCACAATACCTCACAGATTATTTGTACACTGTGAGGCCTATTGGTGTTAAATTCGATCTCTACTTACAACCTTTGCTGCTTCTGTCATTTTCCATTTCACTTACACTATTTTATCTAAGCTTTTGCAGATTATTATGGAAGGTGTCTGTGTTTTGCTCAATTTACTAAGTGATGATATCTTGTCTGCTAGGGATAGGACTTTTGAACTTCAGTATGCAGAGGCAATATCTGAAAGATTTCTGTCTCCCTCATCCTTCTTGTTTCTCCTGCTTCGAAAAATGAAATCACTCTTTCACCCTTGTTCATATGTTTTTTGTGTGGCTGGTAATTTGCTACTCTTATGGTGGACTCTTTCCATAACAGGATGTTTCAGAAGAGGTGAAGTGCAACCAGAGAGAAAGGTGGAGAGGAGGAAAGAGAGATAGGGGAACAGAGAGGGGAAAGTGAGGAGGTAGGTTTGGTCCTGATTTCTCCAGGCGGTGAATTCCAGAAGAGAGTGGGGGCTCCAAGGAAACACTGATGCAATGAATGAGAGGTTATACAATTGAAGACTTACAGAAGAATATAGTTGTAGTTTTGATGTCTCTCTTGCCTAAAGATAGTTTGAAAAGATTAGCAAGGTAAGGAGGAGGGCTTGAGTGGACTGCTCCATAGGCTTGACTTCCTTCTTTAATTTTATTTCTAGCCTTGATGGGAAGCTAACATAAGACTTAGGGTCTGATTTAGGTTTTGGTGGAGGGAATACTTTGTCACAAATGTATAGGAGATAATGGTATCGTAATATGGCAGACCGGATAACTGTCACATTTGTGACAGAGTAGTCATCTCCGCCAAGACCTAAATCAGGCCCTTACTCTTGAAATGGTGGTCCCTGCTGTGGTTAACAATGTTAAAGAAATATAGCAAAGCCTCATTTGTGTGGCAGGATGGGAGGAGGCCCAGCTGGACAAATGAATTTGCCTGCTTCAGAGGCAGAATGACCACCTGGAGAAGATATCAATCTTAGGGGGCAGCAGAATTGCATTATATGTGACAGACTAAAGGCAATAAGTGGGGTAGTATTAGACTTTGCACAGGAAGCTGGGACAAGACATCTAATTTATGCATCCACATCCCCTACAATGTTTCAGAGTGTCAGAGTCACAGAGAACACAACAGAGCCGTACCTTGCTGCTCATAACAAGCAACCCTTTGTTCCTGATCCTCCTCTTCAATAGTCGCTACCCAAGTCCAGCTGATGTCAATGCTGGAAACCAAGAAAAATAACTAATATAATAATATAAGCCTTGTTCTTTGAAATTTGGATTGAATTTCAATGCTGGCACTTTAACTGTAAGCAACTATAGACCTCCATTATTACCAATACCTCATTCTCAGAAAAAGCTACCACATGTAAAAAAAATGAATATGTTAATTCATTTAATGGAATACAGCAATCATGTGTGTCTGATATATTCCTCCATGAATCCCAATGAAGTGTCTTAGCATATCAGTACTCATTACATTGTAAAATGTTTGTCATCATCTCAACGTGTTTTTCTTATCATTTCTATTATGTCTTTCAATCAGTTCTTGTTAAAATACACTGCATTGGGAGGAATCTCCCCCTTTGCCTGAGAAGAAGTGGGAAAAGGATTTTCTGTCACTGGATGTTAGCACTCTTGAGCAAGTATCAATGACGATGTTATAGGATGTGGTGAAATCTGTTCAAAGAAACATCATCTGGTTACCTTGCATAGGGTTTATTGGACACCAAAGAAGTTGACTGCTCTTGGGAGGAGTAAGAAGAATTGTCCCCGTTGCGATGAAGAGAGAGCAGATAACATTCATTTGTTTTAGAAGTGTCCAATGATAAGTCGGTCCTGGCAAGATGTGGGTAAGGAAATCAAGCAGGTGATAAGTGTGGGGATTGAGGTAAGCCTGCCATTGATAATATTTGGAGTAGTATGCGAAGGGGAGCTGACTCGAAAGGTAATGCTTTTTTTTAAAAAAAGCTTTGTTATTTGTGTTAATTATTTTGCCGCGCCGTGAGATCTGTTTAAAATGATCCCCTCCTCACCCCCAAAAGTACAAGAATGGAAGAGCTCAGTTACAAACTTGTGATGACTAGAACAGGGTTTTTCATCAAAGAAAAGACATCGATTTTGGACACACTGGGCAAACAGGCAGGTAACTTTAGATGTTTATACTTGGGGTTGTCAGATGATTACGAGTGCTACAAGGCCCCCCTCCTGAGGTAAATTGATGCTTCTAGAGGAATTGAGGTGCTTGTTATGACCTGTTACTTGTGTGGCTTGGGAGTAGGGGAAAGGTCTCTACCTGAACCTTTTCTGATCAGAGATATGACCTTGCTCCATTGTAAGCCGATGCAAATTGACTATGAGGACAAAAAAAAAAAAACTGTATTTTAATAATTAAAGCACAGTGAGATATCTTACTACAATGTAAATAGTTAGCAATATATTAACCTCTTGGGTGCCTTGGACGAGATGATCTCGTCCAAGGCTACAGTTCCCCTGTGCCTTGGACGAGATCATCTCGTCCATGGCACAGGGGAACTAGGGGGCGCGCTAGCGCGCCCCCCGTGCACCCCCCTTCCCCCCCCAAGTCGGGGATGGAATGGGAAGACCTTCCCCTTCCACCCCCGACCCCCCCCACCCCCCTCTGTGACGTCAGCGCGCGCGCGCTGATGTGTCACAGGGGCCTCCCTCGTCGCGCTGGAAGCTCTGCTTCCAGCGCGATTGAAAAAGAAATGCAAAAGCATTTCTTTTTCAATCACTTGGGAGGCCCGGAGGGGCTTCAAAGGGAAGGAAAAGTATTTCCTTCCCTTTGAAGTCCCTCCGAGGGTTTCAAAAGCCGGATTGCTTGCAATCCGGCTTTTGAAACCCCACTAGACACTAGGGATTTTTTTTTTTCTTTGAAATTGACAAAAGGGAGCGACCCCTTGGGCAAGGGTCGCTCCCAGGGGGGGCATTTTTTTGAAAAGGCCTTTTCTGCCCCCCCTGGGGGCAGAAACCTCTAGGCACCAGGGACCATTTTTTTTTTTTGTTTCATTTTTTTTTATTGAGGTGGGGAGCGACCCCTTAGGCAAGGGTCGCTCCCCTTGGGGGAAAATTATATTTTGGCCATTTCTGCCCCCCTTGGGGGCAGATTGGCCTATTTTGATGAGGCCAATCTGCCCCCAAGGGGGGTAGAAACCACTAGACACCAGGGATTTTTTTTTTTTTTTATTGTTATTGACAAAAGGGAGCGACCCCTTGGGCAAGGGTCGCTCCCAGGGGGGGCATATTTTCGGGAAGGCCTTTTCTGCCCCCCCTGGGGGCAGATCGGCCTACTATTAGGCCGATCTGCCCCCAGTGGGGGCAGAAACCTCTAGGCACCAGGGACAATGTTTTTTTTTTTTTTTCATTTTTTTTTTTTTGGTGGGGAGCGACCCCTTAGGCAAGGGTCGCTCCCCTTGGGGGAAAATTATATTTTGGCCATTTCTGCCCCCCTTGGGGGCAGATTGGCCTATTTTGATGAGGCCAATCTGCCCCCAAGGGGGGTAGAAACCACTAGACACCAGGGATTTTTTTTTTTTTATTGTTATTGACAAAAGGGAGCGACCCCTTGGGCAAGGGTCGCTCCCAGGGGGGGCATATTTTTGGGAAGGCCTTTTCTGCCCCCCCTGGGGGCAGAAACCTCTAGGCACCAGGGACCATTTTTTTTTTTTTTTTTTCATTTTTTTTTTTTTGGTGGGGAGCGACCCCTTAGGCAAGGGTCGCTCCCCTTGGGGGAAAATTATATTTTGCCCATTTCTGCCCCCCTTGGGGGCAGATTGGCCTATTTTGATGAGGCCAATCTGCCCCCAAGGGGGGTAGAAACCACTAGACACCAGGGAGTTTTTTCTTTGCGTGAATTTCACGCAAAGGGAGCGACCCCTTAGGCAAGGGTCGCTCCCTGGGGGGGAGGGCAATTTATTTTAGGCCATTTCTGCCCCCCCTGGGGGCAGATCGGCCTATTATTAGGCCGATCTGCCCCCAGGGGGGGAAGAAACCTCTAGGCGCCAGGGCAAATTTTTTTTTTGTGTTTTTTTTTGTTGTTCTTTCTTTTTTTTAGAGATGGGGAGCGACCCATCAGGCAAGGGTCCCTCCCCTGGGGGGCAAATTGTATTTAGACCATTTCTGCCCCCCTGGGGGCAGATTGGCCGATTTTAGGTCAATCTGCCCCCAAGGGGGCAGAAACCACTAGGCACCGGGGATTTGTTTTTTGGCGCCAATGTCACGCAGGGGGAGCGGCCCCGTAGGCAAGGGTCGCTCCCGGGGGGGAGGGGTGGGGGTTGGGGGGGCAAATTTATTTTAGGCCATTTCTGCCCCCCCGGGGGACAGATCGGCCTATTATTAGGCCGAACTGCCCCCGGGGGGGGGGCAGAACACTCTAGGCGCCAGGGCAATTTTTTTTGTGTGTTTTTTTTTTTTTGTTGTTTCTTTTTTTAGAGATGGGGAGCGACCCATCAGGCAAGGGTCGCTGCCCTGGGGGGGCAAATTGTATTTAGACCATTTCTGCCCCCCTGGGGGCAGATTGGCCAATTTTAGGTCAATCTGCCCCCAGGGGGGCAGAAACCACTAGGCACCGGGGATTTGTTTTTTGGCGCCAATGTCACGCAGGGGGAGCGACCCCGTAGGCAAGGGTCGCTCCCGGGGGGGGGTGGGGGTAGGGGGGGCAAATTTATTTTAGGCCATTTCTGCCCCCCCGGGGGACAGATCGGCCTATTATTAGGCCGAACTGCCCGGGGGGGGAGGGGCAGAACACTCTAGGCGCCAGGGAATTTTTTTTTTTGTGTTTTTTTTTTTTGTTGTTTCTTTTTTTCAGAGATGGGGAGCGACCCATCAGGCAAGGGTCGCTCCCCTGGGGGGCAAATTGTATTTAGACCATTTCTGCCCCCCTGGGGGCAGATTGGCCAATTTTAGGTCAATCTGCCCCCAAGGGGGCAGAAACCACTAGGCACCGGGGATTTGTTTTTTGGCGCCAATGTCACGCAGGGGGAGCGACCCCGTAGGCAAGGGTCGCTCCCGGGGGGGGGGTGGGTGTTGGGGGGGCAAATTTATTTTAGGCCATTTCTGCCCCCCCGGGGGGCAGATCGGCCTATTATTAGGCCGATCTGCCCCCGGGGGGGGGGGGGCAGAAACCTCTAGGCGCCAGGGGAATTTTTCTTTTTTTTCTTTGTTTTTTTTTTAGAGATGGGGAGCGACCCATCAGGCAAAAGTCGCTCCCCTGGGGGACAAATTGTATTTAGGCCATTTCTGCCCCCCTTGGGGGCAGATTGGCTGAGTTTAGGTCAACCTGCCCCAAAGGGGGCAGAAACCACTAGGCACCGGGGATTTGTTTTTTGGTGCCAATGTCACGCAAGTGGAGCGACCCCGTAGGCAAGGGTCGCTCCCGGCAGGGGAGGGTGGGGGTTGGGGGGGCAAATTTATTTTAGGGCATTTCTGCCCCCCCGCCCCTAGGGCCGGCTGAGCTACAGGCCAAACACCACAGGTAGGCACCTTGCAAAAAACACCTCTGTTTTCTGTGAAAAAATATGTTGTGTCCACGTTGTGTTTTGGGCCATTTCCTTTTGTGGGCGCTAGGCCTACCCACAGAAGTGATGTACCATTTTTATCGAGAGACTTAGGGGAACGCTGGGTGGAAGGAAATTTGTGGCTCCTCTCAGATTCCAGAACTTTCTGTCACCGAAATGAGAGGAAAAAGTGTTTTTTGGGCCAAATTTTGATGTTTGCAAAGGATTCTGGGTAACATAACCTGGTCAGAGCCCCGCAAGTCACCCCATCTTGGATTCCCCTGGGTTTCTAGTTTTCAAAAATGCACTGGTTTGCTAGGTTTCCTCAGGTGTCGGCTGAGATACAGGCCAAAATCCACAGGTAGGCACTGCTTTTTATAAAAAAATGTGATGTGTCCACGTTGTGTTTTGGGCCCTTTCCTTTCGTGGGCGCTAGTCCTACCCACACAAGTGAGGTATCATTTTTATCAGGAGACTTGGGGGAACGCTGGGTAGAAGGAAATTTGTGGCTCCTCTCAGATTCCAGAACTTTCTGCCACAGAAATGTGAGTAACATGTGTATTTTTAGCCAAATTTTGTGGTTTGCAAAGGATTCTGGGTAACAGAACCTGGTCCGAGCCCCGCAAGTCACCCCTCCTTGGATTCCCCTAGGTCTCTAGTTTTCAGAAATGCACAGGTTTGGTAGGTTTCCCTAGGTGCCGGCTGAGCTAGAGGCCAAAATCTACAGGTAGGCACTTCGCAAAAAACTCCTCTGTTTTTTTCCAAAATTTAGGATGTGTCCACGTTGCGCTTTGGGGTGTTTCCTGTCGCCGGCGCTAGGCCTACCCACGCAAGTGAGGTATCATTTTTATCGGGAGACTTGGGGGAACGGTGGGTGGAAGGAAATTTGTAGCTCCTCTCAGATTCCAGAACTTTCTGCCACAGAAATGTGAGGGACATGTGTTTTTTTAGCCAAATTTTGAGGTTTGCAAAGGATTCTGGGTAACAGAACCTGGTCCGAGCCCCGCAAGTCACCCCTCCTTGGATTCCCCTAGGTCTCTAGTGTTCAGAAATGCACAGGTTTGGTAGGTTTCCCTAGGTGCCGGCTGAGCTAGAGGCCAATATCTACAGGTAGGCACTTCGCAAAAAACACCTCTGTTTTTTTCCAAAATTTAGGATGTGTCCACGTTGCGCTTTGGGGTGTTTCCTGTCGCCGGCGCTAGGCCTACCCACGCAAGTGAGGTATCATTTTTATCGGGAGACTTGGGGGAACGCTGGGTGGAAGGAAATTTGTAGCTCCTCTCAGATTCCAGAACTTTCTGCCACAGAAATGTGAGGGACATGTGTTTTTTTAGCCAAATTTTGAGGTTTGCAAAGGATTCTGGGTAACAGAACCTGGTCCGAGCCCCGCAAGTCACCCCTCCTTAGATTCCCCTAGGTCTCTAGTTTTCAGAAATGCATAGGTTTGGTTGGTTTCCCTAGGTGCCGGCTGAGCTAGAGGCCAAAATCTACAGGTAGGCACTTCGCAAAAAACACCTCTGTTTTTTTCCAAAATTTAGGATGTGTCCACGTTGCGCTTTGGGGTGTTTCCTGTCGCCGGCGCTAGGCCTACCCACGCAAGTGAGGTATCATTTTTATCGGGAGACTTGGGGGAACGCTGGGTGGAAGGAAATTTGTAGCTCCTCTCAGATTCCAGAACTTTCTGCCACAGAAATGTGAGGGACATGTGTTTTTTTAGCCAAATTTTGAGGTTTGCAAAGGATTCTGGGTAACAGAACCTGGTCCGAGCCCCGCAAGTCACCCCTCCTTGGATTCCCCTAGGTCTCTAGTTTTCAGAAATGCACAGGTTTGGTAGGTTTCCCTAGGTGCCGGCTGAGCTAGAGGCCAAAATCTACAGGTAGGCACTTCGCAAAAAACACCTCTGTTTTTTTCCAAAATTTAGGATGTGTCCACGTTGCGCTTTGGGGTGTTTCCTGTCGCCGGCGCTAGGCCTACCCATGCAAGTGAGGTATCATTTTTATCGGGAGACTTGGGGGAACGCTGGGTGGAAGGAAATTTGTAGCTCCTCTCAGATTCCAGAACTTTCTGCCACAGAAATGTGAGGGACATGTGTTTTTTTAGCCAAATTTTGAGGTTTGCAAAGGATTCTGGGTAACAGAACCTGGTCCGAGCCCCGCAAGTCACCCCTCCTTGGATTCCCCTAGGTCTCTAGTTTTCAGAAATGCACAGGTTTGGTAGGTTTCCCTAGGTGCCGGCTGAGCTAGAGGCCAAAATCTACAGGTAGGCACTTCGCAAAAAACACCTCTGTTTTTTTCCAAAATTTAGGATGTGTCCACGTTGCGCTTTGGGGTGTTTCCTGTCGCCGGCGCTAGGCCTACCCACGCAAGTGAGGTATCATTTTTATCGGGAGACTTGGGGGAACGCTGGGTGGAAGGAAATTTGTAGCTCCTCTGAGATTCCAGAACTTTCTGCCACAGAAATGTGAGGGACATGTGTTTTTTTAGCCAAATGTTGAGGTTTGCAAAGGATTCCGGGTAACAGAACCTGGTCCGAGCCCCGCAAGTCACCCCTCCTTGGATTCCCCTAGGTCTCTAGTTTTCAGAAATGCACAGGTTTGGTAGTTTCCCTAGGTGCCGGCTGAGCTAGAGGCCAAAATCTACAGGTAGGCACTTCGCAAAAAACACCTCTGTTTTCTTCCAAAATTTAGGATGTGTCCACGTTGCGCTTTGGGGTGTTTCCTGTCGCCGGCGCTAGGCCTACCCATGCAAGTGAGGTATCATTTTTATCGGGAGACTTTGGGGAACGCTGGGTGGAAGGAAATTTGTAGCTCCTCTCAGATTTCAGAACTTTCTGCCACAGAAATGTGAGGGACATGTGTTTTTTTAGCCAAATGTTGAGGTTTGCAAAGGATTCTGGGTAACAGAACCTGGTCCGAGCCCCGCAAGTCACCCCTTCTTGGATTCCCCTAGGTCTCTAGTTTTCAGAAATGCACAGGTTTGGTAGGTTTCCCTAGGTGCCGGCTGAGCTAGAGGCCAAAATCTACAGGTAGGCACTTTGCAAAAAACACCTCTGTTTTTCCCCAAAATTTAGGATGTGTCCACGTTGCGCTTTGGGGTGTTTCCTGTCGCCGGCGCTAGGCCTACCCACGCAAGTGAGGTATCATTTTTATCGGGAGACTTGGGGGAACGCTGGGTGGAAGGAAATTTGTAGCTCCTCTCAGATTTCAGAACTTTCTGCCACAGAAATGTGAGGGACATGTGTTTTTTTAGCCAAATGTTGAGGTTTGCAAAGGATTCTGGGTAACAGAACCTGGTCCGAGGCCCGCACATCACCCCTCCTTGGATTCCCCTAGGTCTCTAGTTTTCAGAAATGCACAGGTTTGGTAGGTTTCCCTAGGTGCCGGCTGAGCTAGAGGCCAATATCTACAGGTAGGCACTTCGCAAAAAACACCTCTGTTTTTTTCCAAAATTTAGGATGTGTCCACGTTGCGCTTTGGGGTGTTTCCTGTCGCCGGCGCTAGGCCTACCCACGCAAGTGAGGTATAATTTTTATCGGGAGCCTTGGGGGAACGCTGGGTGGAAGGAAATTTGTAGCTCCTCTCAGATTCCAGAACTTTCTGCCACAGAAATGTGAGGGACATGTGTTTTTTTAGCCAAATGTTGAGGTTTGCAAAGGATTCTGGGTAACAGAACCTGGTCCGAGCCCCGCAAGTCACCCCTCCTTGGATTCCCCTAGGTCTCTAGTTTTCAGAAATGCACAGGTTTGGTAGGTTTCCCTAGGTGCCGGCTGAGCTAGAGGCCAAAATCTACAGGTAGGCACTTCGCAAAAAACACCTCTGTTTTCTTCCAAAATTTAGGATGTGTCCACGTTGCGCTTTGGGGTGTTTCCTGTCGCCGGCGCTAGGCCTACCCATGCAAGTGAGGTATCATTTTTATCGGGAGACTTGGTGGAACGCTGGGTGGAAGGAAATTTGTAGCTCCTCTCAGATTCCAGAACTTTCTGCCACAGAAATGTGAGGGACATGTGTTTTTTTAGCCAAATTTTGAGGTTTGCAAAGGATTCTGGGTAACAGAACCTGGTCCGAGCCCCGCAAGTCACCCCTCCTTGGATTCCCCTAGGTCTCTAGTTTTCAGAAATGCACAGGTTTGGTAGGTTTCCCTAGGTGCCGGCTGAGCTAGAGGCCAAAATCTACAGGTAGGCACTTCGCAAAAAACACCTCTGTTTTCTCCCAAAATTGTCGATGTGTCCACGTTGCGCTTTGGGGCGTTTCCTGTCGCGGGCGCTAGGCCTACCCACGCAAGTGAGGTATCATTTTTATCGGGAGACTTGGGGGAACATAAATTAGCAAAACAAGTGCTATTGCCCCTTGTCTTTCTCTACATTTTTTCCTTCCAAATATAGGAGAGTGTGTAAAAAAGACATCTATTTGAGAAATTCCCTATAATTCACATGCTTGTATGGTCACCCCGGAATTCAGAGATGTGCAAATAACCACTGCTCCTCAGCACCTTATCTTGTGCCCTTTTTGGAAATGCAAAGGTTTTCTTGATAGCAATTTTTTACTCTTTATATTTCAGCAAATGAATTGCTGTATACCCGGTATAGAATGAAAACGCACTGCAGGGTGCAGCTCATTTATTGGCTCTAGGTTCCTCGGGTTCTTGATGAACCTACAAGCCCTATATATCCCCGCAACCAGAGGAGTCCAGCAGACGTAACGGTATATTGCTTTCCATAATCTGACATTGCAGGGAAAAGTTACAGAGTAAAACATAGAGAAAAATTGATGTGTTTTTCACCTCAATTTCAATATTTTTCTTTTTCAGCTGTTATTTTCTGTAGGAAACCCTTGTAGGATCTACACAAATGACCCCTTGCTGAATTCAAAATTTTGTCTACTTTTCAGAAATGGTTAGGTTTCTGGGATCCAGCATTGGTTTCATGCACATTCCTGTCACTGACTGGAAGGAGGCTGAAAGCACAAAAAATTGCAAAAATGGGGTATGCCCCAGTAAAATGCCAAAATTGTGTTGAAAAATTGGGTTTTCTGATTCAAGTCTGCCTGTTCCTGAAAGCTAGGAAGCTGCTGAGTTTAGCACTACAAACCCTTTGTTGATGCCATTTTCGGGGGGAAATCCACAAGCCTTCTTCTGCAGCCACTTTTTCAATTTTTTAAAAAAAAAACGAAATTTTCACTGTATTTTGGCCAATTTCTTGGCCTCCTTCAAGGGAACCCACAAAGTCTGGGTACCTCTAGAATCCCTAGGATGTTGGAAAAAAAGGACGCAAATTTGGCTTGGTTAGCTTATGTGAACAAAAAGTTATGAGGGCCTAAGCGCGAACTGCCCCAAATAGCCAAAAAAAGGCCTGGCACAGGAGGGGGAAAAGGCCTGGCAGCGAAGGGGTTAAAGACCAAAACTGAAGAAATATTTCCTACCTAAGTTTTGTCACCTCACCAGCACTGTATGGCACAAACATTGAAAAACAAATGATTGCATTGTTCTATTGTCTTACTATGTGTTCACAATAGCATTATATATGAAGACTACAGCAACTGCATATTGCATATCCAATATGTGTTTCTTGAACATTTTCCATCAGATGACAAAAAGTATTGTTCTGATGATTATTACACAGCAGTAGGAAGGCATTTCAATTGTTTAAACAATTTTGAAACTTACCTTAGTACTGCTGCAACTTCATTTCAAATTATTGTTAAAATATTTTATTTGAAAATTATAAACATCATTTTCTGTTGCTAACACACATTTCCTGAAAACTGAATTCAGTAAATCGTCTACTTCAAAAGGGATTTATGAAAAACAGAAAGGCAAAGTTCCGAATTTACAGAAGCACCCCACATCCGTCAGGTAAATTGGCCAAGAAGCAGCTCAATTATGTACATAACGCTTTCGTTATGTTCTACTATGTTTGGATCCATCTCTGTGTACAAACAATTTACTCATCCATTTATGAATAGATGTTAATTCTTTAACTTTGTCAATATATTCCGTGTTCTTGGCCTCATTCTGCACCATGTGTTTGGTAACACCAAGCATCCACTTAGTGCACTTGTATAGACATATTTGTTGTATGGGGATCCTCCATCCTGATGCATGTTGCATCGTATCTACTTATGTACAACCCTTATGCTTAAGCTTAATTATGTACACAACGTTTTCGTTATGCTCTACTATGTTTGGATCTATCTCTGTGCACAAACAATGTACTCATCCAATTATGAATAGATGTTAATTCTTTAACTTTGTCACTATATTCCGTGTTCTCGGCCTCATTCTGCACCATGTGTTTGGTAACACCAAGCATCCACTTAGTGCACTTGTATAGACATATTTGTTGTATGGGGATCCTCCATCCTGATGCATGTTGCATCGTATCTACTTATGTACAACCCTTATGCTTAAGCTTAATTATGTACACAACGTTTTCGTTATGCTCTACTATGTTTGGATCTATCTCTGTGCACAAACAATGTACTCATCCAATTATGAATAGATGTTAATTCTTTAACTTTGTCACTATATTCCGTGTTCTCGGCCTCACTATGCACCATGTGTTTGGTAATACCAGGCATTCACTTAGTTCGTTTGTATAAGACATATTTGTTGTATGGGGTTTTTGTAATACATGGCCTTGCCTCTCACATTCACCATTGCCTTCGGCTTCCTGGACTCCCATTACTTCTTTTTCACTCAACGGTGCTTTTATCACCTTTTCTGTCTACTACCTATGTGTACTATCATCCTTCGGCATGATGCTTACGTCCTTAACCCCCGCTTAACTTTATATTTATTTTTACTCTTATTTTATTTATACCGTGTTCTTCCAATGTGTTTGGCTTCTCTTACTGCTACTGTAAGGGGTATACACCCTGATCACCAACTTAGGACATGTCTCCTCCTTTTCCTTTCTCTTCCCCCCGTTCTAACCTCACTTTCCATGTTGTCCATTATCCAAACTTGCTTCTCGCCTGCTCCCCGCTTTTTTTTCTCTTACTAATTCTTTATCAGTCCGTTTTATTCCGGACCTCTATTCTATACACCTAATATGGCCGCCACACTGTCCCCCTCAGCCTTATTTCGGGTCCCCCCTCCATTTCCATGGCACCCCAACTCCCTGATCACCATAAGAGCGCGGGCGACGACCGTCAGACGCTCCTTGACTGCTCACCGCGCCTCGCCGGCCTGACTCTCTAAGGTATGTCCTCCGTTTCTAGTTATTAGTCCACTCCGTTCTAATTCATCTGCATGGTTAGCTCATGTTAGATGCATTTATTTATTTTCTACATAATTGCCGTATATGGTTTAACCATTTTTCTAGCCTTAATTTAAATCCCTCGACGCTTTCCGTTTTTGAACGCGCACTACTAGTAATCTCTAATTGCCTACTTTTGTTGTACGCTCGCCTCTCGCCCATTATCGGCGTAATATTACCGTGTATACTGCGTGTGACTTACCCTAATTTGCAACTTATGGCCGCTTTCTCTCTCCGGGCTCAGTTCTGAGTACCGGTCTATGCCCTGGCTCTATTACCGAGGTTCTACACACTTCGTACTGCCGCAGGGGTCCTCCACCTTTGTTGCATGGACCTTTTCAAGCCTGTACTTTAGTACTTTGGTACTTTACTGTCCTAATATTAGCGCTCCGTTTTTACATTACGTACTGCACCAATTTTTGGATTGACATCAATCTACCGTACTTGCCTCGTTATCTTTTCTGGTTACATATCTTATCCCACCAGGTGCACCTTGCAGTCCTATAGGACTGGTGTCACTACTGGTCTCTGAACACAGACTTCAGCTACATTCCCCACTGGCTTAAAAAATTTCTTTGCCTCTGTTCCCTCTACACCGACTCTTTCATTTTATTTTTCGGACACCTTTTAGGTCTTGTCTCAACGGCTTATCAGGGCCTGCCGTACCTTTCGTTACCTACGTGCTCAACTACCTAACCACCCTGCTGCTGTTCAGGCAGCCTTACCACTTTGAATTTCACTAATCCATAAAGGTATGTACACAGTGACTTTCTTCTCTCTCCGTACCTCATTCCTACGGACATTCTCGGATCGTGTTCCCCTACGGGCTACTCATAGCTTTTTTACTCTTTTTCTTTCCCTTCCTAGATCATTATCACCTATTCCAGCCCACAGATCTAAATAACATTGACCACTCTGGCCGGACGGCCCAGGTATAAATTATAGCTCTAGACTACTATGGGCCCTTTCTTCTCTCTGTCACCCACTTACTATGTACCACTCCATATCTCCCATTTAGGTGTTCATACTCATCCACTTGCTTGGTCTCTCTTAACCCTGCCCTAGTCTCGTATTTACCATACTTCGCCTCATGCTTACAACGTATCAGCCCACTATCAGAGACATTCTGGGTCTCTACATTCACTGCATGGTCGTACTGAATCACTTTATCTATATTGTGTCTCCTTTTTGTATTGGTGTCCCGTTCACACTGTGTTTGCTCGTCATGTTCACTCAAATACCAATCTTCTCAAGCTCTCACACTAAGTCACTGGTTTTTGGTTTTGGAATCTTTCCCTCATGAGTTCACTATCGATTCCATACACTTATATATACCAACTGTTGCTTTTATCACTATTTTTTGCAGCCTTGATGAAGTCACTTGTGTGACGAAGCACGTGTTGGCTGTTTATCTATGATGATTATCATGCTCTACAACACCCACGAATAAAGGCATCTTCTACTAACAAGATTCTGGACTTTTTCTTCAACCTCAAACTTTTGCTTACCTTCAACAAACCATCAGGGATTTTCATCCCTGCAACACTATTGGACACGACTTTCTGTGTGCTCTGGCTAATTTTTCTCAGTTTTGGCTGTGGGTATTTTGTTACCCGCTTTGGTGCCTTCTGGGTAGTAGGGCACTCGGCCTGATTGCACCAGACATTGCTCTTTCATATATATTTGTTAAAAACTACTGTGTTACTACCTAGATGTGCGGCATCCGTCACCCTTACTACCCTTGAATTCCCAGGACTAGATGGGTTTCTCCAAGATCAATTACATGGGCCCCTTTACACTCCTTAAGACTTGGCTTCCACTGTTCTAATATATAAGTATGTGTATGATTGTACAATGATTGTCATCATCTCAACTGAGATTTTCTTGTCATTTTTATTATATCTCTCTAACAGTTCTTATTAAAATACACTGTATTTTCATAGCTAAAGCAAAATATCAACACAAGGGTATTTGTTTTTGCCTCATGGGGAGAGAGGCATTCATGGGCCCCCCCTCCCCAAGAAGAAGTTCATCCTCAGGGATCTTAATCTCTTCGAAGGCTAATAGGGTAATCATGGGTCCAGAATCTCATCCCCAGGACCCAGCACAATGAGGAGATGTCCCGAAGGTGGCAAGCACCACAGTGTCCAACAACCAATTGATCCAGGGGGGGGGCAGAGCTTCGGGAGTGACATGAAACCCAGCTCTTGTGCCCCAATGTCCTTGTCTGGGGACTGAGAGCATCCTCAGCCCTATATCCTGCCTGTGCTCCATGTGGGTGGGGAGAAAGAAGAGTGGTTTGCTCCTGTGCTGGCTTGAGTAACTGGCTGGGTACAAGGGAACTGTCTGGGTTTGTGGGGCTCTTCAGGCCTTAAGGGGCCCCCATGGTGACTAAAGGCATCTGGGTGCCCCAGGTGGGATTGGGGCAACCATAAAATAACAAGAGGGCAGCACCAGGCTGTGTGTGCAGATGCCTTGCAAGATGACCAGGAGGCCATAGGGGTCTGAGGAGGGCAGAACAGTAATGAAGGCTGATGCAGGGAGCCAGTGAAAACAGCTCCACTCAAGGCTCACCCCTTTTGAGGCCAGGAGGCCTGCAGAAAATACTTCAGGTGTCTTAAGCTCACCACCAGGAGTAAGATGAGCCCAAAATGAAGTAAATCTGTCCGATGTGCCAACGATCATTTTGCACTCCACCAATGCTTCATCTTAATTCATTAGAAATGGTCAAGCCCCCAGGGATTAGCACAAGGTTATTTGCTATTGCCTCATGGGGAGAAGGACATGCATGGGCCCCCTCCCCAAACAAGAAGTTCACCACCCTTAGGGATCTTCATCTCCTCAAGAGCTGACAAGGTAATCATGGGTCCAGGACCCCATCCCCAGGGCCAAGCATAATGAAGAGAAGTCCAGAAGGCAGCAAGCACCACTGTGTCCAACAACCATAGATCCCAGGGTTGCCAGAGACTCAGGAGTGACATCAAGCCCGCCTCCTCTGCCCCTATGTCCTTGTATGGGACCGAGAGCATCCTACAGCCCTATATCCTGCACTCTATGTGGGGTGTAAAGAAAGAAGAGTGGTTTGTTCCTGTGCCGGCTTCAGGATCTGGCCGGGTCCAAGGTAGCCATCTGGGTTTGTGGGGCTCTTCAGGCCCCAGTGGCTGCCACTGTTACTCAAGGCATCTGAGTGTCCCAGATGGGATTTGGACAACCATAAAATAACAAGAAGGCAGCACAAGCTGTGAGCGCGAGAACCTTTAGTGGGTAGTCCCACTGCTACATTTTCACGTGGCCTCGGTGTGTAAAATAAAAACTAAACATTATATTGACTTTTTAACCTCTTATTTGAAATAAATTGTTGATAATGATTTTTTGACAATGCTTATTGATCATGTTGGACTTGTTCTCTCTGCAGGGTCACCCCCAAACTTTTTGCCTTCACCCTCCAATTTTTCTGAATTCCTTTTTTGTTGGCCTTAGGACTCAATGCACTTTACCATTGCTAACCAGTTCTAAAGTACTTGTGCTCTCTTCTTTAACAATGGAAAATTTGGCTCACACCTGTGTGAAATACTTAATTTACTTAAAACTCCTTAGTAAAGTGGTGTACCATATACCCAAAGCCTGTAAATAAAATGATACTATTAGGCCTGCAGCACCTATTTTGCCACCCACTTAAGTAGCCCCTTCAAAATGTCCCAGGCCTGCCCTTTCACCATGAATGTACTTTTAAACTGCCAACATGACTTGGCAATATAAACCCCCTTGCAGTTTTAAACTCTCCTTTTATTGCACATTAGCACTAAGGTAGGCCTTATGTCGTTGAAAGGGCAGGAGGCATTGTTATTAAAAGGTTTGACTGTACTTTTAAGCTTTACATGCTATGGCAGTAAGAAACACTTAAATTCATTTTTCACTACTCTGAGGCCTACCTCTCCCATAGGATAACATTGGGTTGCCTTATTACATTTAGTAAGTGTTACTTTTTGATTGGGAACAGGTAAGCATTTTGTGTTTTCTTTCTTAGAAACTGTATTTAAAAATAATCTTTAATGGTGAAGTCAGATTTTAAGTTACAGTTTAGAAAATGCCACTTTTGGATAGTTTGCATTTTCCTGCTCTAACTATGTAGTGCTGCAGCCTGTTTCTGGGTCACATGACTGGGTTTAGTTGGCACTTGGACTTTGTTAATTTCTCCTAGCAACCCACACAAAAGAGGGATTAGGTGTGCCTAGATGGGCCATCATCTGTGGGATGGGGTGGCGGAGCTGGGCGCAGTCCATCTTGCAAATGAAAATGCAGTGCCCTGCGTTCTTACAAAGGGTATCACAACTGCATTGTTCATGAGGCCCCGGGGAGCTAGGACAGAGGAGGCAGGAACCTTCAGAGACTTCAAAGTTTATTCTCTAGGAACGTATACTTCAAAGGAGGCACTAGATATAAAAATAGAAGCTGAAGACCTACTCTTCCGTTCCCTTTCAGGGCCTGAAGCAGAACTCTCAGATGACTGCCTGATACCGTTGCCTGCTATGCACTTCAGAAGACTGCCTTTGTACAAATGAAGGACTGGGTTGCTGCCTGAAGTCTGCCTTGAATCCTCAGAGACCTGCCCTGCTGTATGAGCGCTGTTCTGCTGTTGATCCCAGGACTACCAGAGTGACTACATGGGCTAGTTTGCTGGCTCCATAATCAGAATCTCAGTGACAGAAAAGGCCCTGAATATCTTGAACCCGTACCGGGACCCAATCTGAGTAAGTCCTAATCCCTCAAGTGATGTTCCTCCTCTCCTGGACCCTTGGTGGTGGTGGAAAAGGTGTCAACATCCAACAGCAACAAATCCTGTTGATCAGTTCTTCGTTAATGGGGTATCCGGCCTTGTAGAACTCCCATCGGCTACAGCCTCCTGCCTCACCCCATTGGAGATTTCTGACTTCCAAAAAAGTGACTAAGAGTCTGATTTTGATTCTTGCTGTAAAGGTCCTGCCGTTGATTTTCCGTCCGATTTCCCATCCATCTACTAGGTGGTCTGCCCACTCCATTTCGATGTTGGCAGGTCCATAGACGAAAAACCGCCGACAAACTGCCATAGGCTAAAGCGGCTGGGAGTGGGACTCCAGACTCTTTTACCATCGAGCTAATCAGAAAGTGCCTTCCCGCTGACTCAAATGTAACAGCCAACCCTCCCCACCAGAGCTGGCAGATTGGAAGGGATAAAAGGAAGAAACTTTCCTTTTTCATCGTTTTCACATTTCCTGTCCACATGAACCTAGTCATACAAGTCCTGCCGTTGCTGCTGCTCTTCGGACAAGATGAACACCAACCCTATTGTCGCTAGAACAGACGGTAAGTCACTGTTTAACTTGTTATCCTCGTAATTGTCACTGTACATTAGCACTGTACTCGAGAATGTTCAACAAATTCCTTCACGCAATAGTACAATGATGTGCAATGCATATGTGTGTGTTGTTGTAGTTAGAAAAATGTTTAAAAACACACCTCAAGATACTAGTAACACCCACCAGTTTGGTACTAACTGCCTTCCTGGCAATGGATACACTCATAAAAAGATACAGCAATCCCAAATCGAAATATGCCCATAGAGGTGGGTGCAATAATTTTACCCAAACTACCATATCATATACATAAAAAGTATACCAATAGGAACTACTGAAGTCCATTATAAGGTGGCAATTGCACCACAAAATGCTACAAGTGGGTGTACGCAGAATATACAACCAATCTTACCTCTAAACTGCAAACATGTAGGAGATGTATAAAGGTCACCTGTATCCTTGGTTTGTACAATTGATGACATACATTAGCTGTAATTTAACTGTAAAGTATCAGATTCCCTGTGTAATGCAAATGTGCACATTATTGAAACATCATTTTAAAATAAATACACATGCATTCTCCAGTCACAATAATAGAAACAAATGTAACGTGGGTGTAAGTGTCCAGTAACATGATGAATGCTTGCACCAACATTGACATGTCTATCACAAATGTACAACACTAATGTACGCGTAATAAAAATGTCTAAAAAAGAAAACCTATGCTTGTCACTGTCACAGATGAGAGTAAGTGCATGGCACACACATTAGCAAAAATAACATAATCAGCACACAATTAGTAAAAATCAAAAAATAAGGACAGGACAAAGGTACTCTCAAAATATTTTTTTCTATTTAAATGAGATACCTCTTTCAGAACTCATATAATTTTCAGCAAGCACAAAACAGCAAAGGTTCAAGGCCACAAAGTTCCAAGTCTGGGTTGCATGCCCATAACGTGCCTCTTATTCACACTGCCAAAATGAACCTCTGCTTGAAGAGACATTGATGAGGCAAAGAGCAGGCACCTCAATGATGTTACTTGGAGATGGGGACTCCTTGGGTTTGGGAAGGGTGTGTTTGTATTTGGGAGGGATAGCTTTGGATTTAGGAGGGGTGGCTTTGGACTTGGGAGGGGTGGGTTTGGTTTTGGAAGGAGGGGGTTGTGTTGGGATATGGAAGAGGTGTGTTGGGTGTGAAAGGGGTTTCACGATGTATGGGTGGGCTGTTCTTACATTTGGGAGGGGTGGTCTGCAATGAGGAAGGGGAAAACACTGGGTCCTCCTTAGGGAAACAGGTAGGGTATTCGGAAGGGACTTGGGGTTGGTAGGTAGAGGGAGTGTACTGTCTGATGTGCACGTGTAAATTGAGGATGGGGGTGCCTGTGGGTCTGTTGTATGTGGTGTATGTTTTGATTTGTTTTTTTTACTGGGTGTATGCTGTGTGGATGAGTTGCTGTGGAGGTGGTGTCTGTGGTTGTGCTGCCTGTGGATGTGCTGGCACATGTGTGTGTCATAGTGGCTGTTGTGCCTGTGGATGTGGATGTTTGTGTGGTGGTGTCTGGGGTTTTGGTGGTGGTGAGTGTGGATGAGTGTGTCATGGTGGATATGGTGTCTGTGGGTTTGTTTGTAGTGGTGGTGGTAGGGGGTGTGGTGTTTCTTGCTGTGTTTGTGTGTGGATGTGCTGCTGGTGTGCGTTTGAGTGGGAGCTTTCTAATGTGTGCATGTGCTTTGGGTGGGGCTGAGAATAGGGATGTGGGATGAGGAAAGGGTCATAGATGGAGCAGGAGGTTGAGATGGGTGGGAGGCTGAGGTCAATGAGGAGGCCAGACCCTGAAATGACCTCTGTAGTCCAGAAATGGCACCTTGAATGCATCCAGGTAAGCTAGCATCTATGTCATCTGCCCACTAATCCCCTGAATGGCATTCAGTAGTAAAGTCTGGCCTACAGAGATAGTCTGCAATAGGTCAATAGCCTCCTCATACAGTATAGCCTGGCAGACAGGGGCAAGGGGGCAGGTACCTGCAGCAAGGGTGACACCACCCCTTTTAGGTAGTTGGCCAAGCCCAACTGTAGGGGAGCAAGAGGGAGGGTGAAGATGGAAGTGTGGGTGGTGGACAACGATGCAGGTGGAAGTGTCACACAAGGGACTGCCACCCCTAGGGACTGGAGTTCTGTGGAGGCCTCTGAAGTTGATGTTGAGTCACTAGTGGCTTTGTGCCAGTCCCCTCACTCAGCGTACACTGGGTCACTCGGTGTCAGAGGTTTGTGCACCAGTACCAAGGTGCCCAGCTTCTTCCCCACCAATGTGGCTGCTGTCATCTTCACCTTACCCTGATGATGCTGAACACACAGATACAACAGTTTGAGTATATCTGTATAAATAGAATGGATCATAAACTTTGCTCACAAAATATTTGCCAAGTTTACATACTAAACCACCTTCCAGACCCTCAAACTTGTATTTTTTATCATCAGTTTTTCATGCATGTAGGGAAGAATTTCACAAACGATTTGCTCACAGTCTAGAAATTTGTCATGCTAGCTCCCATGCCATTTATGCTTTTTGTTTCTCATCCACATTTATTTCTGTGCATGACAAACGGCTCAACAGCATGAGTAAATACATAGCCCTGTATTCATTCCGAAGCCACTTCAGCACAGAGCAAAAACATGTATACATTTTCCAAAAAATCGTGTTTTGGGTCTGATATTGACTCAACAAGATGGAATATTCCAACATCTATGTTATCTGCAAACATCCTTTTAAGTATCACATTTCTCATCATCATTGATTTCTCATCTGGACATAACTAAGGACATTTAAATGTAATTTGCGGTAAATAAAACTTTGTCACCAATGTGGGCACATTCCTGTCTGTTTCAATACTATAGCTTGGCATAAGAACTCATGTTGGTTGACACAGACTGGCTTAATTGCAAGTTTGTGAAGGAGTAAGGTAGTGCCAATCTACTGCTGTGTACATGAACTGACTTGAATCTTGTTGGTGATACATATTTCCAACATATTTCAGTTAAGGATCAATGCCAATGTACATATGTTTCTAGTTCTTTTGGAGCAGATGCTCATGATCATTTTGTCGTTGTACCAATTTGCGAATTTAAAGTCTGGCACATCAACTGTATCATAGGTACATTGTATGCATGTCAGTAGTAATATGGCCTACATTACCTACTCACAATGTGATGGAGCATCACACCTGACCCAATCCTCAAATGGGCATGATTGATACAAATATCCCTCCTAACATGGAGAAAATGCAGGCACCCCTTTATCTAATGCAGATGTGTCTGCTCAAAACAATACTTTGCTTGTGATGAGGAAGCTAGTTAAACCCTTTAGCACAAAACAATACACCAAGCACAGCATCAGACACTGTCTGAAAACCTTACCCCTCCAGAAATCCTCATCTACATTGGCTGTGTGTCAACTGCCATTTTGATGCTAAACAACATTGCTGTAAATCGAAAAGGTTAAACAACAAGAATACCTACATACAATAACTCATCCCCTTGATGCTGCTGTTGGGCCCTCAACTGCACATCAAACTCCTAACCAGCACATGTGTGTGTCAAGCCATAGCATACTGGTATCCATTCACATTGGCTAAATCTTCAATTTGTGTTCAGTGTAGGAAGCTATTGGTGTGTCTCCTCATAGTTAAAATAACTTTTATTAGCACACCCCTGAATGGTGGTTGTGACATTGCACCAGATACTGCCACAGTGCTCTGAAATGGTAGTATGGCCTCAAATTATGTTCCTACCATGATGTAGACTATTGATATTATTGATGTGGGATTCCTATTGTGAGGGCAGGATGTCTGGTTCCAGCTGAGGTCATGCAATAATAGCCTGCTTATTTCATTTGAGTTCATGTAAAATTAATTTTCTTCCATGGTGTCAAGGTTCTGGATTGTCAACTTCGAACTGCCACTTCTGCATGGTTTGTGAAATGCATAGTTGATTGTTTCACAAACTTGTTACCTAGAAATGCATGACAATAATACATTCAAATTTCTTTGTTTCATTTTCCATCTTTTTTAACATGGGAAACACATTACAAAGTTGGTACCTCTTCTTTGTTTTAATATCATATTGCTTGAGAAATGTAAAAAAGTGATGGCGTACAGAAGAGATAGAAAAGAAATTACCACGATGAATACAACACCAATCTTTCACTTTGTTTTCTGTGCATTTATTTTGAACAAAAATACAAGTGCAGTTGCTTTAAAACCAGAAAGAAAAAAATACAGTATTAAAAGCTAAAAGTCCATCATGGTGGATGAAACAATGTTTGTTGAGCACAAATTGTTTGGAGTCCAATGTACAAATGCATCTCTCCTCAGAAAAGGAAAATGTTTCCACAAAATAGTCCACAGAGGGAAGGGTAGACACACATTGGAGGAAATTAGGTTTGTCATCCCTTGGAAGTAGTGGTGGAGGTCTTGCCAAAGTCCCCTGCCATCCTCTGCTGGTGGTCCGGGGATGGGGTGGGAAGTTCACAGGTGTAGGGACAGGGGTGGGTGGATCAGTGTCCTGTTGTGGCAGGGCCTCCCTGTTTGTGGCTGTGGAAGGCGTATTGTGCCATGATGTAGATGGACCACAGGCAGGAGTAGAAGGTACAGGAAAATCCCTGCACATGTGATGGTAAATATCAAACATCACCCCAATCAAGGAGCACAAATAGGAGTTGTGATTCAGTAGCTCAATAATGTGCCCCCTCTGCACCTGCTAAAAGTCCCAGATCTCTGTTAGGACCTGGGGCATCACGTCTTGGACCTGTCGTATTGTTCTCAAGACTTGGTAAATGGTGGTCTGCGTAATGTTGATATTCGACTGATCAATAACAATGTGCACATTAACAAGACATTCTTATATACAAACATTACATTTTCATACACAACAAAGTTGCATCACCACAGTTGAATTCCCCTGTCTTGAACTCTCTGTGAACCCAGCATGTAGGTAGGTGGTCAGGCAGGCTCTGAGACCCAGGTCTGAAAGTTAATGACTAGCATCACAGGTCAGGTAACAATTAGTCTACAGCAAAATGCACAAGGAAACTTAGAACAGATCCCACAAAAAGACAGCAACACTACAAAGGTTTCCTAGTGATTGGCCCCAATAATGCCCACATGGCCAGAGGAAAACATGCATTTCTATAACATCATAAAGTTAGATACCACATGTAGTTAGGCACACTTAGACATTCAGGGCACAGCGTACGCAATGACCACTCATCCCTCAGGCCGGACATCTGAATATGTACTCGCTTGCCCACATAGTGTCCATGCCAGGTCAAGACCTGCCTGCATTCCCAATTTGGAATTGTATTTATGACTCCTTGTCAACTGTTTGCATTTTTCACCAAGGAAGGAATGTTTTTTCATGACTTTATTGCACCCTGAGAAATGTATAAAACCCACATTAGCTCAATGTACTATGAGAGACAGTCCTCAGACCCGGGTTCTGTAACTGCTCTCCTGTCTATAATGTTTAATTAAACAAACTGTTTCCTGTTTTGCCAAATACCTCTTGTTTCTTAAGGTAAATTCTCATTAGAGAAACATTTTGGCAAGCCAAATAGGAGCTGATTGGTTCTTCAGACCCGACTGCGACCAAAGTAAGGAGACCCCACCTGAACAGATTCAAATTTGCACAACAAGAAAGGTGAACAGATGCGGCAATTGATTAGAAGTTCTGCTGAATCTGCGGGGCAGAGGTCCAATCTGAAGCTGCTGTCACAAGGGTAAGAGACTATATCAGAGCCTTAGGCCTACCATTTGGTAGGTGACAAACTAGAAAAGAGCATTGGGCCAGATGTATGAAGAAAGGCCTTTGAGAATCGCAAATAGCGATTTTTAAGAAATCGCTATTTCCGAGCCGCAATATGCGATGTAACATATTTGCAATTCGGAATTAGCAATTTCTTAAAAATCTCTATTTGTGGTTTGCGAGGCCCAAATACCAAATCGCAATTTGCGAGAACACACACCTGGCAGAGCCTGATGACATCACAAGCAGGAAGTGAGTCATCCAAGGCAGTTTGCAGGTGCCACACCCAAAGGAACTCTGAGAGAGACACAACCCAGCCACAGTGAGCAAGTCTGTGAACAAGGCAGGACTGCAAAACCACCATGGACACCTCTGCACAGGGAAAGGAGAAGGGAGAAAGGAAAAAGGAAACTCAAGTTTAGTAAGCAGGAACTGCAGGTGCTCACTGAGGAGGTAGTGAGGAGCCATGACCGTTTGTTTGGAAAAAGCTCACTCCAGGTCCCTGAGAGTGAAAAGCGCAGACTCTGGGCAGACATTCAGACAAAAATCTGCACTGTGGGAGTTGTGCAGCGCTCTGTGGAGGAGATAAAGAAGAGGTGATACGACCTGCGTTCCTGTGCCAAGGAGAGGGTGGCAAAATGACTGCAGGAGGCAAGGAGCACAGGAGGGGGACCACCCACTGAGACACCCTCCACCCCGATGGATGTCCTGGTGGAGTCGACATTACTCCCAGAAGCTGTCAGTGGGGTCACTGACATCAACACATCCGGCACACCATGCACCAGTAAAGGTAAGTGCAATATTGAAATGTAACCCCATATGTGTATGTACAAATGCCCCTTAGGAATTAGCAAGTAGTGCAAAGCAGAGTGAGAAGTAGTCCATTCCACATCTTAGAAGCGGCACAACAATGCCTTATGGGAGTGGTAGTCCACACCCCAGAGCTGAAAGTAGCACATAGAATGTAATTATGCTGAGAGACACCCAGAAGGACCCAACACCCACAACATAGTGATATGATGTACCTGTACATTTATTACCATTGTGTGACCTTTGGTGATACAAACATAAATGACATGCTGCACTTTGTCGTTGCAGGTGGCCCAGGCCCAGCAGCATCTGCAAGTGCCATTGCGGGGGCTACTGAAACCCAGCCTGCATCTGACTCAAACACCAGTGAGTCACAGAATATAGCGCCCATCAGACCCAGGGCTAGGACTGTACCGCTACCTGAATTGAGCCAGGACTCTGACGACATGCGGGATGACGGCCACACACCTTCCCTGGATGGCAGATGCACTGTTATGCAGGAGTCCCAGCCCCAGTGTAGCACAATACCCCGCAGGAGGCCTACATGTGCAGGCGCACAGCATATTGAAGCAGGAGAGGGACCATCAGTCTTCGATGGCCTGGAATCTGCTATGTTAAAGCATCAGCGCCTGCAAAAAAGAAAAATCTCAGCTTTACAAATTCAGATGCAGGCACACAATTCCAACATGGGGGGGGTGCATGAGGGACAGCTCCAAGCTTCCAGGGAGCTAACAAGTGCAGTGAGGGAACTGTGTACAGAGCTGTGGCACGACAGAGTCAGCCACCGCAGGCAGGAGAGGCGTTTTATGGGGATGTTTGGTAGTTTCTGTCGCTCAGTCAATCGCCTTGCAAATTCAACAGCCCTTATATTGTGGCGTGCTGTGGCCGCACAGGTGGAGGCAGTGCACAGCAGTAGGGATGTGGCCCAGGGACTGGTGAAGATCACAAATGTGCTTGACAATATGCTGCGTAACCGCTCCACCACACACAGTGAACTGGGACTTGGGGACACTGAGGACACATCTAGCCTCAGCAGCATAGCAGTGCCCACCACTGATGCTAGGCGTCGCAGTGCCAGGCACAGCACTGCCACTGAGGCCGAAAACAGAGGTGGCAGTGAGGCCACTGCGCACTTGAGTGGCTTGCGTGGCCGTAGAAAGTGACAGTAATGGCCTCAGGGGACTGTTTTATCATTATGTCATACAGTAAACTATGATTGAATAGTGAGATACTGTTATCTGCTTTTTTTAAGTTACATAATCTTATTTGTGCTGCTAGTGAAACTTATGTTACCTGACGTTAGGGTATTACATTTTCTAACTACAAGTACACATGTCAGTGGACTTGTGTTGTTATTACGCACATCTGAAATGGTTGTGCGTGATGTCAACACGCCTTTGCCTGCCCTCTGCTGCACTGGTCCTGTCTGCTGGCTGTAGGGGGGTTATGGGATCATCATCCTCATCAGAGTCAGAATCAGATATTTCCACAGGTATGCCCCTGGTGGTAGCTATATTGTGCAAGAACGCACAAGTAGCCACTATTCTACACTTCGTCTCCGGGCTGTACTGTAGTGCCCCTCCACTTTCCTGGAGGCACCGGAAGCGACTCTTCAGCTGGCCAAAGGTGCGCTCCACCACATTGCGGGTTGCCCTGTGTGCTGCATTGTATCTCCGTTCTGCAGCTGTTGTAGGATTGAGGTAGGGTGTCACCATGAAAGTGCGCACTGCGTAGGCACTGTCTCCTGGAAGGAACAGAGGGTATGATGAGTAAGTGAGCCATCTGATGTCACAACGCCATCAATGCAGCAGTGTACAGAGGGTCAATACCTAGTAGATATCCTTCACCAAACTCCCCAGCTAGCAGTCTCGTGTGAATCCCGCTGTGGTGAAAGACGTATGAATCATATGTGCTCCCTGGGTACCTGGCCACAAGATCAGTTATGATATAGGAGGCATTGCATATCACCTCTATATTCATGGAATGTTGGTATTTACGATTGTGGTACACATACTCTGTGGCCGATGGTGGTCAGGTTGCAACATGTGTCCCATCTATGGCACCTAGGACCTGGGGGAACTGTGCTATCTGGTAGAAATCTATTTTTGTCTGCTGTGTTTCCTGTGGGGTGTGGGGGAATCTGATGTACTGATGTATCCTACTCAGCATGGCGTTGATAAATGCATTGAAAAATCTAGAGTGGGCACTCTGTGATGCCCCTCCAGCTGCTGCTATGACCCCTTGATAGCTCCCTGAGGCTAGTAGGTGCAGGGAGCATAATACCTGCATGTGGGTGGGTATGCTATTGGTCCTGTGTGTTGTGCGCTGCAGTATGGGTTGTAGCTCAGCTATCAGGTCAAGTATCATGGCTGAGCTTAACCTGTACTTCTCAAAAATGTCCTCCTCAGTTTGGTCAAAAAGGGTAATACACACCCTGAAAATGCACTCCTGTCTCCTCCTCCCTCTCCTCAAACCTGCCAAGATCCTCATTCTCCTCGACATGACATAGAGTGCAGCCGTTGTGGAAAAGAGTCTGAAGCATTCTGGGCCTCTTTATATAGGTTGCACCTGGTTACCACATGGTTTCACTTAGTGGTATTTTGCATGTGCAAAAGGCCATTCTGCGAAAACTTGCAATTTGCGATTTTTTGGTGCATCGAATTGCGACTTGGTTTTGCGTGTCGCATTTTGCATCTTGCAGTTTCCGACTTGAAATACCGAATCGCTAATTGCAATTCGGTATTTCACGTCGCAAATTGTGAGACGCAAAATGCGAGACGCAACGCAAAAAACTGTTATTTTTGCGATTTCTTATTTTTGGTCTGCGAATGCCTTTCATGCATCGCAGACCACGTTTTTACATTCGCAAACTGCAAATGTTAGCAATTCGCACCGTTTGTGAATGCTATTTCGTTTGATACATCTGGCCCATAATCCTCTGAAGTCACTTTCTTGATTGTCAGCGAAAAGGTGATCTTGTGGACCACTGGGCATAACACAGCTGGTACGCTTGACCCCTCGATGTAATACAGGATGTTTGGGTTGCTGGTCGCTTGAACCCCTGGGTGTGACACATATGGTACGCATAATGCTCTGGGTGTGACATAGGACCAGCTCTCTGTTGTAAAAGGTGCCTGTGCTTGGACCGCTGGGTGTAATGCTGTCAGTGTGCATAGGCTCTGGGTGTGTTATAGGTGCCAGGCTGTAGTGCTTTCCTCTTATTTTAGTTTCTAAGCACTAACATAACACAACAGAAATGCACTTCTGAGGTCAAAGAAGACTTTTATTGTTATTTTATTCTTCCCCAACCACAATGTTTATGAATGAATGACGAATTAGTAGCTTTCAAGTCCGCGTTAATCAAACAGAATATATCAGTTTGCAATATACACAGCAGGTTATATTTATAAGATATTGAATGCAAAGCAAAACAAATACTTCACCGTGTGGGAACTATTCACAGCTTCATCTTTCTAAGGTCTGCAAGCTGAGGACCCCTGTCAACCGCGAGAAAGAGAGATTCATCTACCCACACGGGATTGCTGGCAGCCTGCGCCAAGCTCCAGCACGAGGTCCGGCAGATTCGAATCTCACTCTCTGCAGCCTGTTACATTCGTTACAAAGGTGTGCCCCCTCCTCTCAGACCTGGGAAACTGAGCAAGCCTTTTGGAGACTGGCCAGGTCTCCAAGACTACTCCTGTTCCCAAGCTCAAGGGAAGAGAAACGACGCCCATGTACTCTCTCTTATCAGGTCTAGTCTACTGTGAGAGCAAAACATCTTGGTTCTCTGGTGCAAAAACACAGCTTGGAAAAATACAGAACTCCACGTTAAAGGCAATGGGCAGCTAACCTAAATATCAAATGCAATGTCATGTTAAAGGCAATAGGCAGCTAACCTAAATATCAAATGCAATGTCTAGTGTCATGTCAAAGCCAATAGGCATCTAAGCTGAATACAAAATGCAATGTCTTATATCATGTCAAAGCCCATAGGCAGCTGAGCTGAATACAAAATGCAATGTATAATATCATGTCAAAGCCAAAAGGCAGTTAAGCTGAATACAAAATGTAATATATGATATCATGTCAAAGCCAATAGGCAGAATATCTAATAGCATGTCAAAGTCAATAGGCAGCTAAATTGAATACATCATGTCAAAGCCAATAGGAATGCAATGTCAAAGCCAATAGGCGGCTAGACTGGATACAGCATGTCAAAGCCAATAGGCAGAATACAGAATGTAATGGCTAATGCAATGTCAAAGCCCATAGGCGGCTCAACTGAATACAGAAAGTAATGGCTAATGCCATGTCAAAGCCAATAGGCGGCTAAACTGAACAAAACATACCATGTGCTACTGGTGAACATTGAGCAACTAATATGCGCAGTGGTGAAACACAAAGTCATTGGTCAAAACAAAACTCCATCAAATAGCAGGACATTCCGCCCTTTGACCAATGAATTTTTGTTTCACATATCTCATATTTCAAAAAAAAAAAAACATCAGCACAAAAAAAAACATTATGATCAAAGCAATCCCTGTAAAGCAATAGAAGTGAATTAACACATTGATCTCATAACCTTTCACATCAGATACATCTACATAGAAAAGACTGGGCAATTTTTTTTTTTTCTGAATGAGTCTCTAATTCAACAGTGTTAGCAATTTGATGTGGCATGAGTTCTGCTCATGTAAAGGTGCACGGTCCACCTGAAAGGTTTTCTGGAAGGTAAGCAAAAGTCAGAGTTCCATACGAGAGGGGAAAAAAAAAAACACAGCAAACAAGTTGAACTTGAACTGAAGGCGCAGTTTGCGCAAAATGGATCCATGGTGCTGGCACTTTACTCAGCCAGGTTCAGGTTGGGGATTCGGTCCCTTCCCCGACCCCACACGCACACACCGGAAGGGGGACCACACAGCACACTCAGGGACAGTGGCGAAACGTGGTCGGATCTGCAAAAGAAACAAGTATGACTTTTCTTGCAAATAACATTTTTCATTTAAACTGCACCCTTTCTCTTTCTTTCCCTGTTTTATTATCAGGACGTTTTTGGGGCCCTTTGTTATATTTTCTGCAGGTTCTGGAGGATCACTTGGGGCGTCAGCCCACACATCAGCACTGAGGTTTTTATCTGCTGCACCACAGCTTCCCTTTTCTTGCACTGTCAGAAGGGCTGGGGCAGACTCCTTCTTTACCAAACCTCCATTCACTGCATTTTTGTCAAGTTGGGCCATTCTGTCTCCAATTTGTATGAATGAATCAGATTATTTTCTAGGTATCAGCATAATTTCGATTTTTCCTTGGTAATTTGCAGCAATCACTTTCCCTAAAACCTGATCAATTTGCCATTTCTGTTCTGGTAACTTTCCTCTCCCCAACTGCTCTGTGACTGCTTGCATGACAGATTGCTTTTGTGCGTGCTGCACAGTTTTTATCAAATCTAGGGGAATGTGCATCTCTCTCATCTCTGCCCACCTGTAAGTGGCCTTTTCACATTTCTGGGGCACCCACATAGCCATCCCCACTAAGGCAGAATTCTGGGTGAACACTTCTCTCTCTGCATTTTTCTCATTAACATCTGCAAGGTAATTGAACCAGTTAGGTGCTAAAACATTATCAAAGAACCAAAAATCAGCATAAAAATGACACATCTCACGTAGCTCTTGCTTTAAAATCTGACACACATTATACAACGCTGTTCCTTCTACTGTGCCAGAAAGCAACATTTCAGTCAATGAATCATTAGTAAAACAAACATGCTTTTTATCTTCAGTAGACACGAATTCAAATGGTGCACACAATTTCATTGGTAATTCTTTTATCTGTGGTACTCTAGCCCTGTCTTGCAAGTACCAGATCCATTGTATGATTCTAGCTAGGGGCACTATTTTCTTTCCTTGTTCTTGATTTAAATGTACATAAGTATTTCCTTCTTGCACTGCGCAGAAACCTAAAGTCTGCATTATTTCATTTGCCAAATCACAAGCGCGCAGCTGCATATTATTTTTCACAGTGACCATGTACAAAAGTGTTAGGATTTCTCTCAAATGAGGGCTATTCTTTTTCCAAAAATCAAACAAACTAATGAAACTCGGGGTGTCTTGCTCTAAAATCCTTCGTTTTACTTGTGCATTTTGCAACGGTAACTTGTAAATCACATTCTCGTCCGTGTTATCAGTTAAGGAATGCACTTTGGCTGCCAAAAACCCTGGCTCACACGGAAACTCAATGCAGCTCGGAGCTGTCTTAACCCCCTCATTACTGGAATGGGACAAGAAAGATTCTTAATTTTTATAACTTTCAGCATTATTTTGAATTATCGTATCCTGGCTAATTTGCTCACGTAAATTCCTATTTTCATGTTCCAACTTCCTACATTTCTCCTGCATTTCTCTGTAAGCAGATAAAGGTATCCAGACCTTTCTGTCATCATTACTTCCAAAACACACGTTTTCTACATATATACAACAGGAATTATTTCTCAAAACATTATCAGGCCTTTTAGCTACACATGCATTTTCTTCTGTAATTCCCCAAACAGAAAACAATTCACAGTTTTTCTTAGCACCACCAGGCAGTTCATCAACACATGTATTCTCAGACATGGTCTGCCGTGCTACTGTGATTCTCCAAACAGAAAACAATTTCTGTAATTCTCCAAACAACAAAAAACAATTACACTTTTAAAGTGTGCACTTTGAAATCTACTAACTCGTCAAACCCCTTTTAATCACCTCTTAATGACCGACCCCACTTCTGGTACCAATTGTAGTGCTTTCCTCTTATTTTAGTTTCTAAGCACTAACATAACACAACAGAAATGCACTTCTGAGGTCAAAGAAGACTTTTATTGTTATTTTATTCTTCCCCAACCACAATGTTTATGAATGAATGACGAATTAGTAGCTTTCAAGTCCGCGTTAATCAAACAGAATATATCAGTTTGCAATATACACAGCAGGTTATATTTATAAGATATTGAATGCAAAGCAAAACAAATACTTCACCGTGTGGGAACTATTCACAGCTTCATCTTTCTAAGGTCTGCAAGCTGAGGACCCCTGTCAACCGCGAGAAAGAGAGATTCATCTACCCACACGGGATTGCTGGCAGCCTGCGCCAAGCTCCAGCACGAGGTCCGGCAGATTCGAATCTCACTCTCTGCAGCCTGTTACATTCGTTACAAAGGTGTGCCCCCTCCTCTCAGACCTGGGAAACTGAGCAAGCCTTTTGGAGACTGGCCAGGTCTCCAAGACTACTCCTGTTCCCAAGCTCAAGGGAAGAGAAACGACGCCCATGTACTCTCTCTTATCAGGTCTAGTCTACTGTGAGAGCAAAACATCTTGGTTCTCTGGTGCAAAAACACAGCTTGGAAAAATACAGAACTCCACGTTAAAGGCAATGGGCAGCTAACCTAAATATCAAATGCAATGTCATGTTAAAGGCAATAGGCAGCTAACCTAAATATCAAATGCAATGTCTAGTGTCATGTCAAAGCCAATAGGCATCTAAGCTGAATACAAAATGCAATGTCTTATATCATGTCAAAGCCCATAGGCAGCTGAGCTGAATACAAAATGCAATGTATAATATCATGTCAAAGCCAAAAGGCAGTTAAGCTGAATACAAAATGTAATATATGATATCATGTCAAAGCCAATAGGCAGAATATCTAATAGCATGTCAAAGTCAATAGGCAGCTAAATTGAATACATCATGTCAAAGCCAATAGGAATGCAATGTCAAAGCCAATAGGCGGCTAGACTGGATACAGCATGTCAAAGCCAATAGGCAGAATACAGAATGTAATGGCTAATGCAATGTCAAAGCCCATAGGCGGCTCAACTGAATACAGAAAGTAATGGCTAATGCCATGTCAAAGCCAATAGGCGGCTAAACTGAACAAAACATACCATGTGCTACTGGTGAACATTGAGCAACTAATATGCGCAGTGGTGAAACACAAAGTCATTGGTCAAAACAAAACTCCATCAAATAGCAGGACACAGGCATTCCTAGGCCAAGCCCTACATTATAGGCCAACCTGCCACAGGATCATTAGTCAAATGTGTTAATTTGGCCCTTGCACTAAGGCCCATATTTATGGATTTTGCTGCAAAACTGTGCTAACGCAGTTTTCCATCAAAATTCATAGTGCCTGCTAGTGCCTTTCCATAGCGCCAGCCCGATGACATATTAATGTAATGGCGCATGGTAGCGCAAACGACAGGCTAGCGTCTAAAGAAAATATGCTAGCCGGGAGGCAGTGTCCCCTGAGCAAGGCCATAATACCCAGTACCAGGCAGGGGGCCCCATGTAAGGGGCCCCAATGGCACAGTAAAAAATAAAAAAATAAAACTTACCTTACCCAGGATGGGGTTCCCCATCCTATGGCATCCCTCTGGTGTGGGTGGGGGTGTTCCTGAGGCTTGGGGTGGGCATTTGTGGGCTCATTCCGTGGTGTTTAGCCATGGACATGGGTCCACAGGTCCCCTAACGCCTGTTCAGATCTAGGCGTTAAATAATGGTGCTAAGCAGGCTTAGTGACATTATTTTGGTCCACCTACTTTGCGAGTGTTGTTTTTGCGCCGGAGTATAAATAAAGCAGTTAGCATGATATTGTGGACGGGAATACCTACTTTGCATCTAATTAGTTCAAGGTAGTTTTCCGCATCCACAATATGATGCTAACCCCTATATTTTGACGCTAGGTGGGTCTAGCTTCAAAATATAAATATGGAGTTAAGTTTGCCCTGTTTTAGCATCAAAATAAATGACACTAAAATGGCGCAAACCAAGTATAAATATGCTCCTAAATATTCCTTTGTGGAAGTGTGTATGGACTAATGCTTGCTGTGTGTGGACTAATGCTTGTTGCTGTTGAAGCAATGATTGGTGGAAATTATCTTGCACTAATCAGTGCTTGTGTTTGGGGGCCTACAATATTCATTACTTGTTGAATTCTTGGGATTGTGTTTCCCTTGTGCCAGCACACGTTGCCTGCCACAACTGTCTACATGTTGCTAGGCAACTCTCCATGTTGCCTCCTGTCAGCTTGTTCCTGGAAGGAGGCACCCCCACTGACTCTTCACTGTTGTGCCCCCAGGTTACAGATTCTTCCAGCCCTGCCTGAAAGCTAAGTGGAGCACTTGCCAACAGGCCTTCTGAAGCATGTTTAGTTTTTCCAAGTTGCCTTGCTTGACAGCTAAGTGGAGCGCTTGCTGTTGAAGTCTGCTGCAGTGTGTATTTCCTTTTTGCACACTCTGGATGACAGATACATTGAGAGAGCCTTCTTTTAGGGGCAGTACCAAATATAACATATTCATGAACCAGTGGCAGTTACAATTTTTATGTCTCCCTGCTGCTTTTCCTAATTGATGCCATCAAAGTGGCTTTTATTATCCAGTCCCTGGTACAAAATACAGGATAGTGGTAGATCCCCTTGGTAGAATGAATGACCCGTTGTTATACAACTTTGACCATTTGAACGAAACCATGCAAAGTCACTTTTCCAAACATTTATTTGTCCAAGACAGTGACAATGAGTTGCTGAACTTGGGTCAGAGAAACAAGGACATGTTGTCATACAACCTTCCTTCAATCGGCTGATTGTTGAAACTGAGTGCCTCGAAGAAAAGGACTCATCCCTCTTTTATAGAGGGTTATGTGATGATCTGAAGGATGCTCTGGTAGAACCCCCACCAATTGTTCTGAGTTTATTGACCTGGTGGTGCAGTTGGATAACTATCTGGGTGAACGCTTGGGGGAACACTCCTGGGGTCATACGTGGGAAGTAGTTGTAACAACAGAAAAGAAGGAATCTTCTACAACCACCCATGAAAGGTTAGAACCAATGCAAATTGGGGGTGTGCAGGGACCTTTGTCCAAGGACAAAAAAGACTGAAAACAAAGATTGAACCTATGCCTATATGGCGGTTATGGTAGGCATTTAGCTTGGGATTGCCTAAGTAAACCTGGAATCCCTAGAAAAGTTGTTCGAGCAGTTTCAGGATTCTACTCCACCGGTTCCGAACAGGCAGAAAACTTCCCCACTCAATAAAGACAGAGACAACCTTATCGAACACCCGACCACATGCAGTCTCACATTTATTGCCAAACACCACCAATCCTGTGCCTCGTCTTTTAACGTTAATAGTGACATTGATATCTTTCTACTCAGGCTCATAAGGTCCTTCCCGTATCACTGGATTCTGGGGCCACCAGAAACTTTTTTGACTTAGGCTTGCCAAAATGCTAGGGATCATGACTGTACCGAAATATACTCCAGAACCAGTTAGAGCTGTAGACTGCTCTGAGTTGTCTTATGACCTCATCGTGCTCCAGTCTGCTCTCCTGACTAAGATATGCACCAATCACCATACTGAACAGATTCAGCTCAATTGTATTGACACCCCTGTGTTCAGGGCCAACCTAGGGATTCCCTGGCTATATAATAAGCTGCATAATCTTAAAGAAGACTGGGTAGCCTGGATTCTGGGTACTGCTGGCAGGCTTGTTATCAGGAAGCGGCACACTAGTGATGCCCCTACATTGTGCTTCTACACATGCTTCCACATCATCAGACCCACTGACCTTACCAGAACCCTATTGAGACTTCCATGACGTCTTCTGCAAGCAAAAGGACACTCAACTATCACCTCGTAAGTCATATGACTGCCACATAGACTTGATCCCGGGGGCATCCATGCCATGTAGCATGATCTGTGCCTTATCTGAGCAAGACAATAAATATCTTTGTGAATACCTTGACAACTTATTAGCTAAGGGGGTTTATTTGACACTTGACCTCTCCTGTGTGATCTCCTTAGTTTTTTATCCTGAAGCGGAATGGTGAGCCTTGCCCTTGCATAGATTATCATGCAGTAAATAAGGTGACAGAGAAAAATAACAACCCTCTTCCACTCATACCTGTACTGTAGGAAAATTGTCCTCTCTGAAGGGTCACCCCAAACTTTTTGTCTTCCTCCTCCTCTTTTTCTAACCTTGTTTTTGCTGGCTTTAGGACTCTGGGCACTTTACCACTGCAAATCAGGGCTAACGTGAATGTGCTGTCTCCCCAAAACATGGTAACGTTGTCTCATACCCAGTAGTAAAAGATATACATAAGTATCAATGAAACACCTCCTTAAAACAATGATACAATAAAATTAACCATAAAAACATTTAAATTTCAATCAGATCAACATTGTTCAATGGTTTCCTGGGTCTAAACCTGGCATACAAGATTTGTTACACATAACCGTATTCAAGGTTTAAACATTGGATATACTGTAGACATTCTAGATAAAAATCTAAAGTCTAAAGTGCATGACAGTGAATGCGAATATAGCAACCTTCATTAAAATCCTCCCTAAAATGGAAGGTGCCCACTCTAAATGACAGCAATTTAAATTCAGTATTCGAAGTCCATATTAACAACCACCATTATTCATTGATTTTCTTAAGTCCAAACTCAGTAAGCTTAATTTATGTCACTTGGCAATCTCTAAAACTAGAGTAAGGATGATAATGCTATCAACATTCTTTACAAAATGTAAAACATAAGGTGCGTAATAGTCAATACTGGCTTTACTAGTTTGAATATCCCAAATTACAGGAAATACACGCTGCATTTAAGTAATTAATCGAAAAAGGCAGCAGTAAAATCAGAAGCGGAGGTAATAAAAATCCACAATATGGTACTAAATCCAAGTCAGATCAATTAACATCTGAATTCAATACTCTCAGCTCATAACTTGTAACATTCTGTGCCTTCAATTCACTTTGTGTCAGGTGGTAGACCGATCAGAATTTTTGATTTATAATTTGGAAGTAGCATAACATACAGTATTCTAAAGGCTCAAGGCCTCTTATCTCAAATGTACCCTGCTGCTAATAAGAAGTGGCGTATTCCAAATACTATATAAGGGGTAGTATTGAACCTTGGGATTCTTACAGCTTCCTTATGCTTCCTAACTCCTAAATTGTTACAGATCGGGAGGATCCATTTCCTTCAAGGCTTCTCATAAGCTTTGCAGAACAGGAGTACAGGCTCTGTAGTTTTGATAGTTCTCATATTGCATAAGCTGCAAAATAAATAGTCTCTGTTATTCCTCTGCTGGTCGCATTTAACTGTAAATGCCTTGATTTGGAGGATTTCATACCGTAGTTTCATGTAGAGCATTTTTGCACGTCTTGGTTGAATTATACCTAGCAACTCTTCAAAACTGGGATTAAATTTGTTGTTTAAAAATTAGGAGGCCAACCTTCCCAGTCCCGAATTTTGATAAAGATTACTATAAAGATAATCCCAATACACTTGTATGAAGTCGCCATTTGAGTGCACAGTAAGAGTATGGGGTTCCTCCCAAAAAGATTTTAGACCAAGTTTGAAGAACCAGGTCCTTACGTGACAAAGCCAGGGGAAGGATACAGATCTGTCTAGATCCACTAACTTGGTTATTGCTTCTCTCTAATGGATCAGGTCTTGCACTGTCCACAGTTTGCACCAATAGAGCATTGGCCTTAGAGTTGCTAAATAGTCAAATTGCTTTAAATTAAAATCAAGGGACATTGGAATCAGGGATGTTGAGGCAGGTAATCCTAGTATGCCTCTCATAAAATAATTTTCTTGTGGCACTAGTTGTTTCAAATTAGCTGATCCCCATAGCTCTGCCCCATATAATGCAGCAGCTTGCGCTTTGTGTCTATAGACCTTGAGCACAGGAGATACTACTTTTACTCTTGAGTTTTGTTTATTGCTCATTGCTATAGAGTTATGAACAAGGAGTCCTTTAGCGGTGTCCACATGGGAAGCCCAGGATGACTTGGAATTCAACATAATCCCTAAATAATTAAAACAAATTACAGGTTTCAATTTTTGCCCATGGATCGAAGTGTTCCTCTTAAGCAGTCTATTAGGTCTGACAATCAAAAATTTTGTTTTATTTATAATAATTTCTAGGCCCTTTAACATGCAATGTTCGTTAAACTTCTCTAATAGCCCCATAGGAGTTTGGGACATCAAAATAGTGTCACCTGCAAAGAGAGGTGTGGGGACAGAGTCCCCACTTACTCTCGGGGAGTCATGAACACACTGTTTGAGATGGTCGACTACTTCATTAATGTAGAGAGAGAATAGGGATTGGTGCAAGTACGTATCCCTATCTCACTCCCCTGTCAATGGGAATTGGATCTGTTAGGTCACTGTTCCGACCCATGAAAACACTTTGCATAGTTGTTTTCATGCAACCTAATTCTCTGGTTCAAAAGGATTTCCGGGATACCCTGTTTCCTTAATGAGGCCGATAGGGTGCCCCTCGGAACCAGATCAAAGCCAGCGCGAAAGTCCACAAACGCGATGCAAAGATGACCACTCTTCGGTTTGGAATATTTCCACATGATAGATAGGAGCCTGAAGACCTGGTCGATTGTGCTTGCTTGGGGCCTAAAGCCTGCTTGCAAGGTGTGAAAATTTTACCCTCTTCCGTCCAGTCAGCTATTCTATTTAACAGCTGCCTGGCATAGATTTTTTGTAGTACATCAATCAAGCTAATCGGCCTATAGTTTCCAGGCTCCTGTCTAGATCCTTTCTTATAGATCAGAATAATTTCTGCCCCTTTCTCTGTCTCAGGGACAGGGTCCCCCCTTGCTATAGCATTACTAATTAAGTTTATATATGGGGCCCATATGTCAATGCTATGTCTAAATAGGTCTCCTGGGATCTTATCAAGGCCTGGAGCTTTACCTAGTTTGATAGTCTCTATGGCCACCACCGTTTCCTTGAGGCTAAAACAAATGTTCATTGTTGTAGCCAATGTGTGGTTGTTCCATGGCAGAAGGGGGATGTTGATTATGCTCCAATGGCTCTGAGTAGAGGTCGGTGAAATGGCTAACCCATATGCCAGTATCTATGTGGTGCTCAGTATCAGATATCTCCTCTTTGCTCCCATGGGCGACTATCCTCCAAAAGGTTACTGCATCTTTATGCCTAGCTGCAATGAGAAAATCGGACCAATTTTGATCCTCTCAGTTTTTCTCTGCATTGGTCAGATGTTCCTATAGCTTGCTCTTGCTTGCAGTAATACTATCAGATTTTTCGACTTTAGGGCTTCGAATAGTAGTTTTTCCCCTCTTTGTATTCACTTGTGTACAAGGGATTAGACTGCCTGAGACAATTGCCGCTCTGATCTAGCTTTTGCTGTATTGTTTTGGTAAGGTAGGGCCTCAAAGCTATAATCAAGGATTAATGGTATGTCAGCAGGTTTTTTATGGACATGAAGGTTCAGTAGGTCTGCAAAAGTGTTGTATATGTTTGCAATGTCCCCCAAGTTACTCAATGATGAAGGCCATTTTACTGACCTACAGTTGTTGATGACTGTGGGTTGATGTTCTACCCTACCCTCCCAATGCAACTTAAGTAGAAGAGGCACCCCCTCAGTTCTATACTTAAAGGGAAATGGTTTCTTTCACTTCTATTATCTATCTGTGAGCAAATTAAGGTTAGGTGCTTCACAGATGGGGTCTATAGGTTAGGAAAAGGGTTCCCCATGGGTCAGTTCAGTGGCCCCAGAGGGTATACACAGAGGGACCCTACTCAGCTCAGAAAAGCATGGAACCGTCAAGTGTCCCTCCAGTAGTCATCCATTGTCCACATTCTATCACCCTAAGCAGGGAAGTCCACCAAGGTATTGGTCAGTCTACCCTGGCTTTAGTCTGGGAGGAGTTTGTGTTGGAAAATGGCCCTCTCTGAAGAGTCACCCCAAACTTTTTGTCTTTCTCCTTTTCTTTTTCTGACCTCGTTTTTGTAGGCTTCAGGACTCTGGGTACTTTACCACTGTTAATCAGGGCTAACGTGCATGTGCTCTCTCCCTAAACATGGCAACATTGGCTCATATCCAACTGGCATATTTAATTTACCTATAAGTCTCTATTTAATTGCAATACAAATGTCCAGAGCCTTTAAATTAAATGCTACTAGTGGACCTATAGCACTGATTGTGCCACCCACATAAGTAGCCCCTTAACCATGTCTCAGGTCTGCCATTGCCAGGCCTGTGTGTGCAGTTTCACGGCCACTTCGACTTTTAAAAGTACTATCCAACACATGAATTCCCCTTTTCTTACATGTCAGTCACCCCTAAGGTAGGCACGAGGTAACCCATAGAGCAGGGTGCTGTGTACGTAAAAGGCACAACATGTACTTATACATTTTACATATCCTGGTAGTGAAATACTCCCAAAGTCGTTTTTCACTACTGTGAAGCCTGCTCCTCTCATAGGCTTGCATTAGAAATTCCCTTATATACTTTTAAGCGGTAATTTCGGATCTAAGAGGAATAGCCTTCTTAGACAGGATTAGACAATGGTGAGAAAAGGAGACAGGACAGCTGTGGACAGATACAGGCACTCAGGTGCTTTTCTTTTACAACATCCTCAAAAAGGGGTTACCCACCGATATACCAAGTGATTTAGAAATTGTGGTAGGGCTATATACTAAACCCTGGTGAGAGATATACGTGCATATACTGCAGTTCCACAAGAGGAAATAAGAAAAGGGGAAGTAGGAACAGGCCCAGAGAAACAACGCTCAGTTGATCCAACATAAACTAAGGAAGACCACCCTTGAGGGGGGCACAATGAGTGGCAAGCACGGAAAGGGCACCAGTTATAAAGGGCACTCAAACGCAGGACCCCTGAGTGTTCTAAAATGGCTACAGTGATGGAAACCAGGGTGCTTGGCAGCAGCCAAACCCCATACAATGCTACTATTGCCATAGAATGGGCCACATGGATGACAGGCATTGACTAAGGACACATCACGCACAGAAGTCAATGACCCAAGGCCAGACCCAACAGAACTCCAACCCACGGAATCAAGACCAAGGAAGCCTAGCCATACCTTATGTTCAGCCGCAAAGAAGTCAGTCTACTACTGCACCATAGCAACAGGGGTCAGCTAGTTGGACAAGTGCATGTCATCAGCAGCTGCCGTCGGAGAACCAGACTCAACATTGACCGGGGCCACAGCATTGGCAGGGAGGGGTAGCTGTTTGGGGAAGCAATGCCTGCATGCATGCACAGAGCACAAATGTGCAGTAAGCCTCACCACCCCTGGCACAAAGTATACATTTCAAGCACACCTTAAAAGAATTCACTACAGTAAAACGCAAAGAAAAAAACAGGAAATATCAGGGATTCAAAACCTTAACTTGCATGCGGGGAAAACTCAGGGCTGTTGTGTGGCTGCCGACTGGGTGCCTTCCTAGAGTTACCATCTAGGGCTGCGAAGGAAAGTCACGTTCTAGGGCTGCTGAGTAGCTATCAATTTAGAATCCTCACTGAAGTTTGCCATTTAGGGTGCCCACTGGATCAAATGGCTCCCACTCTGCTGCTGGTCACCCAAGGTGGGGCTAGCCAGCCACACCCCATTTGGAGGGCAGTCTGACAGAGAGATGGGATGATTTCCTATTACCAAGTAAAAATGTCCCCATTCTAGGGCCCCCAGCTGGGACTAAAATGTCTTTGTCACGTAGCCCCAGCAGTCATAGTGCCCCCAGTGGCCCCCTAGCCAAATAAGGGCCTTCATTTTTGTTCCAAAATGAAGCTGTTCTCCAGTGTCAGGTGCCAGGCCTCTCTGCGCTCACAGGGAAGGGAGTCCGAAGAGTCAAAACATCCATCATAGCTTCGAGCAGAGTATAAAGCAGGACTAAGCTCGCCCCCACAACAGGTCTAGAAATAGGGTGACTTGCAAGGCCTCACACTGTTTGAAGGGAGCAATAATCCAGATATTGCTCTCTGCAAATCAGAGACACCGGGGCCACAAAACCACATTCTGACCACCACCAGTACACTACAATAAAATCAGAGGTCTGGGGAAACGCCCAAGAGCCAAACGAAGAAGCCCAGAGCTAGCCCAAAGGAAGTCTCGAGAAAAAAAATGTAGTTAGGACACCTGGCACCACTTGGGAAGGTCACGTAGCACACCACATGCTGGGACCAGAAGGGTGCACATGTGACCTCAGGGCATGCTGTGATCACCGACCAATGTTCAGTGCAAGACACCTCCTCTTTTACATACCCCACATGTGTAGACTAGAAACTGAGCCATGTTGATGAAACCCCAGTGCACATAACAGGGTGCTGAAGGGCTTGCAAAAAATTATAAAAGTTATAAATTACTTGTATACAAGAGAATCACGCTGTAAAGCATACCTTTCAAACATGAACTTAATTAAGCACAGAGTGGGGAGAGACCAGAAAGTGGGAAAATCCGATGATGTGTAAAAATGAAATGTTTGTAAAAAATAACCTATTTCTTCCAGAACCAGATATCCCGACTGGGGGCGACCCTCCAGTGCCTCACCAAAGTTTATAGAAAACACAGGAATTCTTAAGGATTAATTGGTGACCCAGAAACATGTGTCCAGAGATATTTGAAATTATACAGCATTGGCTGCACGTACTGAGGTAAAATACTACAGACTACTTAATGAAATAGGACAATTTAACAAAGTAAGACAGAATTTGAACTACATGTATCATGTAGCAATGGGGATGACTGCATGCTGGAATGTGAGGCAAGGTGCTTTCAACTGTTTTCTATTTAAAAAGGCTCCCTCGAGCCAACGAGCTGACGAGCTCTGGTTGTAGCACCAGCATGCCAGTGAGAGTTGTTGAAACCTGAGAGGATTTTTGGCAGCATTTCCAGCACCCCAGAGATTAATCTACTGCTCTCTGCTGACAAAGGGCTAAACCCAGAAACATGTGTCCAGAGATATTTGAAATTATACAGCATTGGCTGCACCTACTGAGGTGAAATACCACAGACTATTTAATGAAGTACGACAATTTAACAAAGTATGACAGATTTTGAACTACATGTATCATGATGCAATGGGGCTGACTGCATGTTGGAATGTGAGGCAGGGTGCTCTCAATTGTTTTCTATTTAAAAAGTCTTCCTCAAGCCAATGAGCTGACGAGCTCTGGTTGTAGCACCGGCATGTCAGTGAGAGGTATTTATACCTGAGAGGATTTATGGCAGCATTTCCAGCACCCCAGAGATTAATCTACTGCTCTTTGCTGACGAAGGGCTCAACCCAGACACATGTGTCCAGAGATATTTGAAATTAAACAGCATTGGCTGCACCTACTGAGGTGAAATACTACAGACTATTTAATGAAGTACGACAATTTAACAAATTAAGACAGAATTTGAACTACATGATCATGATACAATGGGGCTGACTGCATGCTGGAATGTGAGGCAGGGTGCTCTCAACTGTTTTCTTCTTAATTGGTGACATACAATTATGCATTTTTTCTTCTATAATGACCAAACATAGCTCTTGGCAACAGGTCTGCCATTGAGCAGTTAAGTTCACCACCTCTACAGTGTACCATTGCCTTCTCAGTGACTGCACCAGAATCCCCAGGAGGATCAAGAGCCACAGATTATTTCAACAAACATTTACATCCAACAGGATGAAGGGCCACAACATATCCATACCTCCAACAGGATCCCATACCACACCTTAGTCCAATGACTTTTCTGAACTGTTTTCCAACTGTTTACCCCTGTCACTGAGAAAATGACAAGACACCTGGAATCACTTAAAGACCTACAATGATGTTTCAGTTATTTGTTTTCATGGATGTATACATTCTCTGGTTGCAAGGGATGCTACAGCATCGGTTTATTTTCACAGACTTGTCTGATTTAATGGAGTCTATCCAAAGAATGTCACTGCCCTTGCGCAGGTACCTCACTCACATCACCTTTAATTACACTGCACCCAACACTAGCATCCCATACATACTACACAGCACTCTTTTACACAACACGTGGTATCAGCACTTGACAGCGTTGGGCTCCAAGACATCTGCTGGGTGATGTTATGTTTATTCGCTGATGATGTCGGTGCAGATAGAACGTACTTATACCAAGAAGTAGCCACTGAGAAAGCGAAATGCTTTCTCCTTCTGTTCCTGTGTAGAATTGAGGCCTAATTTTAACCTAATAAAGTAGAGCCCCATAGGGTAGTGGTAAATATGACCCGCTATGAGAATACATTTACAACCCTAGCGATATCCAAACTGAGCTAGACAGAATCCACAAGAAGGGAGCTATAGGGGAGGGCAATGTTTGGCCCCAAGATTTTCAAGGGAAGAGATTCTTGGAGGCAGCTAACCACCTAACCAGTGCACAAACACATCCACCCTTGCTTTCGTCTGCAGTCCCAAGGTGGCCCTTAGTGTGTCTAGGGCTGTCTACATTAATAACAAATGGACCCCAGACATGGAGTTTAGGTCCAGGACCATCCACCGTGAGGACATGAAGGAAAATGGGTCTTGTAGGGGAGGGTTAAACAACAATGCAGATACCCCACATCAGGAGATCTGGGGCACTAAGATAGACAGGCACATGTGGATAGAAAGGGAAGGGGCAACCCCTAATTGTACAAAAACTCACATTGGGTAAACTACAAGTAGAGAGGGAGATGGGACAGCAAAGTGCCGACACTGTGACTGTCATTATTTGTAGGTTTGATGATTTAGTTAAAAATTCAACTAGAGGGGGGAATGTTAATATTGGACTGATTAATAACGATGCGTACAACAAGACATCCTTGTACATGAACGATATGTTTTCATACATGAACAAAGTCGCATCACCACTGTTGGAGTCCACCATCATGAACTCTCCATCAACCCCAACACGTAAATACATGGTCGAGCAGGCTCTGTGACCCAGGCCTGAATGTTAATGACTGACAGGTTACAGGTGGGTAACACTTAACCAACAGCCAAACTCACAGGGAAATTTGGATCAGATCCCACAGATAGACAGCAACACTACAAGGGTCCCTGGAAATTGGCCACAATAAAGCGCACATGGCCAGAGGGATGGGTGCATTCACAAAACACTATAAAGTTAGATGACACATGTAGTTAGATATACTAAGTCAAGCAGGACACAGCATGCACAGAACATGCAGTGACCATGAGCCCTCAGGCTCGACATCTGGGCACATGCTCACTGGCCCACATAGGGCCAAAGTTTTAAAAAGTGGCGCTGCATCATTTGCAGTGGCACTTTTCCTGCGTCCCTTAGTGCCCCCCTAACAACACCACGTGTGCGCCATATTTAGCATATGTGTAGCATGGTTGTATTTGGGAACTAGCGTCAAATGTTTTGAAGTTAGTTTGCCACTTTGCAGGATTAGAGTCAAAAATGTTGACGCTAATCCTGCAACGCACGTAGAGGCCCATTGAAAAAAATGGGAGACTTGCCTGCTTTGTGAGGCATTATGAATGCTGATAAAAAGGCACAAGGACATTTTTTAGGTTTCTTTGTGCCATTTTTTCAGCCCCCGAATGGGGTAATGACCTTCTTCCATACATTAAGCCTGGTGCAGGCATAATGTGGCGCAAGGGGCTACAAAGTGGCGCAATGCATGCATTGCACCAGTTTGTAACTATGGCATGTGGAAAAAGCCACTTTAGCGCCACCATGGTGTAATAAAAATGATGCTATGGCGGCTCTAAGGTGGCGCTGGTGGCTCTTAAATATACATCGTAGTGTCCACGCCAGGTTGTGGTGTACCTACATTCTCTATCTGGAATTGTAAATACGACTCCTTGCCAACTGTTTGAATTTTTTTACCAAGGAAGCAATCTGTGTATAATTTTATTGTACCTAGAGAAATATATAAAATCCACATTAGTTCAATGTACTATTAGAGACAGTTCTCAGACCCCGCTTGTGTAACTGCTCTCCCAGCCGTAATGTTTAATTAAATGAACCGCTTCTTGTTTTGCCAGTCACCACTTGTCTTTTGTTTGTTTTTAAGGTAAATCCTCATTCAAGCAACAGTGACAATGATGCCAGTGACCTAAATTTCCTAGCCCACTGATACCTACCCAAAATGCCTGTCCCCACTACCTGGTACCCATTAGGCAGTGTGGCCCATCCCACTGGCTCCTAGCACAATTGGAGGTGGTGGTGGTTGCTCAACAGTAGGCAGGACTGGGGGCATAATATGGGAGTTGTGTCCCTCTAGATACAGAAAGTAGAGGTATTCATATGCGTAGTTGTTGTAGCAGCTGGGGTGGGTGGTGTAAGTGTGGGCCTAGTGTGACTCTCTGGGGCTGTCTGCCCAGACTGACCAGATGAAAAATGCATCCCCTCATTATCCAACTTGCAGGAGTGGTGACCTCACTCAGGGCTTGATCATAGCCTAGTGTGGAGGTGTCTTTGATTGCAAACATTTTCCACTGGCCCTAGGTGTTGGGCCTAATATGATTTACAAAATAAAACAACATTTCATGTCTGTAATGTGGCTCAAATCTGGCTTCATTTACAGATGACGCAACCTAAAGAAAATAAAAAAGCATCGTTAATGGGATGTTGAGGCCTTTGTGTGATTTTCAGTATTTACTCATGCAGATTAATGTACACAGAGGCACACCTCGGTAAAAATGATGGAAAGATGTCCTGAAATGAAAAATGTTATTTAGGAAGTGTACAATCCATGTATCAGACATGCAACTCAATACAGTAGAGAGGAGATTTGAGAGCTGAGCCATTTCAAGGCCTACCAGCCTAAAAAAAAACATGGTGCTACTCACTGGATTAAATGACATTGGTCATCATATGAACACTGCAAAGTAAATTGTGTATCAATAATACTTATAATAAGCATGCCATAGAACATAATTGAACACCTTTGAATATATACTCTATGATTTCTGGAAACAACTAGATCTATTCAATGGAGTTACAAGAAGGTGACGACATACTGGATCAACACAGCAGATGACATTTTGATACACACAGAAATGGTGAATGGCAACTATGTAAAGTTTTGACTTTTGTGCATATGAGGAAGGAATGTGATGTGCTATGGTTTTGCAGAGACAAAAGCAGGGCATTATGGTAGTTGTTTTCATTTGTAAACACTATTGCTAATACTTGTGAAAATATTTATAACACAAAGCTATATAAATTGATACAGTGCAAATTAAACACACATTTTCAATATGTACACAGAGATGTGTATAATGTGCACAGGTTACAATACTACTTACAAGCGCTGTGTATATGAATGGAGTTTGGAACCTGTTTTTGAAGTAAAACAACCAACATTGAGATACAGCGAAGGACTAGGCAAATGCCAGGGGTGATCCATGAAGGATAACACACAATCTGACAATACATATTGTTCATTGTTAAATAGATTGTAACAAACATGATGCTGCTGACTTGGATCACACAAGGTATTTTGGGAACTGAAGTTTCAATATATATGTTTTGATAGGTGGCTAGAAACATTCTGAACAGCTACATTAAGGGCAAGGACTCCATTTGTGGTTTCTGAGACATACATAGATGTAACTTACAAGTCTCCACTCCACCAGGGATTCCTGTCAAGCCTTCGGGATGTAGGATCTGCAAGACCTTCTCCTCCCAGGGAAAGAGTTATAATGGGGCCTGGGAGAACCACCACAAGTCCTCTGGGCCTCCAGGTGATGCTTGGAGGCCAGGGAATAGATTTTCCAAAGCAGGTCATTCTACCTCTTCCTAATTTCATCCTGTGTGCGCAGATTGTTAGCTACATCATTCACTCTGTTGACTATTCTATACCACATTTGACTTTTCTGAAATATGGTAGTATTTTGTACTTGTGCTACAAACGTTTGTGGCTCAACTCTAATAATTTCATCCATCATGACTGTCAATTCTCCCTATGTTCCTCCTCCCTCCTATTCTGATAAAAATATATATAAATACTAGTGCCCCTCCAGTGATTTGAAAAATAATGAAAACACTGAAAAATAATAAAAATGGAGGGAGAACAGGAAAACAAAAAATAACCTGGCTTTTCAGTGGCATCCTCAGAATGATGGTCAGCAATGGAATGGCAAAGGGGTATGGTCTGAAAAAGAGTGTGTTTTATGTTGTGTTTTGCAGTTGTTCACAACTGTCCAATATTCATCAGATGTGAACTGCTAACATCGGTCCAATAGCTATCGCCATAATCCAATGATTAATAGGTCTTCTGCCATTGTGGAAATGCTGCTGGTGGAATACTGCTATCCTGACGGCAGTGGAGTGCTACTCGCCAGCATCGGAGTTTGCCTAGTCAGCTGTGGGTTACAGATAGTGTGACAAAGTTCCTTCAGTTGCTGTGGACGGTGAATGAACAGCCATAGATCTAAATACGTCAGTCGGTACACTATCAGGTTGATGGAGTACTTGGGACTACCATTGTGGCAGATTGGTGGTAATACCGTCAAGATGTAAATCAGACCATAAATCTGAATAAAGAAATCGTCCCCTGGGACTTCTTCCAGTGGCTCCCCAATAACAATGCTCACTCCTCAGACACCAACTGCACCCTTCCCTGCTGAACTTTGCCTTTTCAGAAAAAAAATTCTTGAAATTTCTGCTAAGTTCAAAAGTAATGACTGACTGGGTCCAATCCACTTTTTGTGTGTGACCCACGCTCCATTGTGGACAGCCATGTTTTTCAACTTTTACCTGGTCTCATGCCACTAGATGTCAACTGTTGGCAAATGTATCTTTCATGTACTGGTTTTTACTTTAAGCTTTACAAATAAATAACAAAGCACAGGTTAATTCAGTGGCTTTTGTGGTTCACCCTGAGAGGGATTGTGGCTCTTGCTTGATCACACAACTCAGTCAAAACCATAATTTCGCACCTTGGTGATCAGTGGGTTTGTGCAGTGCCATAAAGTGATCATTGTAGCACACATATCCTAGATAATTTGATACCCAATTAAACTTTATTTAAAAATTCCCCTTGATTGGTCATATAGTTTTTCCTTTGCCAAATCTAATTCCTGCTTCGTATTTGGTGTGCCTGTGACATCCGCCTGCAAAGATGGCAATGGATATTGATGCCATTGAAAGCCATCGTATGGTTGAGCTGAAGACTTTGTGCAGGGAGTGGAAACTGAAACCAGCTAAGGGCACTTAAAAGAGTGAGTATCAAATATTCATCACAGCCTTGCAGGAGAACTGCAGAATACAAGCTGCAGCGCAAGAGAATGATGATGAAGAGGATGTAATAAATGAGGAGGAGGAAGAAATAGAGGCTGAGGAGGAGCTTCAGAGCTGGATAGAGAGGAGTTTTGTTATCCCTTGTAGAGAGAACCAGAGGAGGAGGAGACCCAGAGGTATGAGGTTCTCTACTAGACCCAGAAAAGGAAGCAGTGTGTGCTCCCATTCTCTGTCCCCTAAGGATCTGGGGGACAGTAAAACTGAAAGGAAGAGCAAACGTTAGCTGGCCCGGTGAAACTAGCTCCAAAAGCAGTGATAGCAGAGGTGGAGAGAGTCCCCACCCTGCAGGTGTAACAGCTAGCTCTGGAGGAAATCAAACAGTGTGGGTTCATGAACTAAGTCTAAAAGAGCAGAACCTAAAGATCAACTAAGCCTCAGAATCCATCAGAAATAGATCAAGTATCCCATCATGAAGGAGACCATGACCAGGACAAATGGAAAAGCTCCAGAAAGGTAAATGCAGAAGTTTACGGACTGCCAGAAGCTGTCCCAACAGACCTGGGTGGACTGTGTGCAGTATTTTTACAAGGCACTGGAGGGCAGAAAAGTGAGTGATAACAAGGGGCTATACATTTTTATTACCCAAAAGCACATGTTCAGTTTTTGTTTTACTGAGCTGCACAAACACCTTGTGCGTAGTAAGCTCTCTGATGCCAGGGAGCTTGCTAAGGAAACAGACCACTGACTCAGTATCAGGGCCCACAAGAAGGTAACTGAGAGTTATCCTGAGGAGATTGTTTCAGATTTCCCCAGAGGAGCGAAGGGGAGGTCCACATTGACCCAGACAAGTCCCAGAATAGTAGAGTATGAAAGGGTTCCCATCTCCTTTCCAAGGATGGGAGGAGAGGTACTAGTGGGCGGTGGCCCAGGGCACCTCATTCTCAAACCTGGTGCTTTGATTTCTCCTAGTTGGGCCACACACAAGGTTACCTGATCTATACCAAGGAAACATCTACTGGAGTGGCCAATGTGGCTTTAGGAGGAGGTAGCCCTCAGGGGCAGGAACATGTCCCAGTCTCCCTTAGTTGGGAGATAGATTCAGAGGGTAAGCTAGTGGTCCCTAGGGGTGGGAGTCATAACTTTCATCACATCATAGTGAACGGGATACCTGTCACTGCTCTGAGGGATCCCAGTGCGTGCCAGACCAGGCAGGCATTGGGATCTCTGTAAAACTGAAGCTGTTAAACTCTGCATACTTTAGCCCTGCTAACCAGTGGTAAAGGGCTTGTGTTCTCCTTTTTAAACATGGCAAAATTGGTAAACAATCGATTTGCACAGTAGATTAGCTTGTAAGTCCCTAGTATATCATACCACCAGTACCCAGAGCCTGCTACCAGTGGGATACAGCTCTCAGTGTGCTGTCCACCAAAGTAGCACAATACAATGTGGTTCTGGAGCCCTAGATCCTACTTGCGCCACATTAGTGTAATTTTTTTTTTTATGCTAATGTGGCCCAACGAGGCCAAACTCACTACACCAAATTTACAAAGTGGCGCAATGTATGAATTGTGCCACTTTGTATCTCTTTGCACTATATTATGCCGGTGCCAGGCATAAAGTATGCAACGGGGGTGTTCCCCTGTTAGGGGACCGTAAAAATGGCACAAATAAATCTAAGAAGTTTCTTTGCATCATTTATTTCAGCACTTTTAATGCCTGCTCAGAGCAGGCATTAAAAGGAGGCATTCCATTGCTGTCAGGGGGCCTCACTGGGCTTTGCAGGATCAGCATCAACATTGTTTACGCCAATCCTCCAAAGCTCCGAACTAGCGTCATACATTTTGACACTAGTCCCGCTAACTACTGCCATGGTGCACCGTACATAGAACACATGATGGCTTTAGGGGGGTGCTAAGGGGTGCAAGAAAAGTGGCGTTGCATTGGGTACACCTCCACTTTTCTTAAATCAGGGCCTATGTCTCCAAGCTAGCCACCACCTCTTGGGTGTGCAGTGTTAAATTGCTATTTCGACCTGGTAAAATAAACCCTTTGCCAGGCCTACATCTTCCTTTTGAATACTTAGAAGTCACCCCAAAAGTATTCCTTAAATGCCTATGGGGCAGGCTGCTTGACATTTCTAAGTATTTAATTGTTTGTATCTCCTGGCACAGGACAAACTCCAAAGAAATTTTTCACTGTGGCAAGGTTAACTCTCCCATAGTTATATTTAAAAATATTTAATGGTTTGCATCTCCTGGCAGGACTTCCAACTACTTTTTTTACTGTGACAAAGCTGTCTCTTCCATTGGGTAACACTGATTTTGGTTATTGCAGTTAATACAGGTTAATTCAGCTTGGGAACCGCTAGAACAATTCTGCAAGGGTTTATTTTAGTAGCAAACTAAAATCCAACTTAATGGTCATGTCGCTGTTTTTATTACTATTGTGAAAACGTCACTTTTAGAAAGTTGCCATTTTCCTGCATAAAACCAAGATGTTTTCTGCCAGCATCCAGCTGTCACCTGACCTCTAATGTTCCCCTGAGGTGAGATGTGCAATGCTTGCACACTGGATGAAAGACTCTTGTAGTGGGTAGAAGGTATCCTTCCTTGACAGGAAGGCTTCACAGATGTGCCAAGCCCCTTGTGGCATTCAAACGATGCCTATCCATTGGTTGATGAAGAAAGGGGTGCTTCCTCTTTTGTCAACTGACATTGTGGTACTGTATTCTGGCTGAGGGTTTGTTGGAGTTGGCCCATTTTGAAGGGTCATCTCCAAACATTTGCCTTCACTCTCTTGTTTTCTGAGCCCATTTCTGTTGGCTTTTAGGACTGCACATATACCACTGCTATCCGGCATAAAAGTAGTTGTGCTCTCTCCCTTAAACAAGTAAAATTGGCTTACATTGAGTTGGCACATTTTATTTACTTGTACGTTCCTAGTGAAGTGGTAATACACATACCCAGGGCCTATAAACTAAATGCTAATACTGGACCGACAGAACTCATTGTAGACATTCTTCTGAGGAGTTTTAGGCTTTTAAGGCAGCACAACAGCTGGTAAACTATAGCGCTTACCAAGATTTGTTAATCATTTTGACTTACAGGAACATCAGAAGTGGTTTGCTGGTCAGTTACCACACATGCACAGGAGTGTCCACCTAGGACCTCTGAGAAATAATGGTCCATATGGCTAGTCTTGGCTGGCTACACTTCCATTCCTCTTCCCCATGCCTTGGCACAGGCTGAGGTGGTGGGTGTTTTAAATTACACAGTAGCCTTATACAGGAGACTTGTACAATTTGTATGGCATACTAGAAGCTCTAGACATGTTTTTGCAGCTGGACCCACAGCTCTGGCACTGATACAAACCATTAGTCCACAGACTATTAATGCTATCACGTGATAAGCTCCTTCAAAGCATAAAGGGATTCCATTCTGGGTTGCTCGAAAGAGCAACCAGTTAGAAGTGGTTTATCCATTTACAACACTCCAAGACAAACACTGGGCAGTGACTATTTGTCTCCCTATAAGAATGGTGCTACCGGAAGAGGAATGTAACACCTCAGGAAGCATATTTGCATTCATTTACACCAGCATGCATGGCAAGCCTTCATAGGCGGTTCTCCTTGAGGTACTGAAAAAAGTACAGAATGTGCACGAAGCTGCACCAGCTCTGGGCATAGGAATGAAATTAATGGAAAACTTTTCTACACTTTCTTCTATCATCCTAGGCAACATTCAAAGGGAATTGTTGATTGGTCCCGAACACCACAGACGTTAGTGGTTCCAATTTGAGATTGGGAATTTCCAAAAATATTCTCAGAGGTATACACCCCTGTGGGCCATTACACCTTTTGATCACAGCCTTTTAAGCCACATTTAAAAACTAAGGGGCATATTTATACTCTGTTTGCGCCGAATGTGCGTCACAATTTTTGACGCACAATCGGCGCAAACCCTGCCCCATATTTATACTTTGACGTCCGACCCCGCGGGCGTAAAAATTCCACCATGTGCGTCATTTTTTGGAAGGGGGAACCAGCCTTGCGTTAATCATATGCAAGGTAGGCGTTCCCTTCCAAAAAATTACTTTAAGGCCTGTGCCCCTTATTTATACTCTGACGTCATTTTGACGCACAGGAGGGGGTAGGCCTTAAAAAACGGCGCACAGCCTGATGGGCGCTGTTTTTTAACGCCTGGGTCAGGGCAGGCGTTAAGGGACCTGTGGGCTCGGAAGGAGCCCAGAGGTGCCCTCCCCTGCCCCCAGGGACACCCCCTGCCACCCTTGCCCACCCCAGGAGGACACCCAAGGATGGAGGGACCCATCCCAGGGAAGGAAAGGTAAGTTCGGGTAAGTATCTTTTTCCGATTTTTTTTGTGGCATAGGGGGGCCTGATTTGGGCCCCCCTACATGCCACTATGCCCAATGACCACTTTGCTAAGACAGGAGTCATGTCAATGGAGGTTGGGCGTAAAATAAAATGGTGCAAATCCTGTTTGAGGCCTGAATTTTGCCTCAGACCTGACTTGCACCGTTTTTTGATGCACAACCCCCATTTTCCCATATGCCGGCGCTGCCTGGTGTGAGTCATTTTTTTTGACGCACACCAGTCCGCAGCGCCGGCTAACGTCATTCCATTAATAAGGTGCCCGCATGGCGTGTTGGAATGGCGTTAGCCGGCGGTAAAATTGTTGACGCACAACTGCGTTGGCGCAGTTGTGCGTCAAAAAGTATAAATATGGGCCTAAAATTGACCTTGAGGGGTCAGTTAAAGAGAAATCTACAACAGAAGCCAGAAGGAAACAGAGTAGAGAGCACTGACAGTCTGGATCTCTGGCATTGGGAAACTGGTAGGGGTGGTTATAATCTAAGGGACCACAAGAAAAGTAAAAAAACAGAACTGTATCAGTATTCTGGTAGTCAATTTCTGCATTCTTTTCAGGTATCTGACAGTAAACAAGAAGAGAGGGAGAGTCAAACTGTGTACTAAAGAAAGGAGTTATATTACAGAAATGATGTTACAGGACGAGCACCTGAAGTCAGTGTGAAGGGTTGGACTCAAGTTAAAGAGAAGAAAGTACCAAGTCATTCTAAGAAAATGCTGATCAAATTACCGATTCTCTTGCAAAACAGGAAAACAGGACTTGGGTGAGAGTGCTCCTAGACAGCGCAGCAGAAGTCATAATAGCATATTAGACCATTGAGAGGTTTCATATGAGCTGAAACTCCTGACAAACATTTAAATCCTCCTGATGTGGTTTGTGATTTAGAATTACAAATAGAAGGGGACATACCATGCACTATTAAAGCTGGCTTTTGGGCACATTTGTCTTATGATTATGACATCAAACGTACTGAGAAACACAATCTCTATTTGGGAAGTGCCCCAGGGGAAGAGAAATCAGAGTAGCTTCTTCTCACATAGTACCTAAAGATGATATTAGTTATCCAATGAGGACAAGGGTCTGGCTTCCGAATAAATTCAGAAATATACTACCTTGCAGCCTCTGAATACACTGAAGTTACAATCCCTGCTGAGATTCCTTAACTTCAGTCAAATTTAGGGGCATATTTATACTCTGTGCTGAATTAGCATCATTTGTTTTTTACGCTAATTCAGCACAAACCCAACGCCATATTTATATTGTGACGCAAGACCCATCTAGCGTCAAAATATTGGTGTTAATGTCATTTTTCAGATGCGTGAAACCTCCTTGCATCAATGAGATGCAGGGTGGTATGGCTTGCCGATTGAGTCTATAAATCCTGATTATGTCCAAGTCCCTGCAGGGTAGGCGTTCCCATCCAAAAATGGACTCCAACACCCTAGCGCCATATTTAACCACCCGGGAAAAAAGACGCATGGGTGGGAGGAGGACCTAAAAAATAACACCGATTTGCATAAAAATTTAACGGCTGGGTCAGAGCAGGCATTAAAATGAGGTAAACACACCACTACTTAAGGAAAACATGCAGAAGCAACATTACAACCCACAGGAGAAGATAGAGGTGATACTGATACAGCTTGCTAGACGGCGCAGAGGACAGCAACCACACCAGCAATCACCAGCACAACAACGCAGCCCACAAAGGCAACGCACAAGGCAGGAGAGGGTCTTCTAAACCGGGACAACCCTCCTTGGCCTCAGGGACCTGGACATAATTAGGACTTATAGACTCAACCGGCAAGTCATAACACACCTGCTGCACCACATTGAGCCCCAAATTGCAGCCAGCCTGCAGATCCCACACAACATACCACCTATAACAAAGCTGCTCACTGTCCTGCATATGCTGGCAAGTGGCTCATTCCAAACAATGGGTGAAGTGGTTGGTGTTGACTCACAGCCGTCGTTCTCTGCATTCTGGTCAAAGGTGTTAGACGCCATCATCGATGTTAGACGCCGTCACATCAGATTCTCCAACACCCAGCAAAAGCAGCAGGAGAACAAACAGAGGTTCTATCAAATCCATGGCTTCCCGCATGTGCTCGGTGCAATGGACTACAACCATGTCCGGCTCGTACCACCTGCAGCAAAAGAGCACTTATACCGGAATCGCAAGCACATGCATTCCATTAATGTGCAGGCCATAATGGACTACCGTGGATTATTCATAAACATTTTGGCCAAGTATCCTGGGAGTGTCCATGACGCCTACATATTCCGGGACAGCAGGATCAATAAACAATTCCAGGATGGACAATTTGGAAATGGCCTACTTGTGGGTAAGTCTCCAAATCTAGTAATGTACACCCCAACCCTGTTGGACAATATATACACCACTACAGTTACATATGGCCAGGGTTATACACATGTGCAGGTAATAACACATATGCACCATGCTGCAGTATAGCACAATCAGTGCACAACATTAATATATACTCCCACATGTACGTAAAACACCCACAACTTGACAGGCACACCACAGGAAGGACAGGTGCAGACATGTACCCTTTGAAAACAGCAGAACTACACAGACCACCACAAGTGCCCTCAGGTTGCCCACTATGTACACATCACACACACTACACCAAACAAAAAGTAGCACAGACACGTCAAAGGCATACACCATGCCCATGTCATGTAACTTCCAAATAGGCACAGATGTCTCAAGTCATGCTGTGAAAATCACTGCCAGAACAAATATCAAACACCACACAACTTGTGCCTATATCAACTGCATCTCATCAGCACATACATAACTTACCTGTAGTGTGCAAAGACATCTGCCTGATGCATTGGCTCACACACATAGGAATACAAGAACAATCCCCATCACATACCATGTGCCAGATGTGTGAGAAGTGGAACCACAGTCATTGTAGTGCAACCTTACATGCAACACTCACTGACTCACAACACCATCATGTCCGTACTAGATACAAGAAATGGCTTAACAGGGGGCAGAGTCACAATCAGACAGTGCAGACTATGGATGTCACAATGGGACTCAGTAGGAGACAATAGGACATCACTGACTTCACATGCACTGTGCCAAGGGACACATTTGCTAAGTAGCTGATCTACATCCCATAGCCTGCACTGTGCATGTGTTGACAGTAGAAATGCACATTAATGTTTAGGAAGATAGGAGAGACACTGCTAGTTATGTTGATCATCCTGTGACAATAGGATACACACCCTTGTACACTTCATGTGTGACACAAACATTAGTTGCCACACAGGAACACCAAGGGAACAAGGTAATAGCCCACAGTTCCATAGTCATGGCCAGCACTGTATGTACATCTTGGCAGATGACCATCTCTTCATTAGTTGAAGCCACATTCTGTATGTAGCATGGGAGGGGAATTCAACGTTTCTCGCTGCAGGTCTGTCACCACAAGATACATAGCATGAAGGTGCAGACTCACATGTATCTGTCCCCTAAAACCTGAGGAAGTGCCAACAGCAAATACCACCCTAGGGGTGCAGTATGCAGGTTGCAAATAGAACGTAGACTGTGCTATGATCTCAGATGAATGTGGCACAAATGCATGCTGCTCACAGCTGCACACAATCAATCAATCAATCACTGCATTTGTAAAGCGCGCTACATACCCGCAAGGGTCTCAAGGCGCTGGGGAGGGGGGGTGCTACTGGTCGAAGAGCCAGGTCTTGAGGAGTCTTCTGAAGGCCAGCAGGTCCTGGGTCTGTCGTAGGATGGTGGGGAGAGTGTTCCAGGTTTTGGCGGCGAGGTAGGAGAAGGATCTGCCGCCGGCGGTGGTCTTTCAGATGCGGGGGACTGTGGCGAGGGCGAGGTTGGCTGAGCGGAGGCTTCGGGTGGGGGTGTGGAAGCTGAGTCGGTTGTTGAGGTAGGTGGGTCCGGTGTTGTGCAGTGCTTTGTGTGCGTGGATCAGGAGCTTGAAGGTGATCCTTTTGTTGACGGGGAGCCAGTGCAGGCCTCTCAGGTGGAGTGTGATGTGGCTGCGGCGGGGGACATCGAGGATGAGTCGGGCCGAGGCGTTCTGGATGCGTTGGAGTCGTCTCAGGAGCTTGTTTGTAGTTCCTGAGTAGAGGGCGTTCCCGTAGTCGAGTCTGTTGGTGATGAGGGCCTGGGTAACGGTTTTTCTCGTGTCGAGGGGGATCCATTTGAAGATCCTGCGGAGCATACAGAGGGTGTTGAAGCAGGACGCGGAGATGGCGTTGACTTGCCTGGTCATGGAGAGAGTGGAGTCGAGGATGACCCCCAGGTTGCGTGCGTGGTCCGTGGGTCCGGGGCTGTGCCTAGTGACGTGGGCCACCAAGAGTCGTCCCAGGCTGATGGGGTGGGTCCGAGAATGAGGACCTCCGTCTTGTCTGAGTTCAGCTTCAGTCTGCTGTCCTTCATCCAGTCGGCTATGGCCTTCATTCCTCAGTGGAGGTTAGCTTTGGCGGTGTCGGGATCTTCGGTGAGGGATATGATCAGCTGGGTGTCGTCGGCGTAGGAGATGATGTTGAGGTTGTGTTGTTGTGCAACGTGGGCGAGGGGGGCCATGTAGATATTGAACAGTGTCGGGCTGAGGGAGGATCCCTGTGGGACGCCGCAGATGATCTCAGTGGTTTTGGAGCGGAAGGGTGGGAGGCGGACGCTCTGGGTTCTGCCGGAGAGGAAGGATGTGGTCCAGGCCAGGGCCTTCTCTTGGATACCGGCGTCATGGAGGCGTGCTGATAGGGTGCGGTGGCAGACCGTGTCAAAGGCTGCTGATAGGTCCAGGAGGATGAGGGCAGCTGTTTCTCCTTTGTCCATCAGGGTCCGGATGACGTCAGTGGCGGCGATAAGGGCGGTCTCGGTGCTGTGGTTACTGCGAAAACCAGATTGGGACGGGTCCAGGATGTTGTTGACTTCGAGGTAGCGGGTCAGCTGTTTGTTGACAATCTTCTCGGTCACTTTTACCGGGAAAGGGAGCAGGGAGATGGGACGGAAGTTCTTGAGGTCCTTGGGGTCCGCCTTGGGCTTCTTCAGAAGGGCGTTGATCTCGGCGTGCTTCCAGCTTTCTGGGAAGGTTGCTGTCTCGAAGGAACAGTTGATTGTTTTCCGGAGGTGGGGCGCGATGGCTGCGCTGGCTTTGTTGAAGACGTGGTGAGGGCAGGGGTCCGATGGGGATCCGGAGTGGATGGAGTTCATGGTTTTGATGGTGTCTTCGTCGCTGACGCTGGACCAGACGGTCAGGCGACTGGTGCGAGTGGTAGTCGCAGGGGTGGTGGACTCGGTGGTGGGTGAGGGGGGGTAGGGGTTGAAGCTGTCGTGGATGTCGGTGATCTTGCGGTGGAAGAAGGTGGCCAGGGAGTCGCACAGGTCTTGAGATGGCGGGATGTCGTTGGTGATGGAGCTGGGGTTGGAGAGTTCTTTCACGATGCTGAAGAGCTCTTTGGTGTTGTGTGCGTTGTTGTCTAGGCGGTCCTTGAAGGTGGTCTTCTTGGCGGTCCTGATGAGTTGGTGATGTCTGCGGGTGGCACTCTTGAGGGCTGTGTGGTTGTCTGGTGTTCGGTCGTGGAGCCATTTCTTCTCCAGCTTCCGACAGGTGTGCTTGGAGATCCGGAGGTCCTCGGTGAAACAGGCGGCTTTCTTGTTGGTGTGGGTGGTTGTAAAGGTCTTGAGAGGGGCGAGGGTGTTGGCGCAGTCGTTGATCCACTGTGTGAGGTTGGTCGCGGCAGTGTCTGGGTCGGTGGGGTCAGTGGGTGGTCTCAGGGCGAGGGCGGTAGTCAGTTGGTCCCCGGTGACCTTGCCCCAGCAGCAGCGTGGTAGCTGTTGGGTGCGGTGGTGTGTGGTGGGTTTTCTGAAGGTCAAGTGGACGCATCTGTGGTCGGTCCAGTGTGGTTCGGTGGTGTGGTTGAAGGAGACGTGGGGGCTTGCGGAGAAGATGGGGTCAAGCGTGTGTCCAGCGGCGTGAGTGGGTGTCGTTACTAGCTGTTTGAGTCCGAGGTTGGCGAGGTTGTCGATCAGGGCGGTGGAGTTGGCGTCGTTGTTGTTCTCGAGGTGGAAGTTCAGGTCCCCGAGGAGGATGTAGTCCGTGGAAGCGAGGGCGTGGGTGCTGATGAGGTCAGCGATGGTGTCACTGAACAGTGGGCGGGGTCCGGGAGGTCTGTAGATGAGAGTTCCTCTGAGGGTGGTGTTGGGGTCGGTGTGGATCTGGAAGTGCATGTGCTCGGCGGTGGTGAGGGTGTCATCGGTGTTTGTTGAGATTTTGATGGAGTCTTTGTGGATGATGGCGATTCCTCCTCCCACTCCGTTGGTGCGGTCTCTGCGGGAGATCTTGTTGCCCTGTGGGATGGCTATGGCAATGTCTGGTGCTGAGGTGGCGTTCAGCAAGGTCTCCGTCAGGAAGGCAACGTCAGGGGCAGTGGAGTCTAGGAGGTCCCAAAGTTCGATGGCGTGCTTGCGAGCGGAGCGGGTGTTGAGGAGGATGCAGCGGAGGTGGTTGGGTTCTCTGGCTGGTGGTGTGGAGGGTTGGATGCTGGTGAATCTGCAGTTCCGGCAGGTGAAAGGCCCCTGGGTGCGTTTCGTTGTGGCCCGGTAGCAGGGGTGGTCTCGTCTGGTGTTGAGTGCGTGGAGGGTGCTTGCGTCGTAGTGCAGTCTGGCGTTGACGGGGGTGCGGGTTCCAGGGGTTCTGGTGCTGGGTGCGGTCCAGGCGCGGACGGGCGCAGACGGGCTTGCCTTAGGCATGCCTTCGGCCTCCATATGAGGGCAAAGGGAGGGAGGAGCAGCTGGGAGCGGGGCGGCCAATGGGAGTGAAGGGGGCGGGGCAGCAGGGGCTCAGCAGCAAGGGAAAAACCCGGGGAAAAAACCCAGGGGAAAACCCGGGGAAAAAACTGCAGGAAAAGACGGCGGGAGAGGGACAACAGAGCACAGGGGTACAGAAAGCAAAACACAGGGGCACAGAATGGAAAAAACAAGTGGCACAGAAGCACAAGCTCAGGGGAATAGAAAAAAGGGAGCGAGTAGTCAGGCGGCAAAAGTGGCAACGGAGGCTCAACCCACAGGGGGCTGTGTGGCAGATGGGGGGAGCGACCTGCCTGGTGACAGGGTCAAAGGTCGCTCACACAGAACACACAGAAAGAGACAATTTGCCATCAAAAAAGCATATGTCCAGGGCGGTCTACCGTCCAGCACAGATACATCCACCTCCACAAGGCAGATAGTCAAGTACCCTGGTGCAGGGTAGGTAGTGTTAGTGCACGGCTACACATGAGCAACTGGTGCAGGGGACAACAAAGGGTTGCCAAGTAACATGTCACACATAGGGCATTCTTGCTTAGTTGAAATGTTACAGGACACAGCAGCCAATTTAGGAGACATGTTGTGCAATCACACTTACCAACATCATAGGCCCTGAGTGTCACACATTGTCTGCAATGACACATGTCAAAAGGGATGGGACACGGATACAAATGTGCACTACACAACTTATGGTACATACATAATGACTATCAGTGTGGAATCCAAATCAAGTGTTCTAGATCCTTGACCCAAACACAAGATTGTCATGTCCAACAACCTATTGCTAAGGAAAGATCACACAAGGATTGGAACTCACACCAAAACACAAATACACATGAGCCACAACCAGATCCTAATATCAACTGCCATGCTACATGACTTACCTGTTGCAAGCACTTACAAACAATTACTCCTGTAATCTTTTGCAGCAGATTTGGGTTATGGCATACAGCCATGGATAATTACCCTATTCCACAACCCAAGCACAGCAGCAGAGCAAGCATATAATGAGGGACATTGGAGGAGATGGACCATGGTGGAGAGGACATTTGGCATCCTGAAGTCCAGATTCAGGTGCCTGGACATCAACGGAAGCAGCCTCCTATGTGCCCCACAAATGGTCTGCAGGATCATATTGACTTGTGCTATCCTGCACAACATATGTGTACGGATGAACGTACCATTACATGAGCAGGTTGATGACCTGCCTGAGGAGGAGGAGGAGGATGGTGGAGAAGAAAATGAGGGGGAATACTACAACACAGCTGCTGGAATAAGCCGCAGACTGCACATTGTACTGAACTTCTTCACATAATCATCACGTAACTCACCTTGTAAATTTTGTCAATAAACATCTCACTCATTTACACAATGTGGCTTTGGTGTCTTCAGTCTCTTAAACATATACCTCAGTCTAACCTCAGGGAGCATGTCACAAATACAAATCTGAAGAGTGATGAAGCAACATCACATGTGAAGCATAAAAGTGAACTGCTACCATCACACACATCACAATTAGCCTCATCACTTGAATGTGACAACTGAAGGACATTTATAGACCACAACATATTAATTACATCCACATTGCCAACTTGTAAAATAATAGCTCATCACACACAACACCTACATGTCTAAAAATGACCTAACTAAGGGACCCACACTTGAGGCAGTGGATGTCAAAATATGGTGAGACTGTAATGTTTGAACAGACCACTAACACAACTCAGTGTTGAGTTGCAATGGTTGCATGGAGCATGTGTGACAAGCTGGGGACATCATTGGTGACAATGATCAACATAATTAGCCCAGGCATGAGAAGCAATAGGAGAAATGGAGCATACGCAGTATATCCATGGAAATCACTCCTGCCACTGCCATGGGGCCCAATCCTGTCACAGGGTACACATAACCTCACACTTTGTACGGATATGTCTATGGAAAGCACATCAGAATAGATGTGGACATATGCAGCTAGGGCTGCAGGTCTACCACAAAGTAATTGTAATTACAAAGCAAAATGTTATGATTTTCAGCTGTCCATTGTGTTCAATACATTATATGGTTAGGATATAGGCAGAGTGTGTCAATCACAGTATGTAGCAAAGATGTACACATGTCAGACATATGTGTAGTCCACACACAAGTCACCCATATACTCAAGATCAACATATGGAGACATTTGTTGGGTAACATTTGCCAAACAGCACTCGTCAGCTGTCATCAACAATCCCTGAGCTGTGAATGTTGTATGAATTGTGATGCTCTGTAAGGCAACTACACACACCACATAAGTGAACACAAATCACAATCACATACCATGATGCTTGCATAGTACTGACTGCCATACATATGTGGATACACTAGTGTCACACATACAGACATATGCATGATGTGTATACATTTGCATGCTGTTGATTCTGTAACACACACATTGGTGTAACAGATCAATCACACACAAATCACATTGTACAATGGACTATCATGTGTGGCCATACACAAAATGTCATACTGCAGCCCAGCACATACAGTTTTTATGTTGATAGAAGGTGCACACATTAACAAATGTCAAAATCATGCAATCAGGATTAGAGTAAAAAAAAAAAGAAGCTAATGCGTTGAAAATATCCGCAAACGCAAAGTACATGACCCATGGGCCCTTAGCGTGTTTTCCACCTTCGCACCCATTACCATTCTGATTTACTGTTAAATCGACGCATAAGGGTTGTTGGGGAAGTGGTATGTTGTGGTCCTGGGTGCCCCTGCACAGCCCATGCACTTGGCATGGGCAGTGCAGGGTGTCCCATACCTTGGCCCTTTGCCCTTTCCACTGCCTGGTTTGCAGGGCTGAGTGCAGCGTTCCCAGTTACACTCAATGCAGGCCACAACAGGCATTGACTCTATATGATCCATCTATAATGTCTAGTAAGTGCCCCACAGAGCTATCATGTGCAGACATATTACCAGCCGCCATCACAACGTGTGACTCATACTGCCAAGTGCAATGGGTACAATGCACTGGCAAATTTACCAACACCGGGCTTGGCCATGCACCATCCCCCACCCGTTGATGTGGAATTGACTGCCATTATGTGACAACCATACCCCATGTGTTGTATGTGTGTGTTTATTTCCCCATTCCCATGTGTCTGACATGGTTGTGTCCATATAGTTGTTGGCTCAGCCTATGACTGTTGTGACCTACTATTTCCTATCTGTGGTACATCTTTTCTGTAGTGACACATTTCAGTTCAGCCTCAAGATGTGTGGTTGAACAGAACTTCAGTTTAGTTGGTCTGGGTAGTGGCATGTTACCAATGATACTAGTCCAGCCTGCTATTCCCCCAGCATCTGCTGAGTTAATTGCTCTATGCACCCAGGGGACACCCTGACTGCATGATGTAGGGATGGCTGACTCTTATGGATGTATTGTCTAAGTGTGGTGGTGCTACCGGCACATGCCTGGGGCCTGGGTACTGTTCGTACAGTTGCAGTGACAAGTGTGCTGTGAGATGCAGCCCACATTTGTTTGGGCAATGAGGCAAGGCTGGTGCAAAATGTTACAGCAAGCGACACCACTATGTAGTTACCCCAGGAATTGTGTTGACTGACTACCTGGTATCTGGTGTCTTGATGTTAGTGGTGTTGATGTGACTACAGGCAAGGGTATTGTGATGTCACAACCCTTGGCGCAGTGATTATACATGCTATCCATCCCATGTACTGCATTTGCACATGTGGGTATTTAGGTCTGGTGTTCTTATTATGTCCAGGTTGTATATGTTTCAATGGTGCATGGCACTCTCAAGGCATAGGTAAATGGACAAGCTTATGTTGGCATGGTGCAACTTGCTTAATGTGCATTGTATCCCTCTGCGCTCACATCGTGTGAGTCCTATGTGCTTCCCCCTTCTTGACATTTATGCATATATTTCTCCCATGCAATTTACCCTGCATCTGTGGTGTTTCCTGGTGTTCAGCTCTGTCTTGTCCTTGTATCCCTGTGATGATTTCTTCCGGGATGACTGCTGCAACCGTTACCTCCATCTCATCCATGTCCTCCTGCGGTGCTGGACTCCCACCTCCTGTTTGCGCTGCTGCCTTCCTGTTCCGTGCCATTTTTTCCTTGGTCCTTCTCTTGCAGTCTTGCCAGTGTTCTCCTAAACTCTGCCACACTGTTGGTCTTATCCACAATCTGCTACCATATTGCCTCTCTCCTTCCAATTGGCAATTTAGAGGTGACAAAGAGTTGATTTTGATGCTCGTCACCTCTTTCACCAGTATCTCATGCTTCTCCGCCCAGAAACAACACTTCCTCTTTTTCTTCTCTCTCCCCTGGGTCTTGTCTGTGTCCTACAGGCTGGTTCCTGGTTGAATGGGGTCTTCCTGGTGTCTCTCCTGGCTTCTAGGTTACATTTTGGGGCTCCTGTGCATTGTTTGATCCGTTAGCGTCTGTTTTAGATGCTATTGTGGGCAAAAATGGTGCATTTCCATTTTGAGATGTATTTCCATGTCATAAACCGTATTAGAGTAATTTTTCCGCCGATAACATTATTTTTCCTTACAACAAGGTGCATTGGTTAACGGGGCAAAAAAAGACTCTAAACATTTTTTAGCGCCACCCAGTGTCAAAATATACATTTGATGCCCGAGTGGCGTTAAAAAATGGCACTAGTTGTGCTAACCTTTTGACACAAAACTCCATTAGCGCAGTTTTGTGTCAAAAAGTATAAATCAGGGCATTACTTGCCACATTATACTGAGCAAGTGAAGCTCCTGTGTGACTTGATTCCTCACACAATTTTATAAAAAAAACATTGGAAGAGCAGACTCACCTATCTTACATGCTTTGTAAACAAGCCCCTATGTGCCACTGGAAGGCCTCTTTTAGTGATGGTCCAGCAGCTCACACCGCAGTGTTGTATCTACAAGGCCACATAAACCCACCCTGCATGACTTTCACAGCCTCGTAGATGTGGACAGAGGCAATGCAGAGCAAATCACTACGTTGCCTCACCTTGCGATAGGAAGGCATGCCATGGGCATTATGGTGGGTGTTCCGACATGACACCCATGGCATTTGAAACATTCCCAGATTCATGAGATTTTGTAAACCTGGGAATGCATGAAAAGCAGGAAAATACCTCTTCTGATAGGTTTTGTACAGGAAGAAGTCTCTTCCAGCACAAAAACAATCATCTCCCCAACGCAGACAGCCGGGTGCCTGCATTGGCGCATGACAGCCATTGTGTGCCAGAGCTGCGGAAAAGGGCAGGAATGCACTGTATCTAAGAGATATGGTGCACAAATTCCCTTTTCTTTTGATGCAAGGTAGTGCCACTAGAATCCTTGTGGCACTGCACTGTGCTAAAATCTCGTAAATGAAGCCCAAAATATTTACAGACCAGGGACAGTAAAACCAACCTAGTTCTTCGAATTATTCCTAGTCACTCTGGTTTTACCTCTAGTATCTACAATGAGGGACTGACTGTTCCTATTGCTTACAAGTTTCACTTGTATTCTCCAGCTGAAGCATGTTTTGCTTGTATTGAAATGCACTTGCAGCTGTGCAAGTGGAAATCATGAAAGCACAAGAAAAACTCATGGTTGTGGTTTCTCCCATACGAGTACTAAAGGCACGAGAGGCAAGCATTCCTAGTGCTCTCGTGCACACCCGAGATGGGTACAGTGGACCACTTATTCAAGTGTAGTGGATGTAAATATTCAATATGATCCCATTCTTCGTACACAGCCTTTTCTCTAAGATAAACAACACATTCCTACTTCACCAAAAGCCATACCCATTGAATCTTAGCAGAGCATCATCTACATGAATGACTCTGGTCAACCAGTGGTAGGAACAAAATTCAAGTACTCCACAGCCTGCATGACAGTTGAAGGTGTAGTGAACTGCTGGTTGCAAGGATACAATGTTGAGTTGCAACACTGGTGGTCAAATGGAGTCAAAGATTCAAAGGGAAAATCAATTAAAGATAAACAACTCTGGGGACCGGTAGCTGTCTTACAAGATAAGATTCCATAGGTCCATGACAGGCACTCTTTGGACTATCTGTGAGAAGAGGCCTCTTTGTTGACATGGTTTGCCCTCACTTTGTGCCTGATGTATGATGTAGCCTAGAAGCTGAAGTGCCCAGGGCCCCTTCTACCCAGGATGCCTGGGTCAGAGCTCTTTCCTTCAAATGTTATGATGCATTTACATAAATGGCAATACACTTAGCTGCCACTATAAGCCTCTAGTAAATAGTACCTAAGTACCCAGGGCATGTGGTACTAAGGGTAGGTCCCTGAGGGCAGCAGCACTGATTGTGCTACCCTCTAGGGTCATGCATCCAGATGCACCCAATCATACCATTGTAGTCTGAGTGCTCTGGTGCAGTCCAAAAGCACAAACCCAAAACAGAGCACTGTCTGGGTGCCCTGTCCACCGTACACTGCATGAACTATGGGTAAGACACCCCTCTTGCAGGCCTTCCAGTCGTTAGGCAGGGTGCACCATACTTCATGTGAGGGCATGGCTGCATGAGTAATATGCCCCCACTGTGCCCTTGCCAAACCCGAGGCATAGTGAATGAACAGAGCAGCCATTTTAATACATGTGCTGGACACGGATCAATATGGGTTTCACAGCTACATAGAGGCCACTCTGGACGCTGAGTTGTTTGCTATCAAACAACTCAGACTGATAAATACAAACTGGTACCAGTGTTGGATTTATTATAAAATGTATCCAAGAGTCACCTTAGAGGTGCCCCCTGCAAAGGCTAACTACTCTGGCATAATTGCTGATTGGTCCTAATCAGCCTGTCACTTTCAGACAGACGTCTGTACCCCTGGGGTGAGGGCTCTAGCCCTCTGGGATTGAAGACAAAGCTCTTCCTGGGTGGAGGTGCTAACACCCCCTCCCTAGGGAATGTGCACTACCCTGTTGGAAAGCTTTAAATGGCTTACCTCTTTTGAAACGTGACCTCCAGGGCTGCCACTAGCAGCAGAGGGCTGCCCTGTTGCAAACCCCCACTTTTGGAGGGAACAACGGCTGGAAATTCAAACCTGGACAGGAGGAAAGGCCCCATCTAACGTACACCAACCCCAAGGTGTTTAATGCGAGGTTGACTCTCCATTTAATTGCCCTCCATCTTAGATGGAAGGAAAATAATCAATCAGGTGTAGAGATGTGATCTCTGCCCACTGGAAGTGGTCACTTGGTGGGTGCAGCCACTCTAAGGTAGATGACCCATTGGTCACTACCAGGTTCCCCCTAAATGTCCACTAAATACAGCACTTATTGGGCAGCCGTAGACCAAGAACTCAGATCTCAATGGACAAAAGAAGACCAGCACCAGTAAGATTCAAAGCCTGAGAACAGTGGCCCTGCTACAACAAAGAAAAGGCACCAAACCATGCCTGCTGCATCCAGGACCTGACAATTGCTTCAGATAAGCAGCTGGACAACTGGCCACTCTACAAAAACTCCAAAGGACCTCCAGGCTTTGCAAAGTGCCAGTGAACTCCCTCCAGAGTGGAGACACCACTCTAAAGTCTCAAGAAACCATCAAGCCAGTGAGGGTCACTTTACTGACCAGCCACTAACTCTCAAACTGGATGCCTGCAGCTGGGCTAAACTGCATCTTTACAACTACAAGAACTCAGCCTGTCAGTGTCCCAGGTTTGTGGCACTGCAACCTCCAGCTGCCAAACCATGCCAACACCCTACCCATATGGGGCATCAGGAAGGACAGGGCTGAAAAAAGACCATAAGGAAGCCCCAGACTAGGGACTTCAGAAACAAATTGGACCTTCCTCCAGAGTTCCCAGTTGTCCTACAAACGACCCTTGAACTTACCTTCTGCTTCTAAGAGCATCCTTGTGCACAGCTCCTGGATCACTGATTCACTCTGCACCCGGCCACCCTGCACTGAAGAACATGCTGTGCCCTAAGGCTCCCCCACCCCTTACAACCTTGGCACTCCAAAGGGATGGTTTAGGCGCGGCAAGTGGGTACACTTGCCAAATAATCGAAATGGCAGTTTGAAACTGCACTCACAGCCACTGCAGTGGCAGGTCTGAGCCATGTTTACAGGGCTACTATTGTGGGTGGGACAGCCAGTGCTGCAGGCCCACTAGTAGCGTTTGATTTACAGGCCCTGGGCACTTCTAGTGCAATTTATTAGGGACTTACTAGTAAATCAAATACACCAATCATGAAGAAGCTAAAGTACACATATAATTTATACAGGAAACACTTACACTTTAGAACTGGTCAGCAGTGGTAAAATGTCCAGAGTAAACAAAACAGCAAAATAAAAGTCTTGGACACAGAAAAAACCTGGGAAGTAGAGGCAAAAAGTTAGGGGAGACCATGCCAATAATGGCAAGTCTAACAGGTACCCTGATTGAGGGCTTTGGGTTTACAGTGGAAGAGTACCGAATAAGGAAGGCTTGAAAAATCCAGAGCCAAACTTGGATAGACTTTGTGGACTATTCAGTAAAAATGCTGGGTGGCTGGTTAGCTGGTAACAAGCTACACAATTATGATGGACTGTACAACCTATTCATGAAGAAGCATCTGCTAAGTAATTGTTTCAATGATAGGCTACATCAACACCTGGCAGACCTGGGTCCACTTTCCCCTCAAGCGTTGGGGAGGAAGGCAGACTATTGGGTCAACACAAAGGTAACCAAGACTAGCACTGGTGGGAGAGACCAAAGGAAAGAGGCCAAAAAGCCCCCCAAAGGGAAAGATGGGAGCCACAACAAAAATTACAGAGTCTTCTCACTGCCCCCAAACACCTGCACAGGAGGGTGGGTCCAGAGACTTCTCACAATCTAAGAGTGGGTACAAAGGTAGGAACTTTGATACTAACAAGGCTTGGTGTCATGACAACAAAAATTAAGGGCACCAAACTGGAGAGAGCTAGCTGTAAAAACAAAAAGAATGACTCTAGTAGAACCTGCAGTAGATGCAGTTGCTAATCTCCAGTTGGGATCAGAGATGAGCCTAACCATGTCAGTGATCCCACAGAGGCAGCATTAGTCGCTGAGGGTATGGTAGAATTATCCTGTGCTGTCTTGCCAAGTAATATGCAGGAATGCAAAAGCACCCTTTTGTCAAGGTTTGGACTCTTGCTCTGGGCAAGACTGCTGGTTCAAGGATGACAGTACTTATGTTTGTAGGCGACTATGTCTATCCTACAAGTCGCAACTGTAGTCCCAACCCTTCTGGCTCACTAGCAGTACCTCACCAATGACCCAAACAGTCATAGGTGATTTGTGGCAGCCGTTACGAATGGACTCAGAAGTATGACATCTCAGGGAGCATTTTGGTTAAACGGAGATTACCCCTTTCTCACAGATATATCATGTCTCAACCAAACACAGGCAATAACGAAGATGCAGTAATGTTTCCATAGTTTTTATTTAATACATTGTGGTAAATCGCATGGGCTGAAATGATTAGGATAATGAACAATCGAAGAAATAGAACTGTAAAGACGAGAGTCATGATTACGAAGACCCCCACAATCTTGTGTTAGCATGGAAAGACATAAAGGGGGTCATTCTGACCCTGGCGGTCAATGTTAAAGCGGCGGCCAACCCGCCAACAGGCTGGCGGCCCAAAAAATTGAATTCTGACCCAGCACAGGCCGCCGCATTAACACACCGACCGCCACGGCGGTACAAACAAACAGCGCGGCGGTCACCGCCAACAGGCAGGTGGCAGACAATGTACCGCCCACCCTATCACGACTCACCAATCCGCCACCTTTTCCGGGGCGGGAGCCCCGCCGATAAAAACACGGCGGAAACAGACATTTCAAAAGGAAAACGCTTACCTCGACACACTCCACGAGGAATCGGAACAGCATGGAACACGAACTCCACATCCTCCCAGCCATTGCCTTCCTGCTCTTCTTCCAGGATCACGAACCTCGCCGCAGACGACAACGGTGAGTACTGCACCTACGACACAGGGGAGGGGGGAGGAGGAAAGGTTACGGGCACACACATACGCGACACACCCACCCCCACCCTCACCCCCACCGAAATACCTACACACCTATGCAGATAAAAAAGTCAGAGTGATACCCCCAAACCCCCCCCCCAAAAAAGCTAAGACAAAAGGCAATGAATGTAAAATTAGAACTATATTATTGCAACAATAAAGTATAGCGATCTTAGCAATATATGAAGAATTAATACACATCTAGAACTATATCCATACAAGTAGCAAAAGTCCGGCCCAGTCTTCCAAAGTCCAAATGTCCGTGGGCCAATGTGCAGCAACACATGGGCAATACCCACACACGAGAACGTGTCCATTGGAGAGAACACTGCTGGGGCATCACAAAAAGATAAAACAGGCACCTCAGGGAGAAGGGAAGGGGGGGCACCTCAGCCACATGAGTCCACAACGCCAGATCCACGAAGGGCCTCCATGCCCACTGTGCCATCCTGGGGAGTGCAAAGCCACAGTCTCACAAGTCTCTACAGTGGGTGGGTTGCCCACTGTGCCATCCTGGGGAGTGCAAAGCCACAGTCTCACAAGTCTCTACAGTGGGTGGGTTGCCCACTGTGCCATCCTGGGGAGTGCAAAGCCACAGTCTCACAAGTCTCTACAGTGGGTGGCTTGCCCACTGTGCCATCCTGGGGAGTGCAAAGCCACAGTCTCACAAGTCTCTACAGTGGGTGGCTTGCCCACTGTGCCATCCTGGGGAGTGCAAAGCCACAGTCTCTCAAGTCTCTAAAGTGGGTGGGTTGCCCACTGTGCCATCCTGGGGAGTGCAAAGCCACAGTCTCACAAGTCTCTACAGTGGGTGGGTTGCCCACTGTTACATCCTGGGGAGTGCAAAGCCACAGTCCATCAGGTGGAATACAGAGACCACTGGTCATGGAGGAGGCATGGTGGGAAGAGTGTGTCGTGAAGGCCTGCCCGACACAGAACCGGGACTGCCAATGGGCCAGCGGTGCTTGACAGGAAGGGCCCAGCGGAGCGGTGCTTGAGACGGCGGTGCCCAGTTCAGTGGTGCATGAGACGGCGGTGCCCTGTTCAGCGGTGCTTGAGACGGCGGTGCCCAGTGCAGCGGTGCTTGAGTGAAAGGGCCCAGTTCAGCGGTGCTTGAGTGAAAGGGCCCAGTTCAGCAGTGCATGAGACGGCGGTGCCCTGTTCAGCGGTGCTTGAGACGGCGGTGCCCAGTGCGGCAGTGCTTGAGTGAAAGGGCCCAGTTCAGCGGTGCTTAAGTGAAAGGGTCCAGTTCAGCGGTGCATGAGACAGCGGTGCCCTGTTCAGCGGTGCTTGAGACGGAGGTGCCCAGTGCAGCGGTGCTTGAGTGAAAGGGCCCAGGTAAGCGGTGCTTGAGTGAAAGGGCCCAGTTCAGCGGTGCATGAGACGGCGGTGCCCTGTTCAGCGGTGCTTGAGACGGCGGTGCCCAGTGCAGCGGTGCTTGAGTGAAAGGGCCCTGTTCAGCGGTGCTTCTCACGGCGGGGCCCTGTTCAGCTGTGCCTGTCTTGGCGGGCCCCTGTTCAGCGGTGCTTCTCACGGCAGGGCCCTGTTCAGCGGTGCCTGTCTTGGCGGGCCCCTGTTCAGCGGTGCTTCTCACGGCGGGGCCCTGTTCAGCAGTGCTTCTCACGGCGGGGCCCTGTTCAGCGGTGCCTGACTTGGCGGGCCCCTGTTCAGCGGTGCTTCTCACAGCGGGCCCCTGTTCAGCGGTGCTTCTCACGGCGGTGCCCTGTTCAGCGGTGCTTCTCACGGCGGGGCCCTGTTCAGCGGTGCCTGTCTTGTGTTTCCAGTGAACCACACCTGGCCAATACTTGCCACTCAGTCTGCATCGGACCTTTCCGTTGCGGGTCATCCTGTGATGGAGCCCTGGGGCCCTGGGTCTCCTCCGATACCCCCGGAATGGGGCTGGTGGGGCCCTCATGGCCAGGTCGGCTGCTCCCTGCCTTTTGCTCCTCGCTACCCTTGCCCTCCTTGGCAGACTGTCCGTGGCCCTTGGCTCCCTTACCCGATGTGGCAGGTGACGGTGCAAGGCTACCCTCCTTGGGGGCAGGCGTATCAGGCCTGTCGCGCCTGCCCTTGAGTTTTTTGCTCCTCTTCCCAGGGGGGAGGGCTGGCTGTGCCTTTGCTGCTGGACGATGTCCCAGACCAAGGAAAGGGCGGACTCCAAAAACCAGGCACGACGTTCTTGGGAGTTGCTGGGCTGGTGGTGGCTGAGGTGTTTGTGGAACTCTTACGGGACGGAGGGGGTGGGTCAGGTGAGGAAAAGAGGTCAAGTTTAGAGAGGAAAAATTTCTTTGGAGCCATGGGAAGGGTAGCTGGAGTGGGTATGGGAGTGGAGGAAGAGGATGTGGTTGTAGGAGAGTCAAGTGTGCTGTCTTTGGGTGCAGGTGATTGGGCTGGAGGCTGACGTGAGGTGGATGGCTGTTGTTTGGGTACCTGCCTGCGTTTGTGTGCTTGGGAAGCGGGGGTGACAGACACACTGGGAGAGGACACAGGGGACGTGTACATGGCAGTGGGGGTGGTGACTGCACGTGTGCGGACTGGTCTGGAGGGTGTGCTGGTGATGGGTGCAATGGCTGATGGTGGTGTGCTTGCAGATGTGTGTGGAGACGTCACAGGGAGGGAGGAGGGAGACGAGGAGGTGGGGGACACAGAGGAGGTAGTGACTGTTGGCATGTCTGCACCTGGATGTTGCTTGGGTGAATGCTTGTGTGTTCTGTGGTGCTTATGTTTTGATGAGCTGCCCTTGGGTGTTGAGGTGTGTGCAGGCTGGTCTGTAGGTGTGGATGGGAAAGGCAGAGGAACAGGGGAGTGGGACTGGGTGGAGGGAGTCAGAAGAGGGAGGCTGGAGACAGGGATAATCGCTGCCGTCAGTGCTGAGGCCAGAGCGTTGAACGATCGTTGATGGGCAGCCTGACCCGAATGAAGGCCCTCCAGGTATGCATTGCTTTGATGCACCTCCCTCTCCACACCCTGGATGACATTCAAAAGGGTAAACTGCCCAACAATGATGGTCCTCAGGAGGTCAATGACCTCCTCACTGAGGGCATCAGGGGTGACTGGGGCAGGGCCTGAGGTGCCTGGGGCGAAGGAGATGGCCGGCTTCCTGGCCTTGCGGGCACGGGCCGAAGGCCAAGGGGCTGCTGGGAGGGCAGAGCTGGTGCGCTGGGTGGCGGCTGTACCTGTAGGATCGGTGGGCATGGATGTTGCCGCCACCGCAAGGGAGCTCCCTTCCGAGGACGTGTCGGTGTCGCTGACGTCTCCACGGGTCCCCGTGGTGGAGCCCCCCTCGCCCTCCGTCTCACTGGTCATGGCAGAGTCCGTTGCATGGCCCTCCGGGGCCATGTGAGATGCAGCTCCCTCTTGCGCCGATGCCACTTCTCCTCCGCCTGATGATGCTAATGCACACATTCACAGAAAAACAAAGAAAATGGGGGGGGTGGAAAATATAAAGACAAGTTGAGTGCATGCTTTGGGGACACCGTTGGCGGAGAGGACAGACACAGAAGCCCCCTGCACTACGCTGCGCACTTGGGGTACACTACTCATTCACTGGGACATGCCCTACAAGCCTATGGGCGACAACTGCCCACACAGTATACACTGGTCCATGAATCGCGTCACTAGGCACCCTACAGAGGTGGGGGGCGGGGGCACAGGGCCATACCTCATGGATGGGCCTATCCTACAGAAATCGCCTTGGCCTAGGGATACCCACAGCCCTCCTCCCCCACCCAGGCACCTCCACTGCGCGCAAAATAGCTGAATGTGCTTGTACTCACCCCCTTGTGTCTGCTGTGATGTCCTCAAGCGCCCATCTAAATCGGGGTAGGCCACAGCCAGGATCCGGGACATCAGGGGGGTCAAGGTACGACTGGCACCCCTCCTAGGTTGGGAGGCCATCCCCAGCAGTGCCTCCGCGGTCTTCCTGCTCCCGCGGCGGATGTCCTCCCACCTCTTGCGGCAGTGGGTGCCCCTTCTGTTGTGGACCCCCAGGGCCCGGACGTCCTTGGCAATGGCACGCCAAATGTCGATCTTCTGATGGGCGCTGACCTATGTGACATGTACAGGGGGGAAGAGAAACATCATCACTTTTCTGCATTCTCGATGTGAGTGGCCCCACCCTCCACAACCTTGCCATGTGGCACATGCTCTCATCTGTTGTTCCATGCATTCGTCATTCGCTGCCCTCCCCTCCATCGTACATCCTCCCCACTCAACCCAGGCATTGGGCACTATGCATTGCCCCCCGTGTACTCACCTGTTGGTCTGGAGGCCCGTAGAGTAGCGCATACTGGGGGAGGACCCCGTCCACGAGCTTCTCCAACTCCTCGGAACTGAAGGCGGGGGCCCTTTCCCCAGTCGCAGCAGCCATTGTCACTTCCAGACCGAGGTCACAGCAGCACTTGCAGTATAGGTCCTCTCCTGTGGATGCTCAGGTCTCGTGTGATTAAGCATAGAGAAAATGGCGGTTACGGCCGCGGCGGTGCGTACCGCGGCGGTGCGTACCGCGACCGCCGGCGCTCACCGCCATTGGCTCCTGAAACCCATAGGGTTCAATGTTGTCCAATGCGGCTCTGCGCCGCGGACTGCGACCGCCTACCGCCACGGTGTGCCACGCCAGCGCAATGACCTCACTTCACATTGTCACACTTCACAGGTCAGGCAGCCGCCATTTCAAGGGCCCACATGGCTTAATTCCTACTGCGTCACACATGGCTAGGCCTTGCACCGACATTCATACTAGCCATTCAATCCCGAGAGATTCGTGTACTATGCATGCTGTGGGCACTTACCTGTGGGTTGCTTGACTCCGTGCTCCATGTTGTCCTTCCTAGGCACCGTCCGCTGGGACTTGCGAGGAGACGGAGGAATCTTCCCGTGTACAGACCGCTGGTGGACCTGTCGACAATGGAAGAAAGACACGTCATACTCACCTACAGACTCAACCGTGCCACTATACAGGAACTGTGTGCCCAGCTGGAGCCAGACCTGATGTCACCCATCCGCCAACCCACAGGGATTCCGCCTCTAGTGCAGGTGCTGTCAGTACTGCATTTTTTTGCCAGTGGATCATTTCAAACTACAGTGGCCATTTCATCTGGGATGTCTCAGCCTATGTTTTCAAAGGTGTTGTCCAGAGTGTTGTCTGCCCTGATGAAATACATGCGGAGCTACATCATTTTCCCTGAGGTGGGTGACTTGCCTACAGTGAAGGGTGATTTCTATGCCCTTGGACACATTCCCAATATCATTGGTGCCATTGATGGTACCCATGTGGCTTTGGTTCCCCCAAAAGACAATGAACAGGTGTACAGGAACCGAAAAAATTATCATTCGATGAATGTCCAGGTGGTCTGTTTGGCTGACCAGTACATCTCCCATTTAAATGCCAAGTTCCCAGGGTCAGTGCATGACGCGTACATCATGCGAAATAGCAGCATCCCTTATGTGATGGAACAGCTACAGAGACACCGTGTGTGGCTAATTGGTGACTCTGGTTACCCCAACCTGCCTTGGCTATTGACCCCAGTGAGGAATCCGAGGACCAGGGCAGAGGAACGGTACAATGAGGCCCATGGGCGTACTAGGAGGGTGATTGAGCGGACCTTCGGCCTCCTGAAGGCCAGGTTTAGGTGCCTGCATATGACTGGTGGATCCCAATGTACTCACCAAAGAAGGTGTGTCATATCATCGTGGCCTGCTGCATGCTTCACAACCTGGCTTTGCGACGCCAGGTGCCTTTCCTGCAGGAGGATGGTCCAGATGGTGGTGTTGTGGCCGCTGTGGAGCCTGCGGAGAGTGAAGAGGAGGAAGACGAAGAGGACGACACAGACAACAGGGACAGAGTGATACTGCAGTATTTCCAGTGACACACAGGTAAGAATCTACTCCTGCATTGTATTATATCTGTAACTGTAGAGGCTCTCTACTGTCTGACCTTTCACCCCAATGTATGGTAATTTAGTTGTGTATTTCACTTCCTATTTCAGTGATCTGATCCCCACGGAGTGCCCTCTGGTTTTTTTCCCCATGGACTACCGCTGTGTGACACTGGTATGTTGTCATCACAATGTTAATAGAAATGTTTTGTTGGTTATCTCGAATACATTTGGTTTAAAAAAATAGATAGTGGAATCCAGTTAGTTTTTGTGCAATAATTGTGTTTATTGAAGTTGAAAAATAGGTGTATAGTTCAAAAAGGGTGATGGGTGATGGTGGAGGCATGTCCATGGCAGTGTCCAGACTGTCGTTCCTACAGGTCCATTGTCCATATGCCTGTGGAAGGTGGAGCAGGGGCAGTTCAAGGTTGGACAGGGTGAACAAGTGGGACAGTGGGATGACATCCGGGGGATTCCGTGCATGGCGGGGGTCTTGACATCCTACTCTGTCTTCTTCCCAGATCTCAGGCCTTTCTTGCAGGGTGGTTCTTGTTCTGCAGGGGGTGGGGTCCGGGTGGGCCGTTGCTGTTGTGTCGGGCATCCTGACCACTAGCGCCGGCGGAGGTGGTGGGCTGTTCTTCCTCCATGCTAGTGGCAGGGGCCCTTTGGGGGGCCACATGGTCCCGCAAAGTAGTGACAATCTGGTTGAGTGCCACCACCATTGTACCCATTGCGGAACTGATGCTGCGCAGTTCTTCCCGGAACCCCATATTCTGTTGCTCATGCAGAAGCAGGATCTCCTGCAACCTGGCCAGGACCGTCGCCATCGTCTCTTGGGAGTGGTGGTACGCTCCCATGATGGTGGTGAGGGCCTCTTGGACAGTGGGTTCCCTAGGCCTGTCCTCCCTCTGTCGCACAGCTGCCCTCCCAGTTCCCCTTTGTTCCTGGGCCTCTGTCCCCTGGACGGTGTGCCCACTACCACTGCCCCCAGGTCCCTGTTGTTGTTGGGGTTGTGGGTTACCCTGGGTGCCCTGTACTGGTAGACACACCGCTGCTTGACCTGTCCTGGAGACAGAAGCATGGGCCCGCTGGGTGGGTGCTGTGCTGGTGTTTCCAGAGGGGGGTAGGTCTGCTGTGGCCTGTGGCTGACTGAGGGTAACCGACTGTCCAGAGGTCCCCGATGGTCTGGGCTGGTCATCAGGTTCTAGGTCGACTGAGCTGCTGTCATCACTGGGGGCCTGTTCTGGGGGTGGGATGGACAAATCTGGACCCTCCTGGCCGGTGTGTTGGCGTTCGGGCCCTGCAGGGGTAAAAGAGTATGGTTATTGCTTTTGTGTGTGCCATGGCGTGCGATTTGTGGGTGCCCTTGTCCCCCAGTGCTGGCAGTCCCTTGTGGGGGGAGTTGTGAGGGTGGTTTGGGGGGGGATGGGTATGTGCAGTGGTCATGCTTAGGTGATGGGTGTCCATGGTTTGTGTTGGCATTCAGGGGTTGGTGTTGGGTTGGGTGGGTTGTGCTGGTGAGACATTAACAGGGAGGATGTGTGCTGGGGGGTTGGGGGTGAGGGTGGGGGTGTGGGTTGGCATGCTGGTGGGTGGGGGGGGGTGAAGTAGTTGAGATTAGACTTACCAGAGTCCATTCCTCCGCCTACTCCAGCGAGGCCCTCAGGATGCAGGATGTTAAAGACCTCTTGCTCCCATGCTGTGAATTCGGGTGGAGTGGGTGGGGGTCCACCGGCAGTCTTCTGCACAGCGATGTTGTGTCTTGACACCATCGACCGCACCTTCCCCCGTAGGTCATTCCAGCGCTTCCGGATGTCTTCCCGATTTCTGGGATGCTGTCCCACAGCGTTGACCCTGTCGACGATCCCTTGCCATAGCTCCGCCTTCCTGGCTATTGTGGTGTGCTGCACCTGTGTGGCGAAGAGCTGGGGCTCTACCCTCATTATTTCCTCCACCATGACCCTGAGTTCTTGGTCCGAGAACCTGGGGTGTCTTTGGGGTGCCATGGGGTGGTGTGGATGAGGTGTGGGGTGGTGTTTGTGGTGATGAGTGTGGTGGTGTGTGGTGTTTTGTGCGTAGATGTGGTGTGGGTGATGATGTTGGGTTCCTGTGTGTGTTGTGCTTTGCGTTCCCTGTACTCTCTCTGTGTGTATTGCGCCTTGTCTCTGAATTTCGATTTGTGGGGGTTTGTGGGTGTTGTGGGTTTGTGTTTTATATAGTGATGGGTGTGTGGGTGTGTTGTTTGCATGTGTATCAGGTGTGTGTATTTCGAATTGTCCAATGTCGTTGTGTTTTGTAAATGTGTGTGTATTTTGAGCGCAGCGGTGTGTACCGCCTATAGAATACCGCGGTTGAAAGACCGCCGCGTGGATTCGTGGGTTGTAATGGCATGGGCGTGTTTGTGTTGGCGTGACGGTGGAGGTTTGGTCATCTCCAGTTTATCGTTGACCGCTGATGAGGTGGGCTTCAGTGGATGTCGGTTTTTTGGCGGTTTGGCAGTTGTGGGTCAGAATGACCGTGGCGGTTTACCGCGGCGGTATAATGGCGGTCTTCTGACCGGCGGTAAGAGCCTTTTACCGCTGAGGTCAGAATGACCCCCAAAGTGTATAATACGTCCCAATATCCTATCGTGATAGGCCTAACCTCCTACCTAAAGGAGAGCTTGGTATGTTAAACCTAATCTGGCAATGCCATGACCCTGGAAGGAGCCCCTAACCCTGGTTACATTGAAATGAGGTCTCAAGCTCAGACTTCGGAAGAGCACAAAGTCTAGGTCAGCGTCAAGGTGACGTGCAGCATCGATAGCAGCGATGGTATCTGGTCGGAATCCCTCTGATTATCTGTCTAAAGTGTAATGTATTTATACAGATCTACTTGGACCCCTGATGGAGGTTGTTCCAAAACAATAGATACCACCGCATGCTTGGGACGGTAATTTCTAATGTGAGCACCTACAGTTTGTTTGTCTTTGTCACATGAGTTGACGCCTTAGTGCGGTGACACTGATAACATAACTCTAAACAAAAGGGGTCTAACTATAAACAAGGCAGCCATCTTAGAAGAATTAATTAAATAAATGGTCTAAGACAGAGCAAGCTGAGTAGGTTAAACGTCACTAGGTGACGGGGCCACGAGTCTGCAAGCCAAAGGCTAAACTAACTCCTGTTATCCCATTAAAACGAACTAGGATTTACTACACTTTGATTAATGGGGAGAAAGTAGAAGCATTGAGGGACACAGGAGCTAGTGTTACCATGGTGGCCCAGCACTTGGTCCACTCAAATCAGTTCCTGGTAGGGAAGTCTTATCCTGTCACCTATACTGACAATGAGGCTAAGTTCCATGCCATGGCCATGATAACCTTTCAATAGGGGGGAGTAGTAGGGCAAAAAAGAAGTAGTTTTGTCTTCATCCATTCCACTTTATTGCCTGATTGGAAATTATTTGGGGCTGTCCCAAGGGCTCAAGTAGAACTGAGGATCCATGCAGCAGTACTAGGGATCCCAGAATGGGCATGTGTCAAGAGAAGGGCACAAAGCAAACTTCAGAGAGAAAACAGAGGGCTGGATCCTGAGAAAGTGGACCAGCCTCTGAAGAGAAAAGGCAGGAAGACTGGGAAACCATGTTCAAAACAGATCCCAAATCAGGACCCCTCACCTCAGAAAGAGGATTCCAGCTTATTGGAGGAAACTGAGCCTGAATAGCTTGGACCTTACCACCCAGAACACTTGGGCCCAGGGGACCCCCCCCCCAAAGAAGATCTGAGCCAGGGGCACTAGACCTGACCCACTCTTGATGGCCTGAGGCAGCAAGCTGCACAGGAAGGGTCAGGAAGGGTCAGGAAGTGTCAGTGGTATCCACAGGATTCATAGGGAGGAGGGGCTCCTGTACACTGAGCCCAGAGACCGCAAGCCTGGTGCAACCAGGAGGGTGGTAAAACTTCAGCAGTTCAGAGAATTTCTCCTCACTAGCTCATGACATTGCCCTAAATGGGCATCTGGGCCAAAATAAAACTTGGAGTAGGTTAGTTAACCACTTTTATTGGTCAGGAATGTCCCAAAAAGTGAAGGAATTTTGTCAGTCCTGCACTACCTGCCAAGCCAGGTGGACACCTAAAGGCCCTCTCAATGTCACTACCGGTGGTTGGGGTACCCTTTGAATGAGTAGGGTCAACATAGTAGGCCCCCTTGATCCTCAAACAGCTCCAGGGCACACATACCTACTAGTGGTAGTGGATCATGCCACTAGATATCCTGAGGCTATACCCCTTCGTAGCATTACTGCACCTGCAGTTGTAAAAGCTCTCCTGGGTATTTTTACCTGGGTAGGGTTTCCTAAGGAGGTAGTATCAGACAGGGCTTCATACTTCATGTCTGCATATTTAAAACACATGTAGAAGGAATGTCGGATGACTTTTAAGTTTACCACCCCATGACATCCCCAAACAAATGGGCTGATATAAGATTTAACCAGACCCTAAAAGGGATGATTGAGGACTCCCTAAAAAGCTCAGAAGAAGATGGGATGTCCTGCTTCATTGCCTGCTGTTTGCCTACAGGGAAGTGCAACAAAAGGGAGTAGGTTTCTTTCTATTTGAAATTTTGTTTGGGCATCCTGTTAGGGGACCACTAAGTCTTGTTAGGGAATGCTGGGAGAAGCCTCGCAAAGAGACCAAGCAAGATATTGTAGACTATGGCGGTCATTACAACCCTGGAGGTCCAAGACTGCCAAGGCTGTTTCAACAGAAGCACCGCCAACAGGCTGGCGGTGCTTCCAAGGTCATTACGACCGCCGGGGCTGGCGGTTTCCCGACACATTTGCCCCAGCAGTGATAATCCTTGCAGCGCTGCCCTGGGGATTACGAGTCCCCGACCGCCAGCGTTTTCCTGGCGGTTTGAACCACCAGGAAAAGGCTGGCGGTACGGGGAGTTGCGGAGCCCCCTGACAGGGCCCCATGCAGCTTTTCACTGTCTGCATAGCAGACAGTGAAAAGCCCAACGGGTGCAACTGCACCTGTCGCACGGCCACAACACCGCCGGCTCCATTTGGAGCTGGCTCCTGTGTTGCAGCCGAGATCCCCGCTGGGCCGGCGGCCGGAAACCAGTTTTCCGCCTGCCGGCCCAGCGGGGATCTCAAAATGACCGTGGCGGGAGTGTGGCTGCATTGGTGGCCGCCCGGCCGTCAGGTCTTGGCAGGCGGCTGATACCGCCCGCCAAGGTCCTAATGAGGGCCTATGTGCTTGGCCTCTGATTCAGAATGGCTGAGTACATGGAGAAAGCCAGCAAACATCTTCAGGCCAGCCAGGAGCTGCACAAGCTCTACTATGACCATAAAGCTGCTAAGTTTGAGTTCCAACCAGGGCAGAAAGTTAGGTTAATGGACCCTGTTTCTCCAAAGGCCCTCAGGACAAATGGTCTAGGCTCTATCCCATACTTGAAAGAAAAGGGGAGGTCAATTATCTTCTTGACCTAGGCAGTTGAAAAAAAAAAAATAATAATTATACATGTCAACCGCCTAAAACCCTACTGTGATAGAGCTGACATGACCATGCTCATGGTTACAGATGAGGAACAAGAGGATGAGAGTGAGTCTCTCCCTGATCTCCTCTTCAGCAACCCACAAGATGGTCTTGTGGATGGAGTTGTCTTGCTAGACACCCTTACAGAACAGCAGCAAACTGATTGAAGGCAAGTCCTCAACCAGAATGCTGAGTTATTCTCTCTGACCCCTGGAAAGATAAACTGGTGTACTAATGATGGGGACACAGGTGACAGCTTGCCTGTCGAGAAAAAGATATACAGACAGTCAGATCATGTTAGGGACAGCATTGAGGCAGAAGTTAAAACAATGCTGGATTTGGATGTCATTGAACCCTCAGAGAGCCCATGGGCTAGCCCAGTAGTTTTAGTCCCCAAGCCTCACTCCAACAGAAAAAGGAAATTTGTTTTTGTGTGGATTACAGAGCCCTCAATACTGTAACAAAAAGTGATGTCACCCAATCCCAAGAACTGGTGAGTTCATAGACAGACTAGGGGCAGCAAAATATCTGAGTATCTTTGATTTAACCTCTGGATACTGGCAGAATGGTCTGACACCAGGAGCAAAAGAGAGGTCAGCACTTTTCACTCCCAGTGGGCATTATCAGTTCAAAGTTATGCCCTTTGGAATAAAGAATTCACCTGCCATCTTCCAGAGGTTAGTGAACCAAGTCCTTGCTGGACTGGAAACATTTAGTGCAGCTCATCTGGATAACATAACTGTTTGTAGTTCCACATGGCAGGATCACCTGATCCACCTAACCTCACTATCAATGCCAGTAAGTGCCAGAGAGGGCAAGGGAAAGTTATTTACCTGGGTCACCTGGTTGGTAGAGGCCAAATACAACCCCTTGAACCCAAGACCCAGACCATTCTGGCTTGGGAAGCACCCACAACCCTGACAAAGGTCAGGGCTTTCCTTGGTTTGACTGGATGTTACAGGAGAATTGCTAAAGATTATGGTACCATAGTCTAACAGAACTAACAGCCAAGAAAATGCCCAAAAAGGTTAACTGGACAGTGAGTTGTCGAAGTGTCTTTAACACTCTGAAGAATGCTATGTGCTCTGCTCCAATCCCACACTCACCAGTTTACTCCAAGCAATTCATACTCCAAACAAATGCTTCTGGTTTGGAGATAGGAGCAGTCCTTTCCCAGCAAAGGGATTATGGACATGGCGAGCCAGTTGCTTTTGTAAGCAGGAAACTATTCCAAAGGGAAAAAAGATGGAGTGCCATTGAGAGGGAAGCCTTTGCTGTGGTGTAAGCCCTGAGGAAGCTGAGGCCATACTTGTTTGGATCTCACTTCATGGTTCAGACCTACAACAGGCTTCTCAGATGAAGGGAGGAATCCCAAACTGCTTAGGTGATAAAATGTTCCTGCAGTGAATGGACTTTCAAGTGGAACACAGACCTGGGACTGCCCACGCCAATGCAGATGGCATATCCAGGTTCTTCCACTTAGATGATGAAGACTTACTATGGAAAGGGTAGTCTCATCATCTTTCATTTGGGGGGGGGGTAGTGTGAGACGAGGCCTCTTTTTTGACATGGTTAGGCAATATTTTCTGCGTGATGCATGATATAGCCGAGAAGTTGTAGTCCCCAGGGCCCCTGCTAGTCAGGTTCCCTGGGTCAGAGATTTTTCCCTAAACTCTTGTGATGCATTGACACAATTGGCAATACCATTAGTTGCCACCATAAGCCCCTAGTAAATGGTAACTAGGTACCTAGGGCATGGGGTACTAAGTGTAGGACCATGATGGCAACAGCAGTGATTGTGCCACCCTCTAGGGCCATGCATCCAGTTGCCCCCCAGTCATACCATTGAAGGCTGAGTGCTCTGGCCAACAAACAAAAAAAAAAATATGGCACACTGCCTGGGTGCCCTGTCCACTATACACTGCATACATTATGGTTATGACACCTCTCTGGCAGAACTTCCAGCCCTAAGGGAGGGTGCACCATACTGCAGGTGAGGGCATAGCTGCATGAGCAAAATGCCCTCACGGTGCCCTTGCCAAACCTGGGGCATACTGAGTGAACAGAGCAGCCATTTTAATACATGTGCTGGACACTGGCCAATACGAGTTTCACAGCTACATGATGGCCACTCTGACCCCTGGGTTGTTTGGTATCAAACAACTCAGAATGATAAATTCAAACTAGTACCAGTGTTTGATGTACTGTAAAATGTACCCAAGGGTCACCTTAGAGGGGCACCCTGTGAAAGCTAATTACCCTGGCATAGTTGCTGACCGGTCCTAACCAACCTGCCACTTCCAGACACAAGTTGGTAGCCCTGGGGTTGGGGCTTTAGCCCTCTGGGATACAAGACAAACACCTTCCAGGGTGGAGGTGCTAACACCTCCTACCTCAGAATGTGCACACACCTGTTGGTGAGCTATAAATGGTTACTGCCTTTGAAAATCGACCTCCAGACATGCTACCAGCAGCAGAGGGCGCCTTGTTGTAAACCCCCGCTTTTGGCGGGAGCACTGGTAGGAAATTTTAACCTTTGTCAGGAGGAGTGGCCCTACCTAGCATGCACCACCCCCAAGGTTTTGCATGCAAGGGGGACTCTCCATTTCATTTTCCTTCTTAAATGGAAGGGAAATAGCTAATCAGGTGTAGAGATGTGACCTCTGCCCACTGCAAGTGTTCACTTAGTTGGTGTAGCCACTGTAAGGTAGATGACCCATTGGTCACTGTCAGGTTCCCCTTAAAACACCCACTAAATACAGTATTTAGTGGACAGCCCTAGACCAAGAATTCAGTTTTCAAAGGACAAACTAAGACCAGCACCAAGAAGATCTGAAGCCTGAGAACTGTGGACCTGCTGCAACAAAGAAAAGGCACCAAACCCTCGCTGCTGCACCCAGGACCCGACAATCACCGCTGAGGAGCTGCTGGACAACTGGACAACCAGACACTCTACAAAAACCCCAGAGGGCCTCCAGGCTTCACAAAGCACCAGAGAACTCCCTCCAGAGTGGAGGAAACACACTAAAGTCTCAAGAAACCATGAGGCCAATGAGGGTCACTTCACTGACCAGCCACTGACTCCCAAAACGGACACTGCAGCTGGACCAACCATCATTCTGACAAATACAAGGACAATCCCTGTCAGTGTGCCAAGTTTGATGGCACTGTAACCTCCAGCGGCCAAAGAGTGCCAATACCTGTGGTACTGGTCAGCCCATGTTGGACATCAGGAAGAGCAGCCTCCCCTGAGGCTTGTGCACAGCCTCTGAATCACTGATTCACTCTGCACCCAGCCTCCCTGTGCCCTGCACTGAAGAACATACTGTGCCCTAAGTGTCCCCCACCCCTTGCGACCTCAATACTACAAGGGGACCCCTAAGGTACACCTTTAAACTTACATGTGCAGTGCTTTTCCAATGGGTCCCTCAAAGTGGCCCTGCACCATCTCCAGAGACTTTTCCTGCTGCTCCTGCTGGGATCAGGAGCTGCCCGAACTTCTCCAGCTGGCATAGTGTGCCCTCCAACGACCTCAACCAACCTGCAAAAGAAGAACTTGGTAAACCCACTGTGTGATTTTATATGTATTTTTAAAGGTCATCCACCATTGAGTCCTATGGTGCGTAATTACCTGATAATATGTTCAGGTTTGAAATAACATTTTTTTTTTTTTTTTTTTTTTTAAACCAAGAAATTCATATTATATGTATATATATATATCGAAATACAAACCAAAAAAGTTTATACCATCAAACACATAACACATACTAATGTTGAGGTGTTGCATAATTAAAATGTGTTTATAAATACACACCATAATTTCCTATCCAATTAAAAATAAACAGAAACTTCATTACAATCACTACACTTCACTCAGGAACTAAACAGGACATTTAAGCCCACATTTAAAAAAAATTAAGTTACTCCTAATTAAAATACCATTATAAACATGTACCTTTTCCTCTGGTGAGCATTGCGGATTGAGGTCCTCTGCTGTGAATTTAGGGGTACCGTGATCTATTTTTCCAGGCACTGTGGCTCCCAGAGGTGAAAAACAGCAGAGATAGTAGAAGAAGTGTTGTTGGCTGCAGTGTTAGGAGGAAAGTGAGTTTTTTTCTGATATGCTGCGTACATGTATGACATGACAGAGACAGACACATCCACTGGCTTTCGTATGTTAGTGTAACACATGGTTGCCTATGGCTCTGTCTGTCATGTATTTTAAGCTCACTATGCAGTCAACTTCCTCCAATGGCCGTCTGATTGCAAAAATCCTGACGGCAAGGTCAGGTGCCCACTATTTTAGATTGTGAAACAGTGTATTTGTGAATGTTAAGTGCATCACTACCACTCAAAATGGAGGCTAATTTGTTTGCATCTTTAAAATGCAAACATTAGTCTTTTTTATATAAGAATAGTATTATGTAGTGCATTACTGTGGTGAAATATGATAGTTGTGTGATGATTTTGTTCATACTACCGTTGACGTAATTTTTGAGAAAAAATAAATAAATAATGTGCAACTAATACATACAAAATGTATTAGTTGCACATTATTTTAAAAAATAATAGACTTTCAAAAAAAGTTATTTAAAATAACAAAACCTATAAAAATGTTTTGTGCGGATATGTTACAAAAACAATTAGATTTCTAAAAAGACATGAGATTTGTTTTAAATATCAAAGAAATGTTTGCATATTTAAATAAATATTTTTTGTCTCAAATACATACATATAAAAAGAGTGAGAGATAGAAGACGACAGCCTCAATTTTTTGGACCATTTCCAGACATTGCAACCATTAAAGCATGTGATATTATCAAAAAATTCAGGTTGAATAGACAAATTATACTTGATTAATGTCCTCAGCTGGAGCTAGATCTTCTGCCTCATAATAGAAATACAACATCAATAACACCAATAGTGAAAAGCATGGCAGTACTCTTTTGTGGCTGCAGGATCTTTACAATACATTGTGGCAGTATCTGGTGGCATGTCAGTCACAACCAACTTTCAGTGTTGTGCTACAAGAAGTTCTTTCTTCAATGATGAGGCACATCAACAGCTTCCTTTAGTTTCCAACAAATTAGAATTTTGCTGATGTGAAGGGAGATTTCTATAGTTTGGGTGGCCCAACACATGTTGTTGGAGAAATTAATGGTACACATACTACCTTAGTGCCGCCACACAACTGAGAACAAATTTACTACAATATGAAGCACTTCCATTCAATCAGTTGTCTGCTTACCTGATGTGTAAATCACAAGCATATGTGCATGTTTCCAAGAATCAACACATTCATTTGTACTATGGAATAGCAGCATAACCCTGCAACGTCACAACTTGGACCTGAGAGGGCCTGGTTTGTTGGTAAGTACAATATGTCAAAATAATTATTGATTAATTTCTAGTTTATAGATTTACAATGGGAATATATATTTTGTCTCATTTTATTTTTTTATTTCCTATAGGAGATTCAGCTTATCCTAACCAATCATGGTCGTTGCACCACTGAGGAATCCAACAATACCAGGGGAAGTCTGCTTTAATGAGGCCCATGGAAGAACACAGAGGCCAGTCAAGTGGGCTTTTGGGCTCCTAAAGGCCAAATTTAGATACATGGATAAAACTGGCGGAGCCCTCCTCTGCTCACCAAACAAGGTAAGCAAAATCACCATGGTATGCTGCATGTTGCACAACTTAGCCCTGCAACAGAACATCACATACATTGCAGAGGATGGAGACATGATGAGCCACCGGGGGAGGATGTTGAAATGCTAAATAAAGATGATAGTGGCGAAGAGGAAGGAATTGACGTACGTCAAGATGATATTGACAACTTATTCACATGAGTGTAAGTATCTCTTTACATATTGTCACATTAAATGTCATAACAACATGAGTATAAATGTCTGGGCTGGGCATTTTTGAGGAATGGAAATTTCTGGAAATTCCCAGGGCAAAAATGTTTGTTGATCAAAATTCGGACACACAGGCAACTGTGTTCCTTTACATTGTTTATCTTTGGTTGGTCCTAGTAAATGTGTCCTCATAATAAATATTTTGTGATGCGTCTATTTTGTCATGTAATTTAAATAATATTTTGTTGGTATTCTGTTTTAGGTTCCTTCACCATACCATCTTCATTTAGACATTTCAAAGTTGTGACATTTGCAGTTGTACTCTACTGTTGCAAAGTACAAAGGGAACATGGTTTGTTCCTGTGAAAGACACATACACACTTTGGATATACATATCTTGAATGCAGAAAACTTGCTCAGTGATTGAATTGAAGTTTATAAAGTTGCATTAGACTTGTTTTCTATTGAATGTTGCCACCAAGGCAATATGTGCTGCTTAAGGTGCTCTGGCCACATGTGTTAGGCGAGCCAACGCATATAAATCTCCCTTCGCATTTGCTAAATGTTCATTTTGTGGAAACTGTATGATGCTGTTGATGTATCTCATCACAAAGAAAGCACTTCTTCTAGCACATCACTAAAAGCTGGTTGTGACATTCCACCAGATACCGCAACAGTGTATAGGGATGATCCTGTGGCCACAAAGTGGAGTACTGCCATTATTTTCACTATTGGTGTTACTGATTCTTATTGTGAGAAAGAAGATTTGGTTTCAGCTGATGACTTAAACCAATATTAGTTTGCCTATTTAATATGGACTTTTACATCATATCTGGTGCTGCCATTTCCAAGTATGGAACTAAATATGTAGATATATCTTGAAGTACTAGGATCATGCATGGGCATTAATGTGTTTGAAAAATATGAAAAACAATTATTTCTTCCAATTTAATAAAATAATTCATTTTAATGTGTATTTTTTAAAATGTATAAAGAACAAGTAAAACATTACCTACATATAATTATTGATGCATAAACAATCATTTTGATAGTAAAGTTTTAGAATGTATGCTAAAACATGCAAATGGTACAAATTGAGAAAATATATTCAACACCATCTTTGAATGTATAATGTTTTGCTTTTATTCAACAAAACAATTTGCAAAAAGGAAAACTTTGGAAAAAACAAAGTAAGACAATTATAAAAATCAATCTTGGTGAATAAACTATTATTGAAGAGCCAAAGTTGATTTGAAGTCCAATGTACAAAATAGAGCTGGCATCAAAAAGATTAAATGTGTCCAGAAAATAGTCCACAGAGTACATGGTAGTCACACGCTGGAGGAAATTAAGTTCTTTGTCTCTTGCTGATGGTGGTGGAGGTCTTGCCATGCTCTCCTGCTGGTCTAGATGAACATCCCCTCCTGGGGGTGACTGGTGGATGCACAGTAGCAGGGACTGAGGTGGCTGCAGGTGGTTCCTCTTGTGGCAGGGCCTCCCTGTCTGTGGCTGAGGCAGATGCAGTCGACCCATATGTTGATGGACCATAGTTAGGGAAAGATGGTACTGGAAAAGCCCTGCACATATGGTTAAAACAGCCCTACGGCATCCCAGTCAGGGAGGCCAAATCTGGGTTTAGATTTTCCAACTGGAAGTTATGCTCCCTCTGCTTCATCCCCCAGGGCTCTGTGAGGGCCTCGTCCATCATGTATTAGGACTGCTTTTTGCGCTACTAAGTTTGGTCATAGGTTACTTGAGTGACAGCGAACACATTGGCCTTACTTTGCTGGACTACATATTCCATCCCATGGACCCTACCTCCACTCCCCTGTGCCTTTTACCCAGTGTGACCCATCCCACCGGGTCCTGGCTAAACTGGAGGTGGTGGTGGTGTTGGATCAACAGCAGCTAGGACTGATGGGCCAAGATTCGTGCACTGAACGTTTGCTCCTGGTCTGCAGTAGAAGTATCCTCAGGTGTTATTGTAGATGATGCTACATTTACTCTTGGTGTTGGACCTATGATTAGTTAAAAAATCATTATTTAGGAGTCTGGATTGTACATAAAATGGGTTTGAGGGAAAAAATGAAGCAACCTAAAAGGTAAAAGACAATATCATTATCATACCTTTCAGTTGTTTGTTAAGAAGTTACATACCAGTTTGAATTACACACAAAACTACTTTTAAAAAGCATGTAAATTGATGTTCTGAAATGTAAAAAATGTAAAGTACACAGAAAATATACCGAACTTTCAACATGACACAATAGAGAGGAGGAATGTGAGCAAAAACCTTAAAGGCCTAGCAGGGTAATGATCTGAGAATTAAACAACTTTGTAGGATAAATAGCATTGATCATCATATGAACATTCCAAAGTACCTTTATTTATTTTTTATCTTACATTGAGCACACAAAATAACATGTATTAAACATTTAAAGATGCCAGACTTTGATTAGTGCGACAGATACCATCAAATCAATGTAATATCACGGAAATGAGAGCATACAAAATTAAACACATCACATTACACAACATAGCATTAAACGTAGATTGATACAGACATTGCACTTTAACATATCTATAAATATGTAAGTTAAGAGAGATTGATCAAAATAACATTGCAATATTATTTGAACAAGCAAAAAATAAGGTGCTATGGAAGATGTAGTCATTTCAAATAAACTTTAACACCACTTGCAAATTTGTAAGTGAAACTTATCCATTAAAAGTATGTAGTAGAAATAAATTGACACTTCCAAGATGGGACACATATGAAAAATGTGTTATTAGTTGTAGAAACACTTACGTCCACCATAACATATTGTCAAATTTGATAGAGATTAAAACCTGTAATCTTAACATAAACTGAATACATTCATTCAAACAAACAAGCAAGGGAAAAAGAAATGTGAAACATGGAGAAAAAATCCCATATTGACAAAACATTTTACATATTATTTAAACGAGAGACACAAGAGTGCTCCAGATTGCCACTATAAAGCAAAAATAATATATCTAGGTGTACTTGCGACACATTCAAAAGTATAACTTACCAGTCTCCACTCTACCAGGAATCCATGTCAAAACTTCAGGATATAGGATCTGCAAGACCTTCCCAACCTATAATTGTAAGGGGGTCTGGGAGAACCACCACCAGTCCTCTGGCCCACCAGGTGATGCTTGGAGGCCAGGGAACACACTCTCGCCCACAGATCATTCCACATCTTCCTAAATTATTGCTGTGTGTGCAGGTTGTTTGCTACACCTTTCTTCATGTCAATTATTCTGGGCAGCATTAGCATTTTCTGTGCTATAGTTGTATTTTGTACTTGGGATCCAAACAATTGCAGCTCTATTCTAATAATATCATCGAACATGAAAGACAATTCTCCCTCTGTGAATCTGGGATTTCTCCTCACTGCCATTTTAAGCTAATTACATTAAATGATTTTGTGAACCTGTAAGGTAAAGTAAAACACTCTAAGTCAAAAGGACAAGAAACAGAGTGACCAGAAATAGCATGAATTCTCTGACAAAAAGTTGGTAGGAAAATGTTGTGCTGTGGTGGAATGGCAAAGGATCATGGTCTGAAATGGTGTGTGTATTATAGTGCAGGTGGAAATAGTTAGCCACAGCACATCAGGTGTGTGATGCTAGCATGTATTCACAGGCTTAGTACAATATTGTACCTGTTCTGTGACAGAATTCCGCCACCATGAATCTGCAGCTAAGACAAAACCAGTACAACTGTGAAATCTAAACTTGCTCAGCACAATCCCACCACACTGATGGTGGTGGAGTGGAGTCCACCACGTTGTGGAAGATCAGCTAGAAGACATCTAAATAGGGTGGGTGGGAATCCGTCAGCTTGCTGGAGTAACTGTAATGGCTGCTACGGAGGAATGACGGGTGTCCCGCCAAGATCTAAATCAGACCCTAAGGGCCTTATTGTGAGACTTGCGGACAAGAGACTGCCAGACTCATGTAGGCAGTTGGACCGCGGTGGTTGTGGCGGTCTGACAGTCACATTACAAAGTTGGCACATACAACCCCAAACCTACCACCGTCCTCCACAGGATCACCAATGGGATGATGGTGCAAGTTGTAATTAGCCAGGGCGACCCTGAAGTCAGCGCCAGCCTGCTAATTTCAACCTTGTTCTCCATCAGCCTTTTCATGGCGGTTCCGATGGCATGAAAAGGCTGGCGGAGAACAAGTGCAGGGTGCCACTGGGGGGTCCCTGGATTGCCCATGAACATGGCCTGGGCAGTACAGGGGCCCTACTGCTCAGCACCCTTGAAATGTGTGCAGACAGTGCACATTTAGAGAGTGCTGGTGCCCCCTGCATGCAGCAGCATTGCCACAAGCTCTATTATGAGCTGGTGACATTGCTGTCGCACCTTCCCCCCTGGGCTGACGGGTGGGAACCTTGGTTACCACCCATCAGCCCAGTGGGAAAGTTCTAATAGGACCAGTGAGGAGACCGTCCCAGTGATGGTGGTCTCCTTACGAAGGGTCTGACTGCTGGCAAAGCCGACCACCAAATTCATATTCAGGTCCTAAGACAGGAAGTATGACATTTCTCAGCAGATTTCATTATCTACTGTTAAGAGACCCCTGCAAATTCCTCTCACGGTCTCCAACACAACTTTCATGGTAAATTATTTAGGCCACATTGGTCCAATAATTTCTGTTAACCAATATAAGTATACATTGATAGCTACTGATTCATTTTCTCAATTACTATGGGTGTGGCCTTAGAGAAAGGCAAATACTTCAGAGGCAATAAAAGGTTTTGCAGTTTCTGGTAGCAATCAGTCCAGTTCATTCATTTCACTTGGATAATGGTCCTGTGCTCACCTCTGAGGCTTACAGAGATACCATGTTTGTGCTGGGAGTTTGCCTACAATTCAGCAACTCATTCAGATAAGATTCCAAAGGACTACTTGAGAAGGCTAACAGCAGGAGTACACAGGTTTTGACCACTAGGACACTAAGTTCAGGTCTTAGTTTGTACCATAATCCGTATGGAGTCCAGAGAGCATTAGATAACTTGCCATACCGTAGTTGGCTAGATTAAGTCAAAGTCAAAACGTATTAAAGAGAAAAGTAAAAATTATTTAATGTGACAGAGAGACAGCTAACTTGGGAAGCCAAGTCCAAGAGTTCAAATTGCGGAATTCCAACACAATCTTTTATTCCAGTCAACCACAAAAGGCACAACTAGGTGTTTCATTAATTATCCAATTACGTTTTGAGCTTATGATCATTTCTCGAAAATTACAGTCAAGCTTTCATAATATCTATATATAAGATCCAATCTGTTAGAAATGGGTTTTTTGGTTGGCAGTCAGGTTACCCTCTGTCCAAGCAAGAACCCTCACTCTAGTCAGGGTAAGTCACACACAATCCAAATTATCCTGTGCCCACCCTCTGGTAGCTTGGCACGAGCAGTTAGGCTTAACTTAGAAGGCAATGTGTAAAGCATCTGTGCAATAAATCATACAATAACACAATATAGCACCACAAAAATACACCACACAGTGTTTAGAAAAATATATAATATTTATCTGGGTATTTGCAGGTCAAAACGATCAAAGATGCAATATGAATTTGTAAAGATATCACTAAAAAGTGGTATGAAGTGTCTTAAGTCTTTAGAAGGTAAACAAAGTCTCTTTCAAGCACAAAGTACCTGGTTTGGAGTGGAAAATCTCCGCAGAGGGCCTCAGAAGAGGAGATGCATGGAAAAATGGTGTGTGCGTCGGTTAGGCCCCTAAACACACGGACTTGTGTCGTTATTTTTCATGCAGGGAGACGTGCATCGTTTTATGGGAGGAAAAATGGTGTGTGAGTCGGTTTTCCCCTTCACACACGGACTTGCGTCGTTATTTTTCACTCGGGGAAGACGTGCATCGTTTTCCGGCACGCGGACCGTCTCCACTCTATGGATCGCGGTATTACCAGATGTCCCAGGGTCTGTGCGTGGATTCTACGGCTTGTTTTCTGGCTGCGCATCTTTCCAGGAGGCTGTGCGTGGAATTTTCTTTCTCACGGCAGGCTTCGCGTCGATTTCACCTCTGGAAGTCAGGCGGCTTGGTCCATGCGAGGCCGTGCGTCGAAGTTCAGGTCACCCCGTAGGCGTCGCGTTGAGCAACATCGGCGTGCAGCGATTTTCTCGCCGCGGAGCAAGTTGTGCGTCGAAATTTTCGGCGCACGATGAGTCCAAATGAAAAAGAGAAGTCTTTTCGGTCCTGAGACTTCAGGGAACAGGAGGCAAGCTCTATCCAAGCTCTTGGAGAGCACTTTTACAGCCAGACAAGAGTTCAGCAAGGCAGCAGGCCAACAGCAAGGCAGCAGTCCTTTGTAGAAAGCAGACAGGTGAGTCCTTTGAGCAGCCAGGCAGTTCTTCTTGGCAGGATGTAGTTTCTGGTAGGGTTTCTTCTCCAGCAAGTGTCTGATGAGGTACGGCAGAGGCCCTGTTTTATACTAACTTGTGCCTTTGAAGTGGGGGTGACTTCAAAGAGTGGCTAAGAAATGCACCAAGTCCCCTTTCAGTACAATCCTGTCTGCCAGTCCCTCCACCCTCCCAGCCCAGGAAGACCCATTCAAAATGCAGATGTATGCAAGTGAGGCTGAGTACCCTGTGTTTGGGGTGTGTCTGAATGAATGCACAAGGAGCTGTCAACTAAACCTAGCCAGACGTGGATTGTAAGGCACAGAAAGATTTAAGTGCAAAGAAATGCTCACTTTCTAAAAGTGGCATTTCTAGAATAGTAATATTAAATACGACTTCACCAGTCAGCAGGATTTTGTATTACCATTCTGGCCATACTAAATATGACCTTCCTGCTTCTTTCAGATCAGCAGCTGCCACTTCAACAATGTATGATGGCAGCCCCAATGTTAGCCTATGAAGGGAGCAGGCCTCACAGTAGTGTATAAACAAATTTAGGAGTTTTACACTACCAGGACATATAAACTACATATGTACATGTCCTGCCTTTTACCCGCACAGCACCCTGCTCTAGGGGTTAGATAGGGCACACATTAGGGGTGACTTATATGTAGAAAAAGGGGAGTTTTAGGCTTGGTATGTACTTTTAAATGTCAAGTCGAAGTGGCAGTGAAACTGCACACACAGGCCTTGCAATGGCAGGCCTGAGACAAGGTTAAGGGGCTACTGAAGTGGGTGGCACAACCAGTGCTGCAGGCCCACTAGTAGCTTTTAATCCACAGGCCCTAGGCACATATAGTGCACCCTACTAGGGTCTTACAAGTAAATCAAATAGCCAATCATGGATAAACCAATCAACAGTACAATTTACACAGAGAGCATATGCACTTTAGCACTGGTTAGCAGTGGTAAAGTGCCCAGAGTTCAAAAGCCAACAGCAACAGGTCAGAATAAATAGGAGGAAGGAGGCAAAAAGTTTGGGGATGACCCTGTCAAAAAAAGCCAGGTCCAACACAATCCAATTACAGATTAATAGTGTATGATAAGCAGGTAGTATCCCATGTGCCCTACAGGGTGGCAGGGGGGACTTTCAATATTTAGAAATATTTTAACCATATAGCAGGTGTCCTATCCATAGATAGGATTCTATTGCTGAGCTAGCATGCTATGGTAAATCATGAGTACTGTCTCCTGAGCAAGTCTAGTATCATGTTGCATTTCCAGCACAAAATGAGAAAAACAAAGGTTCATCAAAGTCATGGGCTTCAACAACAGGCATTGCCATCATTGAGTGCCACAGGGCTTGAGTAAGACAAAATGGATTTCATACATAATGAGAAGACCAAATTCCACAATATGAGGTGCTCCTCAGACTTCTTATGTATGTGCCTGGCCTACATAATCTGGGGAAAGTTATGGATGAAGCATAGTTTGACCAGGAAAAATGTTTGACGTCTTACAGAGTATCCAAGAGGTCAGAGACAAGCAGTCTAATGTGAACCATTCTGAGACTACCAGCAGCGAAGAGAATTTTGAAACCATTGTCGATAGGCGAATCCCTAAAGTAGCGGATCTAGTTCATGAAAAGATCCACAACAATCAAGCATTTTAACCATCCTACAGACCACTTGTTGTAGTCTTTGGAGTAAAAGGCAAAAGAACTGTCAATATGTGTACTTTGTCAGGTTCAAAAAAGAACAGACAGATGTTCATTAACCTCTCAGGTTCTCCCTACTCTGAATGAAATACTTAATGAGAACAATAACTTCACTAGCTTCTCAGCCTGGAATATTTGACCATACTGCCTCTCAAACCCTACACAGAGAAATTAACTCCAATGACAAACCTGATGCTGTTATCACTACAGTTGCATCTGTTTCACACAACTCCATGATCAACTAAGAAGTACCACCTGAGCCCACATCAGTTGAAAGGGTGCCCTTTCGAGAAACAACTGAATACGGGAATGACTCTGGATTTAGTTCAGAGGATTTTTCACCACACTACAAAGCTGCTTTATACCCTAGATTGCTTCACACCTATAATTGGTTCCATGACAGGTACTCAATTCCACCCGGGTCCTATGTCTGGACTACTCTAGGCATGAGTTTACTCATCATAAGGATCTCAACAATGACTACCATTCTATGACTACTGAATGGACTTTACTTTCCAGAAAGAACAATTGCACAACCTGTAGTTCGTAAACTGCAGCCATATCTTTCATCTCACAGAGCTCAAAGAAATCTGTATTCTGCAAACATCACAGCCTATCGTCTGCCTAAGAGCAAGAGAGTTTATTCAGAACCAGGCAATTTAAGGCTATAAGTATATATTATTGAGAGACGTATTTGGGTAACACAAGTTTGGTAGTTTTAAGACAAAGAGGCTCTATTTCATGCATGCATTATACCAAAAGAAATGATTTTGTTGAACAAAACCATCCAGCAGACTTCCTGTCTGAGATTGGGTGCCATGAAATACTTTAAAAAGTCTTTTGTACCAAAAGTTAATTTAACTCTGTTTAGTAACTGGCAACCACAATTAAACATTTCTGATCCAGATATAAATGAAATGATATGGAATGGAACATTTAATACTACTAAGTTCCCTCCTGAAGGTTTGGTCTCTTGGCCCTTTGTTTCTAATACCTGCATGTAAAATTTTCTTTCCAACTGCCCTGATTGTAAAGCTAAATGACCCGATCCATGATATGATACACAAACACCTGTGGTAGTTACCACCTAAAGTATAGACTAACTGTGCCAATGCTAGTTAGCATGTTCCAATCTTTTGGTTGTGAAAGAACACTTATCCTCAAACAGATACCATGGATTTCTCTGACTTCCTTCTAGGTCCACATCCCACTAGAAATAAACGGTTATTGGCAATAGGAATCTATGCTGTTTATAATGAGTGGAACCGATATTCAGAAAAAGAAGCTACAAATAGGCAAATACATTAGGAAAATCTGAAATGTTAACGTTATTGACAATGGTATGCACAGGTTTTCTAAGGGAGTGTAATTATTACAGCACATTTTGTCACAACCCTTAGACTTTCTCGAAGGAAATTTAGGTCTGTTATAACACTGCCAGGCTCAGTTAAGAGCCATTATACAATTAAAGTGTCCATTATAAACACTTGGATCAGGCTTTGTGCCCTGGCAACTTCTAAGCGAAACAGCTATTTTTGAACTATGTAATCTGACCCAACATCAAAAACAATGGCAAAAAAGAATCCACATATACTTTCCTGATTATAGAACAAAGGAAGAAGCACCATTTTCGGTTAGCAACCAGCTGCCTATCATCTGGTTGATGCACAACATTATTTCCTGACCCATTACAACTTTTCATTTCAGGACCGTCGAAAATATAAATCATTAGGTTGTTACAAAACAATGAACAATCAAATCTGTTCCATTTTTTGAAATTCCCTTAATCTTCCACCTGGTTGAATAAAAATGACCCTGTGTTTATTAGTACATCCAGCTACATGATCCTGTTAGGACACTCTCTTCCGGTTAATACCATTTTGTTGCATATAATGTGTAGTGCTTACAAGCCACATTTAAAATGGGTTTTATCAGTCAGTTCTACTACATCCACCCCCACACTCCAAGAACTATTGCACAATGGCTCCTATTTAAGGTTAATTAATGTTACTTGCTGTGGTTTGAAACCAGGCCAGTACTTGATAAAAGTTTCAATTCAAAACAGTGCAGTGGAAGGAGCTGGTACTCATCACCTTAACATGTAGTCAAAAAAGCCCCATAGCCTCGTGTCAATGTGAGAGGCATGCATTTTGACAAAATTAGCAAATTGGTTGCAGTGTTACTACTAAAAGAAGTGCCTTTGACCTCAGAAGCTGAACTGTATAATTTGCAAATAGCTAGTAGAGCTTCAGAGATTCTGAGGCTGTTACAGTAGCAATAACTGGCTCACTTTGCTGCTATAGCGCATACCGTTTTAAATTTGTCTTCAACAACTGGCATTACACACTTTTTTAATAACATTGGATATGGTTTAATGACTGAACTTAAAGCAGAATTTGGACTGTGTCCATCATTTTTCCATTGTTTGTTCTCCTGTCTCTTTGGAGGATTTCCGACCATTCCACTGCTCAATGGCTTTGCTATTGTCATCTTTCTCCTGTTCTAACAAGGAAAAAATAGCATGGTGTACACCTGCTCAGCTGAACAAAGCTGCAGTGAGACTCTGGCAGGCTCTCTGGGACAGGCTTGGCATTCTAAACTTGGAAAGAGTTGGATGCAAACCTTTCACAAAATAGACACTATACAAATAAAACCTATATTCTGATGTATACACTCTCCAGTTGAAATCATGTTAGATTTACATCTAGAGCAACCTTCAGTGGCTTTCTTTGATGTAGAAATGCGTCTTCAAACATTGCAGTCACACCAGAAACAATGCGGAGCAATGTGTGTGTCCCTAATACAAAATGTGGACTATGATAAATCGACTCACCAGTAACACTCTTTGAAAAGTCCAAGATGACTTCCTTGACTTGCTGTTGATGTTCGAGCTGATTCCAATATTCTCACAATCACTGAGTACCTTGGAATTGCAACTGATTGCTGGTCAGTCTCATGTTTCTGCTAACAATGGCAAGAAATAAACATTAACTGGACTTTATGCACTGGATTATGCTGATATGTCCTCAGAGTATTAAGGACAAAACTCTAAGAGACTGTGTCAAAGAACTGAATATTTTTATGGACTATTTTGTTTTTGCTTTTTCTTGTTAAAGCTGCATTATTTCTTATTTGGCATATGAAGCATCATGCCTGATGTGTTTATTCACCAACATGCATCCCTCTTAGCCACTATAAATGATTTCATGGTACTGCATATCTTATTACATTTTCGTATTTTACTGCTTGAGACATGCAATGCTTAAAGAAACACAGTCATGCACAACTTACTGCACGCTTTTTTGCTGTTTTATGTAATCATGCTTTTATGCTATTACTTTTTGAAGTTGCATTTTCTGCTGTATATTACATATCATAAGAGATCAGTTTAAGTATAAAATGTTTGTATAACATTTTTCTGAGAGAATTGATTTTCCTCTAATTAACGCAACCCCCTATTAATATTTCTCTGCCCATATAACATCACAATTCAAACGCATACATCCATTAGACCAAATGCATGTTGGGTCACATGACCTTTCTTCAGGGGTGTCGGCAAATAAACACACCTCATATCACCTCAGGGAACTACATTGCACAAACCCCAAACCAAGGGTTGCAAACCGCTTTCATGCATTTTGTGCAGAGTAAAAAGATAATCAATAAAATCAAACCAAAATCAAGTACCCTACATGAGCTTCAACTTGAGTCTAACGAATATATGCATCAAGAAGAAGCCAACACTTACAATTTCCAAGATGTAATGATGATATTGATATTTGGAAGGGAAAGCATTGAATTGAAATGTCAGACATCAGTGATTTGTGCAATAAACAATTGAGCTATTCAGTATGAGAAGCTGAGCAGATTTGATTGCTAAGAAGTGTGGAATGAACCTGCGGCTCGAAGTCACAGTGCATCAGGTAGCTGGTGAGTGATTCTCACTGCCAGCACTCAGTGCTGTTTCATTGAAAAAGTGCCAGTCTGAGGCACTGCAAACAGCCTGACAACACACACGTATAAGAATGCTTTCAGTTGCGAAAGGGAAGGAGCGCACAGGCAGAATATAATGTGGTGCTTTTCACAAGGAACATGGTCTTCCTGACTCCTGATGGTGTTCCGCTATAAACAAGGTTTGCAATGAGCTCATCTTCCCTAAAAAAAATCAAGCTGCAAGTTATTCTACTTTCCAAGCTCTCATAGGGTGGTACATAGAAGTAGTTTTAAGGTGTTAGGTTTTTAGATGACATTTTACCCATGTTAGAAATGTTAATTTTTTCAATGTTTGAAACATATATTTGTGCTGTTTTAATCATATTCTGAGAGGTTATGTGAGATGTGTTGAGCAACAGGTTGTACCTGTTGAAACACATGCACTTTATAGTTACAGTGGATTTTTTTAGTGTATCTTGTGTGTGTGGGGTTGAAAAAAACTGACATTTTTGTATCCTGTTCACCACAGTGTCAATGGATCCCTGATTTAGGGAATTTTAGCAACCCAAATGCATTGACAGCACTGAGCTGCAAAATCTATCTCTCACATTTCAGCTTGTTGCATTGAACTAAGCTCACTAGTGTCACCTATGGGTGTGAAAGCAAACCTTGTAGAGCTGAGCCAGAGTCTCGGTTTACGCAAAATCATTGCAGTCCTTGTATGAAGTGTTTTGCTGTCATTTCGAACTTGAAAAACAAGCATTTTGCCAGGCCTAAATCTTCCTTTTAATACAGAGTTCAGCCCTAGGTAAGCCCTAAATAGCCCATAGGAGAGGGTGCAGTGTATGAAAAAAGTTGGGCATGCTCTTTTAACTTTACATGTCCTGGTACTACTGCAAGGCCAGAATCTCTTATAGGACAACATTGATTTATCTTCTTACATTTATTAAGTGATAACTTTCAATTGAGAACAGATAGGAATGTCGAGTTTGGTGTCTAAATAATTGTAATTTAAAACCCTCTTTAATTGTAAAGTCAGATTTTAAGTCACAATTCTGAGAATACTGCTTTTAGAAGGTGGTGTTTTCTTGTCCCAGCCATTTGGTGCTTACAGCCTGTATCCTGGGTCACATGACTAAGTGTATCTGGCAGTTGGTCTTTGTGTATTGCTCCTAGACAGTGAGATAAAGGGGGATAAGTGTTGGCAGAAAGAGGTGTCTCTGACTTGATGGGGGTGGAACTCTCACCTACCACACTTGCACATCAGAAAGGTTTTGTCTGAGCAATCTCACAAAGATTTTGACGCTTGTCTTTTGTGCCCCTAGACAAGCTGGGCCAGGGCAAGGAGGCAGGAAATTTCTGGGGAATAGGGGTGACCTTCAAAGGGGGCACCAGGTAAAAGTATGAGATTCTCAGACGCAACTCTTCAATATGCCTCTGGACCTGTGGAAGAGGTAAAATGACTGCCATGATGCTCTGCAAGAAGGACTGCTACTATACTGCCATGATGCCTGAGTGAGATGGACTGGACCTGTGTCCTGAACCCAGGACCACCAGATTGACTCCAAGGGATAGTTGGCTGGCCTCCTGATCAGATCCTCAGTGGCAAAAAAACGCCAATCACCTTGAACTCAGCACTTAGACTCCAGCCTGATATGAGTATTGCCCTCCTAAGTGGTGCCACCATAGTCCTGGAGCCTAAGAAGTGGGGGTGAATGTGCTCTACTAGCCCAGCTAGGTTCTCCTGGGCAGAACCAACACAGAGCAATGCATTGCTGTACAGTCCTGCATCAGAATCACCACAGCAGAATGCATCAGTCTGAACTGCTGCTGCACCACGCATCCTTGACGCAGGACTTCTCATCACAGCCCCGCAGCTCCTTTGAACCGCCACTGCACGACGCATCCTTGTAGGACCTCGCATTAGAACCCCGTAGCTCCTCAGAAACACCACTGCATGATGCATTCTTCTCGCAAGACTTCACAGCCACCTCTGCATGACACATTTTCAATTTAACTTCGCAATGGTCTTCAACTAGGGTTTCAGATACTTTGTTCAGTGGGCATAACCCGACTCCTGTTTCCAGGCTCGTGCACCATTATGGTCGAACTGAACTTGTGACTTTGTGCCAGTGCCAGTCTAACAAGACCAGATAACCACAGTTGGAGCTTTGTGCTTCTAAGCACTTGTATTCATAGAAACATTTAAAATTACATATCTCTAGTTTTGGTCTTGATTCATTTATTGCATTTTATTCTACTTGATTTAAATTTATGTGGAATTTTTCTTGTGTTGTGTTTCACTTTATTATAGCTTGAAAAGCTGCATAAGTACTTTACACATTGCCTCAAAGTTAAGCCTGGCTGCTTTTGTGCCAAGCTACCAGAGGGATGACACAGGTTAAAACGGGGTTTGCTTGTGTCTCACCCTGAAAAAAGTTTCACTCCGCTAAACCAGGAACCTAATTTCCTAAAAGGTTGAACTCTTCATCCTCAAGGTCCACCCTCAGGTATGTTGCAGGCCCCACCCCTCCAACAGATTCACCTATCGGCTTCACTAAAGTGGCAAGTCCTGAGTTTCAGTGTTCTGTGGCACTCCTACTTGTTCTGGTTTGAGTGTGGACCCTTCAGTATTCTGCACATCCCTTCCAATATAGCTGCTGCTGCCATTACCTAAAATTTCCTCTGGGTGTGTAGGCCTTATCTTGATTTTTGGTGCCTTCTGATGTCTTACATTAATGTACACATCATTGGTTCTGACTTGTGTGATTTCCAAAATGTGAGTATTGCCAATAACAGGAGCTGCGGTGTGGATCCGAACACATCAATCAGCAGCTGTCATGGGTTGGCCATGATTCAGATAAACTATGTTTGTTTACGGGGGTGTAGTAGGATTAGGTGAAGACATTTTTTTGATTTCTGCCTGAAAATATATTTTTTAAGTGTAAAAGCTTTTAAATTCAACTGTGTCAGAGAACAAAACAACTTCTCCATCTTCCTTCTCTTCTGTCCCTCCCTATTTTGTAAATAGTACAGCTTTATCTATAAGCTCTCTCACACCCTCTTTCTCTCCCCCTCTCTCATTCATTCCCTTGCTCTCTCTTTCTTAATCCCTCTTACCCTTGCCTTCTTTCTTCCTCTTCTGTAAATGGTATTGCTATTAGTGTCCATATATCTATAAAACCTCATTAATTTGTATTTGCACGGTGTTCAAATTTGTGTTTGTTAATGGAAGAATAGCAGGACAGGGTAAAAAAACTAATTTTCCCTTGTTACTATGTCTGGTAATTTCTATTTTACAATATATCATACCCCAAAGAACAAAACGTTTCCTCCCTTCTACAATTCTTACCTCTTCATCTGACTGAGTCTATTAATTGATTGTCTCTCGGTGTACATTCACCTTTGTATTCTCACAGTGGCGTAACAAAACTCTGGATAGGCCCCCTTGCAAAACACATGGAGCCCCCCTGGACTCACTCAGCCAGGTCGTCTGCTGAGGGGACCCCGTGGAGCTCAGGGAAACCTCCACGTCCCCTCCACCAAAAGCGTGGGCTGCGAGGGCCTTTGTTAGGCCACTGTACACTCAGTTATCTATATTTTGGATCAAACATTACGGGTATATTTTAACCCTGATGAATGTAGTGGGATTTGTGGCTTAATTGTTTAAATTTGAGACTTTGTCTGAAGGTTTAGTGTTGAATTCCTCAGGTCACATTGGCCAAACTAGTTCAAAACTGTGCTGCAACCGCAGCAGTGCAGGATTAAACCCCGTGGAGCCCCTAGGCAGTTGAAATGTTGACCCCTTCCCCCACAAATTATTTCCTATTATATTTTAAATTTTTCTAAGCAACATTTTTAATAAACCAATTTTATTACACAAAACTAACCACTGCAGTACTACTTTCCTCCCATTTCTTTTATAACCTGACAGGTGACAGAAGATGAGCTTTTAAGAGACAAACTGTTAAGTGAATCTGACACGCCTATGATTTATGTACTTTAAGTTGTTAACAGGTACATTACATCAATACAGTATTTTCTCTATTGAGTCTTTAATGTAAAATTTTCCTTTCTTCAAGTTGATTTTTTTTTTTAGCTTTTGGAAACAATTTAAGAAAGCTTGATTGTAATTTTCATTCAAGACCAAATCAATATTATTTTGATCCCTTGTCACTGGCCCCTAAAAGGAGTGGGACTGATAGGGCAGTGCCTACTTTGCCTATTTGGTAATGGGGCACTGTGCAACCAAAGCTCTTGTGCTAGAGGGAGAAAGCAGCACAGGCCCATGTTTTTTTTAAATATGGCCTGCTGCTTCTGTCTATTACATATGGCCTGCTGCTCTACAAAGAGGCTGCCTAGCACCACAGAGTTACTGTTGCTCCTTTGCATTTAGCATATATTTTTTGCTGGAGGGACACTTCTTCATATCACCTGTCTCAAAGAGGCATTATTTTTTTCAACAAAGCCAGTTTTTCTAAATAAAGCTTTGCATCAAAAACCATCACAGTACCCTAGTACCACCCAGGGAATGCTCCCTTGACGCAAATTAGAGGGACAAAGTGCAAAGAACTAGTTCCGCAACTTTAAAGGCAAATTTGAAGTTCAAGAAAAGAAATGGCGCTGGAAAGTAAATGCTTTATAAAGATTTGTGCTGCCTTGCATCACTTTGTGTGACTTTGCAGCAGAAGATAGCATGATAAATCTGTTGCCTGGTTTCTCTATTTTATTGTGCCTGTTTAAAGATGTGTTCCATTCAAAAGAGGTTTAATTAAGTAAAAGATAAATTGATTTCATATTGTATCAATGTGTCCAAAATTGTATCTGTTAAGTGTTGACTAGTAGGATTAGGTAAACAAAGAATGTTTCTCTTGGAAGGTGTGGGAATATGTATTTCTCTCCCTCTCTCTTTGTCTCTCTTTTGCTGTTCCTCAGATTGATTTCACTCCACACTGTTTAACGCTTTGGTCTGGTCAATTTTCGAATTTCTATCTTGTACTAACCATTCTATTAATATTCAAGTAGCCACTTTTCCTGATAATTAGCTGAATTTGGCTATCACCTTTTCTTGTCACAACCACGCATATACACACCAGTACTGTACCAGTACACATAAAAAATGGAACAGAGGTGGGAAGGCTCACTAATATATTTCTTTACTAGTGTGGCAAGAATCAGGCATGACAATTTTACTGGTGATCACTTTTTGAGCATAGGAAAAATAAGTCATTTTAAGAAGGTTGTTTTTATGCAAGATTTATTTTGAGAAGGCACAATCAAAGCAAATGCGTTATTGTAGCAGGTAAACTCGCAATGAGTCAGTTCTAAAAGGTAACAACAATCAATATCTAGTAATACCAGAAGCGCTCAGGTGTCCTTACAGGCGTCATTCATGGGGCATTGCCAGCAGCAGAGGTGGAAAAAAAAAATTACGACGCCTAGAATAGTGAAACTTGTTGTATCTTCCCTGGTCATTTGTGTAGCTGAGGTGGTTCACGCAGCTCTGATTCTCTTCGTCTGTGTTGTGTCCTGACAAGGGAGAAAAACAGAGAATTATATCTACAGCAAATCTGAACTAATTTACTGTATTTGACAAGGAATTAACCTCGTTCATTACGAAAAATAATATAATTCACTGTGGTTGAGTATTCCCCAAAATGTTAGTGTACCAGAAGGGTCACATGCGTCCTCTGACCTCTAATGACATCATAGGGATGAGCCCCTTTTTGCACCTTTGGCCCCTCGACAGCTTCCTCATTGTTGTTAGGAGGTTATAGGAGAAGGGCAAGGAGTGGAAGCTACAGAAAATAAAGAGGGTTCTTACTGCACACTTTACATTCCGTTCCTGTCGCAACTTTCATTATTTTGCGAAGAGGGGCAGTAAGGGTAATGGTGGAGACAGCAAAGGTCAAGTCAAGGCTAGCAACTACCACTGTGCGTATCGCTTAATATTCATATTGTAAAGTATTCCAGGACAAACCTCTTAGATGACCCCTCCATGGCTCTATGTTTACTTCTGGGAAACAGGGTACACTAAGGACCAGATCAAAGTGCTTAGTTTGTAAAATCAACAAGTTGATTCCGATACACAAAGGCATTTATCAATATGAAGTAATGCTGCTATCATACTACTTCTTGTACTAATAACAAATTTAGTGAATTGGCCCAAAATGTCTAAGTGCCTACTAGTAAAAGTGCATTGAAGGCACATTCTTTTTATATATACTAATTGGTGATGCATATCCCTTGAATATTTCAATATTAGATGTTTTGTGGTCAATAATAAAGCCTTTCAAGAGAAAAGAAAGTGCTACTACAGTAGTACTACTTACAGAAATTCCAGTAGTGTAATCAAATTTGAGGGCTCCCCGCAAGGTACTTTGAGAGCCTCCCCTCCAGACTCAGGAGCTCTCAGGCGAGGGTACTGGGCTGAGTGGGCACCCTGGAGCTCGGGCCCCCCTCCCCCGCACAGCCCGGTGCTGCAGCGGTCTACTTAGGCCACTGACAAATTCTACTTCACATGCTGACAAATGCCTTTGTGAATTGGCCTTAGGCAAATTTGACGTTTACTACAAGGGGCACATCTGGACATCCCACTGGGAGAGTGGTACATATTATCTCCCTATACTCAGAGGATATATTGGTTTTCTTTTGGGGCATAATGAAAGGTTTGGGACAGGCCTTGGAAACTTAGAGACACTCTGCAACCTACCTTCCATTGTAAAAATGGTCTTAATGTTACACCGTACCTACCTATTTGCTACCCTATCGATATCTAGCTAACTAACCATTGAACTGAAGCAAATATACTAATAAAAGCCCTCATCTTTAGAGGCCAAAGGCACATATTGCTGTTGCTAAACAGCACCTGCCTCTTAACGATGAATGCCTCAGTGATAGAAAACTATTACCTATTTGCTCAACTGCAGTGTGTTGCCCACTGGACTGACTATCTGACTTTTTCAGAAGTCCATAATGTGCAGGAGGTTCTGGGTGACAGCTCACTACTTCCCTGAATTTTTGCTAAGCAACTAAAGAGAGTGAAAACTTCATGCTAATATTGGTTGCCAACTATTGCTGGTAAACAGCACATAAAGATAAATAAAAATACAATCGGCCAGTGCCTAACAATAGCCCCCACAACACCTGCGATGCATCAGTCCCCCGAGCACTAGGGACCCCCCTGAGCGCAGCACATTGTGCATGAGCAACAGGCCCCTATCCTGACAGCTCCTGACTGGATTGGGAGCCCTCCATGTACTTTGCAAGGGGCCCCCTCAAGTTTCATTACGCCACCAAAATCGGCTTGTGCTCCTGCATTGCCTTTAGATGGGCTCCTGAGTAAACTCAACCAGAATTTACTCTAGACAAACAAGCTTGTACAAATGCAGGGGTCTAACACTGGGTAATGTACACAATGACACAGAGCTACATACATTTAAGCCTGGGCAGAGTTTGCAGAGTTCTGCTAAGTGGAACTCTGCGAAGTGCTGAAAGAACTCTGCCGCTCTACGCAGAGCTCTGCAAGTGGCGGAGTTTGGGTAAGTTATGGTGTTCGAGCTGATTTTCAGCACCAGTGGTTTCTCTCGCACAGTAAAATCAGAGTGAAAGGCATCAAACAGAGCGCCAGAGGGTGCTAACTTCTTTCTGCCGCTCAATTAGATTTTTTACTCATGCAGCAGCTTCCTCAATATGAGCAGCAGCTTTCTCAATGCAGGCAGTCGCGACCTGCCACGACCGCCTACATTCAGAATTCTCCCTTGCGCTCGCCAACATAGCAATTTCTCTCGCTTGCCAACTTAACATTGGTGAGCCACAGTAGAGAAAAAAGCCTCTGCTTTGATTCACTTTGTAGAGTTTTTCAGAACTCCATGGTCCTTGCAGAACTTGGAGTGGGTAAAACTCTGTGAACTACGCCAGCAGAGTGGAGTTTTTCGCCCACCGCTGCATACATTCCAGAACATACAAAATGCGTACTCCATCCCAATAGACAACTTTACAAGACTCAATGTCCCAATAAAAAAGATTAGTAAGACAAGGCCACACAACTCAAAAATCTTGTACCTCACACCATGCTAAAACAATACTCAAGATAGACCATACCAAGAAAGCTGTTACTAGAGTATATGTGGCACTGTTCCAGGTGACTAAAGTCTCACTGCGAGGAATGAGAGTAACATGGAAGGCAAACTTGAATGAAAAATCCATCAACCTGCCATGAAAGCAGATTATTTCATATTCAAAACTTGCATAGAGAAGCCCTAGATTGAAACTAATACAGTTCAATACACTGTATCACACCTATCTAACCCCACACTGACTTTAAAAAACATACCTCACACTCCATGATAGTTGTCAAAGAATGCCATGCAAATAACACTGGCAGGTCCATATATTCTGGACTACACTTGCTTTGGGTGCAGCCTGTAAAAACAACTCAAGAGGTTTCCAAAATAAAAAATACTTGCAGCAGCAAAGCCTGTTTTTTGGGACTTAAAAGTTATCACACCTAGAAAAATAAAGATGCAGATTTGTCAACCTTGCACTTAGATAGGTCAAAAGATAAGTGGACATGCCTTAAAAATCTGATATGACTCATGCCTGTTGTGTCCCACTCAATATCAAGGTGCTCTATTGTGGTATTAATGCAGACACACACTCAGTGGTATACTCAGGATAAAGAACCACGTGCGATCCTTTCCCATTTATTTTATAGTCTCTGGCCACGCCTGGCCAGGGGATGCAGTGCAATTGTTCCCACTGAAAAATAAAACAAACAGTCCTCTAGACTGGAGCCTCGTGGCTCATTACATTCATCCAAATCTTGGTTTTAAATGCTTACCCAGCCAATTGACACACAAAATCCCTGAGCCTGAGGCTAAGCTGCGGATTTGGTTGGAGCCTGTACCGCTGATGACATGGGTGGTGAGTGTCTTCCTGGGCTTCTTGACAATTGTCAGCTCTCTGTGTTTCATTGCCTTGTTCAGGTGCTGATACCTGAGATTCATGGACATTTGGTTCTCGTTCCTCAGGAGATAAGTTCCAGGTGTTGTCCTCATACCCGAGTTGTCGTCTGTAACATCTGGGAACGGGACTTTTTGGAACCATGATATGTTTCAAGTCACTTGCTCGACCCCTTTTATGGCAGTGATTATAGTGCGAGCCACGGAAAGAACCATCCACAATCCAGGTTAAAAAGGCATCTGGAATTTCCATCCTGGTCTTCTGTACCCGATAATCACATGGTTCCCAGGGATCCAGCTTTCGCGTGGTCACAAATCGGCTCTTGCTGGCCCGTGCATTGTTTTCCTGTCTCCTCACCTGAGTCTCTTCAAGAATGAAGGGAAGAGGAACCACCCTAGGGCAAATGGGTATGGTGTCACTCCTCACTCCATTCAACATAATAAACCACGGGGTCCGAGGTCTAGTATAGTGTGGCGTTTCTTTGTATTCCCTCAAAAATTGTTGCAAACTCAGTTCAAGGTCAGTGGTCTCCAGTGTGACAATCTGGAGGGCCTTTTTCAAAGTGCCCATAAAACGTTTGACTTCACAATTTGCCTGCAGCCACTGTGAGGTGATCCATTGAGGCTTTATTCCAAGTCGTTCCAGTAGATCTTTGAACTCCATTCCTTGAAACAGTGGCACATTGTCAGTCTTAATTCTGTAGGGGAACACAAGCATCACAAAAATCTTCTCTAATACAGGTGCCACATTCGTGAAAGCAGTGGATTCAATTATTCTCACCATTGGGTACTTCGGTTATCCATCCATCATAACCATGGTGGTTCTTCTATCTCAAAAACTCCCGAAGTCCAGGCTCACTTTCCACATGGGTGCATCACACAGCCCTTCAGTTGGTATGGGTGCAGGAGTTTTCAGTATTCCTGCCAGTTGGCAGGCAGGGCACTGTCTCATGTAGTCATCCACCATGTGCTTAAGTTGGGAGAATCATACCTCGTCATGTATGCTTCCCTTCATCTTTGCCATGCCCTGGTGCCCCCAGTGGGCCTGCGTGGTAACCTATTGTTGGAAGCAGGACGGGATTACCAATCGGTGATCTCTCAGTATGAGGCCATCTTGGGTCACACAAAGCTTGTGGTGGACTTTCCATAGGTTAGTGAGCATGCACTCTGTACTAGCATTTGTATGTGTTCTTCCGCTGCTTCATAAGTGAATGTATCATTCTCCACTTGGTATGGCAGGTGACGGGATAAGAAGTCAGCGGATTCTTGGCACCAGCACAGTAAATTACCTCCATGAGATAATGTTGCAGTTGAATGGCCCATCATTGCATGTGTGGTGGGGGATGAGGTTCTGTGCCTTTGAACAGAAGGTCAAATGGCTGGTGGTCAGTGACTACTCTAAATGACCTCCCAGAGTAGCAGAGGTGGAAGTGTCCAGAGGCCCACCTGATTGCCAGTTGGCAATTGATAGCAAATTCCTTGATAGCAAATGCCAGTGGGGCCCATCTGCCAGGATCGCTCTCCTGAGTGAGGACGTCTCCAAGACCTACTGGGCTGGCGTCCATAACAGCTCCTTCTTCTTCTTGGAGTCAAAGTACACCATTGTTGTTTTATTCAATAGAGCTTTTATGAGGGCTTGGATTTCTCTTTCTTTTCTGTGGTCCCACTACCAGGGAACATCTCCCCTTTGTGAGGCATCGGAGTGGCGCCGCAATGGTAGCCAGGTTTGGTATGAACTGAACACAAATGGTGGCCATTCCCAGAAAACAGCACACCTCGCTCACAGTACTTGGTGCTGGAGTTTGACAAAACTCAAAATATGTTTGTAAGAAAGGGCATTTCTCTTTGTGGAGGATTAGGCCATGCCCCCCAGGAGTTTAGGAGTAGCTTGAAGATGCTGATAGTGTTCCTCAGCAGTTGCGTAATGAATGAGAATGTCGTCACTGACATTCATAACACCTGTTAGTCCTGAGAGAGCTTCCCGAATAGCATCCTGGAACTCTTCGGCTGAGGAGAAGATGCCAAATTTCAGTCACTTGTATCATCAGAGTCCTATGTGTGTTGAGAAGGTGGTGATGTTTCTACACTCCTCAGCCAGGCATAACTGGTGGTACCGAGCATTTAAGTCTAATTTTGAAAATCAACAGGAGCCACTCAAGTCAGCAATTATGTTGTCTATTGTTGGCATTATGTGCTTCTCCCGCTTGATCACCTGGATGGGGAGACGCATGTCAATACACAGCTGTATCTTTCCTAGATGTCTTGTCTTTTCTGCAATTTCCATGGGAGACACCCTTGGGGTCTTGATACCTTTTCAATCACTCCTTGTCTTTCCAGTGTTTCTAGTTCCTATTCCATTAGTGGACAGAGGTAAAAAGGGAAGCTCCAGTGTTGTGGAGCAGTGGGCGTTATGTATTTGTCGATATGTAGCTTGATAGGTGGAGCCTTCAGGTATCCTAAGTCGAGGAACAACTCAAGGAATTATCATAAAAATTCATCTATTCAAAATACTCTGTCAAATGGCTGCTAAACACTGTATCTGCTTCCTTATCAACAATGTGAAAAGTGGCTTGTATTTCCTTGTTGTTGGATTTCATGTTTACCATCATTCACCCTTTTAGTGGCAGAGTTGTGTGGCTCCCATGTGTAAAACTTTTTCTGTTGGATGAAACTACTGGAGGACGAGGTTGGAGTTGGCGATATTGTTGGTCTCCCATCACATTGATCATGGCACCGGTGTCTATGAGCGCTTTCGCCTGAGATCCTGCAAACTCGACGACAGAGGTTGGTTGAGGTCTTTGGTGCCACTTCAGGTGATTCATGAAGAAGATGAAGATTACCTCTTCATCATCAGTTGATGGGTCCTCAGTTGCATGCTTCCACCTCGATGCCTGCTGATTTCCTTCTGGTTGCTCGGGTCCTTCAGCAAAAAGTGTTTTACTGTCCTGGTGATTGCATGCCTTCCTCTTGCTCCTCTGCCTCTGGCAACTCCTCGGCACACCGTTGCAAAATGATTAATTTTTCCACATTTTGAGCACCGTCATATTTGTGTGGGGTAGTATGTCGGGGCATCTTCTTCTCGTCCACAGTACATGCAGCATGGCCCTTGTCTCAATGAAAGTTGTATCTTGGGTCTCCCTTTGATATACTGTGTCTGTACTGCACCAGCACCTTCTGCCTTTCTGGCAGGGTCTTTTTTCTGGGACATCCATCTCAGTCGCTCTGGCCGTCAAGAGGTCATGTGATCTTGCCATTATGAGGATGTCATCAAGGCTGATGTCTGGTTGACCCAGGATTAGGCCTCTGAATGCCTTATTGTGGGAGGCCTGAATGATCTGTGCCATTATTTCTTTGGGCTGGTCATCTGCTGTACACATGCTGGCTAGTTCTCTCAGCTGAGCATAGAATTTGTCTAATGATTCTCCTCGTTGGTGCCACTGGCAGAGTTTGAATCACTCAAAGGTCGGCTGTAGTTGTGGGTTGAAATGAACATTGAGAACTCTCACAGCTGAATCATAGTCGTCTGCTGCACCAGTGTTGGGACGGTGACTGAAAAGTTTGCAGATTTCATCTCCAGCAAAATGTAATAGTAGAGTCCTCTTGATGGCCTCCTCTCATTCCTGAGTGGCGATGAAGTAGTTTTCTAGCCTTCCGATCCATATTTTCCATCGTGAGGATGCTGTTGCGGGGTCAGCTAACTCGCTGAATGATGGTAACACTCCTACCATGGCGTGCTGTTGTGGAAATTGTACAGGGGCGCTGCCACTGGTTGATCTTCCACTGTTTTAGATATGGCATGGGACGTGCACATGGCTGAGCAGCAATGTACTCAGGTACACCAGGGTGCTTACTGTCCACCGTGGAGAGACAAATGTTTGCACTTTCATGGGTGAACCCCTTTTATCGTCTACTTCCTTGCTATTGCCCAATTCACCCCATCTGGGACACAGAAGGTACTTGTGTGAGAGTGCGGCATGGTGTTAGGACATCCTGATGTGCCTGGCCATAGCAGGCCTCAACAATGCGCACTGCAATGTTGCGTGGTCAGGGAGCACACAGGCGTTGAAATGCACCAGTCATGGCAGAGCCAGCAAGACCTGAATGCAAGGGGTGCACTCAGTTCACTCACTTGCTTTAGGGTGAGATTGGGAATACTTCTTTTGTACTGTGCACTGCAATATCTGTGGAGGTTACCTTTATCTTTTTTTCCGTGATGATCGGGTTGACTGCAACCTTAATTAGCCAGCAGGCATCATTCCCCTGCCTTTAGAGCAGGTGAGACAGATGGGGCTGGTCTGGCACACGTGCACGTTGTACATGGTGTTCACTGTGTGCCCTTGGGGTCGGGGCTGCGATCCCGGGCATGGCGTCAGGCTCCCAGTCTATGGGGAAGGCTGGCGAGAGCACCAGCAATGCTGAAGGTAGCTCGCCGGCCACAGACTACTGTACGGCTACACAGGCAGGCGTTGTCTGGAATAGTAGGTGAGCCCAGGGTTTACCAGATGCATTGCAGGCAGCAGGTCACATGGACTGGGTGCGTCTGCTACCGCGCTCAGCAAGCTCACACTTTAGTCATTGTGGCGGTGAGGTGCAGGGTCAGAGGACCCTTGTCACCAGTGTTGTGTCCCACTCAATGTCAGGGCAAATGTGATGAATGGTGGCATAAATGTAGACATGCACGCAGTGGTATACTCGGGATAAAGAACCACATGCAATCCTTTCCCATTTATTTTATAGCCTCTGTGGAGGTGGGGGGCCCAAACCCTTCAGGCGCCTCAACCCATCAAGGGTGGAGATGGACATTTAGCCACAGCAAATGAATATCTGTGTGATACGGGCAAATCAGGGGCCCCTCATCACATACTACTGGGGGTGCCCCGTCATTTTGTTTTGCACCACTGGCAATAGAGCCATAGCCACAGAGGGATTCGATTACATATAGGGCTCTTTGTGTTATGGTATTTTTTTTTTTACATTCCCGTTTGTATTTTTCCAAATTTATTTTTTGGTTATTTTATTGGTATTTATCCATATTTATTTTATGTTTCGAGAATACATGGAGTTGTAAAATGGTATATTTACACATTTATTTAAATGATAAACATGCTCTCATACTTTGATGCCTGTCGCGTTTTAGCAAATTAAGCTGCCAAACATAACAAAACACTACACAGACAGGTAACTACTAACATTATATACAAATATATGTTAACATACGCCTGTATTTAAGAGAATCTCATTCTGTTTTAAAATCCCCACGGTGTCAATCTGCTAAGCAGTTGGTTTGGAACTCACAAAGAACAAGGAATTTCACTCAGAAGAATCAGAATTTTCTGTATTTTTCCACTTTTAAAAATAACTACAGACAGGAAATGGATTGATTTCTGTCTGTATTTACCTGTGAAAATCAATAAAAACGGAAACCTGGGAGCATTAATTACATATAAGTATGATTTAGGCGTAGCAAAAGCTGTACCCAAACTGAGCTTTTCTCATGTACGAATTTGAAAAATCATAATTCATGCAGTAGTGCATAACACACCTCTGTATAATGCACAACCTAATGCATTATTACGCAAATGCAGGTCTGAACTCAAATTACACTACTGTACATTTGCTGGGGAGTTTCAGAAATATTCTACAGAATTGTGGTGAACACTCTGGGCCTGATCATGACCTTGGTAAAGGGGATTACTCCATCCACCAAGGTCGTAATCAGGCACTCAGTCAATTATAAATTAGTGACAGACAGTGCTTTGTTTGTAAAAGAAAAAGTACCAGTGTCCAGATTTGCTCAGAAGCCAATGGATGGCTCTTTCGAATGTAAGGACGCTGAATAGCAAGGACTCATAGTCTTGATTCCACCTCATGCCTCCTACATCCACTACCAGGCACTTCTTTCCTCGCATCTCACTGTTGAAGATTCTTTTTTTATTTCTAATTTCCTCTTTGTCACTGTTTCCCATCTTTCTCCTGTTCTTCTTCTTTCCCATTTTGCATTTTTCTCTCTCCTGCTCTGGGTAAAAGTAAATGAGGAAAAACAAGTGCCGGTCCCCCAAAATGAGTACCTGTGGGCCCACTTGCAACTACCGGCTCATATTAAGCACTGTTGACAGATTACAAAAATGTACAAAAACATTTGCCAGACTTTTCACAGCATATGATGAGTCATGTTAGGGAAGAATATGAGAACATGGGAAAACATGGAATGAAAAAAATACAGTGAAATGTCATCAATTTCCCAACAGAGATGTGTACATGTAGGAAGGAAAACATTGATACATCCACTTTCAATGCAAAAGTTTGAAAGTTGTATAATTAATGCAAAGAGTTGTCATTTATTCTCTTGCTGATGTATGACTTACACAGGGCATAAAATGCACTTGTTGTTTTCTATTTATACTAACCTAATTGTGCCTTTTACTTTATCCCCCACCAGCAGCAGTAGGAGGCTTAGTAGTGGTCGTAGTGGTGGTGGGAGTAGTAGTTGTCGCTGTAGTGGTTGTGGTAGTGGTTGTAGTTGTAGCCGTAGTTGTTGTAGCAGGTACAAAAACAGGAATGAATCGTGGCCGGAACCCCAGGTATCGGTAGTACTGCCATAATCTTAAATAAATTGGCTGTGATGAAAAAAAGCAGGGATTGGTTAACTGTTAGTTATTTTTGTACAGTTGTTGCTAATCAGTCATACTGCATTTATTATTGTTACACAGATAATGAGTTGTCTGAGCAAAAAACTTTGACTTTCATAAACACAACCATTTATTATGGGTTTTAAAGGAGCACAGACCATATATGCCAGGCATGCAGATTTGACCCTAATCAGGGTACTTCACTGAAGTCGTTTTAAATCCACATCTGTTCTTATCCGTACCATATTCACTTAAAACACGTAAAACACATCACAGCTCTTTTCAATATTTTGAGGAATTCATATAAAAAGATCAATCTAATGTCAGTGCTTGGCAGTGCATTTGAGACAATCAATGGGTCACTTGATAAAGGTTTCTCTATTGTAAGAAGTTTAAGAGTTTCAAGGGCACATAACACTAGCCATAGAGCAGAAGTTCTCCACTTTTTTACCTCTCTGGACTCCCACTGTATCATTACATGAAGTAGGGGATCCCAGCCTAAGAAATGTCAACAATGTGTACTATGAAAAAAAAACATAAAAATACAGAAACATATATACATCAATCAAATTCACAAATTCAGAATTTTTTTTTTTACCTACAAACAAAAAATGTAAATTAAAATTGTAGTTTTAATGGCAATATTTAAGTGTTTCAAAATGTGGTCTTATTCCTAATGGACAAAGCAATATACTAGACTCTAGCATATCACTTTGTCTTGTTTGCTCCAAAGTTTTTCCCTAGAGCATTGAACAATGAATTGAACTTACTTTGAATTGAGAATAATTTATATTGAGCATAACCTCCAAATTAGGATAATTTAATTGAGCATATCTTTAATTAATCCATAGTATAACATGTTTGTTGATCTTGCTTTGCTCTCACTAATTAGGCTAAGAATACCAACTTTAATTTTTAGCCTCTAATTTCAATTAGTTCTCATTTACAGAAAGTATCAAACGTTTACATTTTTCTTCTCTCTGTATATATATTTTATTAATATGCTAATATTATTCAATTTTCAAAACAATAGCAAACCACCTGAATACGTTTCACGGGCCCCAAGGGGTCTATTCACCCAACGTTAATGTTTACTACATCAGGTTATTTACTATGCAGGTAATTATATGCAGAATAACTACACAGACACTTTTTGAGGCAAAAATTTATATGGCACCTATGGTTCTTTAGCAAATGTGAGCTGAACGTCACTGACAAATAGATCCATGTATAGCCATATTATGACATTTCGGATGGTATCTTTTGATCTCTGGTTTCTGTAACACATTTGTGAAGAGACCAACTTTTTAAAGCATTTAATTGAACAATACATTTTCTTTAAGGTTTTGTCAGATGTGCACAGAATTCTAGGGGGCTTGTCTAAATTGAACCAATCCCGGGACCCAATCTAGTGACAAATGAAAAGTTGACAAGCATAAACCCATTTATATCTAAAGGCCTGATTACGACCTTGGAGGATGAGATACTCCGTCACAAACATGACAGATATCCTGTCTGTGTATTACATGTTTCATTATAGCCTATGGAATCGTTTAACGTAACATATCTGTTTCTTATGTTTTTGGCATGGATGGTATGCACCAATTACATTTAAACTGGTTAAGGATGTTCATGTCAATTTTTTTCTCAAAATCTATTTTCTGTTTAGATCTCATTGGCTAGGGAAATCCACAGAACCCCATACATCCATTTTACTCCATTCTTTCATCTACTTACCCGCCCCTCCTTCTCTATCCCTCTGCTACCTTTTACCCCATCATCCCACCATCTCTCCCCCTCTTCAGCCTTCAGAGGTCCTCCCTGTACCTTTTCGTTATTGCTTTCCTTTGCCTCTTGCTCCTCAGTGTCTATTTATTAGTAATTATCTCTTCTCCATTCCTACTTCGTCTCACATTTACCACAATGCCTGCATGAGTTACCCCCATTCTCCTTTTCTCCATTTTTCCCTCACCATCATACCCAAAATCTACTGGATCCCAGTTCTCCCCAATTTTCATTGCTCAATTTATTTAGGTGTGCTTTTGCTAGTTCTTCTTTTTTTAATATTCAAACGTTCTATATTTTTGTGGGAACTTTTCCATCAATTAAATTGACATTTTATCTGTACAATGTTGTTATTTTTCCACAACATCTTTAGTTGGCTTTTTACTATAACCTCATATTGCAGAATTAAAGATTTAAAGTATGAGACCATTCAAGCACCATTGTCTTGGAAGCTTTTTTATGCACAATTATTTTTTAACCGCAGTGGCATCACTTCCCCCAGATTTGGCTCAATAAGAGGTAATGATTGAAAGATGGAATTTGGGTGCCAGTAAAAACGTCTGCCACTATATCTTTCATTGATAGACAGTGCAGAAACAGAATAATTATTTTACAGTTCTGTTTTTTAAAGCAATTGATGTCAGGCTAAGAATACTGCTTACCATTGGAAGTAATGGGAAGGGCATTTTAAATACAGTGAATATTTTATTTAGTGGAAGAAATATTTATTAAAAGGGCTGCCAATCCCGCTGGAGCTTCCTAGTTCTTAATTGGTGCTACCAGCAGCTTTGAATGTGAAAAAGCAGTGACAGAACTCCTCAAATTTGGTGGGGCTTCTGGACAGCTCAAGAGCTGGCTTGTGGTGGGTGTAAGAGGATGCATTTTATGGGCAAGAAAGTTTTTTTAGTATGCCTCAGTGGCTAGAGGTGCTGTTTGAAAGTGATGGGGTGTAATATTCTTCGCAATTTGAAGTGAACACAACAAGTAAACTTAGTTCACCATAAAGAGGGTTGGGATGGCTCACCCGAGAATATTTGTTTAAAATAGTGTGAAATACTATAGAGTATATTATACAGCATATTGCAACTCAAAAGGACACAATTAAATATTCTTGTATTTGTCTGGCATACCAAGCAATCAAGCCCAGCAGTGTTGCAGATTTGCCTGCCCCATCAAAGTTTGGCAACATTTTGCATTGTTCAGCACAATTTTCACAGAAAATATCTTTAAAAACTATTGTTGATACTGACAGCCCATAGTCTAAGTTCACATGTTCTGTTGGGTTTTGTACCATTCATCTACAATTCTAGATATCACTTCCTTTAATTTTCTCACTCTGCCCCTTCCAGGGAGACTCATGAACATACATTATGCCTGAGAATCTTCTTGGAAGGGCAGAAAAATATGCAAACAATTCTCACAATGTAACAAAGTGAGTACAACAGAGCTAGACAGGTTTTACTACCCTCTTTGGTCTCAAACAGATGTAAAGGGTAACACTAAAATATCTGCTTCAAATATATGTATATCTAAATGTATAACTATATCTATATATCTATGTCTATAAAAGTTACAGGGATGTTATACTGTAGTTAGGAAATAGAATAAAAAAGTATTAGATATTCACTTAAAAACCAAAGTTACAGGGTAGTTATAATTAGGCTCAGATTTTACACAGCAGTTATAGTTATACTTATTTCAAGAAACTATAACTTGTCCCCTAAGGCCACTATAACTCTCACCACGGCCATGTACATTTTTCTCATCAATAATTTTATTGCAAATCTTGCAGTGATATTATCAATGATGTCATAGAAAATGTCATGACTGATGTAATATGTTTGATAATTGGCAGTACATGGCAAGGGCATGTGTTATAGTTACCTTAGGGCACGAGTTGTAGTTTCTTGAGACACGTATAACTATAATTGCTGAATTACTATGGTTTTGTGTCTAGGACCCCAGAGATGAGTCCTTGAAGCCGAAATTGGCCTGGGGAGGGGGACCATGCATGCCGCCTCCCTGAAAAACCATCTCAAAATCCCCTCAAGGACATGGCCCACCTGTTGGGTATAAAAAAGCAAACAAGCGAGGGAGACTGCACTTTTTATTTAAATTTGGTTGCGGATCCTACATGAATTTACAACAACATTTAAAAAAAAAAAAATTGGCCCCAGGTGGGATCTCTGTGGGACCTTGCCACCAGGCCTTGGGAATCATGGTATTCCACCCTGACCCCTTCTGTTATTTTTTTGCTTGTTTTTCCTGGGACTTGGGACGAGTCCTGAGCACAAGATGGCTGCTACCAGTGTCTGGTTGAAGTGGTGGCAGCCAATCAGATCTCACCATAAGATCTGTTGGATTTTGGACCCTCCGCATCCCTAGAAATGCATACATCTTTTGTTTTTAATTACTTAAAAACTACTGAACCGATTACAGCAAACTACAAAAAATACCCTTTCTGGACCAAGACCAAGATCTAGCTTTCTGTCAAATTTAATATGATTCTGTCCAGCAGCTTGGGCTGTAGTCGTGTCTAATATCCCTATGGGAAATTTCATGGGAAAAAGGGACTTTTGGATGTCACTTTTTCTCGGTCCCTACTTGACGAACCACCCCGAAACAATCTAGACGGGCAGCTGAATTGAGTGGCAGACTAATTTAGAAAATGTCATGAAGATTTGTCCAACTATAACTATCTACTGGTGAAAGGCAGAAGGTAGGAAACCAAAGGCCAGATGCACTATTCCTATCCACAAACCAAAGATGTTCAAATTGCATATAGACTGTTTTTCAAACACGAATGCAGTTCGTGGTGCAGCCTATGTACTAATAGATCACATCACAAATTGTGCATTTTCAGTGGGTGCAAAAAGCCCTCCATAACGAGCATTCATTAGACAGGTCTCAGTTTACAACTTCCTGTGCAAAAGAACAGCAGACCTCTGCTCCTGCATTTGCATTTCCAAACAGGAAATATTTTATTTAAAGCAGCCTTTATTAATTTAAGTGACTACTGCTTTAAAAAATATAGTTTTGCGTTTGGGAATACATTAGGTACAGCAGGTAGGGTGCTTGAGGCCACTGAGTGCTCCGCTTTGGACTCAATGGCACTATTCCCAAAGGGGAAGAAGCCTTACAGGTAGAGTCCCCTTTTTAAATAAGATTCCACTTTTTGAGGTATCAGTATCAGAGCAATGGTTTGTGACGACAATTGTAGTCACAAACCATTAAAACATTCCTCTCCCAGTTACACATTCGAGACGCCTCTTTTAGGCCTCCTCTTTTTTGCTAAAAGGTCATAGGATGAAAAGCCTTTTACAAGTCAGAAGAAATTTTCAGTGTTATAAAATGAGAAATATATTTTTCTATCAAAAAACACGTCATTTTGCTAATAGTAGGCTTTGCAACCGCAAAATACCTTTGTACATCAGGCCTCAAATTCCCAAAAGCAAGCATATCATTTGCATTGTGTTGAAATGCTAGCTTTTTATTTGCGGTCACAAATACCAGTTTAGCATTTTCGTCGCGCATTCTCATGACCTAGAGTCACACATGGATAGATACTAGTCTGCATGTTCATGTGCCACAGCCTCTTGTCTTGAATTATTACATTAGGATGAGAATTACTTTATAATATTATGGTCTGTTTTTTACCAAGGCTGAGCATCATGCTCTGGTGACCACAATAGGATTTGTGTTATCATGAATGTACTTGTAACATTATTATGCAATTAGTGTGTTCCAACAAGCCATGCCGTTTTGGTGCCAAGTGTGGGTGTCAGAAATCTGGCTCACGTTCATTGCACAGTTCTCACCCTGATGCCCTGCTCTAAATAGATGAGCATGGTTGATGGGAGACATTGGAACAGATCGGATATGGGCTGCACCAAGGGTACATCTAGTGGTGTGCAAGGAGCTCGTAAAGATGCAAATGGCCTGCGCCAGCAGATCCCTCCCACCTTAGGAGAGTCAGCCAATGAGAGATAGATTAGGGAGAGGGTCAGTTCCGCTTGACAGGAAATTCCTCTCTAGTATCCCTTTGGAATGATACGCATTGGTGAGATGTTAAACCGCTATTGCTTTGCTCTAGCGTCATAAGTGGGATCGTTGCCTGGTGCGTATCATCTCTTCAGGAAACTTCTTCTTATATAATGATAAATAATTGTGGGATCATCGGCACTCGTGACCAATCAGCCAAAAATTGCCCAAACATGAGTGCCATTGCCACCTAAACGCTGGAAGCAAATACTGACACAAATAAAGAACTGAATAAACAATTGAATTTTGATGTTCAGGGCGTAACTAAAAAAGAATATTTTCTAAATGTTATATATTCAAAAATAGAAACACAGTAAACTGTTTCATAAAAAATGGAAAATTAACACACAAAGATGACTACTTATGCATTTGGTATTTATCACGTTTTCCCTGCCTAATTGTTCATGCGCATCCACCAACGGAAAATAATCCCAATCCGGATTTTAGTCCGAATCTCTTGGGGTTGAAAAACAAGGAGGACAAGCTATAGAGGTTAAGATGCAGTCTGGCCACATTGTGCAAGTCATCTTGGGCCATATCATGATGGGCTGCGCTGTCTCAGTACAGAGCCGAGAACCTGTTTTTATGTTCCTGCATGCGTAAAGTAGGTTCATTTAACCCGAGATGTCTCCTAGTTAGTGCCTTATTTTAGAAAGCACAGCTCAGAAACAGGAAGAGGCGAACCTTGCTTGGTGTTTCCTAGCTGTGCTGTTTGAAAATGAAGGTCAGCCTCGAAGAAATATCGGGTTAAATGCTTCCAGTATACGCACTGCAGAGTCCATAATGATTCAACCCCTGGCATTCACTATAGGTGGATTTCCAATGCAGCTCAAATGCAGTGTCTGCAGAGAATTGAAATTGATGAACTCTCTCGCTAGTACAATTTTGTTGCACTTTAGCAGGATGTAGGTAACTATCTCTCATGTTAATGCTATCGATATTGATGGAGCGATATGCCAGTACTAGTGGTATTAACTACACACTCTGACCCCACGAGAACAATCTGCTGAGCTGATCAATTGGCCCTTCAAGGGCCTCCTTGTAATGCTGAGGGTTAAAGGAAGCACACAAAGTATAAACTATAGCAATAAAAATTGCTCCTCCAGATCCTTGCTGTCACTGTCTACACGAAGCGAACCTTGAGACCGGGAGAAGCAAGCCCAGTGGCAGGGTACCAAATGGTAAACCAGAGGCAGACTCTGCTACCCCTGACTATTCCTCATTCAAGTAAGTTTATGGATTCCCCTGCAGACTGCATGTCAGTGGAAAAGTACACTATATTTAAAAACATGGCGACTGTATTGTCTCATGATCAACACATAAGCATTACATTAAGATAGCAGTTTCTGACCACGATTTAAGAAACTGTACTTTTCAGCAGCTGTGAGCAAGTTAGGGATGGACATGAATGAGATTATTCAAGATTTCCTTTATGCCCAGTGGATTTCATAATCACAGGGTTCCTGGAGCTGTCAGAATGGCTCACGGGGTGTTTTCCAATTACTGTGGATACATCACTAGCCTTATAGCAAGTCTGTTATTTAACATCATTGCAAGAAAGCTGGGGAATTCTGTGCTGACCAGGAGAAATGTACAGCATGACATTAAAGACAGCCAAATAAAATGAAACAATATGTGATCCTGGAAGACTGTTATTTTATTGGCTGTTTATTTCTAAAAGATATAGAAATATATGCCTATGTCATGTTCGCTTAAGCTTTTGAAAAAACTGGATTTCGATTTAATTTGAGGTTTTACTTTGAAAACTCAAAATTGTTTTGATTTTCACTTTGCTCTGCAAATAGTGCATACAGAAATAGGTTTAGGCGCTCGGCTTATGTTTGGCAGACGTCCTGTAAATGCCAAATACTAAATAAACCCCAAAGTCTGTAAATTAAAGGCAGAATAACTAGATGAGTGTTTAGTGCTGTGCAGCAACCAAGTGTGCTGTGCTGCGTTGCATCAGGGCAAGAAAGCAGGGCCATATTTACTGAATATGGCCTGCTGTTGCTCTCTTCCCCTGGCCTGCACTCCACAGACTGCCTAACTCCGCGCAACGCACTTGCCAAATTGAGTGTATGTGATGTATATCATAGGTTTTGTACTGGAAGTATATCCTTGCATTAGAAAATACTATGTCTAGACATTTCTGTTAACATTTCACACTTTGGGTGGGCTGTACAGTGTAGCACACGTGCAATGTGTGAAATGTTAGCAAAAATTAAAACATTTATCCTACTTTGCACCTACCTTAATCAGAGGGTATTTCTAATTCAAAGTGAGGCCTGACAATCTTTGTGGATATGACTTGGCATCAAAATTCAAGGACATTTGCAATGCAATGCCCAAGTACCAACCACGGAATTCCATTTTGGTGTAAAGTGGAACAAAGCATTGCAAAGATTAGCACCAAGAAAAAGGCAACTTTCCAGCACAAAACAAAAGTGCTAAAATGTAAATACCCTTTCCAGACTTCGTACAGCTTTGCATCACTTTGTTTCACTTAGTGTTTTCACAAACTCTTGATAAAACTGTCCTGAGATTCACTTATTGTGCATCATGGTTGGAATAAAGATCTCTTTAGGTCACACCTGTACAGAGCTAGAAGTTGTAGGCTATCTCTATTGAAGGTGTATACACTCTAGAGCAAGAAGAACATCAACCCATTTTTAGTGGATTTCCAGCATCAACCAAACTCTACATAACCCCGTTTGTCCTTTTTGAAGTAAAGAGAGATTTTCTATGGTATATTGATTATTGATTTAATAACCAGACATTTAGATTTCTGAGATGGGCTGAGGTAGCTATCATGTTCCTGTGCCTATGGGCATTGAAGCACAAGAGTTTTAAGACTAGACTAAGGGATAATTTAGATTTTTGGCTGAGCTGGAGCCCCATGGTAAATTGATCAGTTTTCGCTTCATCAGACTTGCGTACATTTAAAAGAATTGAAACCACTGATTGGCAATTGAGGAACCCTCTTCACATAGCTGCTGTTTTTTTGATTAAGAGGCTCACCATATTTAGAGCTAGCTCTTAGAGCTGATTTACTTCTTCTAACTCCTCTTCTCCTCCCAGTTCATCTCCACAAGTCAGTTGTCCAGGCACATATTCTGTCCCTTTTGGACTATTACAACATTCTCTCTCCCAGGCTGCCACCCTATTCTTTAGCAAAACCTCAAAGCATAGCTTGCCTGATACTTGGCTTTAATCACCACCCCAGGATCACATACCACCTGAAATCTCTTAATTGACTGTCTACAACAAAATATAGTCCTTCAAGACTGTCTGCCTATGCCATTAAGCCTTCCACATGTTGCTGTTCGGTTACATGTCTTCTGTCTTCACCAGGTTTCCTCCCTCCAGACCCTGGAACTCAAGTGCAGCTAACTTCCTCCTTGTTCTCAGACTTTAGAATCAATAATTGCTGATCAGAGACTTTCCTTTCTTACTTCTAATGCTTGAAACATCCTTCCCAACACTCTTCGTGCTACTCCGTGCCAAACCACCATCTGAAAACATCTGAAAACTCACTTCTTATCTCTCAACTCTATTTCTCTTCAGGTTAAAATACCACAACAGTCTATGGGGGTCATTCTGGCCAACGACCGCGGGAGCACCGCCAACAGGCTGGCGGTGCTCCCATGGGCATTCTGACCGCGGCGGTACAGCCGCGGTCAGAAACGGAAAACCGGCGGTGTCCCGCCGGTTTCCCGCTGCCCTGGGGAATCCTCAAAGGCGGCGCTGCGGGCAGCGCCGCCATGGGGATTCCGACCCCCTCACCGCCAGCCTGGCTCTGGCGGTTTTGACCGCCAGAACCTGGCTGGCGGTAATGGGTGTCGCGGGGCCCCTGGGGGCCCCTGCAGTGCCCATGCCACTGGCATGGGCACTGCAGGGGCCCCCTTACAGGGCCCCACCAAGATTTTCAGTGTCTGCCAAGCAGACACTGAAAATCGCGACGGGTGCAACTGCACCCGTCGCACCCCTTCCACTCCGCCGGCTCCATTCGGAGCCGGCATCCTCATGGAAGGGGGTTTCCCGCTGGGCTGGCGGGCGGCCTTCTGGCGGTCGCCCGCCAGCCCAGCGGGAAACTCAGAATTACTGCGGCGGTCTTTTGACCGCGCAGTGGTATTCTGCCGGCGGGACTTTGGCGGGCGGCCTCCGCCGCCCGTCAAAGTCAGAATGACCCCCTATGTGCCAGGCAACCATGTGCTCTACAAGTTGCAAATCAATCAATCAAACCACTCAATCATTGAATGAATCCCAGGTCCACCTTCAAAGCATTGGGGAACTATTGAGGGAAAATCAACAATGTGCCCAACTCAGCTGTCTGCCATCAGGTAGAAAGGGGCGGGGTCTCTGTTCGCCAATGCTGATTTCAAAATATAATATTTTCTTCAATGCCAACATCTGTTGGCAATCCCTGAGGTATCTTTCCTAATAAATTTAGTGAAACAACACATGTCAATTGTTCCAAGCATTCACTTAGGACCCAATTCAAAGTTTTTTCAGATCTTGTAAGTGTGACTTAACCATGGAAAAAGTGACAACTAATATCTTAGACGGTGACTCACAATGCCGGAATATTCAAGTTATGCATGCTGAGATGAGTTGCTCATCACAAATGTGCAGCTGTGAGTTGTTTTAGACAAGGCAGAGGAATTGTTATTGTAAATACTTGAAAATGGTGTGATCACACATGTATTCGAACACTGCTTTCACACCAACTGCTGGACATACACTTGATCAGTCTTAGTTAAATTAGTCCAGAAAGTCAGTGAATGTGCAGGACAACTTCATATGTTTACCAGCTGTGTGTAGGCATTAAAGGCTTTGCATATAAATACATTTTCTTATGGAGAGAAAAACAAATCGGGATGTATTTCACATTCAAGTAGTTTCCTAACTTGATGCATGCAAGCCCTGTTCAGTACAAAGGCTCTTCATACATGAATATGGAGAACAGTAGTAAACCAGAAATATGTATGAAGCCTGTGCATTTCCGTCTGTAAATTATTATATTGGTGTAAGAAATTCCATTATTTGATGTTGCTGAAAGCTCACCTCAAGGTCTAATCATGACTCTTCTTAGTGTGAATCCTTGAATATACTAAATTAACCTGAGGTCAACAACCGGTAGGTAAGGCAGAAAGAAGACAGGCTTACTTAGGGAATTAGAAAATTTGAATAAATTGTAATAAACAAAATGCTACCAACATGACAAAAAAATCAAAAAGGGATTTTTAAAGTTGTAAGTAAAAATAGCACCAACAAGAACAAAGCACCAATGATAGTCATTGGTTGAAGTACACTGGGATCCAGGCACGATTTGATGCGGCCTGTCATGGAGTGTGGGTCAAATACACCAACCAGGTTTGTCCTGGTTAGAGATTTTACCTTCTGACTCAGTCTTTTGAGTAAACTCCAGGAGTTCACTACTAAGGCACCCCAGGACCTCAGAGGAGGCACTTAGAAACTCACAGGGTTTAAGGCAAGAAGGCAGGGTCCAATCCATGTCCATTTGCCACTGGTCAGCTGGGTAGTTCCGGTAAAATACATCTTTCAGATTGTTGTCTCCTTGTAGCCACACAGTTGACTGACCCTTGATGTTCAATTCTTTGTCCTGCTTTCAAGAGGAGCAGGTACAGACCCTCTGGTGTCCTCTCAGGTCAAAGAAAGCAAATGGAATTCTCTTCTGATCTTCCGCAGCTACAGCAAGTGTTCTAAAGAAGCTGGGTAAGGGTCCAGCTTTATAGGTTTCTCTAACTGCTGGGTGGGGGACAACCTATATATATTCCCAGTTTCTCTAAGCCCAATGAGTAAACTTTCACAGGCCCTGACTGACCTTCTTTTGTAGTAGTTCCTGTATGCTGTACTGCAATTAGGTCGAAAGGACCATGTGTCAGGCCATTTTCAAGATAGTGAAAGTTGTTGGGCTCTGAGACTGGGGGTATAAATGGGAAGTGTACTAGGGAACTCCTAGTGTCCTCCCACATATAATCTTAGACTAAAATCCTGTTTAAAGCTAGCATTGTACACACAACATAGCCAGAAACAGACATCTGGTAGGACACAAGCAGTGTCATTCAGCAACCAGACAGGGAATCCACAAAAATTGCCTTCTGATCCTGTTTGTTTTTTCCTTTTCAAGTCCCCCCAAGTGTTGCATGGGACAAAACAGGCATGTCAAGCAAGATGTGACACTGTGCAGTGAAAAGGAGCCTCACAAACCTCACTATGCATATTCTGTTACTCTTGGAGGAGTCATCTCTTTACATTCAGATAAGCAAATTGGCTGTTTCTGGTGGGGCCTTTCATACCTCATTCACACCTATTCAAGGCTGAGCACAGAATAAGAGAAACGGGAGAGCTAATGCAAATATGCCTCCATGCACTTCAGGAAGGGGAAAAATGGCTATTTAAAATATACATTTCCTTATTATTTATTACAAATCTGACTTCTCCATTGAATTGGATTTTTAGTGACTATAACACATAGTTGGTTAAATATTTGTCTAGATGGTTCCAATCTTGGGATGTAGTATTAGTATTTTAATCTGCACTCTGTTTTTCCAAGTAAGACAGCTAAGCCTGCCACATTGAATTAGCTATTTTGTGCCTTCACACTGTAAAGACATGAAAACATACATTTTCTACATCGCCCACTTTTAAATACCATACAATCTTCTTTATGGGCTACAAGGATGACATAGGGGTGACTTAGAAATCATTAAATGAGGGGGGTTACCTCCCATATATCAAAAAGCATTGTTATAATAGGTTGCACTGCACGTTTTACACTGTAGCAGTCAGACTAGAAAGGGTAGGCCTGAAGTCATGTTTTCACAGCTGCTTCATTTAATGTATCTAGAAACAATCAATGGGAATTGTTCAAACTATTCTGAGTTTCATTCTGTAAATACAGCTTTACGTTCAGCATTTAAAAGTGCAGGCACAAGTCAGTCACCAATTTGCATCTTTTATTTCAAAGTATGCTAAACATTGCTCTCATCACCTGTTTTCCCTGCTAAATTAATGAGTCTCAACATCATCTCTAGAGTTGCTGCTGACCCTGTTATCAGTAAATAGTAGGGGGAACATTTATCGGCCCATTTTCTAAGGCACTGGTAATGAGGTCAAAGTTGTCACTGTATGCAAGATGAGCAATGAAGTATTTATTAATTCACTGCATTTCATAATTCCCCATTTGCTCCGTTTGGCATCCACCTTAAAGAAAATATATAATTTACTTTTTAGTGGTTGCTATTTCATGTCTATTGTCTGTCATGATCTAGATAGTAATGGTTCATGTTCTACCACCTGAAAGAGAACTCACTGTTCAGGGAAAATCAAGATAAATTATCCCCTCCTTCTTAGCTGTCAATGAGTTATTATCTAATGATAGACATTCTGATGTATGAGGCAATTTTTTGGCCAGATTCCTCATTAAATATATGATGGAAGCTGGCAGCTTGTAATGTGTTCTTGAAACTTTTTCTTCATTGTGAGCTCCTTACTTCAGCTTCAAAAGGTTGTTGCCTATTATAGCCCTTTAGCCTGCCTTATATCCTGCTGCCGAGAGCTATACTGGTAGGTAAAGGCCCTGAGCACGAGTTATAGTTCTGAGCCACTGGTGACGGCCTATAGTAAGGGTGAGCGACTTTACCAAACTGATATAGCCCAAGGCAAAACGGCTATTTGGCTGTTAATATATTCTACCTACTGGCAATATAAAATACTAAATGAAACAGAGAAAAACAGAACAATAAACATTGGAATATTGGAGCAACAGGCCGATACCAGATATTAGCCCTGAGCCACTCCACTGTCTTCAGTGGAGCTCTCAATATTCCAATGTTCTAATTAAACGTGATGTTGACCTCCTTGCATGTGAGATCGCTTGAATTCAGGTTGAATACATTTTTCTCCTAATTCTTTCGATATGAACTTTGCGGAAAGGATTAAGGGCCAGTTGTACTAAGAGCTGATCACAAAATACTGATCACAGTTTGTGACCGGTATTTATGTGACCAGTGTGGTAATTTGTGAACTGACCCATGTAATAACAAGTTGGTTTCCAAATTACCAATTCCTAGAGGGTCTCAATTTGACCTACCTCATTAATAATAATGAGATAGGATGCAAATTGCGAGATGCTGGGCATCAAAGCCATGACTGAGATGGTGACCAGTTCAGGTAAGTAGACCACCATGTGTGTAATTGCTTTTAAAATAAGGATTTTTTTGTTAAAATGCAACCGAAGTTCCAAAAATGAAAATGGCATGCATTTAAGAAATAAAAATGGACAATGCAAGATTATTTTTTAAGAGTAGGCAGTGGTTAAGGAAACACTGCCTACTCTTAAAAATGTTTTTGTGAACATTCACACAGGAGAAGAGGTCCCTTGGTGATTCCTTTCCATTCGCGAATGGCTTACCATCTCATTTGAGAAGGTGGTAGAAGATTAATGTTTGTGATTGGAATTCTGTCACTAAACAATAATACGTATCAATCCAATTTAGTATTTGGAATGGACACCCTACACACACTCCTTTAAAGTGATTTTGGGTTGCAAATCCAAACTGTGATTCTTTAACTTGAATAGCAATTTGTGGTTGATACATAAGAAAATGCATTTTTTTTATCTTAAACAGCCTGATTTTGCCAATTGAAATTTTTGTGACTGCAAAAACTGCTTTACCCACGTTCTTTCACTTATCTGATCTTCCTCTTTAGTAACTTATGAGAAATCTATGTGTGCTTTATTCCCTTGGCCCCTCAGTCATTCTGGGGAAAAACATATAATGGACACTATTTGATTACTGTCATATACATTTTTTTGCTTTGTGTGTGGCTTCTTTATAACTTTGCCATGAAATGATTTGACAGTTGAGCTTGGAATGCAGAACCTTTTTAGTCTATAACTTTAGAGTTATGTTCCACTTTGTTTCAAAGTATGCAGTTTAGTATCTTGGAATGCAAATGCAAATGTCACCCTTTTATAACTCCTGCCTTGATCTTCTAGTTAGTATATAAGTGGATCTCCTTGGGTCTCTGTGTACATGCTCTATACGTTCCTGCACACTGCAGATGATTACATTACCAAAGTGTCCTAGTTGATGTGTGCAAATAGCTGTTGTCCAGAATTTTGTTGAGTGGGATTAAAGATACCAAAAGGCCCGTTCAGAACAGGCTTTATTTGCATGTGTCATTCTTCTCTGCCCCCTCCCCCCCCTCCTGTTTACAGTAAACACAGAGCCATACTGTGAGACCCGCCAAATGGGTCGCGGGAGGGTGACAACTGAACATGAAGTAGTAATTACCTATCACCTTCATCATCTTCTTCCAGAATATGTGTGAAAAGTGCCTGAACTATGAATCTGGCACAACCCCAGCAAGCTTGTGTCTCCTTTGTGACTCTCTGATGCTTCCAGCGATTTGCTCTGGCTAAGGGAGTATCTGTGGGAGGAGTTTTGTCTTCCTCAGGCCAGTTCCTAGCAATCTGCCACCTGAACAAGCTTGTCTTACAAGGATTGTTTCTTTTTTGGAAAGCTGTTAAAGGTGATAGCTCCTTGTAAGGAACTCATGGATGTGGGTTCTCTTTGTTGGACAGCTTGCATTAAAGCTATTTCTATGGCGTTTCTAATGGAAGGATTAATCCTTAGAAAATGTTTCTCGTGAGTGTCATTCTTCTTTCCGGACTACACCTAAAGGAACGTCTACTGGTTGGACACATCCTGAAGATAATAGATGCCCCTAGAACGGAAGCACCTCAAGGACTGTCTACAGAGCGCCTCCTGCTGTCGCTCTTGAGGGGGAGAGCTCTTAATAAAGCATCTAAGCAGTTGTAGGATGGGCAGTACTATTGAACAGGTATGCACGGCAGGCAGCACTACCAGTTTGCCTAACACAAACCGATTGGTGCAGTCAGCAGCGATAGCTTCTCTCACATAGAACACAAGTAGTGCAGGCAGCAGCATTACTTCACACCCAGACTGGTGATGACATTTCCAACACCACTGTGAGGTTGGTCCACACACAAAAAGAGTACATTAGAGGAAGCAGGGCAAGTTTAATTCAGATATACAAACTGCAAGTTTTGCTAATATTCAATAACACAGAAAAAGAACTGTATAGGTAGCAATAATTCAATCATACAGTGGTGCAACACCTTCTACTAAGCCTGTCCGATGACTTTCATAATTCCATCTTAATGCCCCACATTTCCTGCTGCTGAGTGTAATGGGCCTTCTAGGTGCCCCTGTCACAACACCGCAGATCCACCTTTTTTTTCTAGCTTCAGTTTGCAGCCCTGGAGAAAACATCTACACAATGAAGAACTTACGTCTAAAGCCCTTTTGCGGCGTTCATGCTTCTCCTCGGTCTAAATAAAAAACAGACACCAAATGAAAAAGTGTTAACATGTACAATATGTGCATAACAACAATAGGTCTACTTTGGTTACTGCCTATATGACCGCTTCTTCCTACTTCTTTCATGATCCCTGAAGCCAGGGGCAGCAACAACAGAGCCTTGGGTACCAAGGGGCAAGCTAGGGGTATACGCTGTTACTCCCTGGTGGTCCTATTTGAGGTCCTTGTTTCATGGCCACATTGGTCATTGCAGAGAGTTTGTCTACGGGGTTAGGCAGTTACATGGATTTGTAGAGCATTTTTAAAAGTCAACTTTGAATGTGGTGTTACCACAAAGCATTAGAATTTTTAAGGATCTAGTCTGACATTACTTGTGTAACAAATGTTGGACAGCGACTTTTAGCTGTGAGGTTGAAGAACATATAATGCTTGTCATTACATTTATGTTTGTGACGTCTCAGGACATCTTTAGTCTTTAACACATCTCTGAGCCCAACAAATGTAATTTTCTTCGGTGTCATAATATACGAATGGGAAATCTCAATCACATGTGTGAGAGGTGTCGCCATTATAAATGAATGCATGGAACGTATTGTCTATTCTCTGTGGTTGGAACTCTTTTGTTTTATCAAAAGATGTTACAAACCTTGTGGGTTCGATTTACCGATGACATTTATGTGGCCATGGGTAAAACTACATTTCATCTCCTAATCTATTTCGAGACAGTAGATTAATGACCCCTCTCGCTGAGTGCATTTCACGGCTGCCCAAAACACGACAGGCACCGATTTGTTAGAATATGCCCTTGCAAAACAGGAATATTATGCAACAACCGCTCAATACCAGCCTCATTTTTTAGCTAGGCCATAGAAAGGCTGGTGCAACTCAATGGTTTATTTATTTATATTTGTTTGTTGATTTTATAAAGCACGTACAGCTCAAATGTGCCCCAAAGTGCCGGAAGCCGAGGTTAGGAAGATACAAGCAATGGAAAGGAGATACCCTTCATTGAGGTGGACATGTTGTTTAATGTTATATTGAGCTACATTGTTTTTGGCTAACTGATCAATCGGAGACTCATACATAGAAATGGTTGGGATACTAAGTGGAAATCATGCTATCTAGATCATGTATAAAAGGCCTTACACTGAGTAAAAAATGTATTTTCATTGTTTTCCTGAATTAAAGGAAGTTCTCTTCGAAAAGTATGTAGTTGCTGAGAGTTAGATCTTGAATGCTGAAGTTCTTCCAATAAATCATTTGGGATTGTAAGGTCGAGTCAATAGTAGATTGGTAGAGGACAGTTTTAAGCCCCTATGAGGCTGGTACAATGGCACAGATGACTCTCTTGAGATAAGATGGACAATAAACAAGGAGATATTTGTGGTTTAGCATAGAGAATTGAATTTTGATCTCATCTGAACTGGGACGCAGTGGTTTGCTGACTGGGCAAGGGCAGCATGGAGCACAAAATGTTGATGATGGACAAGAGAGAAGAAAAAGATGTGCAATCAATAGAAAGCATTTGGGTTCTCAAAGAGAGCACCTCCAAAGAGTGTCCAGTTAATAGTCCATACTCTGAATCAGGGTGCCTAGTGAGCAGTCATTAGGTTAAAGATGGCCTATCTGAGTAATGTTACCTGTTAATGTTTAAAAAAGAGGTCTCCCAAGCATGTGCAACGAATTAATGGTAATGACTTGAAAGCCACTGCAAAAGTGTGAGGCACTGTACCTTCATGTTAGAATAGTTGTATTGTTTCTCTTCGGGTTTTCTTTTAAAACATGATCCTTCCTTTCACTATAGGTTCAGGTTAAATAACTTTTTTAGACAATGTTAAGCAAAAATGTTATTTTGTGAAACTTAGAATTCCACGTACTGCATATGTATTTGTTAAGTGTGTTTTTCTGTAAACATCTTTGGTTGTATCTAACATGTTCAGGTACCTCTGCGTTTCCATGTTTACATTATATGTCACATTAAATAAACCGGACCTAATTCACCAAGGTAAATTCAATTGTAAATGTAGTGGTAAATGAGATGCACACAGTCTGAATTTTGGATTGTCTTAAAAATACAAGCTACTTACCACAGCACATAAAGCTAAAGACAAAACGCACACAAGGATGAATATTTTCTTCATAGTGAGCTGGCACTATAAATGAAAAAAAAATATTACTGACGAAAAACATTACAATTTGTTGACCATATTTCATCTACATTATATTACAGAATGTTAATCCGCGAAGTTGTTAGCATAGATTTATTTAACCATGCACGTATAGCCACTTAGTAGCAACTGTGGTACCTGTCCCAGCCAGAAGCTGATCTTATCCCATACCATCAGCACTAATACTGACCAGCCCAATGTCTGGAGGAAAAACCGCAGAACCTGATAACAGCCTCCGAGATGCATTCATGCAACCGAGTACTGCAGACACAGTACTGTAAGAACTCAGATAAAATGCAAAGTGGCTGAGCGAAAACATTGCGAGCATAGCAAATTAATGGAAAAATAGATGTATTTGAACTATTCGGGCTGTGTGCACACTGCTGTACATAGTTAGCCTGGAGAACTATATTGCGCCAATGGAGGATTTTGTATTTCTTGTCCTGGGGCCCAAGAATCATGGACCGTCCATCTGCAGACTATTTATTTAAAGGTGGTTTACATATGACATACGCCTCGGAGTTACTTCAAAGTGTCGAAAAGTGGAGGGGGTGAGCCTCGAGAGGGAAAGGAGAGGAAGGAGAAGTGCAGGCAACCACCGCCAAAGAAAGTCAGTGATATCAGTGGGATCTGGTGATTTGATTTCAAGCGAAACCTTCTGGAGCTTAAAAGAGATTACAGAAGGAGAAACGTTTTTACAGTAGAAGGAGGGTCCGAAAACCAAGAAGGTGCAGAGAGGGGAAAGACTGAGCAAGAGAGATCGAGGGCCTGCATCCTCAGGGAAATGTTTCCGGTGAAGGAAGGAAGTTAGCTCCTCCCTGAATTTGACGTGGTTTTGCCCAAGCCCGAGCTCAGGGGGCAGATTGTTAGATGGTGTAAATCTACAAACGTTCAGCATTTTCCTTCCAAGCATTTTTTAGATGAATTTTGCAGTGTCAATTCTGTTATTGGGTGAAAAGTTGAGCAGATGTGAAGGGTTGTTATATCAGACCAGTTTCAATAAGTATTTTGGGCCCTTGGCCCAGTATGGTCTATGGGCAGTGCAGTGCCACTTGAAGATTATCCTTTGGAGGTGAGCCGCAGAACCCTGTAGAACAGTGGTTCCCACCATGCGGACCGGGGACCACTGGGGGTCCGTGAAGCCTCCTCCGGCGGTCCGCAACTGCTTAGAAAATTAATAACGTTAACAGATTAGGTCCCAAGCTTTCAATAATGACTCAGCAAGGGGTGTGGGGGGTCCCCGGATTCCAATAAAGATTGAGTGGGGGTCCCTGAGCTCCAGTAATGATAAAGCGGGGTGCACAGAAGTCAAAAGGTTGGGAATCAGTGCTGTAGAACAGTGGTTCCCAATCTTTTGATTTCTGTGGACCCCCACTTTAACATTAATGGAACCCAGGGACCCCCACTGAACTATCATGGGAATCCGGGGACCCCCGCCTGAGTCATTACTGGAAGCTGGGGACCTAATTTGTCAATATTTGTTAATATTTTTAAATTTTCTAGGCTCTCGCGGACCACCTGAGAAGGCTTCGCGGTCCCCCAGGGGTCCCCAGACCACAGGTTGGGAACCAGTGCTGTAGAAGGTTGCGGTAATGTGCTGCAGAGGAGCAGACCCAGATTTTCCGTGCCTAATTTACCATTTCACTCCCAGGACAGTGAGTCAAACCAGTCCAAGGCTGCCGTGGAAACGTACAAAAACAATCTGGAGGCAGTGCTTTTATTGTAAAAAGAAAGCGTTTTTGAATGCCTAAAATTAAACGTTTATCACGATTTTGGTGAGATTAACAATTGAATCTCCTCCTAAAAGGGACTCACAAAAAAAACAAGGTACAAATCTGGTATCCTAAAGATTTATCACGTGGGGCATCTAACCCTCTACACCTTAGCTCGTTAAAGTTTCTGTGAAGCACGAAAAAGTAATTTGGGTTCCTGCAGGTGAAAGCAACAGCACCCACCTGCCAGGCTACTAACATGGGCGTGCACTTTTCACAATCAATAAACTGGGTATGCAGGCCTTGTCAGGGTTTTCACAATTTAAAATAAATACCTATTGCCTTTAAAAACACGCTTTGCAGCTGGTTCATGAAACCAACTACATTTAACAGAAGCTGTATGTCTCTCTCTAGGAAGTCCTTAATCAGCATTGAGGCGGGCATACAACGTAATTCAACATTAATATAAAATCTCTGAAAAACATATAAGCACAGGAACAAATCTACATATTTTCCAAAACATACTTCTCTATTTTTTTCAATTCACAAACATTTCCAAAAGCATGTCTGAAAAGCTCCAGCAGTCTCTGCTTTCCAAGCACACATCTGGGAGGGTCACACTACTCGCTCTCTGCTGTTCCCACTATGCACAATTCTACATAATTTAGAAGTATGCACAAAGGCAATGGAAAATAAAACTTTTTTCTTTTTTTCTATGTGTAACGCTGCAGTTTTATTCATGCCTCAGTTGAATTAAAACAATTTAGACAGGGTCTCATTTGTTCCTGTGCTACCGTCGAGCAAGTGCCAGGATGAGTCAGATAACGGATTCCCCGATCTGCCTTTATATGTGTACACATAGGTGTGCACCTTTCAAACACAAGCTCCTCAGAGACAGAAACTTGTGCCCACCATGAGGGGATCTGCACTTTATTCCCTCCTCTTCCTGAGAGAACTGGTTTGTAGGGGAGTAAGGAGGCTTCTTGGACCTTTGGGAGGGGATTTAGACACCTCCTAGTAACAGGCCACCCGTCTGGTAGCATGCAGAACCATTCAGAGGGTTCACAGGTATGCACACCCAGTAGTGATAATGCACTTCTATTTTGAAGGCACTACACCGATGTATACCACAACTGAGAAAACACTACTGGGATTTTTACTATATCAAATAAGCTATTTACAGTCGTAAGGGTAATAACAAGATTAAGGGCAAGTGATAGGTGTATACTGAGGGGAAGTGTTAGGTTTGGGTCAAAGGGTACACTTAGCATTAGGTTTGAAGTTATGCTTAGAATTAAGCCTAGGCCATAATGAATGGCTAGGTTAGCCTTAAAGATGTAGCTAAAGTTAGGTTTTGGGTTAGGCTTAGAGTTTGATTTAGATTTGGGGTATAGTTATGGTATAAGGCCTATGATGATGCATAGAATTGGGTAATCTTAAGACAGGATAAGGCTTAGCGTTATCCTTAGAAATAGGTTTCAGTTAGGCTTAGGGTAGGGTATGGTGTTAGGCATAGGTTTATGATTAGAATTAAGCATAGTGGGGTCAGGAACTTAACTAGCATGTCACATGTCCTAATGCAATGAAGGAATTGGGCCCCTTGGCTGCTGTTTGAGTTATAAAATACACCATGAATCAGGGTTCTGTGGGCCACTTCGGCACTGGGACCGATGCCACTGCACCTCCTGCACCAATGGAAGATAAGCCCCTGAGAGTTTTGCAGAGGGTTATGGTGAATGTGAGTAAAAAAATCCGTGTAAATTTAGGGCTGAGGTAAAAGTCAATGAAAAGGGTGTGCAGTGGTGTTGATGTTGTGGCTTGTTACATTGCATAACTACCTGTTCTATATAGTAGTACGTCGACGTAGAAACTCAGATGTTGTTTCAAGTAGTAAAATAGAGCCACTAGAGGGGCCAGTTGGTTCATCTCAGATCTACTCAACCTATCAGTGCATCTGTCCCTTTCCAGGAGGCCTGAGGGCCTTCACCAAGCTAGATGCCATCACTCCCCTAAAGGACAGCCATCCTCAATACCACAGGATAGTTACGACCATCCTTCTTTGAGAGTCCACAGGTGTTAACTTCAAAAGAACTGAATAATCTAATATGCTTCTTGTCAGCTGTTCAGGGCAACGGTATAGTATTTGGGTTCCAGAGTTTTATTTCATAGTCTATGTAAAGCAGGTTCCAAGAACAGCGCCAGCCATGTCTACCGGCAAACATGTTCATACAGACAAAGCAAGTTCACCTTCCTTTCAAATGAAAGATCAGTTCCATGAGTCAGCTCTTTTAATGGCTGCGAAAATGCATTTAAGTCCCCAGGCCACACAGCTCAAGCCACAATCATTTTGCAACGTGAACCAAAATCTCAAATCGTTTTGAAGATACACTGAAATTGCACATGCTTCCTTGAGCTGTACGAAGTTGTAAACCAAAACCTAACTTTTCCTATTATGACAGTTCATAAGATGACGTGCCTACATCTCCATCAAAAATAAATGGACTATGATCAATATTTTTGCACTGTATTACAAACTGTGGAAAGCGTGTCAGTGTGAATTAGCACCCACAAAGTGTTCACACCATATAGTACGGTGCAAAACCCAGAGAAGCCTAGAGGAAATTTTGAATAGGACTAACACTAAACACGTGTTTCAGGGTTCCTAACACATTCATGTAGTAGTGCTGTCAGTGTTCTGCATATGTTTAATTACATAATTACGTGTAGTTATATTATTACATCAATTCGTTTTTTGTGGGCGACAGATAACTTGATAGACAAACTGAAGATATAGAAATAGACACGTAACCGCTAGGTAGAGATTTTAAATTATAAATGACCTCCAAGCAGGGGTGCCTCATTGATTGAACGCACAAAATGTTTAAAAAGAAATAGGAAACACATAATTAGTCGCAGCTGGTGGGGAGGTAAAGTGGATGGGGGAGGGGGTGAAGAAAACAAACAAAAGGAAAAAAATAAACTTACCTGAATGCCTGCCGTTCCACATTGCCACTCTTCTGGATCTACAAGCCACAGGGTCCCAGACTACCCTGCGATCAATCCCAACGCTGCTCTCATGCTGCTCCCAGCATGAGAGCAGCATCAGGAATTGGCCTTAGTGCCTTCACTTTGCGCTCCCAGACAGACTGAATGCCTGTGCTTGCTGTCCCTAATGCAGCAATGCAGCTTGGGTTGGGGAGAGCTCAGTGTGCATTTGAATTTGGCCACCTGTAACGGTTGGCCAAACCTACATTCGCACTGCCTGTAATCCCCATTGGCCCCATCCCCAAGCAAAATAAAATGATAAGAAACATAGGCTCTGATTTATGTCAAAGTGGCACAGCGTGGTGTTGTGCTAAAAATAGCAGTGCCGCGCCGCCCCACTTTTGAAATGCAGGGATGCTCCGTATTTACAAGACTATGGCACAGACTTGTGTTTCCCCCAGCGCTGGCGCTGAATTAAGCTGCCGGTGCCAACGCAGGCATCCTTGCACCATAGTGCAAGGGTGTCTGCATTCAGGAGATATATTGTTTATGTGCAGGAAGGTGTCCCTTTCTGCACATAAACAATCTATAATGACGATTTAGAACTTCTATGAGTCCTGCAAAATGCAGCACACATAGAAGTACCAAAGCTTCATTTTGGAATGATTGTTTATGTGTAGGAAGGGACACGTCCTGGAACATAAACATTCATCCATGGCATTTTGCTTCTTCTATGTGTGCTGCAGAATGCAGAATGCAGCACACAAAGAAAAAGCAAAAAATGAGGAGGAATAAAAGCATTCCTCTTCGTTTTGTCATGCTAACGCCACCCCTGGGGTGGCGTTAGTTTTTGGCGCTGATACAAATTTATGAATTCTTGTAAATCTGGGGCAGCATCAAAATCAATGGGTGTTACAGTGGAACGCCCACAGCAATACCCATTGCACGCCCCTCTGACACAGAAAACCCCATGGGAGGCTTATTTACTAGTAGACGTAATGTCACAATAAGTGACCCTCCGGTGGTGCTAGGGGCTCTCAAATCTGCCTCATAGTTTATTATCGTATTATTTTAAAAGTTTTGTAGCTGCTGCTGCTGGCGGCGGGTGACGCTCCTCCCCCATAGCAGAGGAGCCACAGCTACACATAGTAATATAGTAAGTCTAGTTTATTTGGCAGTGCTTAGTGCCCCATAAATCTGGTCATACTGCCATAATCAAATAATGGAGCTGATTCACAATAGCATTTATAAATAGGGACTACAGGTGTAATTGTTTATATAGTTTTCCGTACCTTTGTGAATCGGCCAAAATATCCAACCCCTTATTAGTAAAAAGTGCAAAGAGAACAGATGTTCTGGAGCTATTTCACAAATTTATGTAAGAGTACGTAAAAGAGTACAACATGATTACTACAGAAGTGATCCAAAATACCTCTGTGGAGAAGACTCATACTATCTATTTTAGAGATTGAAAGTGTCATCAATGATAGTTGCGAGAATTTAATTCATGTCCTTAATTTGCTAATTGTGAAAGGTATCCTTCATAGTACCACGCCCCCTAACCATCTGTTACTACCATAGATTGGCCACTGAGACATGGTCGTTTCTATTGACAATTTTCATAAAGCAAAACATTCTTAAATCAGTTATAATTCATTTACATGCTACGGAAAATGTAATAAATACTTGATTGCCGGGCCCAACAGTGCTTTTGATACTATACTACAGGCAACTAAAACATATCAGAAACATAAAAAAACATGATAATATATTACAGGAAACAAAACCATATCAGAAATATGAGAAACCATCTAACATCCGGTTCGTTTTATGCTGCTAATAATTAAGGAGATGAGAAAAGGGGCACTGTCACATCTTTCAGCATAATAGGACAGTAAGACATCATAGGCAACTTATCTTTGCTTCATTCCCTGAATGACAACAGAGGTACCAAGTAGGTAGTTTCTTTTAGGCCTGACAAAAATCTTAATGCATACCGAAAAAAACAACCTGATCACTCACAACAACAAAAATATTCTTTAAGCAATAATCATAGACTGCCATCAGGACGTTCTATTAGTTCTATATTTGTATTGGTCTAGTAAGTTAGCTTATTGGGCCAGGTCACAATGAAGAAATCACGGGTTAGAATCCTTCTATGCCTGCCTGTCTGTTCTCAATAAAATGAGTGCCATTTACTTAGGAATAAATGGTTCCCACTATTTTAGCACCAATGCACAAGGCTATTTGTGATGAGTGCTACAAGTGTCAAACATGGATGTCATTGTTAGAAAAAAACATTTCCATGAATACTCTATTTCTAAAAAAAATAACCAAACAAAAAACAAAGAATTAATGCACTTGTATGTAAGGGGAGAAGGCAACTTCTTACCGTTCTTCTTTGAGCAGCGAAGTATTCTCTCAGTTTGGATGCACCCGTTTGCCTTTCTGGAAGGAGATGGTTCTGATATTTAAAGGTGTTGGGAAGGTTGGAAGCTTAACCAGATTACATGGATCAGGCAGTCCCTGTGATTGTAACAGGCCTGTGTGAGTCACTGGTCTTGCTGACACATGGGATGTACTTTACCAGGAATGGTTAACGTGACACAGGATACCCACAAATCGCCATCACCACCGAAACCTAACATGGCGGCTAATTACTCTCAACCTCAATCTGTGCACTTAAGGCAACTACAAGCTTTTTAAAGAGAGCAAGAAGTATAAAACGGGAATGGGCTTTTTTATCTTCCACTCGGAGAGACATGGCTGTTACTAAAATAAAGTATTTACTGAGGACGAATTGGAGATATGTTAAATACAGGTTCTAGTAAATATAGGTTTCTTTTAAAACACGTTTTTGTTGTTTTAGGCTTGATCGATCACAGTTTCAGTCTTATTCTACTACTTATTATGGACATTTTTCACCACACTTCAAGTAGTGTGTAGTCCTTTCTGAAAGGGGTTTATTGCCTCTGTGCATGGTGCCTCGTGCTAATTTGTTGTACCACCTTTCCAATCTGCCAATCAATCCTTTATTTAGCACAGAATTTAAATTATTGACGGTATGTTCTAGATCAGTGGTGCTTAACCTTTTGACTTCTGTGGACCCCCTACTTAATTATTACTGGAACCTGGGAACCCACAGTGAAACATTATAATACGAGAACCCCTACTAAATAATTAATGGACTCTACCCTAAGCATTTTCAGTAATTTACACTGCAAAACAATACATAACAAATACTAAAAACAAGCATTATCCGAACAAATGTACACATTATTACATATTGTACTTAATTCACAAACATATAAAAAAATCTGGATTCGACTGGGAAGGTTGGAGCTTTTCTAAATTCAATTGGGGCCATCAATTGTCCATAATATATTCTAATGAACTTACCAATGCTCCTAAGAATCAATCTGTGGATACTACTTTAATTTTAGCTTGGAACTATACATTCCTTCACATGTACATCATGTTTTAAAATATTAATTTGTACAATTTGCCCCCTTGTGTATATACACATTAGTGACCTGATAATATTATTTTATTTTCCAAGCAGTCGGGGACTGCTGAGTAAGCTTATTTCTTGATTTAGACATTGCTTCTACTCAGGAGTAAGCCTGGGTAATTTTTTATCATTCAAAGCAGTCTCCCCTCTCACCTTTTGGTAAAGTGTATTCATTGTATAAATCTGCGAAAAACCTGAGGAATGCTTCTTCTGTGCCCCATCTGTTCTCTAGTTGTTCTTCTGTTTCCTCATCATGTAACGCCTTCATATAGTTCCTATTTCTTTCCAATCTGGTCTCCCAAACCAAGAGTTTTGTATCATCTCCCCATATTCAAAGCATGCAACTCTACCTACTTCATACTGCTGTCACCTTCTCCTCCATTAATCTAAATTGTAACTACTTGTTCAATAAGGATTCCTTTATATCCAAAAATGTATTCTCCTCAAGAGACACTGCTTTTAACACTGCCTCTAAGCTAGCAATCTTCCCCAGCAGCTGCCTCTTCTCCTTTTTTTACTTTTTATTCGAAGCAAACAATATACTCGGAAGGATCCACAAAGAGTCCTTATGTGATTCATTCAAGACCACATGGATCTGTGCTGTGCTCAGATTCCGACTAAAGAAAGCCCCTGTTTCCTTTCCTACCTTCAGCATTACCTCCAACTGAAGAAAATGCTTTCTGTCAATGGTCTGTCTTATTTTCTTCCTTCAATCTGATTACTTAATTTACAGGAATAGTGCTACATGATCTGATAAGTGAATAAGGGGAAGCTCTGTCTTATAAATCTTATCTGTTCCTTACATCCAATAAGTAATCCAGGCTGTAGTAGTAACTGTACTTCTTGCTATAGGATGTATAATAGCTATGCCTGCCCTCTATCTCCTCTACACTTCACACACATTTAGATTTGCTATCATAGGGAGGAAATAGGCCAGCATTTTAAGAGAATTAACTTGTGAACGAGCTGACAAGTATTATTTAATAAGGTATAGAGGTCACCTCCATTAATAACAGGTGACCTTCATTCTAGTAATATAGAGAAAAGCTGTGCAAGAGGTATATCACCATCAATATTCAGGCCATAATAACCAGTGTGAACAAAGTTTGTCTCACCTTAATCTCAGCAATTAACCAGCATCTACCCCCATCTGAAATATACCTTGATCCCTCTATTCCCACATTTGTTATGATAATAATCACTATTTCTTTATTACAGTGCTGTTGCTCTGTAGCAACCACTTTCTCTACCCATCTCTGACTCAACATAAGATGCCTGCACTTTTGTCTCACCAGGTGAGTTTCCTGTAAAGTTATCACATGGGCCTTATTTTCTCCTAACTATCGCAGAATCAGACAATGCTTATTTTTAACCCATAAGCCATTTACATTGTAACATAGTATGAATAAAACCTCACCCTCTGGCAGATCATCTGGTCTCAACATAACCCCTTGTTACTGATCCAATCTGGGTATCACCTGGCATCCTCTTTTTCTATTAGAGGGCATGCCTTATTTGTTATTTGATCACATATAGTTCCCACCTCGCACTAACACTCCTGTGGGAAACCTCACAAATCTTCCTCTTGAGCCATCCATCCAGGTATTCTTGATTCTTAACCTTTTTAATCTATGTGTTTCTCACAACTTGTTCTGATAGGTGCTATGAATTCATCTACATCTTCTGCATCAGCAAAACTATGGATCTAGTTTTCTGTCATCACTTTCAACCTCACCAGGAATCTAAGTTGCACACTGTCTCCAATTTTCCTCAGCTCCCCATATGCTAACCTATCTCCTAATATCAGTACAGACTTAAAAGGTAATTCTCTGTGCCTGGAGACTTTTCTCCTTTAAAACTGGGCCTATAGTTGTCTCTTGTACAGATTATGACAAAAAGTCAACAAGGATTTTGCAAGTTTTCTTCTGAATGGGATTTAATTTGAATGGCTCCCTATGCACACTTCGAGTATCATGTAAGAGGTCCATTGTGGGAATAACTTGAGGCAATGATTCTTTCAGCAAGTTCACAATGAACAGCTTTATGTCACTTCTCTCCATCCCCTCTGCACATCAAATATTCTAATGTTATTCCACCTTGAATTGTTCTCTAATCATTCAAGCTTATCCCAAAAACGTTTTCCTTTCTGCCTTAATTGACAGATCTCCTGTTTATTTGTGTTGACATCATCATTGGGCTCCTGTACTTTGGTCTAAAGTGCCTGTGTTCACTGGCATAAACCATCTATATTTTCCTTCAGGTTAAGACATGTTTCCTATATTTCTTCCTGGTTCATCTTTCAGATGTAAAAGTGAGTCTTAATCTCTAATGACAAATGTTCAATCATGTCCTGTACTCTATGCAGGCCATCCTAACATCCATTACTATGGGGTGCCTCTGAGGATTGCCTAGTGCCTATCTCTGTACATGCTTCTTTGGCTCCTCCAGGGTCCAGTGCTGCCGCACCTCCCTGGTTCTGAGCCACAAGAGGACCGAACTAATTTGCCAGTACTATCTCTGGGGATATGATTAACTTTTTTCACTTTACTTGCAACTGGACCCCTTCCCTCACACCTTGTCTCCATGCCAATGTTCCTGTGTTTGCACTGAGACTTGTTAGTCCCCAGACGATCCATGAGAACCTGTCTCTGCTTTGGGATCCTACATTGGTTTCTTATTCCTGACTTCACCTGAAAAAAAGACCTAAGTGACAGCATAAATTTACAGCTTCTTGCACTCGACTTGGCTGTTTTGTCATCATGTGCCAGTCCTCTTTTAATAGATATTTCCCTGTAGGCCTTCCTGAGTTTCCTGAGTCCTCACATTTAGCTTTATTACAGTCTGCTGAGTCACCGTCTTCTCACACTGACCACCAGGTCCCCAACCAGGAGTTCTGTATACCTTAAAGCATACATCCTCCCTACAGTCATGCTACCCTCTCTCTGACCTCCCAAGATATTATACTATGTGTTCACCTTGGGTCCCTCAACAATTCTCTTACAGCCTAAGTACCTGGTAAAGCAGAGATTTGGCTGCTAACTTTGACGTCAGAATGTTAATCTATCGGTGACATACTGAGCTTTCAATGTATGAAGATATTATAAGACAGTTGGAAAGTGGTGCACTTAAAAGGCCATATTGAGGTGCATTCCCTGTAGTGTAGAATGTATGTGTATGTTGTAGAACCATATTAACTGGAATGTAACAGCTGATTTTGAATTTAAATTGATCTCGACATTTATTGAGAGTAGTTACACCTCAAACAATAATGAATTTAATAACCAATGTGCGATAGGTGGTATAGTTTAATGTTGAGAAAAATGTAGTTGCTCAACCATATTTAATGACATGTATCAATAAGTTCATTCATTTTGCACTTACTGTAACATGGAGTTAAGTAACAATTTTTGCTAACTGTTTTGTATGTAACAAAGTTTATATGTTTGGTAAAATGAATAAAGTGTGCTGTTTTAATTCTGCATAGACCTTAGGAAAGTGGGAAAATTGTATTGTTTTTCTTTTTTCCTACCGTCATGTCTTTCAGATTCTGATCACCTGAAAATGTTAGTTTGCAAATAGATGGGCTATTGTATTACTCACAGAGAGCCTGAGTAATTAACAATTAAGACAATACACAGAGAAACAGAGAATGAGAACACAAACCTGATTCATAACTGTTGCAAAAGTTGTTGAGGAGAGCAAGGCCTCATACTTTCCATGACAATCCTGAGAACTTGCCTGCTTGTTGCAGATGCCAGTTTTATGATGTGAAATGATTGGACAAAGACACTTGTGATTTCTATGGCATCTCCAATGGACAGATCATCATTCACTTTGAACTTTAATTTATCATTTTTAGTTAGTTCAGGGTAGGTCCACTTGGACTTTGAGAGGCACATACCTCTTTGCCCTCATCCCACACTTTCCCAAATGTCTGCTGAGAACACTTAGATTTTTCTTTGATCCATGAGAAGACTCTTGACGGAGCTTCTGACATGCTGACACCTTCTCTTTTTAAATATGTTTTGCCAAAATTAGTTAGCCTCAATTTGCCACAGATGTTCTTTTTCCCAAATGTATTATGTCCTTTATTACCTTTTCACTTTTTTCCCCTATGCTAAGTACCCAGCTCATGTCAATTAGTGACTGACTTCTCATTTCTTTAGCTAGCTTTTATAGACAATTGCTGTTTGCACTAATGCTTAGACAGGTTAGACAATGCTTATTTTCAGAGCATCAAGTGTTGCAATTATTGTTTTGCATAGCAGTGAGTGAGTGTTTAGCTTGTTTGATACAATTTTTCTTGATGATTGGACACCGATGGTGGTGTTGTACCTCTACAGCCTGTTTTTGAGAATTGTTTACATTAACATGAGTATTAGTAAGAAAACCTTTTTTAACTTATTTCCGATTTGGGTTTTCACTGTATGGCCAAATTGGTTACTCTATAAATTAAATATTGAATGATGTTATGTTAAAATGCACTTACCCTCCCCCCCATCACCGCTTAGAGTGAAAAGATTTGCCAACCTTGTTTAGAGCATACCTGAAATGCTCCATAATACCATAAGGCATCATCATTACCCTCTTCCATCCAACTGCCACATTTCTCTTCAAGGTTCTCTGTCCACAATCCACAATCAACGGTGTATACTTGGAGCCTTGTGGCGTCCTCTGACTCCCTTCCCTTAACGATCAGCAGCGGCCCTGGGTACTCTCTCAGTGCAGCCTAACAATGTGGACCCTTTACTGACTGTGCTGACTCTGACTTCATTAGAACAAATTTAGTATAATCCTTTAGGGTTTGACTAATGTTTTTAAAACGTAAATTGTGTTACTATATTTTCTTGTAGTGGCTCTAAGGTTAGCTCTAACCCATTATTTGAAGTGCGAGCCTTGCCTCTATTGGTTGGCCTGTTAGCCCCTTCCAGAGGTTAGGTCTAGCTGCACCCCTGGCAATAAATGTGTAAGTCTAAACAGGGACATCAACCTTCATCCTGCTCTTTTGCGAGAGTGGAAACCTTCAAGTATTCCTCAGATAATCCAGATCAACTGAAAGGATCCACAATGAGCGGCGTGAGTGCTTCTTTCCATTTTATTCTTCACATATTGTGAGAAAGTAGCCTCTTTCTAGCCTTGTTACCCCCACTTTTGGCCTGTTTGTGAGTGTATGTCAGGGTGTTTTCACTGTCTCACTAGGATCCTGCTAGCCAGGGCCCAGTGCTCATAGTGAAGACCCTATGTTTTCAGTATGTTTGTTATGTGTCACTGGGACCCTGATAGTCAGGACCCCAGTGCTCATAAGTTTGCGACCTATATGTGTGTGTTCCCTGTGTGATGCCTAACTGTCTCACTGAGGATCTGCTAACCAGAACCTCAGTGGTTATGCTCTCTCTGTACAAATTGTCACTAACAGGCTAGTGACCAATTTCACCAATTTACATTGGCATACTGGAACACCCTTATAATTCCCTAGTATATAGTACTGAGGTACCCAGGGTATTGGGGTTCCAGGAGATCCCTATGGGCTGCAGCATTTCTTGTGCCACCCATAGGGAGATCTGACAATTCTTACACAGGCCTGCCAGTGCAGCCTGAGTGAAATAACATCCACGTTATTTCACAGCCATTTACCACTGCACTTAAGTAACTTATAAGTCACCTATATGTCTAACCTTTACCTGGTAAAGGTTGGGTGCTAAGTTACTTAGTGTGTGGGCACCCTGGCACTAGCCAAGGTGCTCCCACATTGTTCAAGGCAAATTCCCCGGACTTTGTGAGTGCGGGGACACCATTACACGCGTGCATTATACATATGTCACGACAAATGTACAGCGTCACAATGGTAACTCCGAACATGGCCATGTAACATGTCTAAGATCATAGAATTGTCACCCCAATGCCATTCTGGCATTGGGGAGACAATTCCATGATCCCCCGAGTCTCTAGCTCAGACCCGGGTACTGCCAAACTACCTTTCCCGGGGTTTCACTGCAGCTGCTGCCAACCCCTCAGACAGGTTTATGCCCTCCTGGGGTCCAGCCAGGCTTGGCCCAGGAAGGCAGAACAAAGGACTTCCTCAGAGAGGGGGTGTTACACCCTCTCCCTTTGGAAAAAGGTGTCAGGGTTGGGGAGGATTAGCCTCCCCCAGCCTCTGGAAATGCTTTGATGGGCACAGATGGTGCCCATCTCTGCATAAGCCAGTCTGCACCGGTTCAGGGATCCCTCAGCCCTGCTCTGGCGCAAAACTGGACAAAGGAAAGGGGAGTGACCACTCCCCTGACCTGCACCTCTCCTGGGAGGTGCCCAGAGCTCCTCCAGTGTGCTCCAGACCTCTGCCATCTTGGAAACAGAGGTGCTGCTGGCACACTGGACTGCTCTGAGTGGCCAGTGCCAGCAGGTGACATCAGGGACTCCTTCTGATAGGCTCCTTCAGGTGTTGCTAGCCTATCCTCTCTCCTAAGTAGCCAAACCTCCTTTTCTGGCTATTTAGGGTCTTTGCTTTGGGGAATTCCTTAGATAACGAATGCAAGAGCTCATCAGAGTTCCTCTGCACATCTCTCTTCACCTTCTGCCAAGGAATTGACTGCTGACCGCGCTGGAAGCCTGAAAAACTGCAACAAAGTAGCAAAGACAACTTCTGCGACCTTGTAATGCTGATCCTGCCGCCTTCTCGACTGTTTTCCTGGTGGTGCATGCTGTGGGGGTAGTCTGCCCCCTCTCTGCACTAGAAGCTCCGAAGAAATCTCCTGTGGGTCGACGGAATCTTCCCCCTGCAACTGCAGGCACCAAAGAACTGCATCACTGGTCCTCTGCGTCTCCTCTCAGCACAACGAGAGAGATCCCTTGAACTCAGCAACTCTGTCCAAGTGACTCCCACAGTCCAGTGACTTTTCAGTCCAAGTTTGGTGGAGGTAAGTCCTTGCCTCCCCACGCTAGACTGCATTGCTGGGAACAGCGTGTTTTGCAGCTACTTCGGCTCCTGTGCACTCTTCCAGGATTTCCTTTGTGCACAGCCAAGCCTGGGTCCCCGGCACTCTAACCTGCATTGCACGATCTCTTGAGTTGTCCTCTGGCTTCGTGGGACCCTCTTGTGCAACTTCGGGTGAGCTCCTGTTCACTCCACTTTGTAGTGCCTGTTCTGGCACTTCTGCGGGTGCTGCTTGCTTTTGAGTGGGCTCCTTGTCTTGCTGGACGCCCCCTCTGTCTCCTCACGCAATTGGCGACATCCTGGTCCATCCTGGGCCACAGCAGCATCCAAAAACCCTAACAGCAAGCTTTGCAGCTAGCAAGGCTTGTTTGCCGTCTTTCTGCACGAAAACACCTCTGCATGATTCTTCACAACGTGGGACATCTATCCTCTAAAGGGGAAGTTTCTAGCCCTCGTTGTTCTTGCAGAGTCTACAGCTTCTACCATCCGGTGGCAGCTTCTTTGCACCCACTGCTGGCATTTCCTGGGCATATGCCCACTCCCGACTTCATCGTGACTTTTGGACTTGGTCCCGTTGTTCCACAGGTACTCTCGTCTGGAAATCCTTTGTTGTTCCATTGCTGGTGTTGGTCTTTCCTGCAGAATTCCCCTATCACGACTTCTATGCTCTTTGGGGAACTTAGGTGCACTTTGCACCCACTTTTCAGGGTCTTGGGTTGGGCTATTTTTCTAACCCTCACTGTTTCCTTACAGTCCCAGCGACCCTCTACAAGGTCACATAGGTTTGGGGTCCATTCGTGGTTCGCATTCCACTTCTAGAGTATATGGTTTGTGTTGCCCCTATCCCTATGTGCCCCCATTGCATTCTATTGTGACTATACATTGTTTGCACTGTTTTCTATTGCTATTACTGTATATTTTGGTATTGTGTACATATATCTTGTGTATATTTGCTATCCTCATACTGAGGGTACTCACTGAGATACTTTGGCATATTGTCATAAAAATAAAGTACCTTTATTTTTAGTATATCTGTGTATTGTGTTTTCTTATGATATTGTGCAAGTGACACTAGTGGTACTGTAGGAGCTTCACTCGTCTCCTAGTTCAGCCTAAGCTGCTCTGCTAAGCTACCTTTTCTATCAGCCTAAGCTGCTAGACACCCTCTACACTAATAAGGGATACCTGGGCCTGGTGCAAGGTGTAAGTACCCCTTGGTAATCACTACAAGCTAGTCCAGCCTCCTACACATATTAAATCAAATGAACATCTGTGCTCTGGAAGACTAATTTGCTCAATGCTTCTGAAATGTGAAGCTCTTCTGAAGTACCAAAAATTACAGTAATTACAGCGCATTTCAATTACAAGTATCGCGCTGCTGAAATATTGCAGGACTAATAAACAAAAGAAAAACCAATAAAGCATATGCAATAATTGAAATTCTTTACTAGGGAAAACAGATTGGGCTGTAGATAATATTGACAATGTAAAAGACATGCAACTGATTTCGCAGGAGGAAAACATTAAACGGGTAAGCTAGGTAGAAGAAATCATTGACGTTGCTGAGACTTTCGCTTCTATCTCGTTTTCTTCTTTGAGACCTGTTTGAACAAACAAATAAGAACAACGTTTTTGTTTGATATTTCTTTGTACCTATCACAATGTGAAACCTGTTAATGGTTGTTTTCATCACACATGACAAAGCTTTCCTTCTACACATTCACTCCTAGAATGACACGTTTATGTTATCAGGTGTGGGACTGTTAAACGAACATCAGTGGCTGCTGCACCTCTTATAATGACCACCACTCTGAATTTCTGTTTGTGTTTACTGCTCATTTACTGTGCCGTACATGCCACTTAAAGGGGCTGCAGGGAGCTTTAGAACCTTTGCAGGATTACTGAACACAAAACTGTGGAACATTTTATCAAGACTTAATGCTGGCGCAAATTAATGGAAACCGGTGAAAAGTCTTGATAAAATATTTACTCTCCAGCACAAAACGTTTGCTCTGGAAATTAGCCCTAAAAGTAATGCTTTGAGCTACTTTTCATCAAACGAAGCTCAATGGGGACCCATGGTTTTTACACCCTACAACCTATAGTTTTTGATGCAAAGCCCGAGGTACTAAAATTAGTAGGCAAGGCTTTGATCCAAAATATAATGCCTCCTCAAGAAAATGTTTTTATTTTTCCTAACTCTTGACAAATTGCATGTGTGCCTCGCTGTGCAACATTAAATGTGTGAAAAGTTTTAAAGTTAGCCTAAGCATAACATTTTGTCCTGGGAGGATACTTTTCCCACACAAACCCTATGTTCAACATCACACAGACATCATTCCACGATGGTGCAAGTGTGTGTGCGTGGTGATAGTATTTATGCCAAGCCTGTGAATAATTTGGTTTATAATGCATTTCCCTTATATAGAGCTATTTATAGCTCTTGTAATGTCCTTTTTTTCCTCCATCTTACACCAAAACCTTGGATATCTTTCAGCAATAGTTGGTTTGAGCAGAAATGTCTAGGGCATGTGTGGGTGTTTTCAGCCAATCTTGCTCGGAAACTATCCACTTGTCTGCAACCCCACTGCAAAATGTAGGTGGGAGCGAATGGGCAGCCCGGCCCTGATTCAATATATTAGAAATACGAGTATATATAGGGAGCATGACACTAATAAATCATTTAAACGCCAGTAAGAAGCTCTGAGGCAAATATCGAACTTGCTTGTCTTCCTGTTCAAGATTACAAAATGAGTGCACAGCTTTAACACAGAACATGAATGCGTTTTTTTTGGAAATGCGGCCTTTGTGAAATGTATCCCAAAATCCACTCAACAAAATCCGAAGAAAAACAGATCAGTGATGGGGGTAAAACATGGACTTGCCATGCCTGTTTTTTTCAAATCTACAGTTGACCTGTGATCCCATATATGATCTCATCTGTTCACCTTTAAATTCAAAACTCATATTTCCTCACACAGGGATGAAACTGTTACTGTAATCAAACTGAAACAAAAATTACCATAGACTGTGTCAAACATTCGGACATTTTTTTTATTTTATTTGATATTTCAGGAAACTAAAATAACCCACATGTGTTGGACTACCCGTGGTTAATGTCCCACTAGTTTAAAACATTAGTTATCATAGGTCGGCGACAAAAGTAAATAATATATTCAACCTTATGATTGTGCGGATAGACCCGAAAGCTTTAGTCATTAGTTTTAATTTGTAAAAGTTTTCTGTGTATCAGTTAGAGAAAGAACAGTAAGAATGTAAAAAAAATCTCAGATGAAATTAAATATGGTTATGATTGTTTGCTTTCAGCACAAATCGACTAGGCCTGGGGGGAATTTAAATTACAACTACGTAATTCGCCTTGTTTCGGGGATTTTGTGTGACGCTTACTACATAAAATTCCTGACATTACGCTATTTAGTCATGATGCATAATTACGCTGCCACTCGCGGCAAAGTCAGTGCGAAAACAACCAGAAAGTACGTGGCTATTATATGCAGCAACTGTGTTTTCTGAGCTATCATTTTAGTGTGAATCCACCCTCGCATCAAACAATTGACTCAAGGGCGCATTTTGTGCTAAATATAACACTAAATGACGGATTCGCATTTCAATTAATTATGCATAATTTTCCTGAAATTGCGAGTAAGTATGCAGACGCAAATACAGGTATTTCGTCAAAACGTAAAATCAACAATAGGTTTAGAAAGTCATTTTTAAGGCTGATGCAGAAAAATAGAATAGAGTGCTGAATTGCAAAGTAAATTAATGTTGAGTGGTTTTGTTAGTGTGAAAGTGTTACCCTGGGGTGGTATTATTGCTTCAGTTTTAATAAGAATTTTATATCTGTGGCTATGTTTTATTTTGAAGATATCTATGTAATAGGTATGCCAAATAAATTGTCTACATAAGTCAAAATTGCATATGTATAAAATGGATCACACAAAAATAAATTAATTCGATCTGCGATGTCAGTTGCCTACTGAATATTCAAAACTCAACTACTACTCTGTATGCGCCTACTATTGTAAGCTTGTAACCCCTGGGGATTTTCTTTATTTAACATCTGATTTAACATTTCTACCCTAGCTAATGTCTAGCATAGGCAAGCTTCACGCATTGCCTGCTGCTCTTGCTTAAAAGCTCTTACTCATTTATTCATCCACTATTAACACATTGCATCAAGCAGGCAGGAGCTGTCAGGTTCTTTAAAATGTATTGTGGTTGCATTTTGTACCTCTTTGCTTGTCTCGGAACACCTCGGATTCACCGCTTGCCAGTCACTTTGGAAGCAGTTGTAGTTGTTGTTGGAGTGGTTGAAGTAGTGGTAGTAGTGGTAGGAGTAGTGGTGGGAGTGGTTGTAGTTGGTGTGGTAGTAGGGCTGGGATATGGATAAAAGAAAGGAGGCCAATTGAATCCAGGTTGCAAATATGGGCGCCAGTAGTATCCAGGATACCGCTTTGGTGGCCGGAAATTGAAGTATTTCCCTTCCTTACTTTCGTCACTGTACTGTGAAAGCAAATAAAGAAAAATATTTAACAACATCAAAAAACATCTTTTTCTTTAACTTTCATAGTCATACTTTGACAACAATACAAATGCAAATAATTTAGAATTAATCCATACTTTAAAATATTTACATAAATATTTTAAAGCAATTTTGAGGGTGATATTTTCTTCAAGTGGCACACTACTGCTCTTTTAAAAGGTGTTCTTGCCTTGATTGAAAGTGATATAAATTGTTACATAGTGCATCTAATATAAAACAGAAACAAGAAATGTAAACCGCTGGTAAACTTCGGCCCAGATACACCAATATGTAGCACAGGTGTTTGTGTGACCCTTACTGGTTCTTCACAATCCAAAGCTGTGTAACTGTCAAAGCCAATCAACTTTCTTGTGCAAAATGTGTTTTGCACTGAAAGGTTGATGAGAGAGCTGTGCATAACGACTTTGCATCATTGAGCATCAATGTCCTCCATTATCTATGCTAAAGTGGTGTAAGAAGGTGGGCTCATTTCTAACCCCTTTAGGGGTCCAGGCAAAGCCACATCAACCAAATGGCATGAGCTGGCTGAGCATGAAATACTAGTGCCAAACAAAACAGGCACAATTGCATTTCCTATCAAATGGGCATAAAACCATAACATCTTTTTCAAATTCGAACTTAAGGGTTTTTATTCATAAGTTGTTCAAATATCATCTTGATCCAGCAGTAGTGCTATTTGTGAATAAACACCAGCACATATTTCGTGAAAATCGCTTCACCCGTACATATAATATAAAATAAATAACTCTTTCCTGCTACCATATTATATGTTCATTGTTTTTTAGTACAGTCTTACTACTTGTGAACAGTATGTGAGGATGTTGCTCTGTTAAAACACAGCTACTGAGGGATCATATGAAATACTGAGTAGTATAAGGCTCCACACACAATGAGAACATCATTTCTACAAGTTTGGTACCTGGTTGTGGGTGTAGATCCGGGTGTTGAGCTCTGCTGCAAGTCAGTATTGTGCAAACATAACAGACTGCTACAATCTTACATACAACCTCTGTGGAGTACAAGTTCTCCCCCGTCTAGTTAAGACATCCGAGTCACTATTTAAGGATCCCTAAAGTGTGTTCATTAATGGCTTGTGTACATGTGAGTACCTCTGTTGAGGTGTTGTGGTTGGATGACTTAGTAGGGAGTGAGGAATTGGGGAGAGAGAGCTTTCCAACATCACCTGTAACAGAGACGTGATATTTCTTAAAATGCGATTTTTCTAAATGTAGTACACTATGCTTACATACATACATGCGGCGAGTGGCAGTGTAATGTGTGTCTATTTTGTTGTGATGAATAATGTAAGAGTCTTTTTGAGATGCCACCCCTAGATGCACAGCTAGCCCGAGTATGAGATGTTCTTACATACCAGTGAGTCACATCTGCAAAATCCCATCAACCAACATGCAAGAAGTGAACAATGTATGATGTAGCTGTTGTGTGTGCTCCCAGGAAATGCAGCACACACATCAGTAAAGCAGCCTCTAGAATCCCAGACAGCTTGCAAATTGATGGAGTATCAGCTGCATCTATTGCTGGGAAAGCATGCCTTATAGTGAGGTGGCTCAAGTGCCACATGGGTGCAACCAATGGCACCAACCACATGAGCAAAGTTGCCACATTCATATACATCCCTCAACATCTTTGCATTTTCATGGTCGTGTTGCATTGAGACAAATTGTTGTACTTCTCTGCTACTGTGTCTCAGTACCTGATACAAACATCAAGACTGACTTGCCTGTGACATGCCTATGTTGTCAGAGTTGACCCTTTGGAAAGACCCAGTGACCATGAATTTGAATGTAGCCAGTATTATGACATAAGCAGAGATATCTTGGGAGCTGGCCATCAGTGAACGAAGCTCCTGCTCTCAATCTGCTAACATGTCAAGCATCACTTTAGGTGAGAAGTGATGTCTGGCAATTACCTTTTTCCTTGACATCACAAACTTGTTAGTCCTTTACCTGGAAACTCTAACTCTCTTCTACAAATAATTATTCCTCAAAATAAGGGGAAAAACATAAACTTATTCACCAACATAGTGAATGCAGAAAAAGTGTTTGTGCTTGTAAGTTTGTTTAGTATGTGGCCCAGCCGTACATGATTGGTTGATCTCGTGATGTGTTTCACCCATAAATGGGTGATGGAGTCTGGAGCCATCACTCCAGTTCTTAGTTTGTAAAACAAAAAGAAGTGCCAGGGCCCCAGTCAAGAGGCTACTGCAGCTTGTACCACCCATTACTTCCACTAGTGCTGTCAGTGACAGTACTATCACGATTAGCCATCACACTCATGGAAGTGAGACAATTCAGACTTTAAAACAATAAAATGACTTATATATGCCACCGAGCTATTCTTTTAGCTTTTGGTGGCCGGTACTAGTGATTATAATGTATATTTAATTATTAAACAACAGCTGTCCTAAAATAAGCTGAACAACATCCCCATGTGTCAGGCTTTCATAAGAGCAGGAGTTGACTATAAAGTGCAGGTTCAGAGCACTGGAAACCACCAGCTAAAATTGAGCACTGCATCACTCCCTCCATCCATCACTAGGTGTGTTGCAAGGCTTGTAAGACTTTTTATAAAATTTAAAATTATTTCTTACACAAAGTAAATATTTATTAGATCATATTTATTGGAGTCCACGGGACGGTGTTGCAGAACATGTGAATGGCCATGTGGAGAGAGATTTCTCAAAGGCTTGGCTGAAGTAAATTTTTTACTGTTTTTTGCCCTTTCTGGTTTTAGTGATTTTAGAAGTATTGTTTGTAAATAGCACTTGAATTACTCTTTTGTGGGCTTTTTTTTCATTTGCTTGTCCCTCCCTAAGCCCCTCCTTGACATTCTTAACCCACTCCCATTTAGGATTAAGCATTCACCATTTTCCAGCCACTTCCCTGTCCCTGCCATATTTACTTGTAAAGCTCAGTGCTACATGTAGAAATATCTCTGTACACATACCAGAGATCTCTGCAGAAGAAAGATCAAAGTTCCGGAGAGGAAGGTCTACACATATTGGTCAGTTGCGAGTATTTTGCGATATGTGAGTAGTACTAGATCATGCACAAAAAGCAAACTGGACAACCAAATATTGCCAAAAGAATTATGTAGATAATTGTTCCCTATTTTAAAACCTCTCACTCTTATCCCACCACATTTATCACTAAAACCTATACGTACATGTGAGGAGATTGCTGTACTTATAGCACAGATCTCTACATAGAAAAGATAGGAGGCTTAGGCGGAGGTCTCCAGATATAGGTTTGAGGATGGAATTTTGTAGTGCGTGAGTAGTACTATTTTAGTGCTACCAAACTTTATGAAAAGTGCAATTTGTGTGTAAGCCCCACAGTTGTTTTCCAGTTTTAACACTGCAGATTGACTATATGACCCATGTCTATGGCCCATTATATACAAATCAGTAAAAAAATTACATTAAAAATATTTTAAAAGCAAGCTAATTAATTTAAGAAAATCAACTATCACGTGTTGAATGACAAGAGATAATCCAATGTTGCTAAAATAGGGACCTAGAGATGACGAGGCCAATTGAGTGGCCTTTTAAACAGACTTTATTGATTTTCTGATGCTATAACATAAAAGAAAGACATCACAAATTTCATCATAACACTCCCATCCCTCCTCTCACATAGCAAGTTAATAAACGGACAATATCTATCTTTCAGCGTGGGAGCAGAGGGGTCCCAGAAGAACAACCTAGTCAATCAGATGTGAACAGAAGATTTTCAGGGACATTGAGTGTTCCTAATAAATGCTTTTATTAAGTTATTTATTCCTGATCCGTAATTTCTCCTATTGCAAATCAGGGACTGTGAAGTGAATCATGATATTTTATGTCTGGTGACAGACAGCTTTAACTGCTCAGAAAAGCATGTCATCAATTCATCAATAAAATACTATAAAAAGTAAATAGATTGAGTGAGCTTTAGCCATTGACTTTTTCATAGTTACCATTGTTTGGATAGGCTGTCTATCAAGACTTTGGATTTTTACTGATGGTTACATTTTCATATTTCTGTCCTCATTAGTTTTAGTGATATGACATCAAGTAGTACTTTATACAGACAACAAATTAAACATAATTTATAGCTTGTAATTGAGACATTGTTTGTTAGTTTTCTTGGATGTATTTACCTTTCCTTTGTATTTGCTGATTTAGATTTTTTTAGTTAGGAATTGTGTGTTGTTGTAATGCCCTAGATAAGATTTCCATAAAGGCACAGTGATGTTCACTAATCACCCTTGCACATTCATTTGTTTTACCTTGCAATGTCTCAATAACATGGTATTGGATTTACAACTTTTTTCACATCGTAAAGACTTATGTGCATACAGAGAGATGCAACAAAATTGTTATTCGAGGATACATTTTAACTCTGCCAAAGCAGTCTCTTCATATTTTAAAGTGCACATACCACACTTAAATGCAAACTTCAGTTACAAGTGGAAAGTATGAGAATGATTACAAATCACCCCTAGATCTATTAAGAAGATGAGAGAATTAAGAGACTGTTGGGGAAATATTTCTTAGAAAATACTCATTAGGGCGTGGTTTCTGAATATCGAGTCCATGATATCATGGCAAATATATTTGTGGACAAAATATTGAATGACAAAATATGGAAAGATAAGTGTGCATAAGTTTTCTATACCGAACTCCACATCTTTGTATCTTGTCTGTATATGTGTCTTCAAGATACACAGATGTAGAGTTAAGTGCACTTACCTTTCTATATATTTGTCCCACAATATTTTGTCCACATTCTTAGAATGTCACAATATGTTTGTACTCGATTTTCAAGAGTACAATCCGTAATCAGCTTTATCATTCAAGAAAGGGAGTTAAAGTGGATACCTCTAATAGTGTAAAGTAAAAACAGACATTGGAGTAACTTAGAAGTGTGATAAATTACAACTGTTTTAATAGATTGAGCTTAATTGATTGTACATTGTTGTATTCAGCTTTCTGATGCAATGTGTTTGTTTATTCTTTCATGTTGGTTTTTTTGTGTGCATTCAACCTTTCTTTTTCAGTCACTACCGGGAGCCATCATGTCATTTTGCTTGCAAGAATGTTTTTGTGTTTAGGATTAATACTCTTGTACTGTTTTAATGTAACATGTGGAACTTTAAAATAAACATAGATTTCATGTCTAATAGTTTGAAACTCTTAGAGTAATAGTTATTGTTTATATGAAAAATGGTACAATATTATTACCGATCCACTGCGAGAAGAACTCCTGACTTCACGCATATGTTGTTCTGCAGTCTACAAGGCAATAAACCATCATTAGTAGAAAAAAAAGTAATGCATTGTAATTAGTGGTCCGCACCCTATTCACAAAACTCAAACTTTACTGTTTATTTTATCATTTAAAAATATACTACATCATTTGACTTGGCTCCATGAGACATAAGTAATCAGTTGGTGTCATTGAATTCAAAAATTGAAGTACAGTTCTTTAATACAAAGTCCTTAAAAGTGAAAAAGCAGTTATTCTTGGATAACATAGCAAGATAGTTGGGGGGAGTGGGTAATCACAGAGAAGACAAATGAGAATAGGTATGAAGATCAGGAGACAGTGCCATCTGCACTGGAAGAGGTTGGGAGACCAGATAACCAGATAGGATGACCAGGATCGGTGCAAGAATTTAGACCACCACAAGGAACATATTATTTTGCTTACAGGAGCATTTCCATAAACTGAAAAATGACCCCTCTTCTGGCCTTTTGCAGCAAGTGGATCATTCCATTAGGCAGCATTATTAGGTTGACGTCTTACTTTCTATTGAAATGCTGGCCTCTGTCTAAAACAGAAGTTTGATAGGAGAGGGAAGAACTACTAACACAGTCAGTCATCATCAGGTGTTCTTCTCTGGTATATGGTATAAGGCCAGAGTTTTTGGTCGGGAACACATGCTGACAATTTTCTATGTCCATTGAATTAGACGGAGGTCAGGGATCCAGAAGAATAAGACCAACTCCTGCACTATCAGCATCCCTTAGGTGCATAAAGAAAATTACTTAATACAATGTTGCACATGCTGATTCAAAAAATCAGATATTGTGGAATTTTACGGATGTACATTTTATCAATAGCAGGGGCAGTGGTGGAAAAGGCACAAAAATAGCAGATTTTCCATTGTTGGAGATTGAAGCATTACTAAGAGTATTGTTGGAGGGGAGAGTGCACTGCAAAATAGAGGAATTATCCACAAACTAGTAAGTATCTTGATATTCAATAGCGTTTTCTGGAATGATTCTCACGTTTAGAACACTTTTTAAACTACTCATGTAGGAAGCTACAATATGTTTCTTTCTTAAGCTTTCTTAAATTATGTATGCAATAAAGTACCCCCCGCTGTACATTTTAAGGATATTACAAGTCACTCAGGAGTTAATTGACCATATAAGGGAACAAGGACGGAGGCCAAGTTCCTTTATAAGGTGTGGAACTTTGAAGCAACCTGCAATATCCTTATCATGTGCGAAAGTGGTGATTTTAGTCCTTATTTTACAATGTCACACTATCACCCTTTCCACAAACTATTTAAATCCTTGGTTTGTAGCTCTTTCATAAGAGAGAGCATGTTTGCAAACATGAAGAATAAAAATAAAATCTGTAGTGCAAAATTAAACACATCAATATAACTGTTAGATATTTGTTGAAGAAAGATATTTGGAAGCAGTTTACTGCAAGTCAGTTTTGTGTACAATAGGCACAGTGGAAACATGCAGAAAGATTCTAACTTTGTTGTAATTGTGCAAGGAGTATATAAAATAAATATGTTGCAATAAATATCTACTTTCTGCTTGACTCTTTACAGCTAGAAAAACAGAGCAGAAGAAAAAAAGGCAACATGCCTTTTTGTTCTTTGAATTGACCTGACCTGCCTTTTCCCTCAGCTTCTGACTCTGATAGCCGGCACTGTGATGTCAGAACTCAACTATAATAAGTTTCTACAGTTGAGTTCGGATGCAATTTCTTTATAATCTGCCACTGGGAGCGTCACAATTTGTAGATATAATGAAATTAGAGCTGAGTTTTTGGACAGGGATCGCAGAGTCCTCAGTATTATAAACAGATAGGAGCACTTTACGTTACCAGGGGCATCGACTGAGAAACACTTTTGACGGTGGAGAAAAATGTAAAAATGTTTCATGTGTAAATGTATGTTTATGCATCATTAATTCATGTGTATTTTCCAGCAGGGCACTACATTTTGTCCCTCTGGAGTACCCATGAAAACCAATGTCTTGCATATTTCCAGGAGTACTTAAGGGGTTTCTTGTGAATCGTCACAAAATCATAATATATACCCTCAAATCGAGTGTAATCCTACAGAATTAAATTTCTGACTTTTACAGTGTGTCTTTTGAAATTATTTTCTTAGTATTCAGGTTATTTTAGGAAGGAAAATAAAAATTGGTTAAATGTTAGGTTGTAAACAGATAAAAAAAAATTGTATATCTTTTCTAAAGTATTCACACACTAGCAAGCATGATGACGCAGTGAGCTAACATTCGCCAGTGCTAAAGTGTGCTCATATTTGCAAGTGCGGAGAACCGATACTCATATTTGGTGACCATGACTTTTGTTAACATCCTATTCTGGGCAGTGCAAAAGAAAGACAGAAAAAAAGACAAAAGGAGGCAAAGAAAGATAAGAAAACAGGGAAAGTAGATTAATAAATAAGTTGCAATTCTCTGATAAAAACAGTCAGGAACGGGGCATAGCTTCAGGGGGCGCTTGGGGTGTTACACCCCCTGATAGATGCATTATTTAATAAATAGTTGGGTATAAGAACTTTCAGTCAAGTATGTTAAAGTGCCATTCAGATTTCACCTGGGATTTTGAAGTAATCTTTCAAACACACACACACATACACACACACACACTTTTCTCTGTTTTGAAGGTCTTAAAACATGGTTATTTTACAAAATACGGTGTTTTACGTACTTCTCACAATCCAAATTCCTTTCCCTTTCCACTAGCCCTCAAGCCCATTTCATGCACTGCTTCTCATATTATGAATAACATGATATTATAGCATGATTGTCAGGAAATCTGAAGTGCACACTCCCCCACCAGTCTTACTGACCAAGCTACACCCATGGTCATGAAGTGTAAGGACTGAGAAGAAAATGGCTTGAAATGGGCTTCAGGTTGCTGCCTTGGTATTTGCAACTACAGCATGCAGCAGCACCTATTGGTGGAGACCTAAGGAAATCTATGCCCACCTACATTTTATGCTACTACCAATTCGACATAGCTGTGCTTTTGCGGTCAGGAGCACAAATCCTGGCATGGTAGACTGAAAGTTCCATGTTTCCATAGTCAGTAAATTGAGCACCACAAAATAGCTACTTAGGGCCATATTTATACTTTTTGACGCAAAACTGCGCTAACGCAGTTTTGCGTCAAAAAAATTAGCGCCGACTAACGCCATTCTGAAGCGCCATGCGGGCGCCGTATTTAATCAATGACGTTAGCCGGCGTTAGCCGCCGGCGCTGCCTGATGTGCGTGAAAAAAAACGACGTACACCAGGCAGCGCCGGCATAGGGGGATATGGAGCTTGGGCGTCAAAAAATGGGGCAAGTCAGGCTGAGGCAAATTTTTCGCCTCAACCCGATTTGCGCCATTTTTTTCGACTCCCAACCCCCATAGAAATGACTCCTGTCTTAGCAAAGACAGGAGTCATGACCCCTTGCCCAATGGCCATGCCCAGGGGACTTCTGTCCCCTGGGCATGGTCATTGGGCATAGTGGCATGTAGGGGGGCACAAATCAGGCCCCCCTATGCCACAAAAAAAAAAAAAAAATACTTACCGGAACTTAACTTTATGACCCTGGGATGGGTCCCTCCAGCCTTGGGTGTCCTCCTGGGGTGGGCAAGGGTGACAGGGGGTGTCCCTGGGGACATGGGAGGGCACCTCTGGGCTCCTTCCGAGCCCACAGGTCCCTTAACGCCTGCCTTGTCCAGGCGCTAAAAAACGGGGCAAAAGCGGCCGTACGTCATTTTTTTTGACCCGCCCACTCCCGGGCATGAATTTTGCCCGGGAGTGTAAATACGGCGCACATGCCTTGGAGTCAATTTTTTAGACGGGAACGCCTACCTTGCATCTCATTAACGCAAAGTAGGTGTCCACGCTAAGAAATTACGCAAACTCCATGGACTTTGGCGCTAGACGCGTCCAACGCCAAAGTATAAATATGGAGTTCGTTTTGCGTCGGAATTGCGTCAAAAAAAACGACGCAATTCCGGCGCAAACAGAGTATAAATATGCCCCTTAGACCGCCTCTTAATTGCAGTGCTTAAAACGGCAGATGTAAAATACGTGGTACACGTATAAGCTTTGGTGTACTTGTCAATAGACATCTGAATGAAACAACTTTAATATTGTGGTTAAAGGGAGAGCAGAACATTAAACCACCCCTCACTCACTGCATTACCCGGCAAGTAAGAAAGTACAAGCTCTTTTGCTCAACAGTGAATCTTTCAAAGGCCATGGTCAATAATAACACATAAAAAGTTACCCATTAATTCACTTGCTAAGTAACGTTTGCAAGGATACATATGAAGTTGCATTAGTAGACCACAAAACTCTGTGGAATCCCAAAACAAATATCTAGATATTCAGTCAGTTGCACATCCCTTACATAGTAGTCCATGCAAGGCCAAAAATGGCTATTCTTTTTAAATCAGACCTCTTTTTATTACAGACTGGTCGTCGGTTTGGTACACATGAACGTGGCACAACCATTCATAAATTCTATCCAACACATATTTATCCTCTGATGAACTTTAAAAAGACAATTCTATCTTGGAATCCTTAGATGCGAAGTAAACACGCGCATATCATGAAGACTGTACCCTAAATGAGCAATCAAGGCGAGGAAGAAAATAATATTTTACGGATGCCGAGGAGTCAAACTTAAGCTGCTGTCAATTCTTCTGGACGGCGTAAAAGCCCTCTGTAGGGTGCTGCAGGGTGCACTCATAACTTTATAAGGAAGTCCCTGGGTCTGATTTAAGAAGTCTTATAAGTGATCTACGAAAGCTGCCTAAATGTGCTACAGATTTAAGAATATATCGAGTTTTACTACTCAATTTATAGATGTTAGTCTGTGTAATTTACATTATATTTGGTGCACAGTAAATTGAATTCGCCTACATTTTCTGATATAACAATGATAGCTATATGCATTCCCTGTCATTGTTATTACAAGGCATTCTATAGCTCATTTTCGGTCATTGTGCAATGGTTGCATAGGGAAGTTTCTGTTATTTTTCTCATATCCATATTAAGCGCCTTGAAAAGATGAAAAATGGATACTTACACAGATGCAAACATACAGGGCCAAAATGCAAGAAAGGACAAGTATAGTCTTCATTGTTCTCTGTATTATTCTGCAATCACACAATAGAAAAGCAATTGTTAGACAATGACTTATGTAAGGGTGAAATTATAAAAAGAAAACACTTTTTTCCTGTTTTCATTTATTTTCTCTAATAAAACCTCGTACCGCCGCCTGCTTTACACCCCTTCGGAAACATAAGCATTCAGATTTGATTGGTGCGCTTTACCTTAATTTACCCAGTGCTGGTTGCTCGTGTAAAATCTCATTGTACAGATTCTTTATTTTATTAGACATAGGCGTTTGTTTGCAAGTGAGAATATTTTCGAATGTTCAAACGTGTGCTTCTTATTTGTTTTTATGTGTCATTCAATTAGGAACTTGTAAATATTCCAGAAACAGATCTTCTCGTTGTGCGAGGTTGGAATTAATACAAATGTTCTCGTTCCAGGTCAGTCTCTTTTTTTCTGCAAATACCAACAAGTCACGTATTGAGCCCGTCCTAAGGACCTCATTTAGAGGTGGGAGAACTTGGGACATCAACACAAAATAATGGCCGATGACTAATTTTCTAAGCTTGTTATTCTCTTATCCTTTGAATTACCTTCTTCTGACCCCAGCAGAGTGAATCCTTTACCTCTCGCCTGTGCGTCACTGGCTACTCTGCCCTAGTGAGACTGAGAAAACTCTCTGCAGGTCAGGCTAATTGGTTATTTTATTTCACTGAAAAAAGCTCTGATGTTTACTGCAAAAAATAAAGAGGCAGATTTGCAAGAAAGTGGCACATCGGTCCAGATGAGCCACTTGTCTTGCGTGCTCCTACCGCCACCTAATGACACAATGGTTGCACCATATTTACAATACAGTGCACCATGGCTCACATTAGGACAATAGCATCAACATTTTTTATGCTATTGTGGCGCTTTGCGACACTAGTGTAAAAAATGTTGAAGCTATTGGGGCACAGTGCAAGGAGTGTCATTGGTTACAATTGGTGCATTCTTTTGACGTCTGCTTTGAGCAGGCGTTGAAAATGATGCCAAAATTGGCGCAATTAAATCTTGCAGATTGAATTGCGCCATTTTTGCAGGCCTCCTATCGCTGCAACGCCCCCCTTGCATACATTATGCCTGGTGGAGGGATAATGTGGCGCAAGGGATCTCAAAGTGGCGCAATGCATGCATGTGATACAGGTTTTGGAAGGGGGGTGTTAAGGGGGTCCCTTCCTAAAAGCAGCTTGCAGTGGGACGTTAGAATGCTTTGCAACGGAAATGCTGTCGCAAAACCATCACAGTTTGCCACCAACTTCAAGTTGGTGGTAACCCATTCGCAAATGGGAAGGGCACTCCAAGGGACCCCATCCCCTTTGTGAATATGGGTGCAAACATTTTTTAAGAGCAGGTCCTATGGACCACTGGCTGCTCTTAAACATAAATAGAAATCTTTTCAGTTTCCTAGTTGAAACACATCCTATTTTCCTTTAAGTCAAAACAGATTGTATTTAAAAAAAAAGGATTTATTTAAAAAGAAATCACAGATACAGTGGTCTGCTGGCCTCAGCAGGCCACCATCCCTGTGATATTCAGCCATTCCTAATAGGTCACAATTTGTCCTCTACTTCATGAATATTGATGAGGTAGGTCCATTTGCAACTCACTGGGAATTGATAAATGTGTCTGAGATACATTAGTACATCACTGTTTGTGATTTCCCAATTGTGAATCACAAAAATTTGCAATTAGGAAATAGCAAATACAAATCTTAGTACATCTGGCCCCAGATCCTTTGTTGACTTAGGGCCAGATGTAGGACCATTTACTTTTGTGACTTGCAATTTGTGAGTTGCAAAATGAAATGTACACAGACACATTTGACTATTCCCAATGGGGTCGCAATTGACCTGCCTCATCAATATTCAGGAGACAGGTCGCAATTTGCAACCCATTTGGAACGGGCAACAACACAGGAATTGTGGCTTGTTGGGGACAGCAGACCACCATGTCTGTTTTTGCTTTTAAAAAAAGCAACATTTTTTTTAATGAAGCATGTTTTCCTTAGTGGAAAACAGGATGCGTTTCAAAAAGGAAAATTAAATGTTTCGATTCACTTTTTAAGGGTTGCCATTCACAGACGGAAAAGGGTTCCCTGGGACCCCTTCCTGTTTGCGACTGGCTTACCTCCTACTTGAAGCAGGCGGAAAACTGCAATTGTTTTGCGATCACATTCCGGTCGCAAAATAATCGCACATCCCCCTGCGACTCGCTATTAGGAAAGGACACCCTTTGCACACCCCTTCCTAATAGCGACTTGCAAACCCTGTTTTCGAGTCAGTAATAGGTTGCCAACTCGCAAGTAGGGTTTGTACATGCCAAAGGCCATTTTAGCAGTCGCAAACAGGCTGAATCTTTGTTTACAACAGCTAAAAAACGGTTGAACATCTGGCCTCTAGTGACTTAGCAGATCACTCCCCACCTTTTGAATGCTCGCTTATCAATTCACTCCTACCCCATGAAAAGCAAGTTCACTCTGAATGTTGTGTATCTGGTTTAATATAAAGCCCTTTATTTCCCCTGCAACTAGTTCAACTCTGATCAAATATTGCTCACAAATTATTCAATAAAAAGTATCATTAAATGTAAAACAAATGTTAAGATAAAACAATATTGTGAACAATGTCGGGGCTCTAAAGAGATGCAGAACAGACAGGCTATGGCAACCTCATATTTTCCCTTATTTTCATGTTCTACATACTAAAAACTGAATGAAAACATTAATTACATCTAAAAGAAGAGCGGTGTGGATGCCAAAACACACACAGATTGCCATTTCACAAAAACAAAGTGAAGCACAAGGATATATCCTTACCTCTGTCTTCAGCAGTATCTAGCAATTGATTCAGAGAGCTTGTGGAAATGTGCTGTGCTCTTCTGCAGAATTTATAGTGAAGTAAAACGTTTAATAGATTAACGGGATTATCTATAAAACAATATTGCTGCTGCTTGCGTGAGAAAAGGAAATACATGGGTGGAGTACAGGATTTATTAGCACAATGGTGATGAATGTGTAATTCCATTCCAGCAAAGAAAATTAATTTTCTTTTATTATGGTTGAACCTATGAACAAATAGTGCATTTTTGTCTTTTGTATTGAGTGTGAATGTATGTATCAAATGTGCCATGGAGTGCTTCTGTATTCTTTTGTAAGTGCTTGAGGTGGAGAATGAGCTGTGTTTGTCAAGCAGCAATACCTTCAGACAGAAACTGAGGAACAGATTCATCAAAATGTTTTGTTGCCCTTGCATCACGAAAGGTAATGGAAGGTCAATGCAACACTAAGGTCACATTTAACAAACCACGCAAAGTCGCCTAGCATTCTATGGGTGGGGTGTTCCCATGCATCTACCCATGAATGCATACCAAGATTTGGTTGACTGGGATTTGGTTTGGGCGTGAAGTTGCTGTAGATGCTCATAATTTTGTTGTGGATGAAGTTGGATAGGACATTACAGAGTTATTGAGAGGGGTGGATGCTGTTGACGGAGGCTGTGAGCATGGTGAAATCTTTGATGATTGGGAAGATTTTTGTGCTGCTGTTGGAGTTCCTGATGCATTCAGCTAGCTCTCTTAGGGGCATATTTAAGAGCCCCTAGCGCAATTAGAACACCACATTAGGGTCATTTTTTTTTAACGCTAATGTGGCTTTAGAAGGCCAAAAACGGCATGTCATATTTACAAACTGACGCAATGCATGCATTGCGTAACTTTGCAACCGTTTGCGCTACATTGTGCCCGTGCCAGGCATTATGTATGCAAAGGGGGCGATCCCCCGTTAGGGGGCCCCAAAAACGGGCACAACTAAATCTAAGAGATTTATTTGCGGCATTTGTTTTGGCACTTTTAACGTCTGCTCTGAACAAGCAAAAGGAGACTTCCATTGGTTACAATGAGCCTGTGGGTGCTTTGCAGAATTACCGTAAAAAATGTTGACACTAATCCTCCAAAGCACCAGACTAGTGTCAAAAATTCTGATGCCAGTCTCCTAACTACCGCCATGATGCACGTATTTTAAATAGGGCACACACATGGTGGTGTTAGGGGGGTGCCAAGGGGTGCAAGAAAAGTGGCACTGCACTGTTTACAGTGCCATTTTTCTTAAATATGCCCCTTAGTTTCTCTAAGTTGTTGGTGGTATCATCTGAGTGCAGCCTTGAAGGTGGTTTTGTAGGTGTCTTCGTGGCTGGCTGTCCACATTCTCTCTATCTGTTTGCAGTGTCTTTCGAGGCCCTGGTGGTCCATTGTGTAGCAGCGGGCTTGCTTTTTGGTTGCTCTTTGTTTATTAAGTTTGATGGGTGAGGGAGTCTGTGTAGTTATTTGTTGGACCTGGCTTTTTGACAGGGACATCCCCAAACTTTTTGCCTCCTTCCTCCTATTTTTTCTGACCTGTTGTTGTTGGCTTTTGACCTCTGAGCACTTTACCACTGCTAACCAGTGCTAAAGTGCATATGCTCTCTGTGTAAATTGTACTATTGATTGGTTTATCCATGATTGACTATTTAATTTACCTGTAAGTCCCTATTAGAGTGCACTACATGTGCCTAGGGCATGTAGATTAAATGCTACTAGTGGGCCTGCAGCACTGGTTGTGCCACCCACCTCAGTAGCCCCTTAACCTTGTCTCAGGCCTGCCATTGCAAGGCCTGTGTGTGCAGTTTCACTGCCACTTCGACTTGGCATTTAAAAGTACTTGCCAAGCCTAGAACTCCCCTTTTTCTACATATAAGTCATCCCTAATGTGTGCCCTAGGTAACCCCTAGAGCAGGGTGCTGTGTAGGTAAAAGGCAGGACATGTACCTGTGTAGTTATATGTCCTGGTAGTGTAAAACTCCTAAATTCGTTTTTACACTACTGTGAGGCCTGCTCCCTTCATAGGCTAACATTGGGGCTGCCCTCATACACTGTTGAAGTGGCAGCTGCTGATCTGAAAGGAGCAGGAAGGTCATATTTAGTATGGCCAGAATGGTAATCTAAAATCCTGCTGACTGGTGAAGTCGGATTTAATATTACTATTCTAGAAATGCCACTTTTAAAAAGTGAGCATTTCTTTGCACTAAAAACTTGTTGTGCCCTTCAATCCACGTCTGGCTAGGTTTAGTTGACAGCTCCTTGTGCATTCACTCAGACACACCCCAAACACAGGGTACTCAGCCTCACTTGCATACATCTGCATTTTGAATGGGTCTTCCTGGGCTGGGAGGGTGGAGGGCCTGCCCTCACACAAAGGACTGCCACACCCCCTACTGGGACTCTGGCAGACAGGATTGAGCTGAAAGGGAACTTGGTGCATTTCTTAGAGACTCTTTGAAATCACCCCCACTTCAAAGGCACAACTTAGTATAAAACAGGGCCTCTGCCCTACCTCATCAGACACTTGCTGGAGAAGAAACCTGAACCAGAAACTACATCCTGCCAAGAAGAACTGCCTGGCTGCTCAAAGGACTCACCTGTCTGCTTTCTCCAAAGGACTGCTGCCTTGCTGTTGCCCTGCTGCCTTGCTGAACTCTTGTCTGGCTGTGAAAGTGCTCTCCAAGGGCTTGGATAGAGCTTGCCTCCTGTTCCTTGAAGTCTCAGGACCAAAAAGACTTCTTCCTTTCACGTGGACGCTCCGTGCGCCGAAAATTTCGACGCACAGCTTGTTTCGCGGCGAGAAAAACGCCGCACACCGACGCTGATCAACGCGACGCCCTCGGGACGATCGAGACTTCGACGCACAACCTCGCAAGGACAAAAGCCGCCCGACTTCCAAGGAGAAATCGACGCGACGTCTACCGTGAGTGCGAAACTTTGACGCACGGCCTTGCCAGGACAACGCCGCCCGACTTCCAAGGAGAAATCGACGCGACGCCTGCCGTGAGACCAAAATTTCGACGCACGGCCTCGCAAGGACAACGCCGCCCGACTTCCAAGGAGAAATCGACGCGACGCCTACCGTGAGATCGAAACTTCGACGCGCAGCCCCGCAGAACGACGCGCAGCCGGAAAATAAGCAGGAGAATCCACGCACAGACCCGGGACATCTGGTAATCCCCGCGATCCACAAAAAGAGACTGTCTGCGCGCCGGAAAACGACGCCCGACTTCCCCGCGTGGAAAAGAACGACGCAAGTCTGTGTGTGCTGAGCGGAAAACGACGCACACACCCCTTTTTCCACGCATCTCTTCTCCTGTGGCCCTCTGAGGAGATTTCCCACCAGAAACCAGGTACTCTGTGCTTGAAAGACACTTTATTGCTTGTTAAAGACTTAAAGACTCTTAATATCACTTTTCAGTGATATCTTTACAAATTCGTATTGCAACTTTGATCGTTTTGACCTACAATTATCCAGATAAATATTCTATATTTTTCTAAACACTGTGTGGTGTATTTTTGTGGTGTTATACTATGGTGTTGTATGATTTATTGCACAAATGCTTTACACATTGCCTTCTAAGTTAAGCCTGACTGCTCGTGCCAAGCTACCGGAGGGTGAGCACGGGCTGATTTTGGATTGTGTGTGACTTACCCTGACTAGAGTGAGGGTTCTTGCTTGGACAGAGGGCAACCTAACTGCCAACCAAAAACCCCATTTCTAACATTGGTGATCAGCGGTGAGGATAGGACTTGTGTTTGTGCAGTGACATACAGTAGCTAAGTATTTCACTACCTACCCACAGTTGAAGGTCAACTTGATTTTTCATCTTTTTTGGCTTTGTGTTCTCTGATGTCCTCCTGGATATACTAGTGATATTTTGGACTTTGGATTTTGGTTTTTGCGGATAAGATCTTATCAGAATGGGATTGCTTACCAACTCATGCTTTGTTCGTACTGACCACCTCACTAAGGCTGACCTAAGGAAGCTTTGCAGACAATGGGGCCTTCCTGTAGCAATGAGATCTACTAAAGCGGAGATGCTCCATCACTACATAGTCTGGGGGGAGGAAAGATGGGCAGAGAGAGAGGCAGCAAGAAACCAAATGACTAAGTACCCCTCAGATGAGGAGGAAGACTACTCAGATGAGGAGGAGGGCTACTCAGAGTTGGACAGTGACCCAGAAATAGATGAATGGCTCCGAAGTCAAAGGCGACAGGAGCAACAATTAGAGGAGTATCTTGCAGGGGTTGAGGCAAAAAGACTTTTAGCCCTGGAAAAAGAAAAGATTGCAGCTCAAGAGCTGAGCTGTAAAGAGTTGAAACTGGAGGCCGGAAGGGCTGAGTCCAGTTCAGATGGTGGCAGCAAAAATCTTGCATCTAGTACTGCTGAAGAAGGGCACAAGCCCAGAGATGTGGTACCCAACTTGAAGAAGAGAGTTGACACACCCCAGGCGGTTCAAGGGTATGAGGTAGTTCCCGTTATGCACAGGGTCCCTGAGAAGGATTGGGGAACTGGCACAGGGAGTCATATTCCTACTGGGGGGAGGGACACTTTACTGACTCTAGCAGAGGGTGACAGAGAAAAGGGTTCCCCCCTGGTGGACGTCCTGGATATAGAGGGTAGAGACATCCCAGAAGAGTTTGGGTTGAGTATCAGGGACAGACAGAAACTGTCTCACCAGTCTCAAGAGGGTGATGTAGAGTGCTTTTCCAAGGCTGAGTTACTAGGTGGTTGGGTGAAGGGTACTGTGGTTAATACATGTGAAGGGCAGAGTGATGTAATTGCTGGAGAGCATATGTCTGGTCCTTATTTTCCAGAGCTACGCCAACACCAGGTGGAGTGTGAGTTCTCTGACCCCAGGGAACTTACAGTGGAGGCAGACTTTTGGGTGAGTACCAGAGAGTCTGAAGAGGCATTTGGGGGTGCTCCTGAAGGGAGTGGTCTAGGTGGTTCCCGACCAAGTGAGGTGGGAGAGGATTGTAGTGTCCCAGGTAGGTCTCAGAGCCTAACCTGTACCGTAGGGCCACCTTTTGAGGGAAGCCCCGCAGTGTCAGAAGAACTTGGGGGGATGACTGTAGACAGCATCCCAACAGTTCTGGTGTCTGGCAGTACCACTCCTAGTGAGGGGGTGCAGAAGTCCAGACATAGGGTTGAGAGGGGGTGGCAGACCCCAGTGGAGGATCTTGAAAGTCAGGGGTCAGCTCTGAGAGCAGAGCCCCCCAAGAATGACCCAGGTGAGACCGTTTCTGGTTTGGGGGAAACCCAGACTCTGCCGGATGGGCAGAGGTCGGGAGACCTGCGCCAACCAGACTCTTGTGTGGCCCTTGGGGACGGCGTGTCCCTTGTGGGGGGTGAGAGTGCCCCCCAGGAAGTCCTGGCATGCCAGGCAAGGATTCAACCTCAGGGTGGTGACTCTGGGTTGGATAACCGGGTTCAGAGGTTAAACTTTGACCTGGTGGGGGGTAGATGTGCCCCCCAGAAAGTCCTGGAATGCCAGGCAATGGCTCAACCTCAGGGTGGTGACTCTGGGTTGGCTTACCAGGTGAAGAGGTCAAACTCTGACCTGGTGGGGGGTAGGTGTGCCCCCCAGAAAGTCCTGGGGTGCCAGGCAATTGCCCAACCTCAGGGTGGTGACTCTGGGTTGGCTAACCCGGTTCAGAGGTCAAACTCTGACCTGGTGGGGGGTAGGTGTGCCCCCCAGAAAGTCCTGGTATACCAGGCAATGGTTCAACCTCAGGGTGGTGACCCTGGGTTGGAGAACCAGGCTCAGAGGTTAAACTCTGACCTGGTGGGAGGTAGGTGTGCCTCCCTGAAAGTCCTGGCCTGCCAGGCAATGGTTCAACCTCAGGGTGGTGACTCTGGGTTGGATATCCAGGTTCAGAGGTTAACCTCTGACCTGGTGGGGGGTAGGTGTGCCCCCCAGAAAGCCCTGGTGTACCAGGCAGTTGTCCAACCTCAGGATGGTGACCCTAGGTTGGAGAACCAGGTTCAGAGGTTAAACTCTGACCTGGTGGAGGGTCAGTGTGCCCTCCAGGAAGTCCTGGCGTGCCAGGCGATTGTTCTACTTCAGGGTGGTAACTCTGAGTTGAATGGCCCAGTTCAGAGGTTAAACTCTGACCTGGTGGAGGGTCAGTGTGCCCTCCAGAAAGTCCTGGCGTGCCAGGCAATTGTTCAACCTCAGAGTGCTGACTCTGGGTTGGATACCCAGGTTCAGAGGTTAAACTCTGACCTGGTGGGAGGTAGGTGTGCCTCCCAAGAAGCCCTGCTGTGCCAGGCAATTGTCCAACCTCAGGGTGTTGACTCTGGGTTGGATGACCAGGTTCAGAGGTTAAACTCTGACCTGGTGGGGGGTAGGTGTGCCCCCCAGAAAGTCCTGGCGTGCCAGCCAATTGCCCAACCTCAGGGTGGTGACCCTGGGTTGGGGAACCAGGCTCAGAGGTTAAACTCTGACCTGGTGGGAGGTAGGTGTGCCTCCCAGAAAGTCCTGGTGCGCCAGGCAACTGTTCAACTTCAGGGTGGTGACTCTGAGTTGAATGGTCAGGTGCAGAGGTTAAACTCTGACCTGGTGGAGGGTCAGTGTTCCCTCCAGGAAGTCCTGGTGTGCCAGGCAATTGTTCAACTTCAGGGTGGTGACTCTGAGTTGAATGGTCAGGTGCAGAGGTTAAACTCTGACCTGGTGGAGGGTCAGTGTGCCCTCCAGGAAGTCCTGGCGTGCCAGGCAATTGTTCAACTTCAGGGTGGTGACTCTGAGTTGAATGGGCAGGTGCAGAGGTTAAACTCTGACCTGGTGGGGGGTAGGCGTGCCCCCCAGGAAGTCCTGGTTTGCCAGGCGGTGATCCAGTCTGAGGGTACAGACCCTGGGCTGGAAGACCAGGTTCAGGGTGTCCCCCTGGACCTGGAGGGAGGGGCTACTGATAACAGTGCCCCTACCATGTTGTCTTCTGAGGAGGCCACTCCTAGTTGGAGGGTGCTGGACCCCAGAAGGGAGGGCAGGGGGAGGGAAGCCTCACCCCGGGCCCTAGTCCCACCTGAAGGTACAGACCCCAGGTTGGAGGGCCAGTGGCAGGTTAACAGCCCTGCACTGGTGGAGGAATGGTACAGGGCGACTTCTGTAAGCCCCCTGGCCATGTTGGACTCTGGGGGTACTGCTCCAGGAAGGAGGGTACAAAGCCCCAGAGGGGAGGACCAGGTTCAGGCTGTCATCCCTGACCTGGTGGAAGGGAGAGTGGTTAAAGGGTGCCCAGCACCTGGGGCTACCGCCCCCCACTCTCCACAGCCACAGTGGTTGGAGAGCTTTGAGAGGCCTGGGGCCTGGCTCTCATCCCTGGCAGCTGTCAGTAATCACTGTGGCTTGCTGTCCGGGTGGACAGAGTTATCCCTGGGGAGGGGACAAGTGTCACACCCCAGGGGTAGAGTGGGCAACACCACTATGTTGGTCATGGGGGTACTATCCTGCTCCTGGGATACATCTGTGAGCAAAGTAAGGTTAGGTGCTGCACAGATGGGATCCGCAGGAAAGGAGAAAGGCTCCCCATGGATGGGCTTAGTGGGCCCTGAGAGTATGGACAGAGGGATCCAATTGGAGTCAGGAAGGCGAAGAACTGGAGCATGCCCCTGCTGTTGTGGGCCTGGGTCCTTGTTCTGTCGCCTCAAATAGGGAAGTACATCAGGATAGTGATTGTTCTCCCCTGGCTTTAGGCTGGTGGGGGGTCATGTTGGACCTGGCTTTTTGACAGGGACATCCCCAAACTTTTTGCCTCCTTCCTCCTATTTTTTCTGACCTGTTGTTGTTGGCTTTTGACCTCTGAGCACTTTACCACTGCTAACCAGTGCTAAAGTGCATATGCTCTCTGTGTAAATTGTACTATTGATTGGTTTATCCATGATTGACTATTTAATTTACCTGTAAGTCCCTATTAGAGTGCACTACATGTGCCTAGGGCATGTAGATTAAATGCTACTAGTGGGCCTGCAGCACTGGTTGTGCCACCCACCTCAGTAGCCCCTTAACCTTGTCTCAGGCCTGCCATTGCAAGGCCTGTGTGTGCAGTTTCACTGCCACTTCGACTTGGCATTTAAAAGTACTTGCCAAGCCTAGAACTCCCCTTTTTCTACATATAAGTCATCCCTAATGTGTGCCCTAGGTAACCCCTAGAGCAGGGTGCTGTGTAGGTAAAAGGCAGGACATGTACCTGTGTAGTTATATGTCCTGGTAGTGTAAAACTCCTAAATTCGTTTTTACACTACTGTGAGGCCTGCTCCCTTCATAGGCTAACATTGGGGCTGCCCTCATACACTGTTGAAGTGGCAGCTGCTGATCTGAAAGGAGCAGGAAGGTCATATTTAGTATGGCCAGAATGGTAATCTAAAATCCTGCTGACTGGTGAAGTCGGATTTAATATTACTATTCTAGAAATGCCACTTTTAAAAAGTGAGCATTTCTTTGCACTAAAAACTTGTTGTGCCCTTCAATCCACGTCTGGCTAGGTTTAGTTGACAGCTCCTTGTGCATTCACTCAGACACACCCCAAACACAGGGTACTCAGCCTCACTTGCATACATCTGCATTTTGAATGGGTCTTCCTGGGCTGGGAGGGTGGAGGGCCTGCCCTCACACAAAGGACTGCCACACCCCCTACTGGGACTCTGGCAGACAGGATTGAGCTGAAAGGGAACTTGGTGCATTTCTTAGAGACTCTTTGAAATCACCCCCACTTCAAAGGCACAACTTAGTATAAAACAGGGCCTCTGCCCTACCTCATCAGACACTTGCTGGAGAAGAAACCTGAACCAGAAACTACATCCTGCCAAGAAGAACTGCCTGGCTGCTCAAAGGACTCACCTGTCTGCTTTCTCCAAAGGACTGCTGCCTTGCTGTTGCCCTGCTGCCTTGCTGAACTCTTGTCTGGCTGTGAAAGTGCTCTCCAAGGGCTTGGATAGAGCTTGCCTCCTGTTCCTTGAAGTCTCAGGACCAAAAAGACTTCTTCCTTTCACGTGGACGCTCCGTGCGCCGAAAATTTCGACGCACAGCTTGTTTCGCGGCGAGAAAAACGCCGCACACCGACGCTGATCAACGCGACGCCCTCGGGACGATCGAGACTTCGACGCACAACCTCGCAAGGACAAAAGCCGCCCGACTTCCAAGGAGAAATCGACGCGACGTCTACCGTGAGTGCGAAACTTTGACGCACGGCCTCGCCAGGACAACGCCGCCCGACTTCCAAGGAGAAATCGACGCGACGCCTGCCGTGAGACCAAAATTTCGACGCACGGCCTCGCAAGGACAACGCCGCCCGACTTCCAAGGAGAAATCGACGCGACGCCTACCGTGAGATCGAAACTTCGACGCGCAGCCCCGCAGAACGACGCGCAGCCGGAAAATAAGCAGGAGAATCCACGCACAGACCCGGGACATCTGGTAATCCCCGCGATCCACAAAAAGAGACTGTCTGCGCGCCGGAAAACGACGCCCGACTTCCCCGCGTGGAAAAGAACGACGCAAGTCTGTGTGTGCTGAGCGGAAAACGACGCACACACCCCTTTTTCCACGCATCTCTTCTCCTGTGGCCCTCTGAGGAGATTTCCCACCAGAAACCAGGTACTCTGTGCTTGAAAGACACTTTATTGCTTGTTAAAGACTTAAAGACTCTTAATATCACTTTTCAGTGATATCTTTACAAATTCGTATTGCAACTTTGATCGTTTTGACCTACAATTATCCAGATAAATATTCTATATTTTTCTAAACACTGTGTGGTGTATTTTTGTGGTGTTATACTATGGTGTTGTATGATTTATTGCACAAATGCTTTACACATTGCCTTCTAAGTTAAGCCTGACTGCTCGTGCCAAGCTACCGGAGGGTGAGCACGGGCTGATTTTGGATTGTGTGTGACTTACCCTGACTAGAGTGAGGGTTCTTGCTTGGACAGAGGGCAACCTAACTGCCAACCAAAAACCCCATTTCTAACATTATTGATCCAGCTGTTAAAGTTGTAAATATCCTTGTTGATGTTGTCTGCAGGGTTAGGTACATCTGTGTGGAAGGTATTGAGACATTCTGCTTTTAAGGTTGTGTTTCAAATAAGGCAGGGTAGGCTGATGTTGGTGACTGCTTTGGTCTGTGGGGTGTTGTCTTACAAGGGGATGATGGAGTAGTCGGTTGATGTAAGGGGTAAGGAGGAGTTAAAATTGATGTAGTTGAAGGAGGTTAAATAGGTTCCAGTGTATGCCCAGTGAAGTGTGTAGGTTCTGTGATGAACTTGATTAGTCGGATGTTGTTCAGGCTTCTTGGATGAAGGATGAATGAAGCCTTTAGAGATTGGAAGTTTGAAGTGCAGATGTTCCATGAATGGAGTGGTGTTCTCTGTGGTTGTTGAACTAACAATGGCATTTCTATAGATGATCACAAGTCCCCCTCTTCGCTTCTGACGGTGGTCCGGTTGTGCAATCTTGTAGCCTGCTGAGATTGCCATGGCGATGTTGGGTGCCAGTGTTGGTTCTGCCAGGTTTTCTTGAGGATAAAGAGATCTAGTGCACCGTAGCTCAGCAAGTCCAAGGTTTCTGCTGAGTGAGTCAATGTTGAGTAGCATGCATTAGAGTGAGTTTTGGAATGTGGGAGAGCAGTTTTGCAGACTATGGGATGCTTTGGGGTTGTGGGTTGGTAGCTGCTGCTGAAGCGGCTGTGGGCGCAGGTGAAGCCTCCCACAGTGGTGTGTGGTGCAGCATGGTAGCAGCTGGGGGTGAGGTATCCAGGGTAGAGCAATCAGAGGAGTGCAACATTGTATCATTGGAGATGCAACTGGGACCGGCTTCGTGACACTGGATGCGGTACTTTGGCACACCTGCTGTGGACACCATTAAGTAGGTCCTGGGAAGTGAGAGGGTCGTGGGGTTATGGATGGTGGTGGATTAGGGCTAAATGTCAGAGTAGTAAGAAGATGTGGGAGGGCAAGTAAGGTGTAGGGGCGTCAGAAAAAAAGAGTGAGAGGACGTGGGATGGCCAAGTGCACACAGAGCAGGAGATGTGAAGAACATAAAGGGATGAGAGCAGAAAAGAGGTTCAGACTAACAAAACTGGTAGAAAACTGAGGGAAAAATAAAAATCAAAAACTGCTGAGAAAGAGTTAAAACATAAGCAGAAACTGTCTGAAACAGAGGTGAATGAGCAAAAGAGAAAATGTATGAAAATAGCTAAAGCAAAAAGCAGAAAACTGGGTGAAAGCAGAAAAACCAAAGCAATAGAAGGCTGAAAAGAGCTCAAGCAAACATAGAAATGGGATGAAAGGCAAAAAGAGCTGAAGTGAAAAATGGCCTTAGTGAAAGAAACAATAAGCCTGGAAGTGAAAAAAGGAATAAGCTCACCAAGAGATGACAGAGAGAGAGAAAAGATAAAAGAGTGAGAGAGAGCGATAGAGGGAGACAAAGGAGATGAGACAGAGCTTTGAGGCAGCTAAGCTAGGTTCAGAAGCTCCTAGGACTGGTCAAGGACTGGCCACATGTAAGTAGGGATGGGGTTGGGCTTAGGCACCTGCTCACTGGCGTCCCACAGAGGTTGCCATTAAGTAGGTCATGGGAGGCGGGACAGGCTTGGGGGCTATGTGTGGGGTTGTGCAACAGAGCCGGAAGAAGACACAGGAGAGCAGGTAAGGAGTGGGGTCGCAGGAAAATAGTGCAGGAGGGCGTGGGAGGGCCAAGAGCACAGAGATTATGAGATCTAAAGAGGAAAAAAGGGTGAGAGCAGAAAAGAGCCTAAGACAAAAGTAAAATGGGAAGGAAACTCAGTGAAAGAGAAAAAGAGCAAAATGACTAAATAAGAGCTAAAGCAAAAGGAGAAACTGGCTGAAACAGAGGTGGGTTGAGCAAACAAGAAAACCTCTGAAAAGAGCTAAAGTGGTAAAAAGAAAATGGGGTAAAAGCAGAAGAGCTAAAGCAAAATCACCTGAAAAAGCCTAGGCAATGGTAGAAATGAGGTGAAAGGCAAACAGTACTGAAGTGAAATACAGCCTCGTGAGAGAAGAAAATACTGACTAAGAGATGAGATATAGAGGGATAGAAGATGCAAGAGTGAGAGAGAATGAGAGTGACTGCCAAAGGAGATGAGGCAAAGCCTCGAGACAGTGAAGCCAAGTCCAGAAGGGCTTTGGACAGGTCAGAAGACCAGTCACAGGTAAATGTGGGTGGTGGGCCTAGGTACCTGGTCACTGGTGTTCTGCAGCAGCCGCCATTTAGTAGGTTCGGGAAGAGAGGAGAGGCACGGGGTGATGAGTGGGGCTGGCAACATAGCTGTGACAATATGCAGGACAGCACAAAGGGAGAAGGAGAAACATGAAGAAGGGAAAAAAGGTGAGGAAGGAGCTGGGGGGTAAGAGTGAACAGAGGAGGGGATATGAAGTGCAAAAAGAGGTGAGAGCACAAAAGAGCTTAAGAAAATAGCCAAAACTGTCGGGAATACTGGGGAAAGAGAAAAAGCAAACCTGCTGAAAAAGAGCAAAAGCCAAAGCAGCAACTGCCTGAAACAGAGAGGATTCAGCAAACAAGAAAAACATCTAAAAAGAGCTAAAGCAAAAAGCAGAATATGAGGTGAAAGCAGCAGAGCTAACACAAAAAGGGGTGCAAGGAGCTTAAGCAAAGGCAGAAATAGGGTGAAAGGCAAAACAGACTGAGTGAGAGAAACAATAAGCATGAGAAGTGAAAAAGGGAAAAAGCTGACCAAGGGTTTAGAGAAAGAAGATGTGAGCGTGCAAGAGAGTGAGAGAGAGAGCTGAAGAAGATGAGGCAGAGCCTCAAGGTGGCAGAGCTGGGCCCAGAAGGGGTTTGGACTAGTAGGAGGACTGGCCACAGACAAGCTGGGGGGTCTAGGCCTAGACACCAGCTCACACCTGTCTGGCACCGGCTACCACCAAGCAAATCCTGGGAAGTGGGAAAGGTGTGGTGGGCGAGGCTGTGAGACAGCGCAGGAAGAAGTGGCGGGAGAGCAGTTAGGAAGCAGGGGAGGTGGGATGGGGAAAAGGTGCAGGAGGGTCTGGAGAAGCAATAACGCACAGAGGAGGAGATTGGAAGAGCAGGATGAAATGAAAGCAGAAGAGAGCTTAGACAACAGCAAGATGAGCAGGAAACTGGAAAAAAAAAAGAAAAAGAGAAAAATGGCTGAAAATGAACTAGAGAAAATGCAGAAAATTGCTGAAACAGAGGGGGTTGAGCAAAAGAGAAAATGTCTGAAAGGAGCTAAAGCAGAAAACATGATGAACGGAGAATAACTAAAGCAAAAAGGAATGCAAAGAGTTTGTGCAAAGGTAGAAATAGGATTGAATGGCAGAAAGAACTGATGTAAAAAAATGGCCTTGATGTGAGAAGAAAATTGCTTGAGAAGTTAAAAAGTAAAAAGACTGACCAAGGGATGAGAGAGAAATAGAGGGGGGGGCGTGGTCTGGGAACGGACGCTGATGGCCGCTTGAGAGAAGAGCTCCGCAGGGTGGCGGGACTTGGGCCGGGGGTAGGGTGTCACGGGGGCACAGGGCTTCTCATCCGTCAACAGGAAGGTGACTGGGGGGGCACCGCTACGGGGGGACGGTCCCTGCAGGCGATGCAAGCTTGCGGCCCCATGAGTATTGGCGACGCAGGAGTACGGCCCATGGTGGAGCCCCAGGCTGCGGCCTCCAGTATCTTTTGAGGCTGGCGCAGCCCCCGAGTGAGGTCGGGATAGAGCCAGCGTTGGCCCACCTGCAGCCCCCCCTCTACTAACTTGATAGCCTGGCGCTCGTGTGCGGCCTGCGGGGGGCGCGGTGCCGCGACCTCCCGTGTTGACTGTTCTCTTTGGCCTGGCGCCGCCCTTGGAGTGGTTGGAGCGGAGCTGGCACGGGACAACAACATACCCCCACTACCGGTAAACGCTGCACCAGGAGCTTGGTGGTGAGTCGCCCCTCCCCCTCCCTCTCCCCTTCCCCCTCCCCTATCCATCTCCCTCCCCTCAATCACCTTCCCCCTCCCCCACTGGAGGGGGTCTCCTTGCTGCAGTGGGGGTTCCTGGACTAACCTGCACCACGTCAGCCCAACTGGGGGCAAAGAGGGGGAGGTAGCGGCTGAGCAGCCTGAACATTTTTCAATTGGGAGAGACCCGCCCGACCAGGGTCTGCGCATTGACCACAGGGGGCTACTCTGGGTCTCCCCGTTGATATTCCTTTCTGGCAAGCACAAGCGGAGACTGGTACGACTGCTATAGCGGCACTGTGGCAACACCGGACTCCGGTTCCCTGCTGCACAGATACTTCTGGAGCATACCGGCCTTCTCGGAGGCCCTAGACCACAACGCTGGGACAGCTTACGTCCTTTCCCCTCCCTCCCCCTCTCACTGAGCATAACGGGTGGAGAGGGGAACAACAACTGCCAGGAATCGGCCCACGATGTATTGGCAATGAGTGCTCCGTACAGGATGTTCCCACCCCCGAGCACAGAGAAGGGGGCTCCCCTTACCGGCACACTCCTTCCCCAGCAGACAGACGCCTACTTGTCTCCGGGCTGCAACCTTCTTTCTCTCTTTGGACACCGACTGTGCCGCGGGCTTCACCTGGGCTGCGCTAGTCACTAGACACTCTGCTGAGAGGGCTGGGACCCCTCACCTCCCCGCTTCATCTTGCCATGCAGACTCTGACCAACTCTAATTTTAAGGGAGGAAAGCCCGAGCCCCTAACTCCTTGCAACACCACAACTAGGCTGTGCGGTGGGGCCAGAGATGCCAGGCGGTAGGTCGTCGTCCAAGAACTCAGGCAAACCGGCGAGACAGCTGCTCTTTTCTGAGGCCTTACTTCACTGAAAGGCACCACCCCTGCCCCGGTGGCACAGCAACCCACCCGGAACCACACCATGACAGACTCAGCTCAGGAGTCCACCATGGACCGTATCCACCAGGAGATTTTGGCAGTGGGTCTCAGGCTGGAGGGGATGGACAATGCGATGCCCTCTATAGCTCCATCCGTCTGGATATTGCAGGCTTCCAGTTCCGTGTGATGGGACTGGAACAACGGGTGACAACAGTAGAAGCCCACGTCGCTTCCTCCCGGGATTGGGAACAGGAACTCCTGTATCTTCGCAGCAAGATGACAAATCTAGAAGACAGGAGCCGGAGAGACAACGTCCGATTCCTAGGGTTCCCTGAAAATATTGAGGGCGAGGATATCCATTCGTTCTTGTGAGAGACATTGCCCAAACTCACTGGCATAACCTTCGACCCTCCCCTGGAGTTCCAAAGAGCACACAGGTTAGGCCCCAAGAGATCCGATGCGACCACTCGTCCCCTACCGATCATAGCCTGCCTCCTCCGCCATATGCAAGCCCATACAAAGAGCCTGCACACAGGGAACCTGCCAGATAGACGGACAAGAGATCCGGATATCAGCGGACTTCTCCGTAGAAACCAGTGAGCTCAGGAGGGCATTCCTGACCCTCCGACCCAGGTTAGACCAGTTGGAGGTGAAATATGGCCTGTTCGAACCAGCGAGAATGTGGATTATGAAAAATGGTGTGTCTAAAGACTTCTATGACCAGGAGGACCTACGATCTTTTCTGGATGGCCTTCTACCTTTTTTTTTTTAAATCTGTTCATTAAGCTTAACATTTACACAACAGTACTTTGGCTGTTAATGATTCTGCGATCCATTTGCTTACTTATATAAACTTGCACAGCATTATCACACAATAATGTAACACAGTAACGGGAAGAAGAGAGAGAGAAAAAAAAAAGGCAAGCAAAGAGAGCAAGTACAAAACAACATGGAAATGCAAAGAAGAAGAAAATAGAACAGCATACAGCTTGAAAACTATGTTCTTAACTAATTGCTAATTAAAGATGCAGCTAATCGCTATGAATGTCATTGCTAGTGTAGGTAATTCCCAACAGGAGGAGGGGGAAGAGAAAAGAAGGGGTACAGCTCTTATGTATGAATGAAACGGGGGTCATAACTAAGGTGTGACATATGTTTTGCGGAGTTTGATAGGATACAGGGCAGAAGTAAATTTAAATAATCTTGGCATGGGTTCCATGTAGATTTGACCGCAGAGAAAGTATCCTAGTGTGTCATGAGATTGCACTGTGGAGAGGGGTGAGGGCGTTGATGGCGGGTATAAATGAGAATGAGTGAAATTAGGGCAACTTAATTGACGAGCTGACGGTGTCAGCCAGAGATGTGGTAGGTGTGTATAATGCCCTGCTCACAGGGCTTCTATTGCCACCACAAATGTGTCCCACACCTCGGGGCCCACCTGAATGAGACCTTTGTGTTGCAATGAACGGAGTGTCTGGGCTTCAGCCTGCGCTCGGCAATGTAAGTCACGAAGCCAGGTCACGTGGGAAGGGACGTGTGGGGCTTTCCAGTGCGTTGCTATTAGCCGTTTGAAAACAACGAATGCTAAATCTATGAATCTGTGTATTTGTTTATCCTCTCTGGTGCGATGGTGTATGCCAAGTAAGCAGGAGTCTGGTGTGGGCAACAGAGTGTGAGATGAGATGTCTGTTGTGACGTCTGTAACGCGGAGCCAGGCCAAGTTTATTGAGTGGCAGCTCCAAACCATATGGTAGAAGTCAGCTGCCAGGGTGGTGCATCTTGGGCATGTCGGAGTTGTGCTCGGATATAATCTTTGGATGCGAGCTTGGGATAAATATGAGTGGTGAATATAGTTGAATTGGGTGTAGCGCAGGCGAGGATTCCGGGATATTGATTTGATCATTGCAAGAGCTGCGATCCAGGTCTTTTGAGGTAGTGGCGAGGGAAGGACAGAGTCGCAACGTGCCTTAGCATGCGGCAGGGTGGTACAAACCGCCGCCAGCAATGCTTTGTATAATTTAGTTATAATGCCTTTTGTGCAGCCTATGGTAAGGATGATGGTAAGTAATGGGGACTCAGGAGGTTCAGTGCTACCAACCCCCCAAAGTTTATTAAGTAGCTGCTTAATGGCACTGTATGTCAAGAAGGCACCGTTGTGCAACACTCCGGCAGACACCAGTTCCGCAAAGGTGCTCATCACAGAGCTAGAATATAAATTGCCCACCTTCAGTGTGTTTATTTCCCGCGTGTTGTGATGTATTGAGAGGATTTGAGTGCCCAGCAACTGAAATAGCGGTAGTGAGGGTGAATAAGGGGGAGAGGAAGCCTTACCTTGGACGTAACAGAACCTAACTGCTTCCAACAGTATTAGTTTTGGGAGTAGGGGGGGAGGGCCCGATAGCATTGTAAACAGCAACTTCTGCGGGGCTATATGTGTCTGCAACATTATGCTTTCAGCAGAAGGAGTCTCTTGAAGCCATGTGGATAGCCACGATAATTGAGCTGCTGCGTAGTATCTTTCGAAATTAGGCATGCCCAGCCCCCCGACTCCTGCGAGTGTTGTGTTATAGTCAACGCTACCCTGCGTCTATCTTTACCCCAGAGTAAGTCGGTTAATATTGATTGCAGTTTGGTAAAGAACGAGCGTGGTAGGCACAACGGGAGGGCAGTAAACTAATATAAAAACCGTGGAAGGATAAGCATCTTGGCATTCGCCACTCGACCAATGGGGGATAAGGGGAGCGAGCTCCAAAAAGGTATTAAGCTGCGGGTGGAGCCGAGTACCCTGTCGATGTTGCCTTCTTTTAGATCTGTGATAGAATGGTATATCTGCACTCCGAGATATTTAAAGGTTGTGTATGACCACGTAATTTATATTGTGGAAGTACCCTATGGCGGTCAATCGGGATAGAGGTAAGAGGGAAGATACTTGACTTGGACCAATTGACATGCAGACCAGAGGCGAGGGCGAAGGAGTCTAACAACTGTAGTACCGCTCCCATAGAGGCCGAGTGGTTGCGCAAGTATATTAGGGCATCGTCTGCATATAAGGATACAATGTGATAAGTGTTCAGCTCCGGAATGCCCCATATGTGTGCGTAGCTGCTTAGTTTAGTAGCTAATGGTTCCATGGCAATAGCAAAGGAGATAGTGGACAGCCTTGTCTGGTGCCTCTACCTGTAGGGAATGCTTCGGAAGTAGTGCAACCATTTTTTACACGGGCTGTAGGCATGGAATAGAGCATTTTGATCCAGCTGATGAACCCGGGACCGAAACCGAACGCTTTGAGTGTACGTAGGAGATAATTCCAGCTTAGCGTATCAAACGCTTTTTCAATATCTAGGGAGAGGGCCACCGCTTCGATGTTTGTGTCGCCATGCATTATATGTAGGAGTCTTCTGATATTTAAGAAGGTGCTTCTGCCAGGAATAAAGCCGGACTAGTCATGGTGTACCAAGCTCGGTAGGTAGGGGAGGAGCCTATTTGCAAGTATTTTTCCTAATAATTTGCAATCTGTATTGAGTAGGGAGAGCGGCCTGTACGATTTAACATCGAGAGGGTCGCGGCCCGCTTTTGGGAGGACAACTATCAAAGCCTCGCGCATAGAGTCTGGCAACTGTAAATTGTGGTGTGCTTCGTTGAATACCTCTATGAGTGGGTGTAGGAGGTGGGTGGCATGGGAATTAAAATATTCTACCGGTAGACCATCTGAGCCGGGAGTTTTGCAACGTGCCATTTGGGATAGAGCTAAGCGCAGCCCTTCAATAGTAATAGGGCCATCTAGAGCAGCGGTATTGTCAAGGATAAGTTGGTTTTGAGAGACAAAGGGGGTCATTCTGACCCCGGCGGTCATGGACCGCCGGGGCCAGGGTTGGCGGGAGCACCGCCAACAGGCTGGCGGTGCCCCGCAGGGCATTCTGACTGCGGCGGTTTGGCCGCGGTCAGATGCGGAAAACCGGCGGTCTCCCGCCGGTTTTCCGCTGCCCAAATGAATCCTCCATGGCGGCGCAGCTCGCTGCGCCGCCATGGAGAATTCTGACACCCCATACCGCCATCCTGTTCCTGGCGGTTCGCCCGCCAGGAACAGGATGGCGGTATGGGGTGTCGTGGGGCCCCTGGGGGCCCCTGCAGTGCCCATGCCAATGGCATGGGCACTGCAGGGGCCCCCGTAAGAGGGCCCCACTTTGTATTTCAGTGTCTGCTTTGCAGACACTGAAATACGCGACGGGTGCCACTGCACCCGTCGCACCTTCCCACTCCGCCGGTTCAATTCTGAGCCGGCGTCCTCGTGGGAAGGGTGTTTTGCACTGGGCTGGCGGGCGGCCTTTTGGCAGTCGCCCGCCAGCCCAGTGCAAAACCCAAAATACCCTCAGCGGTCTTTCGACCGCGGAGCGGTATTTTGGAGGGGGGAACTCTGGCGGGCGGACTCCGCCGCCCGCCGTGGGTGAGAATCACCCCCAAAGTGTAGTATGTCAGTGAGGTGCTGCTCCGGAGGAGGGGGAGGGGATGTGTAAAGGGTGCGGTAGTATGTGGAAAAGGCGTCGTTGATGCCTGCCTGAGTGTTAACAATGACATCAGGGTTTAAACGTATCGCACCGATGGGTGTTGGATGCAAGGGCTGGCGGGTCAGCCAGGCCAATAGCCTGCCCGACCTGTCTCCCTCAGCATGTTGTCTTGCCATGTAATGTCTATAGTCGTGTTTGCTCAGTCTGTTGTCTGCTTCCTTATGGGCAGCTCTAAGCGAGTTCAATGTTGTTAGTGTGGACTCTTCGCCGGCGATCTCATTCTCTGCTCTGTGGAGTTTTACCTCCAGATCTTGTAATTCTTCGGTAAGTGTTTTTCTCACCCCAACCGTGGCCGCAAACAATGTCCGCGTATCACCGCTTTGTGGGCGCGGGATGAGGTTGTATTCTTGTTCAATAGAAAGTAATCCGCTAGTCTTTTGGACATATCTGTTTGGAAGGGGGGGTCTAAAAGAGCTTCTGGCTGCAGTCGCCATGTTGGTATATGTGTGTGCGTGTGGCCCCATGCCATTGTGACGCATAGAGGGTTATGGCCTGATATAGTGCGCGCTAGGTATTCAGACATGCATACTTTGTGAATTACGGTTGCAGATACAAAGATCATATCTATTCTGGTGTGTAGCTTATGTACGGGGGAGTAGTAAGAGTATTCGCGGTGAACAGGATGACTCACCCTCCAGACATCCCTCAGACCATTGTTTGATGCCCAGATTGCTAGAGCTTGTGCGGCGCGATTGGAAGGGGCCGTGGCGAGTGGCGGAAACGAGCAGTCCATTTGAGTGTCAAGGACACTGTTAAAGTCTCCCCCCCACATGCACACTAGTGTAGGATCGCTGAGATTACCGGTGGAAAGCGTGGATAGAAAATCTCATTGATTTACATTTGGGGAGTACAGTGCAACTAGGGCTATGGGGGATACATCAAGGGTACTTTGAGTATCACTGTCGTAGTTTGGACTCTTGCTCTGAGCAAGACTGCTGGTTTAAAGATAACAGTACTTTTGTTTGTAGGCGACTGAGTCTTTCCTATAACAAGTCGCAACTGTTGTCCCAACCTCACCGGCTCACTAGCAGCACCTCACCAGAAACACAATAGTAAAAGGTGATTTGTGGCAGTCGCTTACGCATGGACTCAAAGTAAGATATCTAAGGGTTGTCGTGGTTAAACGGAGATTACCCTTTTCTCACAGATATATTATGTCTCACACAAACAAAGGCAATAATACAGATGCAGTGAAGTTATAATAGTTTTTATTTAACATAACTGCAATTTGCAATAAGTTGCATGAACTGCAATGATTAGGATAATGAATATACCAGGAAACAGTATTGTGAAGAAGAGAGTCATGGTTATAAAGACCCCCACCATTTTTGCAATATATAAAAGAAATATATATATATATATTTATATGTATGTATAAGATGGAATATGCCCTCATGCCCTAATATCCTAATGAGAATAGGCCTAACCTCCTACCTAAAGGAGAGCTGGGTTTGCTAAACCTAATCTGCCAAAACCGTGTCCATGAGTGGAGCCCCCCAACCCTCGTTACCTTGGAATGAGGTCTCTATCTCAGACTCCGTAGGGACACAAAGACTGGGTCAGCGTCAAGACGACTGCAGCATCGGTATCAGCGATGGTGGCGATGCCCTCTGGTCGGAATCCCTCTGATTATCTGCCTAAAGTGTGATGTATTTATACTGTTTGTTTGTCTTTCGTGTTTGAACTTGACGCCTTGGCGCAGTGACACTGATAATAAAACTCATAACAAGTGGCCTATCTATAAACAAGGCAGCCATCTTAGAGGAAATAAATAATTAAATGGGCTAAGACAGAGCAAGCTAAGTAGGTTAAAAGTCACTAGGTGACGGAGGCACGAGTTTACAAGCCTACGGCTAAGCTAACTCCTGATATCCCGTTAAAACAAACTAGGATTCACTACACCCTCCCCATTGCCGTAACAGGTATGATGAAGGTACAGGAACCCAAAAGCTAAAAAAGCTGCTTCTAAACTAAAGGCCAAAGGCAAAAAACAAGCTAATAAAAGAAGCTAATAATAAAAATCGCTGTGTGTGAAAAACACGTTAAAAAACTGTCTAAAAACACATTCAGAGATGTTAATATCAACCATGACAAGTACAGCAAATGTTTATTATAATTGCATAATTTGGAATCGGGAATGGTAAGCAAATTCATCAAATTATGTGTTATACGCAGGATCTTGAAGAATGTCATCGAATTCACCAGTCAAGGACCTCAAAAACGAGTCAACATCGTCCGAAGTGAAGTCTAGTGCTGGGTGACAAACGGATCCACAGAGCAGAAGTGAGCCATATACACCGGTGCATCGATACTTGCTGCAGTGTCCTCATCCATGTTAGATCTTATAACGGAAGGCTCATAGGTGGCCTCGCGGAGCAACCTCAGTCTCAAGGGGCATGACCGTGTATGAACCCTCATCGGGGACATCAGCAGTTCGTGGTCCACAGGAGATGTTGGTGCAACAGCAAGACAGACCATAGGCAGATGTTCAAAGAGACACCATATGCAGCGGAAGACCGGTTGTACACACCAGAGAAGTGGCCGGAATGACAACGACCAGTCAAGCTCCAGTTCCACCAGCAAAGGTGTACCGAAGATCCGAACCATGCGCTCACGGCACAGTGGAGTTGACGGGAGCGGCTCCATTGCTCTGTGTTGCTGGAAAGAAACAACCACCGCGAATCAGAAGAAATAGCAGTAGTAGTCCGCCAATTAAAGCCAAAATAATCGGAAAGCCACCAAACACACTGGAAAAGAGAGAATGGATGGCTGATGGGATGACTCCGAAGACAGTCTGGAAGATGGACACGAAACCAGACCCGACAGCCTTAAAGAAATGCACAATCCCAGTGGTGCTTGAAGCATTGAATATTCTGGACACCAGCTATCCAAAGTGTTTGGGGAAATCGGTATTTAAAAGGGATTGTATCTCGGCTGATGATCTCGCAATCTGGAGAGCATACGTCTCTTTTGCGGAAGTCAAGGCGGCCTGTTTCTGAAACAATAGCGCCTTTAGTCTACTCAACTTGTCATAGTTCATATTAATAGTATCTATGTGGGCCACATGTCAGATACTTCTATCTCTCGTGTGGGGGGAAACAAAATATGTGCACAACACGTAATGACCTTCGTGACTGAGATTGTGTAGGCAATTCCAGGTCGCAAGCCGCAACAGCTTTGATCGTTCAGTAGAACATAACTTCCATTGAAAAGTACATGAAACACTGGACGAATCAAGGGGACGGGAGTACCCTTCAGAAAACAGGCCAAATTTGCGACCCCCGCATTGCAAAGACCGTGAAGAGACACCTGTTTGCATATCATTGAATGACAAACAGCAGTCTCACATTCACTTCCGCTAAGAAAGACCTCCTGTTCACAGTTCAGACATTTATAGTCAAAGGGCAACTCCCACTCTTCCTTAATAAAGCTATCTCTTAGCCACTCATATCGTCCCACGGCAAGATGTTTCAGGCAGCTTGAGAAACGAAACGTTGAAATCGGTAAATTAATAATGCCATGCAAGAGCCAGATAGTTGAAGGACTCTCTGCTACTGTGAAGGGCAACTTATCTAACTTTTTTACTTGAAGCAGGGTGAAACTAGCCTCCCTTTTAGCCATTGTCTCTTGTTCCCTGGAAAAATTAAAAGCAGTGAATAGTTCACTCCCATTAATGTACCTCCATGGAATGTGGCCATTTTTCAGCTTCTGTAATGTCCAACCCAGCTGCATGATGGAACGTAGCTGCGTTTGCCCATGATACAGTATAACCAGGACAAGTCTGTCTGAGTGATATCAATAGCAGACGACATTATATTTGATAGTGTATAAATCCTGTTGGACAGCGTGTTCATGCCATTGTCGACAACAGCTAACGTTTTTTCCAAATATTCTTTATCGAGTTGCCTTAAACGTGCAGCAGCCTCAATCTGGGAAAGTTTCCAAATTTCATTGTACATAGCATAAAAAAAACGTTTCGAGCGTTGTTTTCTAGGACCTAACAGGAAATCCTGTAAGTCTATACTGTCAGAAAGAGTGTTCAGGTGTTTCTTAACCGCTGTCAACGTGTTTGTCTGCACCCATTGCTGGCACAGCTTACCCACACTGTATGTCGTAATTATACCTGTATGTTGACCTGATAGAAAGCGAGGGTCAGGCCTGTGAATGGAAAAACCCCTTGAAGAGTTCAAGAAACGCTTTTGAAACTCATCAGTGTCGGTGGGCCATACCAACCACCCGCCGGGACGAGAAAGTGAAGAATTATAGGCACCAGCCTTAACCATTGCATCTAGTCTGTCTTCTGAGACATTAAGAAAGTGTTGCCAATCTTCAAATTTTGTAGGAGTAGGGATACTGGGTGTGTTCATGTCTTTAATTTTTGCTAACCCTAGACAGGATGTCTGCTCTATAGTGTCATTTAAGAAAATCATTTGCACAGGAATCAGGCATGCCCGAAACAAAGCCTCTGTACCCTGTATCTGCCACTCTTGTGTTCCCCATACACTTTTCAAATCAATAGTGTTTTTCCAATATTCGTAACCCTCAAGCGAGAGCCGGGAAACAAAGGGAACTGAATAAATCAGTTTTGTATCTGTTAGCAAAAGTTTACAAATATGTGCCGGAGGTATTTTAAAATAATACGACTCTGCTTTCCTTGTATCATGCCCAGAAAAGTATGTAAATGTATCGCTGTAATACTTTGGACTCCCCACCCCTGGTGTGGAACAGTGTTCCCACTGTGTGTAGTTCAAGAGAGGCCTATATCTAGTTGCACGGTGTAGGTAGTGATGTCCCCAATTGTTATAGCAGAACAGTTCCCCATAATTCATTGTTTAATCATATACATCATCACTTCCAAAAGCGGAATAGTCCTTCATTTCATCTAGCATGGAATCAACTGTTTAGACATCCCAATCATCAGAGACAACATTAGGTGAAATAACATCACACATTGAAATTTTGAACACGTATGGTATTTGAATTATCTCTGTAGGCCCGTATATATCGAATGGAACTTTGTCCCACACAATCCCATCAGTAATTGGTATAGCTGTAATATTCACAGGGGACAAATCTCTTCGGACCTTATGTGAAGAATGATGTAGTGTTAACATTTTATCAACAGGCTCCACAGAGGAGCGATCAGGAATATAGTGACCATTAATCAGCAAAAAGAAAACAGTCACAAAACCAATCCATAAAAATAATGCAATAAATGTCAAACAGAACCATAGATAGTTCCATGGGTAGATCAAATAGGTCTTTTTAAGCCATCGATACAGCTTACTACTTTTCGAAATATTGTCAATCACTGTAGAGGATGAATCCGAAGAAAAATCATCAATGTCAATGAAATAGCCAGAGGTAGTCTCTGCAAACACAGGAGCCGCTGTATCCTGATCCACCGCTCGTGGAGGTTCTTGATAGACAACGTCATTAGTCGTAGAAGTGTTCGTGTAAAATACAGCCAAATCTTGAAGCGGCGTGGTCACCGAAGATGTGACTGGAACCAACAAAAGTTAATTTTCTGCCCTCCCGATGGTCGAGGAAGTGTCTGGAACAGCAGTTGACATAGTTGCATAGTCAGTAGCAGTGATGTTCATCCTACTATGTAGATGGATGTCCTGTTGGGTAGTGAGAGGGGATCGGGAACCACCCAAGGGACCTCCTGGTCTACTGTGAAGAATCGGCCACATGGTGTAATTTGATGTCATCAATGGAGATGAATCTATTCGATTTAGAACCGGATAATGGTGGTAGGATGACAGTCCTTGTGCCTTTTATTCCCAAGACCGGTACAGGTGCTCTGTATGATGGACCGAATTCCTTTTTCACAGCGATCTTCTCACGAACCAGATCCCCAATGTTAGGAATCCAGCCAGTCGAAGTTTTCGCCAATTCCCTTATTCCTAAGGTGGCAGCACTTGCAGATGATCTATCATCACGAAATTGCTGAAGCTCCTGTAAAACAGTGAGACGTTCTTTTATGTCAAATGGTGTGTCTGCTGCCACCATACCAGGGGCATCAAGATCTGTGACATACATAGGTATCCCAAAGAGAACCTCATATGGAGACTTCCCCCCCAAGGACCGTCTTGGCAGATTATTCAGTGCTCTCTGGACCCCATATAGGTGGTGTAACCAACTGCGGCCTGAACCTAATGCTCAAGCCGTTAAGGACTGCTTTAGATCACGATTCTGCCTCTCCACGACCGCATTTCCATCGGGATGGTATGGTGAGGAGTAATGGAGTTCAACACCCATCGTCCCCATGGTGTCCCTAAATGCCTTAGAGGCAAATGCAGGGCCCTGGTCCGAATGGAATGCTGCAACCGCATATGTACCGATAAAGATCAGCAAATCTTTTATAACAGTCCGAGCGTCAGCCGACCGCTGTGGCCATACCCACAGGAATCTAGAACAGGAATCCACAGCCACTAAAATGTATTTGTATGCACCATCAGGCTGTAAGGGACCACAATGGTCTAGGTACACAGACTGGAGTGGCTTGTCTGACACTAAGAGGGATGTCTGCGGAGGGCGTTTGATATTAGAACCCTTAATCTGCTGACAAATGTCACAACAAAGGACATACTGTTTAGTCCGTCTGCATAGACCAGGCCACCAGTATCGCTGCTGTAAAATTGTTATTGTGGCCTGTATACCAGCATGTGCAGAAGCGACACCCTCATGTGCGGCCGTAATCAGCTCTAGTCTCTGGTCTTCATTGGGGATCACTCGATCTCCAACCCCAGGAATTGTTGTATAAGCAACATTCTGTGCACTGATATGGTAAGTATAGTTTGTAGGGTATCCTTTCGGAAGGGTCTTGTCTGCAGCCGAAGCTTTAACGGCAATCAGTATTTCATTATCCAATCTCGTCCGAGAACGAGTCACTGCAGCCACAGAAGCCGTAGCTACTGATGCTTTGGCTGCTTCATCAGCCAATGTATTACCGGCAACGTGTATTCCTACATGCTGGTGTCCTAATGTATGAACTACATGGACACATGGCAGCTTATCCCTAAGATCAGCCACCCTCCCCCACAATGTTTTGTGTTTAAGGGTGTTCCCCTTGGAATCTCTAAACCCGTTCAGTCTCCAATGATTGAGATATTCTTTGTATGACTGGACGCAGTAATATGAATCACAGACTATCAAAGTCTGGCTTCCTGTTCCAGTATGTTCGAGCGCTAGAAGAAGAGCTTTAAGCTCAGCCAACTGGGCTGTGCAATCCCCTAGGGTCTGCGTGTAGGTATTGTGAGGGTGGAAAACACCATCTTCCATCACTCCACACACGGCTGCGCAAGCTGCCGAGTATTGATGTTTAGTACCTACAGCCGGTTGTGCTGATCCGTCAGTATAAATGATAGTATCATAACTGTCTAATGGCAAAATATTTAGAGGAGCGGGGTACTCCTGTTCATACTGGAGAAACTCTTGTGTCTGAAGTCTGGGATCGAATACATAACCGACATCAGTGGCGGTCAGAGACGTTGCCCATTGAATCCAACGTGGATGTAATGCCATAGCGTTCGGAACGCTCGCTTTAGTGACCGCCTCTAAGGCCGGCACCGGGGAGACAACAATAATGCGTTTCCCCTGGGCAAGTGGCCTCTCCTTTATGACGGCCATCTGAACTGCTGTCAGAATCTTTTCTGTAGGTGCAAAACGCTTTTCAGCATTGGAATATAAATGTGATTTATATGCTATCGGCACTGTGTCATCCTCATTAAAGGTGACATAAGTAAATCCAAGTGCTCCAGCAATTATTCTGATGACCAAATCTGTTTTATTGTCACATATGTGTAAGTGTTTAGCATCGAGCATGTCCCGTTGCATATCCCTAAGGATATGTGTGTGTTCAATCGTCCATCGTCTGCTAGAAAAATTGGGCTGTATTAAGTCATAAAGTCGCTTGATGCGTTCCGCATAATCTAGAATGTATGTTCTGCCAAAATTGAAGAAACCCAGTAATGACTGTAATTTCTTAAGTGTGTTGGGAGGCTGTAGTTGAGCACACTTTTCTAGAAAGTGTGGGGCCAGGCTTTTCCCTTCGTTTGATAGCTCATATCCCAAGAACAACACACTAAGAAAGGCTATCTTGCTTTTTAAAAAAATGAATTTATACCCCAGGTCTGCAAACCCCAAAATTATCCGATCGACCCTCGCAAGATGAATGTCGAGGGTGTCGTCAGTGAGATAGATATCATCCACATAGGACAATGCATCAGAATCAATTTCGTTCAAAACTGATGTTACAAGGGCTGAAAACAGGCCTGGGCTATTTTTTATAGCCTTGAGGTAAACGACAAAAGCGTTTCTTGGGAGCCAAATGAAAATGCACTTAGGTCCCTACTCTCATGCGCTAAATTCTGGCAAAAAAATCCATTAGATATATCCAATGTTGTTTTATATTTTTTACACACTATATTATTTATCAGTGCTGTGCTGTGGGAGTTTTGTATAGCACATGTGCGTGTGTGACTGTTCAAGTGTCTATAATCCACCACTATTCTATATGAATGATCTGGCTTTGCAACAGGGAATAGTGGATTATTCATTGCCGATGTACAGGGCTCAATCACTCCCTGGTACTCAAGTTGTGACAGTATCTCCGTCACCGGAGCTTTCGCCTCATGTTTAACAGGGTATTGTGGCTGTGGTTTGGGGTGTAGACCTAACTGGAATAACATGACAAGGAGAGTCCTTGTCCCAACCTACATGATTATGGTATAGTGCAGGTGCCTGCGCTAAAGCCCATTCAGCAGCATAGGCTTTTTTGTCTGCTTCTGGAACAAGATCGGTGAAAGAAGGCAAAATGACATCTTCCCCATGCGGGAGCTTGCAGACGTGTTCAGGTGGCCAGTCTCTCTCGGCCAACAGGATATCACTAGTTAGTTCATCCCAAAATATTACACTAATAACTCGTTCCACGTCTCCCTCTATCTGAATTGTTAAATCATAAACCTGATCGGGTGGGAGAACGCGGCCATCCGCTGTCTCAACCGCAATGTAATCGCTAGTTGCTGTCGCATCCAGATGATCTTTCAGACCCTAGCGACATATCTCGACCTCTGCCGAGCTGTCCAACAGAGTCACGGCCCACTTCTTGTTCCTCAACAGTGTCCTCAACACTACTGCCATTTTTAACTGTCAGTGCTGCCACCTTCTTCTTTTTAAACTGCTGTTTTTGCTGAGTAGTCTTTTCTTCTTTTTTAATGGCAGACTGTGGTGAGTCTTTCTTTTCTTTCACGTATTCCGGACGTCGATCTTGACGGCCCCCTCTCTCGCTACGTTTATCCGGTGCGTCGTGAAAGGAACGAGAGGGACGTGAATCAGTATATCTGTCTGGCGTTCTAATGTTCTCCCTATTTCTGAGATTATACCTCCTTTCGGAGTACTCAGGATGTGGAGAATCAGCTCTCTTATTTCTCCCTTCTTTGAATTTTTTTTGTTTGTCCCAGCGCTTTTTAGAGCCCTCTTGTGCCTGCTTTGTACCTTCCTTATGGGTGGTACTTGGTAATTCCAATTTTTTAGGTTTGGCTCCCAAACTATCCCATCCTATACTAGTATATGTATCAGAAATTATTTTCGGTAGCTGTCTCTCTTGTTCCACATTTGGAGTTTCCCGGAGACGCTGGAGTATTGCCAGTGCCACCGCTTTCCCTTTAATATTACTCAGTACTATCGAGGAGACGGCGTCAAAGTTACGCATTAATTTCATCCCCAGATCCAGGGCCGGTGCAGCCCCATGTTCATTTTGTATTTGTTTTAACACCTCCGGTAAATTGGCAAGTGTCGGGGTACCATGTGTGGTAGTATAAACGGCAGAAAGACTGTGCCACGTGTGGCGCCATCATCCACCGAGGGAACCATCCCAAACGGCAAGCACATAGTGAGCAGCCTATGGTTTTCCTGTGGTCCTGCATGGGGAAACACAGCTTCCAGCTGATTAGTTTTCTGGGCAATCCAGAACAGTATTTTTTCCCGTTCCGTGGGCACTTTACCCATAATAGTATGCACTGTCTGTGGATTAATCCCAGTAGTCAATTGATATCCACCAGCTACTGGCGATGCTGGACGCGCTGGTGTAGTGTTCAATGTTCGCATGACGAACTGAACCAATCGTCTATATAATGCCACTAATTCATTATATAATACTCGTAAATCTGCGATCGGCATATTCTGTATGCCTGGGTGAGGTGTATATGTGGCAAACATAGGCCACATAGGGCCCTCATTACTTAAAGGACCTAGCCTAACTCTTCGTAGTGCATGTGGTAGGGCGCCTTCAAACCAGTTCTGATGCTCTTGATATGTGAGCGATATTTCATGATACTGGTATGCTTCGTACCGTACAGGTACATTCGCAATCTCATATGTGTGAAATGTGTGCATTCTTTGGTCAGCCTCAGGAAAGGTGACCCAACAGTAAAACGTTTGTGTTTGGTATGCTTCAGTTGCTTCTATTATCAGAGTAACATCCCCACCCTCTTCTGTAAGGCCATGGGCTAATAAGTGTTGTGTAAGTGCATGTCTAGCATTTGCAGGAATGTCTATGGTATTAGCCATAGTTTTTTAGAGAAACGGAACACCAAATAGGGGAAGTTTTTCCTTTTTTATGAGTTCGAGCTCGAACAACCTACAGCTTAATTAGGTGTTACCTGTTCAGCTGAGGAGGATTCTCCCAAAGACCACGGACGTCTCCGTATATTGGTACTTAGGGTACCTGTTGTCTGTGAGACAGTGATAGTCAGGGTATCCATAAATTAGTGCCTGAACACCATCGTTGGTGGCGCCATGTCGTAGTTTGGACTCTTGCTCTGAGCAAGACTGCTGGTTTAAAGATAACAGTACTTTTGTTTGTAGGCGACTGAGTCTTTCCTACAACAAGTCGCAACTGTTGTCCCAAACTCACCGGCTCACTAGCAGCACCTCACCAGAAACACAATAGTAAAAGGTGATTTGTGGCAGTCACTTACGCATGGACTCAAAGTAAGATATCTAAGGGTTGTCATGGTTAAACTGAGATTACCCTTTTCTCACAGATATATTATGTCTCACACAAACAAAGGCAATATTACAGATGCAGTGAAGTTATAATAGTTTTTATTTAACATAACTGCAATTTGCGATAAGTTGCATGAACTGCAATGATTAGGATAATGAATATACCAAGAAACAGTATTGTGAAGAAGAGAGTCATGGTTATAAAGACCCCCACCATTTTTGCAATATATGAAAGAAATATATATATATTTATATGTATGTATAAGATGGAATATGACCTAATACCCTAATATCCTAATGAGAATAGGCCTAACCTCCTACCTAAAGGAGAGCTGGGTTTGCTAAACCTAATCTGCCAAAACCGTGTCCATGAGTGGAGCCCCCAACCCTCGTTACCTTGAAATGAGGTCTCTATCTCAGACTCCGTAGGGACACGAAGACTGGGTCAGCGTCAAGACGACTGCAGCATCGGTATCAGCGATGTTGGCGATGCCCTCTTGTCGGAATCCCTCTGATTATCTGCCTAAAGTGTGATGTATTTATACAGATCTACAAGGTCCCCTGACGTAGGTGTATTCCAAAACAATAGATAACAGGCATGCTTGGGACGGCAAGTAATATCAACAATCCCTCGAAAGTATAGAGATGGAAAATCCCTAAGTGTGAACACCTACTGATTGTTTGTCTTTCGTGTTTGAATTTGACGCCTTAGCGCAGTGACACTGATAACAAAACTCATAACAAGTGGCCTAACTATAAACAAGGCAGCCATCTTAGAGGAAATAAATAATTAAATGGGCTAAGACAGAGCAAGCTAAGTAGGTTAAAAGTCACTAGGTGACGGGGGCACGAGTTTACAAGCCTATGGCTAAGCTAACTCCTGCTATCCCGTTAAAACAAACTAGGATTCACTACATCACGTGTCTGCCATTTGGGTCGCACTGTGTGCGAGATAAGGCAAAAGGGACCCCAGGGGCAATCCAAATGGCTACTCCACTGGCAAAAGACGAGGAAATGGTGCCATGCAATTGACCTTTCCATTTTGAGCGTGTGCTTTCCAGCGTGGATTTAGAGAGATGTGTCTCTTGTAATAGAGCTATGTGTATTTGATGCCTCTTGAGAAAGGCATAAACCCTTTGACGTTTCCGTGGGGTTGCCATGCCTCTAATATTCCATGTGAGTATCTTATATTTCAAGATACCTTGGTGCGTTTGGGTGGCCATAATATTTTTGTGGTTTTCGTGTAACCGGAGGGGTGGATATCTGCTACCCCCAGTGTGAGAGTGTTGTGGTGCCTACCCGCTAGGGCTGGCCAGTCAATGACTACTACATTGTGAGCTGTATTCCTATTGCTATAATAGATATGACATGTACGTTTGCTGCCGCATTTACAGTTAACTAAACCAACCAACAGATAGAAAGGTGCACTCTAAAACGAAATATAACAACACTGAAATTACTAATAGATAGAAAACATTTCCGGCAATTGCTGGCTTGAGAGAATGGTCCATATGGAACAGGGGGGTGCCAGGGGGCATTGGTGTAGAGGCATGGGTTTACCCTGCCCAAATTACTCATGGTTCAAAGTGCGAGGTATACCGCCCGGGGGGCGCACACGGGCCGCGTGCCACAGTTAGGGGTACGGTAATAACGTCCGTTAGCCGCTAAGCAGCCAGAAAGAGGGGAAGTCATAACAACATATCCAGATAACGGAAGTAGGTGAAACTTAATTGCTAAGCAGATGTCGTCCGCTGCTCGTGGTGTGAGGGAAGGACCACACATGGAGTCCACTGAGTCTGAGTTTACGTCCTGTTCCCGATCCGCGTCCATTTGTGTGGATGAGGTAGTGGGCGATGCATTAATGAAGCTGGATGCGGCCCGCAGGAGCTGGGAGCGTTCGGACTGTGCCTGTTCAGGCGAGGGTTTAGCTCCCCGTTTTTTGCATGGCTGCGGCCCGGAGTGGAGCAAGAACCATTGTCGTCCAGAGTGCTTGTGTCTGGTGGGTCGGCTAGACCTTTGGCATGCAGCCAAGTCCAGGCATCTTCCGGAGTGGTGAAGAAAAAAGAGCGAGTGTCGTCCTGCACTCGGAGTCTGGATGGGAACATGAGCGCATACTTGATGCTGTGTTTGCGGAGACATGTCTTAACACGGTAGAAAGAATTTTGTTTCTTTTGTACTTCTGCTGTAAAGTCTGGATAAGCTGAGATCAGTGCATTTTCGAAGCTTACCAGAGCAGATTTGCGGAATAACTGTAGGATGAGATCTCTATTGCGATAGTTAAGGAGTCTTACTATGAGCGGGCGCGGTTGTGAGCCAGGTGAGGGGGGTCTGCCGGGGATCCTGTGAGCCCTCTCAACAGAGAAGAACTTCGGGATGTTGCCTTTGAGAATTGTGTCTGTGAGGCATTGCTCTATAAATAATTCAGCGCTTAGGCCTTCGACCCGTTCAGGGAAACCCACCAACCGAATGTTATTACGGCGGGACCTGCTCTCTGCATCTTCGGCTCTGCGTTTTAAGGAGTCCACTTCTGACGATAGGTGCGCTAGTTGCGATTGGAGATCATTCACAGACAGGGGTAGGGTTGCAGTGTCTTTTTCGAGTTCGGACACCCTGTCTGCTAGAGCGTGTTGATCAGTGCGAAGTATGTTTAGTTCTTCTGTTACCGAGCCTATTTTAGCTTCCAGGGTGGACCTAGTGTCCAGAATAGCTTGCAGTATCTTATCAAATTGCGACGTATATGATTGTAGGGTGAGTTCCAGCTTCTGCAAGGTCACTTGCGTGGTGGCGTGGGCCTCTGAGGGGGATGAAGTGGTATGGTCCATTTTGCTAGGAGGTGCACGTGGGGTCTTTGGCTTGACCATTTGGTAAGTGCAGGAATACGTGGGCGTAAGCGCAACAAGTGAACACCTAGCAATGTATACAGACGAGTCAGGCGTCACACCAGACCGGTCTGGACGTTGAGGTCGAGTGAGGCAGAGGCAGTACAATGATATTGGAGATTAGTAGTCTAATGCGTTGACTATTACTTACAAAGCCTAGGAGTTAAGACGCTGATAAGGGTTTGTGATGCTATTGGGTTGAGGGCAAAACACTACGGAGTTTGTTAAAAGTTATAACTGTTCCGGTTGCCTCAGGGTGCAGGGGGAAGACTAGCGCATCAATGTACTGTGACTCGATAAAAGCTGCAAAAGGCTCACCTTTTACAATCATCCGGGTCCGACGTACGCTTTATTCCAGTCTTTGTTGCCTCACCCCTCCTGAGGTGAAGCGCGATTCGTTAGTGAGAGGGGAACTGATTAATAGAGACTGCCGTGAAGAAGCTGCATGTCCGCAAAAAGAAACAGTCAGGACAACATATTTGGGCGATCACAGCAGGTAATCCAGCACAATCCGCGAGTCCACGAGTTCAGGGAGCTTAAGATTGCATGCCAACTCCCGCGGCCCACACCACGCAGGGCGTGGGAATGCCGCTGATCAGTTCCACTGCACAATTGCGCGCTGAAATACCTCAACTGAGATGCTGTCCCGATACAGTGCAACTCTTTGTGGGGTACACCTCTTTGTTGTTGGAGCCGGCATAGCAGGGTCCAACATCCCTGCCGGTCCAGAATTCAAAAATTTAGAATTGAAAAATTAAAAAAAGGAAAGAGAAAAAAGAAAAAATGGCGGCCGCAGCCTGTTTGGCTGCACGGTAGTGTTGTGTGTGAGGTGCGGCCTCCAGGCCGGCCGCAATGCTGGAGATAGCCCCCGGCGGGCGGGGGGAGAGCCAGGGCGCCGGCGCCTCCCGCGGCCGTCTCCCCCGATGGACAGAGCCCAGGCAACCTCGCTCCGGTAGGACGCGAGGGGAGAGGGGCGGCGCCGCCACAGGGAGAGCACGGCCGGCGCCGCTATTCCAGGGCAGCACCCCCGTGTCGGCTCTCGATCCTTGTGCCTCCGATGAGGCTCAGGCGCCAGTGGTCCGCCACCACTGGCGCGAGCCCAAGCAGCAGCTACGGACGCGGAGGATCCCGCGACGAGCACACAGCGAGCGCGCCGGTCACAGGGCGGGTGTAGGCTGCGGCCGGCCAGGCGCCCCGCGCTCTTAGACGGAAGCAGTTTTCGCCACTTCTCTATCTCCACTTCACTCCTTCTCCGGCCCCGGACAGCGATGCAGCCCCCAGGCGGCACCTTAGGCGATACTCGCTCCCCGCAAAGGGGAGGCCAGGACGCTTCTATCAGAATAATTGTGTGGGCCAGGGATCAGAGCTGCAGTTTATGCTGCAGCTCCGGTCGCCATCTTGGCCACACCCCCCTGGATGGCCTTCTACCTATGGACACTTCCACCCTGATCCCACCTCGGGATCCACCTGCAACGGGCCAGAATGCTCTGCCCCACGGCCTCGCCCCAGGAGGGTCGGGACAGACCGCCACCCTACAGACTTCCACCCCAGGGGTCGAGATTTGGAAAGACTCAAGAACAGCCATGATGACAGAGGGCAAGTGCTGCACGCGGTGGTGCTCCACACACAAGTGGCAGACAGGGACAAGTCTCACTCCCCCCCTGAAACTCCCTTCGGACCCCACTTGAACTCGCTGTTTTCCACTGGGCTACAAGACGTTGAGGGGCCGGTGGCCCTGGACCCCCGGACTTGGACCGACCAACCTTTCACCACTCCATTGGTTGGATGAGTATTGACCTATATTACTGTATAGTGTTGGTTGTTTTGTTATTATGCCGCAATGCTCTCCTATAGGCTTAAGAGGGGCACCAAATAAGTTCATAGGGTTATCCAGTCCTCGTCGGACTGTTGGTACACTGGACCTTACGTACCTTTTGACTTTGGTAACCCCACAGTTAGTTTGTCAGCTTATACTATAATGATAATTGGTTAATTGTTTGATACCTTTATGCATCTTAGTGATATTGTTACAATAATTACTTGGTCATACGTTGTACCTCTTTCACCTGCTATCTCCGCCCGCGCACTGCTCCCCTCCTCCCCCTCTCCCTCCTTCCCCGCCCGGTGCTCATGCAGCAGCGTTGCCACTATAATGGCTTCCGATATCCCTCCCTCCCCCCACTCCGCCTCTGGAAGATCTGCTTCGCTCGCCGCAGCGTTCCTCAACATGCTGGCCCTCCTGCGGTGCCACGCTGCGCTGCTCCGGTCCTTATCAGGTGCTACCATACTGAGTGACTCCGGTTCCACGGTCATGAGACGGTTATGTTGCTGGGCAGAAACTACTCTGCGCTGCGTCCCCTCCCCGGTTGGGGTCCTGCTGGCCAGGCGCTGGGGCTCTTTGGGTTCAGGCATAGACCCGCAGATTACCGTTTAGGACTTTTGGGGCTTTTGATGTGCTCCAACCCTTTCCTCCTTATCCCCCCTCCCCTCTCTCCTCCTTATCTTTCCCTTCTCTCCCGAGCTGGGACCAGCTTTGTTATTCCTGTTCTCTTAGATCTGTCTTCATCACCACTCTTCTCCCAAACCTTCTCTTCTTCTCCTTTCCATCCCCTCCCCTCCCACCCTTTTTCTATTCTCTCGCTCCTCTCCTTTTTTCCTTTTTTTCTCTTCCTCCCCTCCCTCCTCCTTTCACGTTCGTGTTTCCCTCCCTCCCTCCTGGTGCCTTTCTATATCCTGTTCCTTTTCTCCCTCCACCTCTGCCCCCTCTTCTCTCTTCTAAACACCCCCCTCTCTTCCCACCTTTCCCACTCCTCAACGCTAACCCCCCCTTTTCTTTTCTCGGCAGCTGGAACCCCTTGGACACTTCATCCCCTCCCTCTCCTCCACCACCTCGCGCCCCTCCCCGCCCATAGCCTCTTCGGCCTTCTACCACATAGGATTCTATCCCCCCATCTACTTACCCCATTCCTCAACATCACCCACCCTTGCCGCTCCGTCTAGCCCTCCCTCATGGCTGGACACTCGTCCTCCTCACCCACCCCGTTACGGGTTATGTCTTGGAACGTTAATGGCCTCACCCATTTCATTACACAGAAGAAAATATTCTCATACCTCAACACTAAGTGAGCAGAGGTGGCTCTTCTCCAACAGACACATCTGAATAGGATCGAATCAGACAAGCTGCGGTGGGACTGGGTGGGACAGTGTTGTCTAGTTGTAGCCCTTGCCCGCAGGACACAGAGGGCAGTGTTCTGCGAAAGTGCAGTGTTGTGATCTTACTAGGAAAAAGTGTACATCTCACTTTCACCAAATCATGGGTTGACCCGGAGGGACGATACGTGTTCGCCAAACTGAAATTAGGAGGTTCTTCTGTGTGGGCTCCGTCTACACCCCAATTGGTTCAAAAAGGCAGTTCTTTCTACGCATCAGCTGCCTTTTGACGGAGATAGGGGCTACCCGATACATAATCAGGGGAGACTGGAACCTGACTAGAGATGCAATACTAGACAGGACCGGACCTCTGGACATCACTAATAACGGAGACAGGGCCTTGCAGTCCGACGTAATGCAGGACAACTGTCTGGTAGACTTCTGGAGGTTGACACACCCGGTTTACAGGGAATCCCTGGTCCACGGTACCCAATCCTGACTGGATTATTTTCTCATCTCCCATAGCATTGTGGCACACACGCAAGACGCTTGCATATTAGATGGAGGATTGTCGGACCACTCCCCGATCCTTCTGGCCATCCAGTTGGGTCTGGTGTCCCCGGGCCGCAAAGCATGGCGATTTGCTTTCCACCACTACCGAACCCCTCGACGGAAGGCGCAACTACAAGCGCACACATCCACCTACGTCTGGGCCAATCTCAGCTCAGTGACATCCAAGAGGGTTACCTGGGGCAGCCATGGCAACTATACGAGGCCACATGATGCACAACGCCCTGCTGGCAAACAAGGACAGGAAGGTGCAACAATTGACTCTGGAAACTGACATCAACCGCCTGACGTGACAATATACCGAACACCCCTCCCTCTCCGTCCGTAGACGACTGGAGAGAGCCCGTACAGCTTTGAATAAACTCTTTACTTCTCAGGCCGAATGTGCGCTGCAACGCCTGCAGGGATGACATTACGAACAGGGGGAGAAGGCTGGCCGCTTGTTAGCAACCCAGCTCCGCCAAAGAGCGGCGACCCTAGCTATACCGGCCATCAAGGACTGTACGGGGGAGACTCTTACACACCCGCAAGAGATAGTTGATGAATTTGCAACCTTCTCTCAACGCCTCTATGCCCCAGAATTGCAGTCCTCTCGGGCCCAGATAGGGCTTTTCTCAACAATACTACTTTGCCCTCGCTCTCCGATGAGGGTCACAAATTACTGGAGGGGGACATCACCTGTCACCACTAGCCGCTACCCTGTCCGACTCCACTGAATCACTGCAGTGGGTAACAGTAGAGAAGGAACTGCTTTCCCACAATGGAGGCCTTGACGGGCTCTACCGTATGACACCCGCATCCCCTAGCGATTTGAATCCGATTCTGAAGGCGACACGCGTGCCATGGCAGAGGGCCCATCGTCTCCTGGGGTTCACCCCTTCCTCCACACCCAGGCTCCCTTGTGGCACATTGATAGTCTGCGCATAGGTGGAACGGCTCTTAACTGGCCACAGTGGAGGGATTTCAGAATTGACCGTAAAGCCCAGGTGCTGGAGGACGGCAAGCTTAAACCCTTCACCAGGTTGCAGGAGAAATTCCACCTCCATCCCAAACAAGAGTGAAGATACCTACAACTCCAGCATTGTGTGCGCAAGCACACTGACATTACCCAATGGGGGCTACAGCCATCACCCATAATAGCTTACCTGAAGACATGAAGGAAATACAAAGGTGTAATGGCTGGCCTGTACGAGGTTATTACAAGTCACCTATACTCACAACCCATCCTAGACAAATTGCGCCTACAAGGGCAAACCCACCTCCAGCGGGTCTTTGATGTGGAAGATTGGGCAGATGTGGTGGACGCGCTAGACAGAGGCACGTGCGAAGCCCGCTTAAAATTCTATCTCTTCAAGATACTTCACAATTGATACTGGTCCCCGGTGAAATTCCACAAGACCGGCCTCCTTCCACATGCAGAATGCTGGCGCTGCACAGAACCAAACTGTGATTTGCTTCATGTCCTCAGTGGCTGCTCGTCGGTTCGGCCTCCATGGAAGGCTGTTGAACGCACCCTGATGGAATCCATGTCGCTCCCAGCCCCCTTGCCCCCCTCTCTTATCATGTTGCATGACACGAACTTCCTTCCTTCACGGCCGCAAAAAAGGCTACTACATACAGCCCTGGCAATTGCAAAAATATGCATTTTACGGCACTGGAGATCTGTTACTTTCCCTACGCCTGAGGAATGAATAGTGGCGATGACTAGCATAGCTTCACACGAGAGAATCATTTATAACCTCCAAGATAAGGCTGCCATCTTTGCTCAAGTATGGGATCCCTTCCTTTTGGACATCTCAGACGCACCGTTGTCTTTAACGACCTTCAGTTAACCCCCCACACCTTACATTCCAACCACCCCCACCCCATTCCGGCTCCCCTCCTTTCTTCTTTCCATACCCCCTCTCTCCTTTTTCTCTTTTTCTCTTTTGCTCCCTCCTTTTCTTATTCTTTCTCTGTCCTAGGGTCCTCTCCCACTTTTCCTGGCTCCCCCCTCCTCCCATTCACCTGGTCTCCTTCCCCTCCCCCTCCCCCTCCTTTACCTTCTTCTGTTTCTTCAACACCAGACCCCCTCTTTCCTTTTCTTCCTGTTTTTCTTCCCCTTCTCTCTTTTCTTTTTTTTTCTAGCAAACACTGAACAAGATGTGGCTATCCCACCTTTTCCCCACAAAGACCTTCATAGATTTCCGTCCAGGGACGACCGAGAGCCAAGGTAATGTTTACCCCTGCTTTCAAATCTGCCCTGTCCGACAGATTCTGCTGCAGGACAGGTTACGTTTGCGGAAGTACTGCAGAACCTCTAACCATGCTGATCCTCAATGGCGGGGGAGGCAACGCACAGGGGTTCAATAACCTCGTGAGGTGGGCCCATCTCAGACTATGACCCAAACATACTGTTCGATATTCCCTCTGAAAACATATTGTTCTACGGCCTCCACCCCCTATCTGACTCCCCCTCCCCCCTCCCCCCTCCCTACGGCACTGTTTTTTCCATTACTATCGTTAATCGTCCATACTCCAGCTACCGTTTCTTTGCATCTTTTTCGTCACTGGTTGAATACACCGTTGAACATGCACATGTTTTGTTTACCCATTGTTGGACTTTTGCTTTTGCAGGGTCATCCCCAGACGTTTTTGCCTCCTGCCTCCTATATTTTTCTGACATGTTGCTGTTGGCTTTTCAACTCTGAGCACTTTACCACTGCTAACCAGTGCTAAAGTGCATATGCTCTCCTGTTTAAATTGTATGTAAGTGGTTTATCCATGATTGGCATATTTGATTTACTAGTAAGTCCCTAGTAAGGTGCACTAGAGGTGCCAGAGCCTGTAAATCAAATGCTACTAGTGGGCCTGCAGCACTGGTTGTGCCACCCACATAAGTAGCTCTGTAATCATGTCTCAGACCTGCCACTGCAGTGTCTGTGTGTGTATTTTTACACTGTAAAGTCGACTTGGCAAGTGTACCCACTTGCCAGGCCTAAACCTTCCCTTTCCTTACATGTAAGGCACCCCTAAGGTATGCCCTAGGTAGCCCCAAGGGCCGGGTGCAGTGTATGGATAAGGTAGGACATATAGTAATGTGGTTTATATGTCCTGACAGTGAAATACTGCCAATTTCGTTTTCACTGTTGCAAGGTCTGTCTCTCTCTCATAGGATAATATGGGGGCTACCTTTAAATATGATTAAAGTGTAGATTCCCCTAGAGAAGAGATGGACAGGTGGAGTTTGGGATCCCTGAACTCACAATTTAAAAATGCATCTTTTAGTAAAGTTGATTTTGAGATTGTGCGTTTGAAAATGCCACTTTTAGAAAGTGAGCATTTTCTTGCTTAAACCATTCTGTGACTCTGCCTTGTTTGTGGATTCCCTGTCTGGGTCAGTTGACAGTTGGGTTGTTTTTCACCTCACACCAGACAGTGACACAAAGGGAGCTGGGGTGTGATCTGCATTTCCTGATTAGCCATCTCTGCTAGGAGGGAGGGGTGGAGTGGTCACTCTCCTCTGAAAGGACTGTGCCTGCCTCTGACAATGCTGTCTCCAACCCCCTGGTGTGTGTCTGAGGCCTTGCCTGGGCAAGGCAGGATTTCACAAGAAGGTGTGAGTCCCCTTTGAAGGAAGGTGACTTCAAAGACTAAAATGGGTATAAGAAGGGCACCCAAACTTACAGACTTTAGAAACACTTCTGGAATCAAGGGGAACCTCTGCCTGGAGAAGAGCTGATCGCTGAGGAACAAGTGCTGCCCTGCCTGTGACTGTGCTTTGTGGAGCTTTCCTGCAGTGCTGCTTCTGCCAGAGTAAGAGGGCAAAGACTGGACTTTGTGTGCCTTCCATCTTGAAGAAGAAATCTCCAAGGGCTTGATGTAGAGCTTGCCTCCTGTTGTTGAAGTCTCAGGGATAGCAAAGACTTCTTCCTGCCAGCACCTGGAGTCTCTGGAGAGACCCCTACTCTGCTCTGTGGTGCCCTTCCAGTTCCTGGGACCCTGAAAGGAGAGGCTGGCAGCCTAAGGACAAAAATACACGCACCGAGCACCGTGCGGAGAAAAGATCGACGCGAATCCGATCGCGGCTGAGAAAACGACGCGACGCCGGCTCCGCAGCTGAGAAACGACGCCGCTGGGAACGCGACCGGAGAATCGACGCCCGGAGCAGGAGAAACGACGCGCAGCATCGCTGACGAAGGCTGAGAGATCGCAACCAGCGCCGCGGGACTTCGGACCGTCGCGTGGCTGGCTTTTTCGACGCGCCTCGCCGAGCCGAGCTGTTTTCAACGCATATACCCGTGCCGGGTTATTTTCGACGCACACCGCCCGTGCGGGGTTATTTTTGCCGCAAAGCAGGTACATTTTCACGCTAGCAGCGCTAGTGTGTTGTTACAACTACCTAAAGACTCTTTTTATTTTAAACCTTTTAAAAAAATCATAACTTGACTTGTGTATGTTGGATTTTTGTCGTTTTGGTCTTGTTTTGTCTAGATAAATATTTCCTATTTTTCTAAACTGGTGTTGTGTCATTTTGTAGTGTTTTCATTAAGTTACTGTGTGTGTTGGTACAAATACTTTACGCCCAGCACTCTGAGGTTAAGCCTACTGCTCTGCCAAGCTACCAAGGGGGTAAGCAGGGGTTAGCTGAGGGTGATTCTCTTTTATCCTAACTAGAGTGAGGGTCCTTGCTTGAACAGGGGGTAACCTGACTGTCAACCAAAGACCCCATTTCTAACATTGGTGACCAGCGGTCGGGATTGGACTTGTATTTGTACTTGACATACAGTAATTAAGTGTACACTACTGTTTTGATCTCAGACCACTACGTGACCACATACTACTTGTCTTGTGATTCTGCTTTTTGTTCTCTGATGTCCTCCTGGAAGTATTGATAATATTTTTAGACTTTGTTTTTGGGTTGTGAAGCCTTTGCAGAATGGAAGTCAATTTCTGGCACCTATTTATGTATAAAAAGTGGCAGCTTAAAGCATTCTGCATGGAAAGGGGACTGGCTGTGAACAGGAAATCCAGAAGGGAGGATCTTGAGTCAGCCCTGTTTCAGTATGAATTGAAACGTTGTCAGGCAACACCACCAAATGAGTCTGAGGAGGATAACTACTCTGAGGAGGAGGATAACTACTCTGAGGAGGAGGAAACAGAAAGAGATGAGTGGCTCCTAGCTCGAATCCGGAGTCTGGAAGAGCTAGATGCAGAGCTTGAGAGGGCTGAGGAGGAGAGAGCCTTAGTCCTAGAAAAAGAAAGGATTGCAGCTCAAGAGCTGAGCTGTGAAGAGCTGAAGCTGGAAGCCATGAGGGCTGAGTCCAGTTCAGATGGTGGCAGCAAAAATCTTGTATCCAGTACTGCTGAAGAAGTGCACATGCCCAGAGATGTGGTGCCCTACTTGAAGGAGGGAGTTAACACACGCCAGGAGGTTCAGGGGTATGAGGTAGCTCCAGTGATGCACAGGGTCCCTGAGGTGGATTGGGGAACTGGCATGGGGAGTCATATTCCTACTGGTGGGAGGGACACTCTACTGACTCTAGTTGAGAGTGACAGGGAGAGGGGTTCCCCCCAGGTAGAAGTCCTGGTTATGGAGTGTGAAAACATCCCAGAAGAGTGTGGGTTGAGTGTCAGGGACAGTCAGGTACTGTCTCACCAGTCTCAGGAGGGTGATGTGGGGTGCTTTTTCAAAGCAGAGTCACTGGATGGTTGGGTGAAGGGTACTTTGGTTAATTCATGTGAGGGGCTGAGTGATGTAATTGCTGGAGAGCATATGTCTAGTCCTTATTTTCCAGAGCTATGCCAACACCAGGTGGAGTGTGAGTTCTCTGACCCCAGGGAGCTTACAATGGAGGCAGACTTCTGGGTGAGTACCAGAGAGTCTGAAGAGGCATTTGGGGGTGCTCCTGAGAGGAGTGGTCTAGGTAGTTCCCAACCAAGTGAGGTAGGGAAGGATTGTAGTGTCCCAGGTAGGTCCCAGTGTAGTGGGATGGGTGAGGGACCCCATGTCCAGTCTCAGAGGAGAGGGAATGGGGATGGGTTGAGGCCCAAGGTGCCCGAGATCCGGTCCCAGGTCCTGGAGGGTTCCCTGCGGGAACACCAGGAGGGGAGCCTAGCCTGTACCATAGGGCCATCTGTTGAGGGAGACCCCACAGTGTCAGGAGAACTTGGGGGGGCGGCGGTAGCCAGCGTCCCACCAGTTCTGGTGTCTGGCAGTACCACTCCTAGTGACGGGTTGCAGAAGTCCAGACCGAGGGTTGAGAGGGGGTTGCGGACCCCAGTGGAGAACCTGGAGGGTCAGGGGTCAGCTCTGAGTGCAGAGCCCCCCAGGAATGACCTTGGTGAGACCATTTCTGGGCTGGGGGGAACCCAGACTCTGTCAGATGGGCAGAGGTCAGGAGACCTGCGCCAGCCAGACTCTTGTATGGCCCTTGGGGAAAGTGTTTCCCTTGTGGGGGGTAGGTGTGCCCCCCAGGAAGTCCTGGTGCGCCAGGCAATGATTCAACCGCAGGGTGGTGACTCTGGGTTGGATGATCAGGTTCAGGGGGTAAACTCTGACCTGATGGGGAGTACGTGTGCTCCCCAGGAAGTCCTGGTGCGCCAGGCAATGATTCAACCGCAGGGTGGTGACTCTGGGTTGGATGATCAGGTTCAGGGGGTAAACTCTGACCTGATGGGGAGTACGTGTGCTCCCCAGGAAGTCCTGGTGCGCCAGGCAGTGGTTCAACCGCAGGGTAGTGACTCTGGGTTGGATTGCCAGATTCAGGGGGTAAGCTCTGATCTGGTAGGGGGTAGGTGTGCTCCCCTGGAAGTCCTGGTGTGCCAGGCAATGGTTCAACCGCAGGGTGGTGACTCTGGGTTGAATGATCAGGTTCAGGGGGTAAACTCTGACCTGATAGGGGGTAAGTGTGCTCCCAAGGAAGTCCTGGTGTGCCAGGCAGTGGTTCAACCGCAGGGTGGTGACCCTGGGTTGGATGACCAGGTTCAGAGGGTAAACTCTGACCTGGTAGGGGGTAAGTATGCCCCCCAGGAAGTCCTGGGTTGCCAGGCAGTGATCCAGTCTGTGGGTACAGACCCTGGATTGGGAGGCCAGGTTAAGGGTGTCCCCCCTGACCTGGAGGAAGGGGCTACTGCTAACAGTACCCCTACCATGTTGTCTTCTGGGGGGGCCGCTCCTAGTTGGGTGGTTCAGGACCCCAGAAGAGAGGGCAGGGGGAGGGAAGCCTCACCCCTGGCCCTGGTCCAACCTGAAGGTACAGACCCCAGGTTGGAGGATCAGTTGCAGGTTAACATCCCTGCACTGATGGAAGAATTGTGCAGGACTGCTTCTACAAGCACCCTGACAGTTTTGGACTCTGGGGGTGCCGCTTCTGCAGGGAGGGTACAGAGCCCCAGAGGGGAGGACCAGGGTCAGGTTGTCATCCCTGACCTGGTGGAAGAGAGAGTGGTCAAAGGGTGCCAGGCACCCGGGGCTACCACCCCCCACTCTCCACAGTCACAGTGGTTAGAGAGGCCTGAGGTCGGGCTCTCATCCCTGACAGTTGTCTGGGGCCACTGTGGCTTGCTGTCCTGGTGGACAGAGTTGCCCCTGGGGGGGGGAGGACGAGAGTCACACCCCGGGGGTGGAGTGGGCAACACCACTGTGTTGGCCCTGGTGGTACTATCTGCCCATTGCAATACATCTGTGAGCAAAGTAAAGTTAGGTGTTGCACAGATGGTGTCTGTAGATGTGGAGAAGGGTTCCCCATGGGTTAGCTTAGTGGGCCCTGAGAGTATGGACAGAGGGATCCAACTGGAGTCAGGAAGGCGTAGAACTGGAGCATGCCCCTGCTGTTGTGGGCCTGGGTCCCTGTTCTATCGCCCCAATCAGGGAAGTACATCAAGGTATTGATTGTTCTCCCCTGGCTTTAGGCTGGTAGGGGGTCGTGTTGGACTTTTGCTTTTGCAGGGTCATCCCCAGACTTTTTTGCCTCCTGCCTCCTATATTTTTCTGACATGTTGCTGTTGGCTTTTCAACTCTGAGCACTTTACCACTGCTAACCAGTGCTAAAGTGCATATGCTCTCCTGTTTAAATTGTATGTAAGTGGTTTATCCATGATTGGCATATTTGATTTACTAGTAAGTCCCTAGTAAGGTGCACTAGAGGTGCCAGAGCCTGTAAATCAAATGCTACTAGTGGGCCTGCAGCACTGGTTGTGCCACCCACATAAGTAGCTCTGTAATCATGTCTCAGACCTGCCACTGCAGTGTCTGTGTGTGTATTTTTACACTGTAAAGTCGACTTGGCAAGTGTACCCACTTGCCAGGCCTAAACCTTCCCTTTCCTTACATGTAAGGCACCCCTAAGGTATGCCCTAGGTAGCCCCAAGGGCCGGGTGCAGTGTATGGATAAGGTAGGACATATAGTAATGTGGTTTATATGTCCTGACAGTGAAATACTGCCAATTTCGTTTTCACTGTTGCAAGGTCTGTCTCTCTCTCATAGGATAATATGGGGGCTACCTTTAAATATGATTAAAGTGTAGATTCCCCTAGAGAAGAGATGGACAGGTGGAGTTTGGGATCCCTGAACTCACAATTTAAAAATGCATCTTTTAGTAAAGTTGATTTTGAGATTGTGCGTTTGAAAATGCCACTTTTAGAAAGTGAGCATTTTCTTGCTTAAACCATTCTGTGACTCTGCCTTGTTTGTGGATTCCCTGTCTGGGTCAGTTGACAGTTGGGTTGTTTTTCACCTCACACCAGACAGTGACACAAAGGGAGCTGGGGTGTGATCTGCATTTCCTGATTAGCCATCTCTGCTAGGAGGGAGGGGTGGAGTGGTCACTCTCCTCTGAAAGGACTGTGCCTGCCTCTGACAATGCTGTCTCCAACCCCCTGGTGTGTGTCTGAGGCCTTGCCTGGGCAAGGCAGGATTTCACAAGAAGGTGTGAGTCCCCTTTGAAGGAAGGTGACTTCAAAGACTAAAATGGGTATAAGAAGGGCACCCAAACTTACAGACTTTAGAAACACTTCTGGAATCAAGGGGAACCTCTGCCTGGAGAAGAGCTGATCGCTGAGGAACAAGTGCTGCCCTGCCTGTGACTGTGCTTTGTGGAGCTTTCCTGCAGTGCTGCTTCTGCCAGAGTAAGAGGGCAAAGACTGGACTTTGTGTGCCTTCCATCTTGAAGAAGAAATCTCCAAGGGCTTGATGTAGAGCTTGCCTCCTGTTGTTGAAGTCTCAGGGATAGCAAAGACTTCTTCCTGCCAGCACCTGGAGTCTCTGGAGAGACCCCTACTCTGCTCTGTGGTGCCCTTCCAGTTCCTGGGACCCTGAAAGGAGAGGCTGGCAGCCTAAGGACAAAAATACACGCACCGAGCACCGTGCGGAGAAAAGATCGACGCGAATCCGATCGCGGCTGAGAAAACGACGCGACGCCGGCTCCGCAGCTGAGAAACGACGCCGCTGGGAACGCGACCGGAGAATCGACGCCCGGAGCAGGAGAAACGACGCGCAGCATCGCTGACGAAGGCTGAGAGATCGCAACCAGCGCCGCGGGACTTCGGACCGTCGCGTGGCTGGCTTTTTCGACGCGCCTCGCCGAGCCGAGCTGTTTTCAACGCATATACCCGTGCCGGGTTATTTTCGACGCACACCGCCCGTGCGGGGTTATTTTTGCCGCAAAGCAGGTACATTTTCACGCTAGCAGCGCTAGTGTGTTGTTACAACTACCTAAAGACTCTTTTTATTTTAAACCTTTTAAAAAAATCATAACTTGACTTGTGTATGTTGGATTTTTGTCGTTTTGGTCTTGTTTTGTCTAGATAAATATTTCCTATTTTTCTAAACTGGTGTTGTGTCATTTTGTAGTGTTTTCATTAAGTTACTGTGTGTGTTGGTACAAATACTTTACGCCCAGCACTCTGAGGTTAAGCCTACTGCTCTGCCAAGCTACCAAGGGGGTAAGCAGGGGTTAGCTGAGGGTGATTCTCTTTTATCCTAACGAGAGTGAGGGTCCTTGCTTGAACAGGGGGTAACCTGACTGTCAACCAAAGACCCCATTTCTAACACCCATGAGATGATGTTCATACGATTTCCGGACCACAACGTGTGGGAACTGTTACCTGTTACCCTTTGCTTATTAATGCTGTATTGCAATGTATTTTTATTGCTATTCTTAAAAATAAAAAATTACAACACAAAAACAAAAAAGAGAGAGAGAGAAATAGAGAGAGAGCGGATAGGAGAGTGAGAGAGAGTTAGGGAGAGAACCAAAGGAGATGATCGAAATAATCTTAGGAGCCAGAGAAGATGACCATTCTTTGAAACACTCCGTCAGCAGCCCCGTACGAGCGGCTCTTTTCAACACTTGGAATTTGCTTTTCAACCTGATGAGGATTGCAGGAGGTCCAAGAGAGGAGACACCAAGCTCAATCGTTCTGCAGCATGGGTACAGAGGAACCACCAGTGCCTGATTGCAGCCCCTACATGCTCTGGAATCATCACACCTCTAGCAACTGTCATTGAACAGCATGGCAATGCAAATTGAGAAATGATCTGTGGTTAATTGCTGGGCACAGGAGATATTATCCATCTGTGCTACCCAGATCATTAGACGCAACACGTAAAGGCTCTATTCTCATCCCTGAAAGAGACCACTGATGATGCCGCCCGGCTGGAGCTATGGAGGGTGTCATACCCCTGCACGAATGATGTGCTGAATTGAGGTGTGACTTCAGTACCGTAGTAGTGAGTCTTCTGAGGGCCTACAGTTAGCAAATGTGGTAAAGAAAAACAAGGGTCACACAATTGAAGACTCATCCCTTTCACATTTTGCCTCCCCAGTCATGATTCTGTCTTTCAAATATTGTATGCACCTGGACATTGGCCTCTGCCATGACCAAAGAACTTGTATGAGTGCCCATTGTTGGTGAGCAGGCTCTTGTGCTTTAGTTGTGACATATGTGTGCATGGCCAATTTCCACAGATTCAGGTGCAGACTGTTATTTTGAGTGACTAGCATTGAACTACTTTGTACAGAGAGAGACGTTGCCACTGTGCCTGAGATGATGTACTCCTGTTGTTGGATGGTGGCACCTTGAAGCACTTCAAGTCCATCTTCAGCTGATTGGCCCTCACTGACAGCTTCCACAATTTCTTTTTGGTTGGCTCAACAGCTGTTATTTTTTAAAGTCCAGTCTTAGGGTAAGCAGACATCACTAGCTGGGAGGGCCAAGGCGACAGAAACTAAGCTAAACACAATACTTTAGGAGATCTCTCCAAGTGGCACAAAGATGGGCTCCTTGGAAGTCAGTCTCCTTAGAGCTGAGGTATGCCCTTCCGCATCTGTCATCTTTCCACAGCAATTTAGATTAATGTCAAGTGCATTGAACTTACCATAATAGTCCATGGCATGGAGCCGCAGAGATGATATGGGCCTACCTTAGGAAGCTTTAATTTGCCCTGTGTTGATGCTGTGGATTAAACCCATAACCCTACCTCTTACTCATGAGTAAAACCACAAGAGGTCAGACGAGACTGAAGGAGGAGATCTTGTTGTAGGGATAAGGTATAAGCATAAAGCTTCTGTGTGTGCTTTTGTCGTACCTTTAGGAAATACAACAGAATGCTTATGAGATCCCCCTGTACTGATATAAATCCCCCTGTCCTGTGAAGGTGGTAACAATATGTCAAGGTAAATGCCTGTGATCACCTAACATGCTATTCAATAGTAGTGCTCAGCCTCAATTTACTGGTGATACTTCTTACCGGGTTTTGGGCTGTAGTAGTGTGATGTGCTCCTCAATGAAATAGTGATGCTTCCCACCAAGGGTTTGTGGATCTCCGTTTTATATTGTTTCTTATATTGTCTGCAGAAAAAAAAAAAAATGTATGTTAAATCACAGAATCACTCCCTCAATCCCCCAATACCATGTGTGTCTTGTATTACAAACATGTTCAATGATTACTCACCTAGTAACATTTGTACTTGTCATGCAGTGATTTCTTGTTCCATTTGCTTATGAACTTTGTCTTTGAGACACGAACCAAACTCTGCACACATCAAAGAACAGTGCACAAACATGGTTATTTGGGATTGTGCTGTGTTAGTCTTCAATAGTAATGTTAATTGATGACTGTAATGTTATTCTGTAAGCTATGACACTAGACGTGAAATACAATTTCCAGTACATGGTTCGCTGACTCCGGAAGGATTTTGATGGTTGATTTCTTTCGTAGCCTTATAACATGCATGCATGTGCTTGTGCGATACCTGCATTTAAAATGCTTTTTTCTTTTGTCTTCGCAGGTGTATATTGCAGGTTCTGCAGCTCTGTGGTGTGAGGAGAGATGGTTCCGATGTCAGCTTAGCTTTCAGCATATTTCACTTGCTTGCTCCACGGGTTCGGCGATGCACTCCATCCTCAATAAGGAGATCTGAGTAGACTCCCAACCCATACCCAGAATCAGTGATCTTTTAGAAGAGCTTACAGATGCTGCATGGCTCTCTACAATTGAGCTGATGTCAGCATTACATCAGGTGGTGTTGGAGGATACATCCCGCCATACATGACTTTCAACTCATCTCTTGGTACATTCCACTTCTGCAGGATGCTGTTTGGCCTGGTGTCTGCTGCCTTGGTTTTTCAGTGAATCATGTAGCAACTTTTGGAGGACTTCCAGGGTGTTCCCATATTTCAGGACAATGTTTTGAGGATCATGACAAAATGCTTAGATCTGTGCTTCACATTTGTTAGAAAAATGTTGGGGTGGTTAAGAAGGAGAAATGTGAGTTTTGGAAAAGGGACATTGAATTTCTGGGACACAGTGTTTCAAGTGAGGGCATTAGTCCACAGCCGGGGTTGGTTAGAGATGTGGTAGAGTGCTCTAGCCTCAAGAACAAGGAGGAACTGCGCTAATTTAATGGGCTTTGTGATTTTTATGACTGGTTTATTCATGAATATGCTTCTAAAATGAAAGTCTTAACAAACATGTTAAAAAACAAGGTTCTGTTCATTTGGGATTGTGTTTGCTATGATAGGTTTGACATGATTAAATTGAAAATAACAAATGCTAAAATATTGTGTGTATATGATACAAGCATACCTTGTATCATCACGGTGGATGCCAGTAAATATGGCTGAGAAGCAGTTTTGACCCAGAGTACCAATGAAGGTGAGGGGACCATTAGCTTTGCATCAAGGGTGCTTTGTGACCAGAATTAAATTGCTTGGTAATTGAAAAAGAATTGCTGGCATGCTAATGAGCAAGTGAAAAGTTCAGAAGTTATGTCTAGGATATGAGATTAGGGATGAGGACTGACCACAAGCCGCTTATGTATATTTTGAGTGGTGACAAGGTCAAATTCACCACCCCTAGCATAGCCTGTCTTTCCACTAAGTTGCTTTGGTATGATTTAGGAGTTAAATTTACTCAGGGTAAAGAGAACGTCACAACAGATCTAATGTCAAGGTTGCCTGTCAGTGAACAGGATACTGTAGATCCTAGAGATGATAAGGAAGATTGCTTTATAGCAAGTGTGGATGTAGTAGAAATAAAAACATGTGGTGAGATTGAGTGGAGAAAGGCTTATGATTGTGATACATTGCTGAGGAATGTTAAAGAATTCATTGTAAATGAATGGCCTAAGGAAAGAATTGTATCTTGTGAGATTCAATCATTTTGCAAGACCGCAGAAGAACTTTCCATAGAGGATAGTGTGGTAATGAGATGTGATAAATTGGTGCCACCCTACGCTACTTGAGCTGTGCTGGTAAACAATGCTTGTGAAGGTCATCTTGGGTCAACCATGATAAAGAGAAGGGTTGGGGTCCATTATTGGTGGCCGTCTATGGGTATGGTAGTGAAAGGGTGTGTGGTGTGTAGCAGGGCTGAGAAAGGGTGAAGGTTGTGACACCACCTTTACAACCTATATCCTTGAGAGGCCGTGGACGAAAGTGGGCATTGATTTGATAGGACATTCAAATTTCTTCTGTATCATTTGTGCTACGCATTGTTGCTAGTTGACTGTCATAGTAAATGGCCTGAGGTTTATTTTTTTACCACTACCACGGCTAGCAATGCAGTACAATTTCTAAGAGACATTTTCATGAGGGAAGGTTTCCCAGAGTCTTTAATATCTGATAACTGTACAATTTGTGAACCATGACATGGAAGTGTCCTTGGAAGAATCGGGTGTGAAATATCTAAGGAGCTTGATTTATCATCCACAAATCAATTGTTTGGTGGAAAGAATGAATAGAGTGGTGATTGAATGTTTAACGTGGGCAAGAAACAATGTTTATGACACAGAAGAAGCAATGAGATCGATGTTGTGGTTTTATCATACAAAGCCACATTCCCTCACAAAGGTGTCCCCCCTTTGAGTTGCTTAGAGGGTGCCATTCTACTTCAATACTTTATCCTGCATGGTTATCTAAAGCTGTACAAAACAAAGTTACAAGTAGTGTGGATCAGCAAGCTATGCTTAGCAGGGTGGAAAAGGAACAGAATAAAATAAAAGATAGGATTGACATCAAGAGGTCTACCAAACAGCTAGCATTTCCTCCTGGTGGTGTAGTGTGCATTAAGAGAGCAAATTTTGTTAAGAAAGTTGATGCCAGTTATTGGAGATCCTGTGACAGTAGAGAACATTTTCTGTACTGCTGTGATGGTGCAGGGTGGTCATTGGTGGAATATTAGTAAAATAAGGTAGAGAATGATGCCATGAAAGAACTGTGTGAAAATACAAGCATCAAAAGGGAAGATAATTTGCTAGCCCCTCAAAGGGGTTCCGTGGATGTAGGGCTATATAGCGATACGCGCGAAAAAAGTCTACCATGGGATACGGTGTCATGCACGGGTATTTCATGTACGTAATGCTGAGATTTTCACATATTCAATACTGATCTTTTCTTAGATAGTATGCTAGACTTGTCTTATTTATGTTTATATAGAGATATTGTTTTTCTGTTTTAATATTTAGTTTGTTTATTTTTTTATTATTTCTCTTCGGTGGGGTTCAGCTTTGTGTTTGTGTTTGTAAAAAAGGGATACATTAGGTTATGCTCTACATCTAGAGTTGGAGTTTATAGAGTGCTCCAACTCATAGAATGTTGCTGGTATGATACCATTGCTGGAGCTTATTAAATGAGAGTTCCACTGAATAATAGTTGGAGCGTGTCAAATCAGATGACAGTGGTGGTTCTATTACAGCTGTACGAGTGTTATGAAATGCTTTTTGGGCACAAAACGTACCTGCATGATGATCCTTCCACCATAATTATCCTCACAATCTATCTTTTTGCCCCACTCTGAAGTGTTGGTCTGCTCCAAAGTGTTGTAGCAGCTCTATGATGAGGCAAGCCCTATTCATGCACTCCTATTCAGTGGGGGGGGGGCACTTTTAACAACCTGCAGCGGACCCTAAATCTATACGTGAGGAAGAACTACTTCCATACCACCGCTCTCCCTTCTTGTGTGTGTGATTGTGATAGTGGGAGGGCAAGGGAAGGGGTACACCTCACCCTTACTTTTTGTGAGGATTATCTCCAGAGAACAGCCTGAATATCAAAAGAGTACTGACTCCTGAGAGATTTTACCAAGACAGCTTGGGCATGAAGAATCGACTGTTTCCAGTGGCTATACCCTTTCCAAAACACAGACCTGTCACTACAAGCACATGCTCTGGGACTCTCTTCTTGAAAATAACCAGCCAGTCAATCAATTGATCCCTCTGACCTCGGTCTTTGGTTTCAATGACAGTACAAAATCAGATGGAAAGGCTCCTCAAATCATCCTGGACACTACTGATTTCTGGCATTCTGAAAAGAAGAGAATCATGGTAAATCCACATTTTCCACGTTCATGTTCAAAAATGCAGCTACAGTATACACCTGTCATTCAAATTTGATAAGATAGCTGCACTATACTTCTTTTTGGGACTCTTCATTGTACATGGCCACCCAGGGTCAGGTCTTTTGGGAGGGGTCTACTGTCAGATTTCTGCCATCGTGCCACTAGGCGGCACTCATGAAGGCCTTTGGACTCCTGCCTCTCTAACTAAATATGAGGTTAACATCTTCTATACCCTGCCTTGCTAGTGACACTTTGTATTCCATTCCAGGATTCTCCTCTATTGTCCTAATGCATCATGGACCTTGTCGTTCCCTCTGTCTTCAGACCCTTACTTGATCATGCCCTGGTGGTGGGTTCTTGTTCACTAATTTGTTCTTGGATCCTATTTTTATTGTGAACCCCTTATGTCTGTGTTCTGGACCTGTCTCTATATTTGCTCCAATCCACACTCCATTCCAGGTTTTCGTATTTGCTGTCTTGTGTCTCTTGGTTTCCTTGGTCTTCCTTCCTCCAAGCCTGAGTTTAGCCTTCTGCTCATTGGTGGTTCCCTGATTCTCTGCACTGGTTATTTCCTTGTACCTGGTTAATTCTCTGTCTCTGAACCTGTGCTCCTCCGGTGAGGCTCCAACTATTAGCTCTATGAGTGCAGAGTGCTCTGACTTGCTACTGGCTTCTATTGAGTCTCCTTGTGCTCTGTTTTTCTGCAGCTGTTATCACTGCCTTGTCCTTTGATTCCGTTCCCTTTTTCTCTGAACCCATTGTCCTTTTTTGGCTATCTGTTTCTGTTCTTTGTTTTCCTGTACCTTTCCTGCCATAGTTCATATTCTCCAGTGTGCACTCTTCTTTATCAGCCCTGTTACATGCAGACTCTCTGCTTTGCATTCTGTATTTCTGTTTCTCTGTATATTCCCGTCTTACCTTGCTTGAGTGAAGACCTTTCCTGGCCTTGTTCTCAGAATGTCAGTCCTCTTCTTGGCTCTGATTTAATTCCTGCTTTTGCCTGAGCTCAGTTTCCTTGTTCCTGTAGTTCTGTCTTGTGTTATCCAGACTTTCATTACTACTGATGACGCAGAAAAAGAAGGTCCGACATATAGTCATACATATCGTATAATCAAAACATGTAATGTAGTGTGATTTTAGTAAAGAAAATAATGTACGAGGGAAATTGTGCCCTCGGGGTAGTTCGCCATCATTGTAAACGAGCTTTATTAATCATGAAGTATTGAAAATGTAGTAATCCGTCATAATCGCAAATGTATGCCATGATTTCTTGTTTGAAAACTGTTTTGCTTAGCTTAAATTTAGTACAGGCTTTGGCCTAGTTGCCTGGTTTCAAATTTTAACTGCGTGGATTTTCCTTGAACTAATGAAACATATATTCTTGCTTGAAGTTGTATTTTTCCAGTAGAGCTGACTGGTACACTTATCTCCAAGGTTTCGTGCTAGGGCGGTTTCATCCCCTTTGATACAAGGTCAGTCTCTGCAGGTGCGGACAATGAAGGTACAGATAGTAAAATAATTGGCAAACCATGTTACAATTTATGTTCCAAGGCTCCAAGGACAGTGTATGCATAAATGAGCGCTAGTAAAAGACAATTTTGATTGGACAATTTGAAGCCAACCTATGAACCCTCCAATGGAAGACCCTGCAGAATTTGGAATGTTTCTTACTTAAACCCACCGGACAAAGAGAAGTCAGCCATTTTCCTCAATGCCAGTTTGAAGCCTGATGCCAGACTCCATTTTGGACGACACCCTGATGCTCTTTTCTCTATCTGAGAGAAAGAGACTTTAAGAATTCTCACCCTAGAGACTTTAACTTTGATTTGCCCCCGTCTTGCCCATGCAGTAACTTTGCCCTATTCTCCTTGCCACTGCAAGGAAGTTTGCCCTTAACTTTGCCCCTTTGAAATTTGCACCATGCTGATCAACCGGTACCTGAAGGACGAAGACTTTTCTTGAATGCTGATTGTATTTGGTAAATATGAAAGGATAAGGCCCATATTTATACTTTTTGACGCAAAACTGCGCTAACGCAGTTTTGCGTCAAAAAAATTAGCGCCGGCTAACCCCATTCTGAAGCGCCATGCGGGCGCCGTATTTATTGAATGACGTTAGCCGGCGTTAGCCGCCGGCGCCGTCTGGTGTGCGTTAAAAAAAAACGACGTACACCAGGCAGCGCCGGCGTAGGGGGATATGGGGCTTGGGCGTCAAGAAATGGGGCAAGTCAGGTTGAGGCAATTTTTTCACCTCAACCCGATTTGCGCCATTTTTTTTTCACTCCTAACCCCCATAGAAATGACTCCTGTCTTAGCAAAGACAGGAGACATGCCCCCTTGCCCAATGGCCATGCCCAGGGGACTTCTGTCCCCTGGGCATGGTCATTGGGCATAGTGGCATGTAGGGGGGCACAAATCAGGCCCCCCTATGCCACAAAAAAAAAAAAAAAAAACACTTACCTGAACTTACCTTAATGTCCCTGGGATGGGTCCCTCCAGCCTTGGGTGTCCTCCTGGGGTGGCCAAGGGTGACAGGGGGTGTCCCTGGGGGCAAGGGAGGGCACCTCTGGGCTCCTTCAGAGCCCACAGGTCCCTTAACGCCTGCCTTTTGCAGGCGCTAAAAAACGTCGCAAAAGCGGCCGTACGTCATTTTTTTTGACCCGCTCACTCCCGGGCGTGATTTTTGCCCGGGAGTATAAATCCGACGCACATGCCTCGGAGTAATTTTTTTAGACGGGAACGCCTACCTTGCATATAATTAACGCAAAGTAGGTGTCCACGCTAAAAAATGACGCTAACTCCATGGACTTTGGCGCTAGACGCGTCTAACGCCAAAGTATAAATATGGAGTTAGTTTTGCGTCGAAATTGCGTCAAAAACAACGACGCAATTCCGGCGCAAACGGAGTATAAATATGCCCCTAAATGTATTATGCATTGTGTTTTTCCTTTTAGGTACCAACTGCTAATTTTGACAGAGTCCTAGCTAGAAGTTTTCCAAATTTGTGTTGACTAAATTCCCACATGCCGATGCTAATTAGAGGTTAGTCGAGGTATTCATTCAATGTACTATGCTAAATTGAAATCTTGTTATGCTGACCAATGTATGCAATTAGTCAAATACAGTTAGTCATATTGGTGATTTGCATTGCTATAACAGAGTGTATCATTATTCAGATTTTACGTAGATTGCATTTCTTCCGCCGTTATGGACAGCTAGTAATGTTCATATACATATATCAATTGGTTTTGAGACATATACATCGTGCTAGCTTTGTTAATATAGGGAAATAAATTCACTAACTTTTAATAAACTGGTGTGGTTATTCATGACTGAAAGGTCATGGTGCGCCGAAATACCAACTGTTATTGATTTCTGATGTGCTATATTGATCTATTAATTGAGTATTGATTACCGACTACAGTAGTTATTGATTATTGATCTGACTGACTCGACTATTTTAGGATGAGGAGAGCCCGACTCAGTTAAAAGATTCACCGACCTCCAACGTGTCCAGGTACAGGTAATTTATAAGGGCTGGACGCGTTATCAGTAGATGGTAGCAGAGATTGATGGTTTAGCCCTTTGGGACCCCATCCGAACAATAGACAGAGTCAAGTTAGAATTTTCTTTGATAAAACAAGTTGGAGAGATGATGATGCCCTAAGTCCCCAATGACTTTCCCGGGAATCTCGGAGCTTGCGAATGAGAAACATGGAGGTATGAGAATGGTTTCGGCGTTTCTAGTGACGGTATGAGTGAAGTTAGGGTTTCGCGCTTGCACAGCTTATCGCCGCAGATTAATTGAGAAGTTTGTGAGGATTTTAGGGGGGTTAAAAGATATTAGAGGAGTGTTACTCCAAAGGTGTGAGAGTAGGGAAGTCGTCGAACTTCACGTGTGTGTAGCGCTTTGAGCAGAAAAATTGTCCACATGGTTATTGATGTTGAGACGGGCCCTGCGAGGTCAAGAGACTCCGGAGTATGTTGAAAAGTGTATGTGACACTTGTTTGATGTTGTGATCTGGTCAGGTTTAATAGGTTGATCGGGCGTGGTCAACAAGTCAGTATGAATGTTGCGGAGTGAAAGAAAACTTCGACTTTGAGATTTGACGAATTCTAAAGTGCACTAGAATAGTTCATTGATCAGTTGAGAGTAAAGTTTGCGGGTCAAATTTTGCTTGCGAAAGTGGGAAACCGAGAAAGATGGAATAACTGCAGAGGCTAGTGAAAAATCCCTAAGGTTTCTGAAGCGATTGTATTACCTTTCCTGTAGTAGACCGACAGATCTGTTTTATTCTTTTGGTTAAGTGCTCGCGTTATATTGCAGAAATTAGTTTATGAGTGAAGCCGAATGAAAAGAGGACAAGTCGCGGGACTTTGTCAGCCGCAGTGTGTGAGTGTGACGTCACTAGGAGCCGCGCTGGGATAGGTTGGTTGGCGAGAAGGGTCACGCACGGAAAGGACGCAGTCTGTGAAGCGCAATTGGAAGGGGAAAGGCAAGCGAAGAGTATTCCAGGAATTAAAGTCGCTTATTGATTACATATTTTAGAAAAACAAAAGACGGAAAGATGAAATTTTTCAAAGCATTTAAGAGTGCCATGACAGGAGATGTTTATATTAAAGCAAATATAGGAGAAGAAACACCGCCTGAGGGTACACCAGCTTACATCGTCATTGAAGAAAAGGGTGTAGCGCCATGTCTTTGGTTAAAACAATGGTGCAAATTAACAGAGAAACATGGAAGTGTAGCGTTCCCTATCCATGGGTCGTTTAATCTAAGAGTTTTAGAAAATCTGAGATTTGCGCTATACGACATGAAAGTACCTCCAAGACCAGCACAGTTTGAGGCACTAGCAATCTGGGAGCTAATAGCTAGAAACCAACAACAAAAGAAATTTGAGACAAGAATAAGAAAAGTAGAAAATACACTAGCGGATGCTAGATGGGACAGCACACAAAAGGTTTGGAGATCAGACGTATTGCAGGGGATTAAATTGTTTCCTGCGATTACTGATGAAGCAGAGACGGAAGGAAGGAAAGCCACCTATAAGACAAACAGGAGTCAGTCCAGAGAGAGAGAGAGCAATAGAAACTCGAAAAGGGGAGACGAACCAGATGATGAAGAGTTCATTATACAATTGCTGAATGATCGCCCACCACCATACGTGGAAAGCGAAAAAGGCTCAAGCATTAGTACTGCCCCTCCAGAACCAATACAGGGTAATGTAACACCAAATTTGAGAATATCTCAGAGGCCGAGCAGCTCCGACATGCCTTTCTCACCACGAATACCACGGACTCAGAGAATGTACCCAGACGTGCCGACATTGAAACCTGCTGATAACTATCAGCCACAGGTTCAAAGGCACTGTTGCGATGAGCATAATGTGGGAATGACTTCTGATTCAATGGCGCAGGGAGGACAAACCTATCAGGGACCGACATTGATTCAAGCTGAATCAACACAGTTCTCGATGCCCCAAAAGCAAACGCAAGAAGTGCGAGTAGTAGAAAGCCAGTTAGATATGCCAGCAATGATGAACCACAATGTGGGGATTAACATGCCACAGAATTCGGGGAACAGACAGAATCCAGATGCGATATCCCTACCTATCACTGTAGGTCCACCAGTACCACTGTACACACAGGCAAATTCAAGCACAAGCGACCAAGGGTTAATGATACAGAATGGGACAGAGAGAAGATGCATAGAAACCACTCCAGAGGCAACTCCGATAGCGGCACTGCCAAATGGATCTGGGTCCTTGTCGGAATTTAGTCCAATTCCAATTTGTGCTCCGTCAACCGTAGTAAGGTCACATCCACCACTATTAGTACCTTTAACCTCACAGACTGAAACATTACAGAAACCGTCAATGGCAGTTGACGTAACTGCTACACTGATGGGACTGAACGCGCAACAGTTAACACAATGGTTCAACAGCTTGAACTCCCCACAGAGTACATCTAGCGGGAAGGGAGAAGAGTACCTGAATAAAATAAGGTTGGGCATGGAGGCAATGGGTTTGAACAGATTAGAATCATACACAGAGGAAGAACTAAGTTACATGTGTCCTAGGATTACAAGAGAAGTGAGCAACATACATAAGAAGTTACAAGAAATTGCAGACAGAAACGAGATCGATATAGGTAAGACTAAACACCTGAGCAGAAGTTACAGGTTAGATTTTGAGAGAAAAGATTTTGAACACATGAGATCCGCAGGGATGAAAACACACCTTAAGGAGATACTGCAGAGTGCACAGGTCTGGAGATGTTTAGACAAGTGGGAAAGTAGATGGGTTAAGAAAAAGGACAAAAAGAAAGAAAATACTCTAGAACGGAATGAGAAAAAACAACAGAATGACGATCTGATAACTATGTTACCAATGAGAGAGACAGCAGGGGGAAAACTTGTACACGTACCATGGCACAGGTGCGATATTCAATCCTTTACGGATGACTTTCCCAAATTGAGAGAGAAGCCGATTGAGTGGTATCAACAAACAGATAGATTTGTGAAACTTGCGAAGTGTCTCTAGGAAGACCTGAATACTTTATTTGAAATTGTGGTTCCGGCAGATTTGTGGGAAGATTGTAAAAGGGCTGTAGGTTGGCCGACGAACCAGAGAGAGATAGGGACACAGGTGCGCCATCACCTACGGTAATGAGTTTGTACCACAAGGTGATCGAGCACTTGAAAACCAAGGTTGCGTCGAAAAATGTGGATTGGCAAAGGATTAAGAGGACCGCCCAAGAGGTTAAAGAATCTATACACGCGTATTATGAGAGGTTGTTGAAAGCGTTTAAAAATTACAGTGGCACGGAAACGATTGAGCCAAAGGACATGCTCCATTTTGTGTTCAGGTTTGTGGAAGGGCTGAGACCCGAAATTAGCCAGATGATTAAATCGCATTTGATTTGTTGGCAGTCAAAGTCGATTGATGAAGTGTTGAATTATGCGAAATACTGCAGTGATGAGATTGAGACCAAACAGAAAAGATTGAAAGAAAAGGTGATGGTGATGCAGCTCAGAGCATCTCAGACAGGTTTACAAGGTTTGCAAGGTTTTCAACAACAGATGCTGCAGCAGCAGCAACAGGGAAATGCTATGTTTCAGCCGCAGATGAGAGGCAGAGGCCGAGGAGGTTTTGTGAATAATGGTCCTGATTTGAATACCGTTATGATTCCAAATGGTATACAGGCAATGAAGAAGGTGATGCCATGTCCCACGTGCGGAATCGTCGGGCATTGGAAACGGGAGTGCCCAATGATGGTGCAGGAAGGTGTAGGTCAGCAAAACAATGATGTCAATGCATTTCAGACTATGAGAGGACCGAGTTATAAGGGCTGGACGCATTATCACTACCAAGGGTACCAGTTAGATTCCAAGCCTTGTGCCTTTTTGAACAGAGAACTACCCAGCACACCTTCTCCATGGGAACTGGTGGGTGCATCCCTGAACTTTGTGAGATTAATCTGCGCATTGCTTGGTAAAAGATCTTGTCACCTCATAGAGAGATAATTTTCGAGGAGCAGATGAACTATCACTTCTGATAGTTTGTCTATAGTTTTCCCGCTTTATGTTCCTGTAGTGTTTCAGACTTCCAGCGCCCGATTCACAGCCTGTTCCATCCTGCTTCAGTCCTCTGTTTCTGCCATGCTTCCCTTCCAGCCTGCTGGTACTTTCGTGTTTGTAGTCCCTTCAGAGACAACATACAAACCAGGTATCCACTCTTGTCCTAGTCTCACCCATTTAGTCCTCTGACTAATTAGCTTGCTAGTTCCCTGCTAGACACCCTGTCAACCCCCTTCAGACTGCTGGAGATGTGGGAAAAAATCCTGTGATCTGTTAGAAATTGTAATTGCTTACTACCAATCACTGATTACTGGCAAGTTAGCTGGAATACTCTATCTTAAACTAGTGAACTCAGGATTTCACCTTCTGTCCCCTAGCTTTATTGCATAACAAGTTTAAATTGTAGGGCTTTTCTAACCATAGGAAGAAATGGTTGGGTACATTGGTGACAGTGGTCAACATATCTGATATTATTTAAATGAAGGCTTTCCTTCCTGACATGGCTTGGTGGGTGGTTAAAGCAAGCAAGATATGAGACTATTTGTTATTTTTCTACCAGATTTGTACCATTTTATATGCAGGTTCCTATTGTCCTTCTAGAATTGGTGGAAGTTAAATGTTTACATCTATCCCTGCTAATTGAGCTATGAATATGTTGAGGTCCTCTCCATTAGGTGGAACTCTAGTGCCCTGAGATTGTATATCTGCCTATCTCCCAGTTAAGTTTGTCCTTTTCTGTAGGAGAAACACAGCTTTACATTGTGAGCGACTTCAATATATATTTTGTTTTCTTTTGCAGCTATCTGTAAAATATAGTGTTTTATAAACCATATGTTTGATAAATGGTTCTGTAATGTAAAATGGGTAGCCCCTTTTTGCCTAAATATTCTCCACAGGTGATTACCCAAAAACACTCCCATGGAATGAACTGGGCTCCCTCACTTCTTATGATTGCACAGTGCAGTTTAGGGCTGCTATTAAAATGTTTTCTAGGGCAGTTTTGCATTTCCTGTTTACTCTGGTCTTGGTGGTCACTTTAGATGCATCATCCTAAAAAATAGACAATTCCAGTGTGTGAAAAGGTGCTACAAGTCATGGCGCAGTGACAGCACAATTTGCACATGACAAATAAATATATAATCACAAAAACTTCTTCACGATTGGAACAGCAATTACAACATAGAAGCCCATAAAAATAAATTATAAAGGTCTCTCACAGTCTGGAAGCTAATGAGAATGCGGCTAAGAATGAAAAGTCCACGTTTCAACCCCTTATCACCACTTAACTGGATCTTCCTCAGGACGTACTAATTGCAATCGAGAAACGTACAGAGGAATTGTCAGAGTCGTAATATAAAATGGGCAAAAGTATGTTAAAGGAACCATATTGTTGCTCACCTTGACCCATAAAGGAGTAAGCATCAATGCAATGTAAAGAGAATAAATAGGTGATAAATGCCCTACAATCGGACATGAATGAACTATAAAGAGAAAATCCGGATTATCAAATCAAAAGAAACTATAGCAGTCACTTACTGAAAAGCAAACTCGACTTGGAGACCAGGTTGGGGTGTTATAGAAATTCTCAAAATGTGTCAGTACACCCATGAATCATGACAGCATCAATCGGTATGAAAAGTAAGAAAGCATCCTGATAAAAAAATATATATATTCTTGAGTGGATACTATACAAGTCATTGGGTCATAGTTATATTCATGAAAAGGAAATTTACGGAATGTCGTCATTCAGACCCCGGTTGCTGGTCCCTAATTTGAAAACCCATCTTTCTTACGTTCGAAAAAGTACTTTTATGAATATAACTATGACCCAATGACTTGTACAGTATCCACTCAAGAATTGTTTGTGACGACGATACCCTCCACGTTTTAGTATGTGACAAACAACAAAAATCTGTCTGTCCTCAGCTGGCGAGTTTTTGATTTGCCTTACAAGATTTATGTCCTCTGTTTGTTTATAAACTGTAGGGCTAATGAATTATAACCAACAAGTGACCTTTTCAATATAGGGCATCCACTTTATATATCTATGCCCCTCTTTTGACTATAACTATGGTCAATTTGAGTAATTTTGACCCTAGGTGGTGGTTTTTGTTAAAGAAGATCTCGACCTTCTGTTCCATGGCAGGTTTGTCCTTCCTTTATTTTTGTGGACCCTTGGCCCAACCCGTTTTGATTCTTAGTCCTTACTTTATGACGATGTCATTAGACGCCTCGCGAGCCGGAAGATACTTTCACTTCGTGCTCCGCGGCGTCTACATATGGCTCTGACAGCACCCGTCCCAGTTTGGTTCGGGAGCGCTGTCCAGAGGGAAGGTCCATGGCACTGGACCGACAACGGAATCGTGAGTACCACTGATTTAGACATAACGAAGGGTTTATACGTTAACCCCCTCTCTTGTACAAAGGTTTTTTTATGTTTTGTGCTTTATCTGACTGGTTAACATGGGTCCTGGAGTTTGGACCATGTGTGATTTTGAATGGCCACTTTAACTACAGGGTCTCTCTGTGGCATTGGTGTACTCCCTATGTGTAAATGAATTTTCATTTGTTGCTCTAATATATTTTACTAAATGCCACTTGTTTTACTATGAACAGCATCTATTCGAGTCCTTGGAATGCACTTCCCAAGGGGCCTGATCTCAAATTGGGGTTGGTAAGCCAGACTCTACATATGTTTCACACTCACCCATCACATATATATTTCACTAATGCACCCTTTTAATCACAATTTGTGTATCTTTGGTGTTTTTACTTTTTTGTTTTCTAGGGTGACCTTCTTTTGACTTAGCCAGTTCGCTTGACGTAAGTGACTGTCTCTCTATCCTAAATCAGGTTTTTTCATTCCTAAGATTGTTGTATTATTTGGAGAAGACATGTTTATTTTTGGTCCTGATGAAGCGTCAATGGATCCGGCTGGACAGAAGACGCGAAACATGTTGACCCTACTTTAGAGGCACCATAAGAGTTGTAGTCCTCTGTGTTGTTTTTGTGCTCTTTGAAAGTAATTGAGCATATTAACTAATTCTGTTACTGTCCAGGTTGTTTTTAATCTTGGTCTTCATCCTATTTTGAACTGATTAAAATTATGATGTATTTTGTTGGATGAATAACCAATTTAAAATTTCTTATCTTCTGTTCTCTCCACTACTGTTTGGTCTGTATAGTTTGAACCCACCAGTCATTATCAGATCAGCACGGCTTAGAGCCCCCTACCGGGGAGCCCGTCAGGCGGTGCAGCGCCGGCCTGGTGTGGAGCATTCCCGGTGATGATGGCAGTCATCAATTGTGATGCTTGAGGGCTCTTGCTCCTGAGACATCAGGTCTCCTAGCATGTTATAGCACGTTGGAACAGTGTACCTTTGTTTAATACTATCTTCACACATGAGCTCGGTGTAAAGGATTAGAAACTAAAGTCCTTCCCACTTTGTCAGTGGCGGCGAAGAGGCAAGATTTTTCCTCTCAACTTTGATCAAGATGAGGGGTATGGAACCTTCTAGCTCCACCAATGTTCATGGGGGGAGTGGATTTTTTAAGGCGCTTTACTATTCAGAAGGCTGAGGGGGCAACACTCGAATACCTCCCACCCAGGTGAGTTGATTTATATTATATTCCCTCCCACAGCAACATTTTTATTTTTAAAATTTTCCATAGCTTTGTGATATTCAGATGAGATGATTTTAAAAACTGAGCCTTGGTATTAAAGGGTGTTAAAGAAAAAATCTCTTCCAAAGACCCAGATAGGCTTCAGAGGCAAGGCAGGACCCAAGGCTACAGAGAGGATAAGAACACACGGAGTGGTAAGGGGACAGGAAGACAGGGCCTGTAGCAGAGCAGGAGCACATACAGTGGAGGTGGGGAACACATGGAGACTCTGGGGCAGGTAGAGAGGGCATACAAAGGATTTGTATATGTGACAGGACATACTTTTGGTCTGCAGGACAGACAGATGGCACACACTAGTCAGCAGGGTTGACAAGAGAAACATGGGCCTGCTGAAGTTGTACACAATAGCATGCAATGATTGCAGTACATTCGGGAGCAGGAAGGAGCAACAGGCTTTATAGATAGAAAGCTAGGTGGTACCCATATGGGTTGTAGTTAGTGAAGGGGTAGACAGAGAGTACCGATTGGTGGGACAGTGATAAACAGAAGGCTGCAGGGAGACACAGGCACAAAGAGGGGCTGCAGTGAGTGTGCGGAAAAGGAGAGATGAAGGAAAAAATGGGGATCACAGAGGTCAGCAGGGGGGATCAGCGGAGCACACAGAATGGCTACATATGCAGGGCAGCACACAAGGGCTACAGAAGAACTGAGACATGCACAAGGACAGGAGGGGAAAGGGTGCACTTGAATGGGAACGAGGCACACAAAGGCCCTGCTGTGGGCACACAGAGGACTTTATTGAGTCAGGGGAACACATAAAGAGTCTGCAGGACAAGTGCACAGGGAGGGGCTGGAGCGGGGCAGAGGAAAGCACAAAGGTTCAACAGATAGGGCTTATGTTGGCTGCGGGGGTATTGGAGTCCATATCGGTAATATACGTGCTGCAAAGTGGCAAGGGGCACAAAGGGAATTGTCTAGTGAGTTAAGGGAACGAATATGGTAAAAACATGGAGTCTTAGCACAACCATCAGAATACATCCATTTTTATACACAGACACCATATAGCTACAAACAACACGCCCTACATCATACCCTAACACACTCACCATTATATGACAACACACTCAGCGTCTCAAACCTACACATCCTGAACCATATTTACACACAACAAACATAATGTGACAAATACACTCACCATCTTACAACCATACAACTCCCATTAAAAATACAAACAACCTCTTCAATTCCCTAAAAGAGTCAACATGAATTAAGGATGATTAATTTGTTAACTAAGACTTTAACTTAAAAATTACAAGATGTGAAATTAATGAATTAAGTTACTGTCTTCACCTCCTGTGTCATCCTAAACAGTAAAAAGGTCTGTTTCACACTATCAGTTTGAGATTATATAGTACACTACCACCACTGCTTAATGTAAATATTCCAGGAGGACACAGTCAGTAGTCTCATGTCAGTTCAAAGGTAAGCTTTGTGTGCCTCGCCAGGCTTTGGGGTTCACACATCATAGAATCAGTTATGCCATATACACATGCATGATTTTTGCGTAAGCTAGGCCAAACTATGCATGTCAGGACTGCAGACACCAGATATCATGCAGCTGGGCTACTTAGAACTCAAAAACTGATGAGAGGAATGCTTTATAGAAAGTCTAGACACTAGCAAATGCTTGGGATAATGTGTAAACCCTTAATTTTTTTGCTTGGGTTGTTTGTGTTCTGGTTTAGGGAGAGCCTGACAGCTCGGACTGGACTTTTTCTAGTCAAGCAGGGTCAAGACTGATTGGCATATGGCCTGGCTCAAACTAAAGTGGCATGGTGGGCAAAACAAATTATAGACTGGGATCTGGCCCTGATTTATTACCAGTGGCTGAGATAAGATCAAGCATACCAACCATCACTTATTTGTATATTTCAGAGAAATGCCCTAAGTGTGACAAGTATGCCCAGATGTTGATCCTGTGCTCACTGTGCCACTGGAACCAGGCTACATCCGAACGATGAACCCTAATCTGGGCGAATCCCTACTGACAGGCCTCAAACAGGGCAATTCTGTTTGTGGGTTGCTTGTGTTCCGATTAAAAGGGGACCTAGCCTGGAAGTTCGGGTTAGACCGTTTGTATTGGAGCATGGTCAAGCTTGATTTGTCTATGGCTTGGTCCAAACTGAGGTAGCATGGTGTATAAAATTATTATGGACTAGGATGTGGCCTGATCAATTATCACAGGCTGGGATTAATTCAAGCATTCGATACATGACTTGTTTGTACACTTTAGTGACACGCTCCAAGTATGCCATGTATGCCCAGACATGTGTGCCTTGCTCAGTGTGCCACTGGAAACAAGCTGCACCCTATTGATGAGTCCAAATCAAGGAAAAACCCATTTTGAGTTCCAATTCAGGGAGAACCTAGCTTGGCTGTTCGGTTGGACATTGCTAGTGGAGCTGGGTCAGGACTGATATGCAGATGGCTGGGCCTGAACTTAGGTGGCATAGTGTGCAAAATACAATGGACTGGGGTGAGGTGTTAAGTAATTGCCAGTATCTGAGATTAACTCCAATATTCCACTAATTCCTTGTTTGCATACTTCAGTGAGACTCCCTAAGTTCAACAGGTAAGCCTAGACATGAGTCCCATGCTCACTGTGCCACTGGAACCAACCTGCATTTGACTGATGAGTCCAAATCAGGGCAAAACCTGTCTTGCATTACTTGTGTCCATATTCAGGGAGATCCTAGCCTGGCTGTTTGGGCTTGTCCATTCATACTGGGGCAGAGTCAAGACTGATTTGCATATGGCTGGGTTGAAAACTGAAATGACATGGTGTGCAAAATAACATTGGAGTGGGATGTGGCCTCATGCACTTTCCAGAGGCTTAGATGAATTCAAGCATTTCTTCCATTACTTGTTTGTATACTTCAGAGAGATGCCATAAGTGCAATGGATATGCTCAAGCTTGGGCCCCATTCTCACTATGACACTGGGTCCAAGGTGCACCCAACTAATGAGCCCCAGTCAGGGCAAAACCAGTCTTGGGTTGCTTGTGTTCTAATTCAGGGAGGACCAGACCTGGCAGTTAGGGCTGAACTGTTCTATTGGAGCAAGGTCCACTGATTTGCATATGGCTGAGTCCAGACTGAGATGGAATGGTGTACATAAAAATGATAGAGTGGGATGAGGCCTCTGGAGTGGCTGAGATTGATTCAAGAATTCTAGCCATTGCGTGTTTACATACTTCAGTGAGATGCCTTAAGTGCAACTGGTATGTCCAGATGTGAGTCCCATGCTCACTGCACCACTGGAACCAAGATGCACCCGACTAATCAGCCCCAAACAGTAAGAAACCGGTCTTAGGTTGCTTGTGTTCTGATAAAGAGATTGCCTGTCTAGAAATTCAGGATGGGCTATTCTTAAGGAAGGGGGTTTAAAATTGACTGCATGTCGCTGGGTTCTAACTAAGGCGGCATAGCATGCAAACTAATGATGAACTGGGCTGTGGCCCCAACTAATCACCAGTAGCTGAGATTAATTCAAGAATTGCATCTATCCCTTGTTTGCGTACCACATGGTTGGTCAGAACAGCAGTCGTGTGCCTATGTTACCATAAAGGGAACACTCCCACTCTAATACCCACAACCGTCCCCTGATATAGAATGCAAGTAATAATCTTGCAAAAAAGTATATGAGGCAAGACAGCAAGAAAAGAGTGGAAACGTGGAAGTCAGTGCAATTAATTCCACCTGGGTGCCTAATTCTGACCTCAAAACCTAGAATAGAGATAATTGGAGCTATTATTATCAAGTAGTACATTTATCAGGTGAAGTAATAACCACTTTTATTCTTCTCCATTGGTAATAGAAGCCTATATAGAGTATGGACAAATAATAATACTTTTCTGATAAGACATTGTATGCCAAAGGTACATGAACTAAATGTGGCCCATAAAAAAGTTTGAGCATGGATGCATATCAGTGCAGCATCTGTGACTGCATGAACTTGACTCTTCATCAGTTCAACCACATTGACTGCTAATACACCGTCCCCGAGGGGCATGGGTAGAAGGTGAAGACTCTCCATGAACAGTCCATGTATTATTATACATGCATTTACCCCATGTTTAATTAATGTCCCTTACCCCTAACCTGTCCTAAATAACTCATATTGGACAATATAATTGTAAATGACATATTGGAGGAATGGGGTGTTCCTGTAATGCTACCTTCCTTTTATGAGAATGACTCCGTGATTATTGAGAGACATTAAAAGGAATGGGACGGGTTACATCACTTGTCCTGGTTTGCTGTTTTTTTTACCAAGATGCTGGTTAGCGCCACAGCACTTGCTGCAAGGGGACCTTATTGTATTATATTGTAATTAATATAACATGTTGTAGGGGCTGCTTAAAATAGCTTTAGCAGTATTCAGAATCGTCTTCATGAAAATGTTTTATTTGAACACCGATATATGTGTTTATTTTTAGGAGCATCCAGACCTTTTGATATTTTATTGGTACCTTTATGTTTCTAAATGTTTACCTAGGCTGCAGTTATCGATGGTACTTCTACATCTATCTACTTTGATATTTTTATTTGTGCAGTTTTATCGCGTGTACAATTGAATGCCAGAAGTACATCTACATTGCATTTTAAATACATTTTAATTAGTACTGAACATATACAGGAAACTGAAACGACTACCAAGCACAGGATAATAGACAGGATTTATAGTATTTTCTTCTAATTAACTTTTGGAATGCACTTTGATACGCTCAAAGCAAATATGCAAAACAACTTATTATCAAAGAAAGTAGCAATACATAAAAAAATAAATACATGTCTAAAAGCGCAGATTAAATACAAATATGCTACTTAAACTCGCCAAAATAAAATCTGACACTTCCTATTTCTAATTGAAAATAATATTCAATATTTTTATTCATCGAGTATTAGTTTGTGCACTTGGCCTCCAAATAATTCGAACGAGGCATAAGATGCACCTATGTTTTAGTTCACCACTTAATAGTTTCTCAATCATTTCACGAAAGAAATTAACTCTGAAATTAGATCGCTAATATGTAGACATAAGCACTGAACTGTAACGCATGTGTAAAAATACTTACAAGCAGTGCTAAATGTGTCAATAAAAAGGTGCCGGTGCCCAAAGCCCTCCTCTTAAACACGCGGCTGATGCATTTAAATGTGCAAACACGGAATACTGAGGCAGCGTAATTCTGAAGCCATCTCTGGCCTCTTCAATCCATTTAAACCACTCCCTGCCCCTTTAGCTCGCTCTGCAGCTTTCTGCTTTCTCCTATTGTCACGCTTTTTCATTTGTCCCTTCCTCCGTCTTTCCCATATGTCTTTTGCACGCAGTAAATGCTTGAGGCAGAAAAATAAGCACCGGCCCTCAAAAATGAGTACAGGTGCTCCGCACCGGAAACAACAAGCACAAATTAAGGTCTGCTTATAAGTAATGATTACTCACAGGATGGTTTGTTGGTGCCAAAAAAGGTTTAAATGATATGTTGTAACTGATTAATGTTCTCACAGCATCTTAATACAAACACCATCAAGTGGCTTGAGTCTGAAGCCAAGAAGCTTTACTAGACCTAAGGGTTTCCTTGTCATTGTTCACTTAAAGGATAAAGCACTGGAAACAGTGCTCGTGGTTGTTTCGCCAATGAATTAGTGAAATTAAAGAGGATTTAGAAACAGTCCGTCCATAATGGCAAATAATTCCTTTTTTGACTCGACACACAACATTGAGCAACTTATGCAGTGCTCAATTAGTTTGAGGAAGTAACTTTTGAGTAAAAATAACCACTATTATTGTCATGTCACACCCTTTTGTTATCAGGTTACTGTGCTTATTCTCCCTGGTGTTAAACGGATTTTCTTAAGCATCTTGCATAACCACGTACTAATGTTTTGCGGTTGCAGGCTCATATCCTCATTAAAACTAGGAGAAGACTGACAACTCCCTATAACCCTCTGAACTTTTTTCTTATTATAATTGCAGTCTGACTTCAGAATAAAAAGATATGTCACTACTCAAAGGAGTGGTGTCAATGCATCAAGTACCCTTTGCAACACACTGCTTGAGGGCTCCCCTCCTCCACATTTTCCAACCTTTTCCAGGGAAAGAAACAGACCTTTACAGGGGGCACTTATGGATTCTCCAGAATTTGAAATGACCTGCCTGCCCATCTGCCACACCTCTCGCTGCAACTTTCCAGGCAACGAAGAGGCATTGCTACTGCTTTTAAGGGCTCTCCTCCTCCCACCTTACTGACCTCAGCCCAAGAAGGAGGGTGCCCATATATGTCCAGTTCCACAGGAGATGCGGATCCTCGCTGCCAATTTGGATAGGAGTCAACTCGTCCCTACAAGTGTTCAACACTAGGAACAAGGGTCCTCACTCACCTTTCAGTGACATGCTTCATCATCGGGCTTTGCTCCTCGTCAGGTGGGCACTGCAATGCCTGATGGGCCCCTCAAGAGATCTCTTTGCAGGATATCTTTTAGAGATGTTTGCCGGTGGTGAGCGCAATAATGTGGGAATGGCTATCATTACAGACAGTGTAGTGTTAGAAATGGGGTTTTTGGTTGACAGTAAGGTTACACCTGTCCAAGCAAGGACCCTCTCTCTAGTCAGGGTAAGTCACACACAATCCAAATTATCCTGTGCCCACCTTCTGGTAGCTTGGCACTGAGCAGTCAGGCTTAACTTAGAAGGCAATGTGTAATGTATGTGTGCAATAAATCATGCAATAACACAGTATAACACCACAAAAATACACCACACAGTGTTTAGGAAAATATGTAATATTAATCTGGTTAAATGGTAAAAATGATATAAAGGGTCTTTAGTCTTTAAAAAAGCAACAAGTGCCTCTTGCAAGCACAAAGTACCTGGTTTGTGTTCAAATTCTCCGCAAGGGACCACAGAGGAGAAGATGCGTGGAAAAGGGGGAGGTGTGTATCGATTTTTCCGGTGCACACAGACGATGTTTTCACGAAGGGCAGGCTTTGCATCGATTTCCCGTGCGTAGACTGAGATTCTCTTCGGGTTGTGGGGTTTTCAGATGCCCCAGGGATGATGCGTGGAAATCCTGGGTGTGCAGGATGAAGTCACAGGGGCTGCATTGATCCGGTGGGCGATGCGTGGAAATTTCTGCCGCATGGCAGGCGCTGCGTCAATTCCTCTCAGGAAGTCGGGCTGCGTCATTCGGGTTGGCTGTGCATCGATCCAGTGGGCCGTGCGTCGCAGTTCCGGTCGCAACGCTGGTGCTGAGTCGATCTCCTCTTCGGGAAAGTCGGGCTGTGTCATTCCAGTTTGGTGTGATGCAGACTCTACATCGTTTCTTGCAGGCTGTGCGTCGATTTTCACCACACAGGGAGTTCCTTGCAGAGATTAAGGGGGTCATTCTGACCCCCGCCGGCGGCGGATGCCGCCGGCCTAGCGGGAACCGCCAGAAGACCGTACTGCGGTCAAAAGACCGTGGCGGTCATTCTGAGTTTCCCGCTGGGCTGGCGGGCGACCGCCAGAAGGCCGCCCGCCCGCCCGCCCAGCGGGAAACCCCCTTCCACGAGGATGCCGGCTCCGAATGGAGCCGGCGGATGGGAGGGGTGCGGCGGGTGCAGTTGCACCCGTCGCGATTTTCAGTGTCTGCCACGCAGACACTGAAAATCTATGTGGGGCCCTGTTAGGGGGCCCCTGCACTGCCCATGCCAGTGGCATGGGCACTGCAGGGGCCCCCAGGGGCCCCACGACACCCGTTCCCGCCAGCCAGGTTCTGGCGGTGAAAACCGCCAGAACCAGGCTGGCGGGAAGGGGGTCGGAATCCCCATGGCGGCGCTGCTTGCAGCGCCGCCGTGGAGGATTCCCTGGGGCAGCGGGAAGCCGGCGGGAAACCGCCGGCTTCCCTTTTCTGACCGTGGCTTTACCGCCGCGGTCAGAATACCCCCGGAAGCACCGCCAGCCTGTTGGCGGTGCTTCCGCGGTCGTTGGCCCTGGCGGTCCATGACCGCCAGGGTCAGAATGACCCCCTAAGTCTTTTTTGGTCCTTAGACTTCAAGGAACAGGAGGCAAGCTCTATCCAAGCCCTTGGAGAGCACTTCTCAGCAGAGCCAGAGGACAGCAAGGCAGCAGTGCAACAGCAGGGCAGCAGTCCTTTGCAGAAAAGCAGTCAGGTGAGTCCTTTGGGCAGTCAGGCAGTTCATCTTGGCAGGTTGCAGGTTCTGGTTCAGGGTTTCTTCTCCAGTGGTATCTTGTCCAGAAGTGTCTGAGTTGGTAGGTTCAGATACCCGCTTAAATACCCAAATGTGCCTTTGAAGTGACGGGGACTTCAAGGAGTGGCTTAGAAGTGCACAGGGTCCCCTTTCAGTTCCATCCTGTCTGGTAGGGTCCCAGTAGGGGGTGTTTCAGTCCTTTGTGTGAGGGCAGGATACTGTCCTTTGACATGTAAGTGTTAGGCCCTCCACCCTCCCAGCCCAGGAAGACCCATTCAATATGCAGATGTTTGCAAGTGTGACTGAGCATCCTGTGTATGGGGTTGTCTGAGTGAATACATACGGGAGCTGTCAACTAAACCTACCCAAACTTGGATTGTAAGGCACAGAAGGATTTCTTAAACAGTAATATGAAATCCAACTTCACCAGTCAGCAGGATTTTATATTACCAATCTGGCCATACTAAATATGACCTTGTTACTCCTTTCAGATCAGAAGCTACCACTTAAACATTATATAAGGGTAGCCCTAAAGCTAGCCTATTAAAGGAGCAGGCCTCACAGAAGTGTAAAATGAATTTAGGAGGTTTACACTACCAGGACATACAAACTACTCAGGTACATGTCCTGCCTTATACCTACATAGCACCCTGCCCTATGGGTTACCTAGGGTCTACCTTAGGGGTGACTTATATGTAGAAAAATGGGAACTTAAGACTTGGCAAATACTTTTAAATGCCAAGTCGAAGTGGCAGTGAGACTGCACACACAGGCCTTTCAATGGCAGGCCTGAGGCATGGTTAAGGGGCTACTTATGTGGGTGGCACAATCAGTGCTGCAGGCCTACTAGTTGCATTTAATCTACAGGCCCTCGGCACATGTAGGGCACTTTACTGGGGACTTACAAGTGGAGTAAATAAGCCAATTGGGTATGAACCAATGTCACTATGTTTTAGGGGAGAGAGCATATGCACTTTAGCACTGGTTGGCAGTGGTAAAGTGCGCAGAGTCCTAAAACCAGCAAAAACGGTGTCCAAAAAGTGAACGGAGGCCGGCAAAAAGTTAGGGTTGACCACCCAAAGACTGTCAAGTCTAACATGTAGGGATTACCATTACTGTACTTCACAAGTCAGTCCCTAGAGTAAGGGCATATGACACTCTTATTTACCCACCAGTAGGAGATCTGAGTCATTATACTTACCTTCGCCTTACTTTGGTTGTTTTTAACCTTGACAGGGGTTCCATGTCCTCAATAAAGGTCTGACTGCAGGTTCTCCCTAGTCAATTTTAACAACTCTATCCATTATTGCACTTACCACTGTCAAACATCTCTAAAAGATCATGGTGAAGAGCCCCCTTGAGGGGCCCATCAAGCATTGCAGTGCCAGCCCGACGAGGAGCAAAGCCCGATGATGAAGCATGTCATCGAAAGGTGAGTGAGGGCTCTTGTTCCTAGTGTTGAACACTTATAGGGACTAGCTGACTTCTCCCAATTTGTCAGCGAGGATCTGCATTTCCCATAGAACTGTGCATCTGTTGTTTTTGTTATATCTAAGGGAGGATTATGCACAAGACCAGATAAATCTCCCACACAACTAGCCCTTATTTTGTTCTTTCTTTGTCATATGCCCATATATGTCTACAACACCCCTCGCTGACCTGCCCAAACTGCCGTTCACTAGCTGGTGGAGCTGTGGGGCCTAAAGGTACACATGCTGCTACTTCCGCTCTTCCTGTTTTTTGAGCCTGTGGATCTCCTGAAACCATTGCACTGACCCGCTTGACTTATCTGAATGCTATGATAGGCCAAAAGCAAGGCCATAGACAATAAGGTTGCAAGGTGTTCAGGACCATACATGTCTTGGGAAAAAACAACCAGTCTCAGTTTGTGTCTGGTCAGATATAAGCAGTATATTATTCCTTTTATTTTACATTCTTTTGTGAATGCAAAACAAAACGAAGGGCCTGATTACAAGTACGGTGGTCCTAAGACTGCCGTACCGGCAGTGGTCTGACCGTCGCATGCTTGGCCGTCCAACAGCCAGATTATGATGTTGGCAGTTGGACCGCCACAAGACCGTGGCCACCGCCAGGACTGTGGTTCCCGAAATGTTGGCAGCAGTGAAAGCTGTGGTCAAGCAACACCGTGCTGATCACAACTTGCCTGTCCACCGGCCTTTTTATGGTGGCGACGCTGCCATTAAAAGTCGGGAGACAGACAAAGACAGGACCACAGGGGACCCTTGCACCGCCCATGCCCATGTAATGGACAGTGCAGAAGCCCCCCTGTCAGCAGAGTCAATATGTGCACTGTATGTAATGGCAACAGTGCGCATTCCGACTGTGCAGGCTTGTGCAGACAGTGTGGAAGCATTGGCTTCGGCTCTCCCTTAAAGATGAAGCTAACGCCACCGCACTGTCTCCGCCATTCAGCCCAGCAAGAACATTGCAATACAGCAGTCAGCTATCTGGTTACCGAACTCCTCTGTGATATGCAACATCCTTTTACTGTAACTCTATCCCATATATGGGGTTCTTAATGTTTGCAATCAACCTTACCCAGCTTCCCTGTTACAATCTCCTTTACCCAGCATCTCTTCTGTGGGCCTGCTCAGTGGTTCCTATCCTCTCGCTGACTAAGCTCTTGCTGCACAGTGGGTGCCCGCAATGCAGAGGTAAAGAGGTTAGCTCTGAATGCCACAACTCCTATACTTTCCTCGCAGCCACTCAGTATTCCTTTACAGATCTCAACAGATTTCAATCCACTCCTTACCCTACCATTACTAAACTGGCATGTAGTTAACTGACAAGCACACCCCATCCACAGGTAATCTTACACTCCAACTGATCCTATACATTTTAAAAGCTGGGTCTTTCTGTGTGTTGCACCAACACCATTTCTTGATGGAATTCATAGACTAAATCTACTGGTTTTAAAAACTGCATCATCCAGTGTTTTTTCACCTGTGACAATTGTGGGTGATCTTTAAAGACTATGACATCTCCTAGTGATGTATGAAGCTGAGCCTTTCCTTTGAGTGCTACGTCTGGGTTTACTCCAAAGTATATGATCTCTCCTGATGGTCATTTGAATTTGTGTCTTCCTTAGGTCACCACTTATTTAGTTTCAGGTGCACCTCACAGTCTCCTAATTATTTGTGATTTATGGAAATAAGTACCAGTTGTTTTTTGTACACAACATCTTCCTGTATGTTGCACCTATGACACATCTTGCGGACTCTAAAGGATTTTAACTCTTGTGGTGGTTTGAATATTGCAACTGAGTTCTTCTCTTGCTTTTCATGTATGCTACATCTGAGTGTCTTCAATTAACTCCTAACTCTCCTGGTGGGTTTCGGAAATTTCAGAGATTTAGAGATTAGCACACAGGGTACTCAGCCACCAATATGGCCAAGCACCTTGCTCACCAAACTGACAGTCTGCCCGATATACTTAGAGTCAGGTGGACCATCATCATTCTCTTGTTCTATCCCCTTCTAGTGAAACGTTTACACTGAAACCCCAAAGTAGTTCAGGACATTGGTATAGGTACCTCAGGTCATCTGTCCTATTCAGAGCCAACTTACTTTTTTCCTGTTCCAGACATTGAGGTGAAGCCTGGTGGACCCAAACAGAAACAAATACAACACCATGGGAAGCTATTTCCAAGTGTCAGGGCCATTTGTTTTTGTTTCATAAAAAGAAGTTCCCACTTTAGAAGTTTGTTTATATAAAAACAAAAACATTTGCAAAGATGTCACATTAAACATGGTGGCCATTGAGCAAACGTTCACTGTCTTCAGAGGATGCACCGAAATAGCTCTTCGGTAGGCAAACAGATCTCCACCAGACAGATGGAGATCTCTAAATAAGGCTTTCAATGCAACAGAGCTAATTACCTAAGCTCCCCCAGCTGCTGGAGGGCCGCTCGCCAAACTCTAAATGATGGCTTAGTATTCCCATGTGGTGCACATACATTGTTTCCAGATGGAATCCACAGACTGTTTGTTAGAAATGGGGTCTTTGGTTGGCAGTCAGGTTACCCCCTGTCCAAGCAAGGACGCTCACTCTAGTCAGGGCAAAGGAGAAATACATCTAGTTAACCCCCACTCACCCCCTGAGCAGGCAGGCTTAACTCAGAAACAATGTGTAAAGAATCTGTACCAGCACACACAGTAATACAGTGAAAACACTACAAAATGGACACCACACCAGATGAGAAAAATAGATATTATGTAACTAAATCAAACAAGACCAAAATGACGTAGATCCAACATACACAAGTTAAAATATGAATTTTCAAATGAATAAGAGTCTTACTCTATAGAAAACCATGGAAATGATGATTTTGCACAAAGTACTTGGTTAGCGTAAAAAATAAAGCCGCAAGGGCAAGCGTGTGTAGGAAAAGGCAGCGATGCATCGATTCTTTCCTCATAAGGGCGGCTGTGCATTGTTTCTTCTCTGGTTAGGTCGGCGATGTGTTGTTTTTCTCCCTCGCAAGAGAGCGATGCGTTGATTTCCAGATGGGGCACCTCGGATCTGCGCAGAGTTGGGTTGACTTTGACACCCAGGGATGATATGTGGAATATTCCGTCGCACAGTGTTAGAAAACCGTGCTGCATGGGGTTTGTGTCATTATCAGCAGCCACAAGCAGGTGTTGCGTGTTGTTTCCCAAGTCGCGATGCATCGATTTTAGCCACTAGGCCGGCGGCGCGTTGTTTATCAGCTGTGTTGCGGAAGGTGCAGCAAAACGTTCTCTGCACGTCATTCTGTGCACAGACAATGGATTTCAGACAATAGCTGTCTATTGTCTGAGACATCCAAGTGCCCAGGGAGTGGATAGGACACCACTTGGCAGGACAGGAGTCTCAGTAAACTTACTTACTATCAGTAATTTTTCACACGTAGGCACAGATCTCCACTGTTGGGACAGAAATATCCCTATGGTAAAGAAAAGGGAAAAATAAAAATGCTTAATAAACTTCTGAAATATGTTAAATATAAATTTAGAATAAATATATTTATTCAGTTTGAACAAAATAAACTGCTCTAGCACTATTAAGTAAGAAATAAATATTTATCAGTTTGAATTTATTGAAATACATTTAAATTACTGTTTAAATAATTATTTAAAAAATCACAACTAAAGTCAAATATTTATATTGATTTATTATGTATTTAAGATTACTACAAGTTATACATAGAACTTACTTTAATTTATGTATTGTTTTTTCAAAAAAAATAAAGTTCTGTATTTTTCAATTAAAACAGGTTATTTAAATATTTTCTATTTGAAATGAAATTTTATGTTTTTATGTAATTTACATACATTACCTTACATATATCTATGTATATAGGTATATGTATGTATATATATATATTTATATATATATATATATATAGTAATAGTTGTCTCAAGTAACTATAACTTGTGCCCTCGCCATGAACAGTTTTCTCATCAATAATATTACCAATGATGTAATAGAAGATGTGATGGGTGATGTATTATGAGGGGTAATTAGCAGTGCATGGCGAGTGCATAAGTTATTGTAACCTTAAATCAAGAGCTACAGTTGAGACATCAGTCCCATGAGATCAAAGTATAGGGTGACCAGGTGTCCCAGATTTGCTGGGAGAGTCCCGGTTTTTCACTGGCTGTCCCAGCAGCTTTATGCAAATTTGCCTCATGTCCCAGTTTTTGGAGAGAGTTGACTGAAAAGAGGGAGGCATGTTTTTGTATGTTACATAGCAGGGCAAGTCAGCAGCTACTATAAGAAAGCAATTCATTTAAAGTGTATCTTACTGGGTTTAAAAAGCTCTTCTGTGATTCCAGATGGATGAGGGCTGTCATTCTGTGCCACTCTGTTGATATAAAATTATTTTATTTTTTCAAAATGTCCCAGTTTTTGACAGCTGCAACTTTCACATCGTTCCTTTTAGGTTGTGGCCAGCCAATTGCGGCATTTCTGTTGTCACGTGGATCCGTTCCGTACATTTTGAGGTATTAGAGATAAAAAAATATAGATATCTAGGGAAACAGATCCTCCCACAAAAAAAGTTAAAATCAAAAGAAAAGGGGCCAGGAGAGGGTCGTCCTGGGCCCACAGGCTTGGTCTTGGGGTCCCTAATGGCTAAAAAGCATTTTTCTTTTAAATTTAAGAAAAATCTGTGGATCTGGATCTGAGGATTTTTCAATAATCTGAAAAGAAAAAGCTGTCCCTGTCCTTTTCTTTCATTTGACCCCAGGGGGGCTTGGTCCTGGGAGCATTGGAGGATCGAAAAAGGAAGGGGCACACAGGGCCCTCTTCCTAGCGCTTATATTAGCCCCAGAGACCACCACCCCAAAGGGCTATCTTGGAGGAATGTGCATGGCCCCCTGCTCCCCAGTGACCACCACCTCCCCTGGGCAAAATCTTTATTTAAAATGGGGAGGCCCATACGGCTTCCTCCACAGCACGTGGGACCACCCCCTCTCGGGGGCTAAATATAAAATGTATGCAGGGAGCCCGTGCAGCTCCCCCACAGCCTGAGAATCACCACCTCCTTGGTGTTAAATTGAAAGGTTTGAGGAGGGTCGTGCAGCCCTCCTCCTTTGTGGAGCCAATAATGACCCTTGGGACTGCCACCCCCCCCGGGCCTGCTCCTGCTATGTCCTGGGGTACCCACCCCTGGGGCATAGCTGTTTACTCTGACTTGGTAGGAGCTTTGATAGCTCCCACCAAGTCAGAGCAACCACTTTGCTTCCAGTGGGCAAGAACTGTCAAAGCGCTCTCGCTCACTGGAAGCAGAGGTTTCATCTCTTTCGCTGCGGGCAAGGATAGAGATGGAGGTGAAGCGATTGCTTTTGCACACAGGGAACTGCATGTTTAGTAGTTCTTTGTGTGCAAAAGCAATGCCAGCTACCGCAGGAGGCAGAGAAACAGCTGGGACTGGGGGAGCCTTGAGGCTCCCCTCATCGTCCCATTGAACACTGAGTGACCTGGCACCACCCAGGAGAGATGGCCGGGCCCCCCCAGTTGGTGTCCCCTGGTCAAACTCGGCCTCAGGAGGGGGGCCACTTTCTTCCCCCTTCTCTATTTAGTGAAGGTCGTGCCCCGGGGGGTGAGGTCACTCGGGCCGAGATCAGCACAGGGAGGGGGGCCATGCAGCCCTCTCCTCCATTTACTTATGGCCAGGCCCCAGGGACTGGGGTTCTGGGGGCTGAAATCAGCCTGGGGATGGGGGTCACTTGGCCCCTCCTCCATTTATTAATGGTAGGGCCCCAGGGAATGGGAGCCCACGCGGCTCACTCACCTAGAGTCCAGGGGTCTCCCTTTAAATTACTACAAGTATGCCAATGGGCACATCACCTGAAAGTTCCACCCTCTTGGCCTGACACTATCCACCTTAGTAGTATGCAAAAATCTTTCTTCCGTTTACAAAGATGATGTACAGCTTACCAAGAGCCCACCAGTGGATTTCCCACCTATTTTGGTGGAGCGTTCTTGATGCCAAGGAATGTGAGGACATGTTATCACAGAATTCTGGAGAAAGACGCATGAGGAACAATCACATTGCTAAATGCACACAAGGTCACCTGGAGACATTTCTTTGTGGTACATTATGCAGCTGTAGTGTAGTATACACACTGGACTTTTAATCGATGAGATAGCACTTACTAACTAACCAGTAGAAAGTATTTCAGTTGGCTGGACATTTTGTGCAAAACTATGGACTTGTTGGTTAAATGGGCAGGTGGGTGCAGTTCCTTTGTTGCCGAGTCACTCACACAGCTACTGACACAGCCACACAGACACTCACAGACCCACTCAGGCTTATGTGCCCACTCAAAGACGCACTCAGAGACTCATATACCAACTTACAGACCTACTCAGACACTCACGCACCCACTCACAGACCCACTCAAAGACTCATGCATCCACTCACAGACCCACTCACAGACTCACACACTCACTCACAGACCCACTCAGAGACCCACACACCCACTCACAGACACACTCAGACACTTATGGACCCACTCACAGACCCACTTACAGACTTATGCACTCACTCACAGACCCACTTAGACACTCATGCACCCACTCACAGACCCACTCAGACTCACACACCCACTCACAGAGAAACTCTCACACCCACTCTCACACCCAAAGACTCCCTCTCACACCTCCTCTCACACCCAGGCAGACACTCTCACACCCACTCTCACACCCACATAGATCCTCTCATACCCACTCAAACACCCAGTCAGACACTGTCACACCCACTCTCACACCCAGAGACACCCTCTCACACCTATTCTCACACCCAGAGAGACAGGCCCTGCAGCCAACACACGCAGCAACCCAACCCCTGCAATGCATGGCCGAAGGCCACGTGCAGTGGTGGTTTGATTAATGTATAAAAGGTCAAACATAGAAATTCACTGAAAAAAACAAAGGTTACAGGGACGATATAGTTAGGAGATAGAATTAAAAAACCATTGAAATTTACTGAAAAAACAAAGGTTACAGGGATGTTATAACTAGGTTCTGATTTTACTCGTATGAAACCTTGGAAATTCAACAGTTACGCTTAGATTTATTTCAAGTAACTATAACTCCCGCCCTAAGGTACCCATAACTCGCACCCTAGCAATTCACTGCTAATTACCGCAGATATTACAGCACTCATGACAAATTCTGAAGCAACCCACAGCCGACCCAGCAGATCTCAAGAACTACCACCCCATTTCGCTGATGCCTTTCCCAGCTAAGGTCACCGAGAAATCAATCAACACTCAGCTACGTCAACACATCGAGGACAACATCATCTTGGACATCTCACAATCAGGATTCAGAACTATCCACAGCACTGAAACCGCCCTGCTCACCTCCACTGATGAGATCCGCTCCCTCCTGGACCTCAGACAAACAGCAGCCCTCATCCTACTTGATCTTTTAGCTGCCTTCAATACAGTGTCTCACCGCACACTATGCGCCATACTCCATAAAGCAGGCATATGCTGCAAGGCACTTCATTGGATACACTCCTTCCTGACCGGCAGAGCACAGAAAGTCAGTCTGACATCACATCTGTCAGAACCTGCTGACATCAGCTGTGGAGTACCCCTAGGATCATCGCTGAGCCTCATGCTGTTCAACATCTACATGATCCCACTTTCCCCCATCATCAGGAACTATTATATGAATATCATCTCCTACACTGATGACACCCATCTGATCATCTCCCTGACTGAGAACCCCTCAACAGCCAAGAAGAACTTCAGGGATAGTATGGAAGCAGTCGCCACCTGGATGAGGAAGAGCTGCCTTATGCTGAAATCTGACAGAACCTAGATCCTCATCCTGTGACCCTCCTCATCAGCCTGGGAGGACTCATGATGGCACTCAACACTCGGTAGACCCCCATCCCTACAGACCACGCACAAAACCTTGGCGTCATCCTTGACTCAATGCTCACCATGACCAGACAGGAGAGCTCTGTCACCTCCACCTGCTTTCACACCCTCTGATTCCTACAGAAGATCTTCAGATGGATACCAACTGACTACCGGAGAACCGTGACACACGTCCTCATCACAACAGACTTGACTACAGCAATGCCTTCTATGCCGGAACCTCCAAGAAGAACCTGAGCAAGCTTCAACAAATTAAGAACGCCACTGCCAGACTCACCTTAAACAACTCCCTCCAAGAACACATTAGAGAACAACTGAAAACTCTCCACTGGATCACCACCGAGAAGAGGATCAACTTCAAACTCCTCGTACACGCCTACAGAGCCCTCCAGGACAGCAAACCTAGCTACCTCAACCACCACATCACCTGATACTCCCCTTTCAGACCTCTCTGCTCGTCCCAGCAGTTGCTCGCCCACATACCCAGCATAAAGAAGTCCTCGGCTGGAGGAAGATATTTCTCAGACCTGGCAGCAAAAGGTTGGAGCACTTTACCTCCCCTCCTCAGACAGTCACCATCGCTGCCTCAGTTTAGGAAGGACCTCAAGACCTGGCTCTTCAACTGATCCCTGAGGACACACCCCCTCAGCGCCTTGAGAACCTATGGGTGAGTAGTGCGCTCTAAAAATATATGATTGATTGATTGATTGAACTTCTATATTGTTATTAAAAATATAAATGAAGCATTAGCAGTCAAATTATCAAAGAAAAATTGTGCATGGCAGTGGTGCGAGTTATAATCACCTTAGGATGAGAGTTAAAGTTACTTGATATAACTCTAACAGCTGAACTTCTAAGGTTTTGTGTGTGTAAATTCAGTACCTACCTATAACATCCCTGTAACCTTTGGCATTTTCAGTATATATATCTCAAGTGAATAAAACAGAGGTAAAGGATAAGTAATACCTAGGTAAAGTTAAGAAATCTTCATTACATTTTTGGTATACAAAATCATCTTAAACTACATAAACATTAAAGTTGACCTGCTGTAGGCAAATGCATAGAACTACTCCTCTGATGATCAGTCATTAATAGTTACACTGGGTAATTTGGAAAACAAAACAAATTCATAGAAAGCCTCTGTAATACATCACACTTATTGTTATGATCCAAGTTTCTGCCCATGCTGATGATATGAGACCATGGTTGCACAAATGTATTCTTGAGGCTATTAGATGGTGAAGTGGTGTGCATGAAAATAAACCTCTCAGTAGGCCATGTTTCCAAGGAGAAATAAATAAAAAAGTGGGGTTAAGCACCATGTACACTAAGGCACACCAATACATAAGAAGGATACAAAATAACAACTGACAGATCATTAAAAACAACTGTTGGAAATGTCCCTTCTGCAGGGTTATCCCCAGACTTTTTGCCTTCCTCCTTATCTTTTTCTGACCTCATTTTTGCTGGTTTTTAGACTCTGCGCACTTTACCACTGCTAACCAGTGCTAAAGTGCATATGCTCTCTCCCTTTAAACCTGGTAACATTGGATCATACCCAATTGGACTATTTAATTTACCTTTAAGTCCCTAGTAAGGTGCACTGTATGTGCCCAGGGCCTGTAGATTAAATGCTACTAGTGGGCCTGCAGCACTGGTTGTGCCACCCACTTTAGTAGCCCCTTAACCTTGTCTCAGGCCTGCCATTGCAAGGCCTGTGTGTGCAGTTTCACTGTCACTTCGACTTGGCATTTTAAAGTACTTGCCAAGCATAAAACTCCCCTTTCTCTACATATAAGTCACCTCTAATGTGTGCCCTAGGTAACCCCTAGAGCAGGGTGCTGTGTGGGTAAAAGGCAGGACATGTACCTGTGTAGTTTACATGTCCTGGTAGTGTAATACTCCTAAATTCGTTTTTACACTACAGTGAGGCCTGCTCCCTTCATAGGCTAACATTGGGGCTGCCCTCATACATTGTTGAAGTGGTAGCTGCTGATCTGAAAGGAGTAGGAAGGTCATATTTAGTATGGCCAGAATGGTAATACAAAATCCTGCTGACTGGTGAAGTTGGATTTAATATTACTATTTTTGAAATGCCACTTTTAGAAAGTGAGCATTTCTCTGCACTTAAATCTTTCTGTGCCTTACAATCCACTTCTGGCTGGGTTTAGTTGACAGCTCCTTGTGCATTCACTCAGACACACCCCAAACACAGGGTACTCAGCCTCACTTGCATACATCTGCATTTTGAATGGGTCTTCCTGGGCTGGGAGGGTGGAGGGCCTGCTCTCACACAAAGGACTGCCACACCCCCTACTGGGACCCTGGCAGACAGGATTGAATTGAAAGGGGACCTGGTGCACTTCTAAGTCACTCTTTGAAGTCTCCCCCAATTCAAAGGCACATTTGGGTATAAAACAGGGCCTCTGCCCTACCACCTCAGACACTTCCTGGAGAAGAAACCTGAACCAGAACCTGCACCCTGACAAGAAGAACTGCCTGGCTGCCTAAAGGACTCATCTGACTGCTTTCTACAGAGGACTGCTGCCTTGCTGAACTCTTACCTTGCTGCACAAGTGCTCTCCAAGGGCTTGGATAGAGCTTGCCTCCTGTTCCCTGAAGTCTCAGGACCAAAAATTTGGCGCACAGCTTGTTCCGCTGTGAAAAATTCACTGCCACCGAACCGGAAAGACACCGCTCGATTTTACGAGGAAAAAAGATTGACGCGGCGCCTGCGGGGCGACCGGACCTTCGACGCACGGCCCGCCTGGACAACGCCACCCAACATCCAGAGGGGAAATCGACACAGCACCTGCAGTGAGGAAGAAAATTCCACGCACAGCCCACCGGAACGACGTGCAGCTGGTCAACCAGCCCAGGATTCCACGCACAGACCCCGGGGCGTTTGAAAACCCCGCGACCCACAGAGGAGACCTGTCCGTGCGCCAGAAATCGATGCAACGTCTTCCCCGCATGAAAAATAACGACGCAAGTCTGTGTGTGAAGGGGCGAAACCGACGCACACAACATTTTTCCACGCATCTCCTCCTCTGCGGCCCTTTGCGGAGATTTTTCACTCCAACCAGGTACTTTGTGCTTGAAAGAGACTTTGAGGGTCATTACAACCCTGGCGGACGGTGTTAAATCGGCGGTAACATCGCAAACAGGCCGGCGAAAAAAAAAGGGAATTATGACCGTGGCGGAAACCGCCAACATAGACAGCCACTTTAACACTCCGACCGCCATAGCGGTACAGACAAACAGCGCGGCGGTCACAGGCAGGCAGAAGACAAAGTACCGCCCACAGTATTACAACAGGCCAATCCGCCACCTTTTCCGGGGCGGATTCACCGTGGATAAAAACACGGCGGAAACAGCCATTTCAATGGGAAAACGCTCACCTTAACACATTCCACGAGGAAAAAGGGCACCATGGAGCCGGAACGCCAAATACTCCCTGCAATAGTGTTCCTGCTCATCTACGAACATCAGCAACGGCGGCGCTGAAGATAATGGTGAGTACTGCACTTACGACATAGGGGAGGGGGGAGGCAAAAGTCAGGGACACACACACGCAACACCCCCACTCCCACCCCGACCCTCGCACACTACAACACACACACCAATGCATTTCCAAACATCACAGTAACAACCCCCAACCCCCCCAGAAGAATGCAAAGACAAAAGGAAATGAGTACAACCAATGTAATGTATCAAAATACAGTAAGCTAATATATACAGAAATATATACAAATTCCAAAAATATACATAACGACTAGTAGTGCAGGTATGCACCATTCAATGTCCGTGGACCACTGGGCCCAAAATTCATGGGCGAGGCCCACACACGATACCTGTCCAGAAACGGAGGGAACACTGCTGGGGCATCAGATAGAAATACAACAGGCACCTCAGGGGGAAGGGAAGGTGGGGCACCTCAGCCGGATGACAGCACCACGCCAGATCCAAGACGGGGCTCCATGCCCATTGATGTATCCTGGGGAGTGCAAAGCCACAGTCTCTTAAGTCTTTTCGGTGGGTGGTTTGCCCACTGGACCATCCTGGAGAGTGCAAAGCGACAGTCTCTCAAGTCTTTTCAGTGGGTGGTTTGCCCACTGTACCATCCTGGGGAGTGCAAAGCCACAGTCTCTCAAGTCTTTTCAGTGAGTGGTTTGCCCACTGTGCCGTCCTGGGAAGTGCAAAGCCACAGTCTCTCAAGTCTTTTCAGTGGGTGGTTTGCCCACTGTACCATCGTGGGGAGTGCAAAGCCACAGACTTTCAAGTGGATAACAGTCTCCACTGGTTTCGAGGGGTACTGGTGCCCAGAGTGCTTCATCCTGTCAAGGACTGAGGTGGTGGATGCTGTTCACTGGTTCTGGAGGGGCACTGGTGCCCAGAGTGTATCACTCTCCCGGTGACGGTCCCAGTTCCGTCACTGCCCCTGCCGCACATGGGCTAGCGATGCTTGAGTTGGCGGTGCTTGCCCTGTTCAGCGGTGCTTGCCACGGCGGTCTTTGCCCTGTTCAGCGGTGCTTGACTTTGCAGTTTCTGACCTGTTCAGCGGTGCTTGCCCTGTTCAGCGGTGCTTGCCATGGCGGTCTTTGCCCTGTTTGACGGTGCTTGCCCTGTTCAGCGGTGCTTGCCATGGCAGTTTCTGCCCTGTTCAGCGGTGCTTGACTTTGCAGTTTCTGACCTGTTCAGCAGTGCTTGAATTTGCTGTCTCTGACCTGTGCAGCGGTGTGTGCTATGGCGGTCCCTCATTGACCAGCGGGGCTGTGGCTGCCGGGGCCCTCCTGGGCACTGACTCAGGCGGTGGTCTGACCGCTGACGATTGTGCTGCCCTCCTGGGCACTGACTCTGGCTGTGGTCTCCTGACCGGTGACGATTGTGCTGCCCTCCTGGGCACTGACTCTGACGGTGGTCTCCTGACCAGTGACGATTGTGCTGCCCTCCTGGGCACTGACTCTGGCGGTGGTCTCCTGACCAATGACGATGGGACTGCCCTCCTGGGCCCTGACTCTGGCGGTGGTCTCCTGACCAGTGACGATGGGGCTGGCGGTGGCCTCCTGGGCAGCGGGGATGATGGCAGCCTTCTCCGCCGTGCTGCTCTTCCCAGACTTTGGTGCTTTCTTCTGCCCCTTCCCCACCTTGGGAGGAGTCACAGCTGACTCAACACTCCCCCCAGGACCCTTGTGAGCGCCTTTGCCGGCAGGAGTCTTCACCCTCTCCCGTCGGGCACTGTCCAACTTCTGGTGCTTCACAGGGGGGTACTGGCTGTGCTTTGGCTCCGTGTCACACTGGATGCCCTGGTGCCCGGTGCACTTCACATACCTCTAACAGGCACCACTGGTACCGGACGTTTTTTGGCTGAGGTGCTACTACGGGACCTATGAATTGGAGGGGGGGGTGGTGGGAAAGAGGCCAACGTTGCTCAGGAAAAGTTTCTTAGGAACACTGGTATGGGGTCTGGGAGTGGAGGAAGAGAAGGTGGTTGTAGGAGGTGTAACTTTTGATGATTTGGGTGCAGGTGCATGTCCTGGAGGCTGTCGTGAGGTGGATGGATGTTGGGTGTGTGTGTGTGCCCGCGTTTGTGTACTTTGGGAGGGGGCGTCACAAACACACTGGGAGAGGAAACAGGGGAAGTGTAAATGGTAGTGGGGGTGGTGAGTGCAGGTGAGCGGGGTGTGGAGCTGGGTGTTCTGGTGCGAGTCCTAGTGGCTGTAGTGGTATTGCATGCAGGTGAGAGTGTAGATGACACTGGGAGAGAGGAGGGAGACGACGACGAGGGGGACACAGTGGAGGCAGTGGATGTTGCTGTGTCTGTATGTGGGTGATGCTTGTGTGAGTGCCTGTGGGATGTGTGGTGCCTATGTTTGCCTGAGCTGCCCTTGTGTGTTGACGTGTGTGCAGGCTGGTCTGATGGTGTGCTTGGGATAGGCAGAGGTACAGGGGATTGGGTCTGGGTGGAGGAAGTTGGAGGGGGGAGGCTAGACACAGGGACAATGGCTGCCATCAGTGCTGAGGCCAGAGATTGCAGGGTTCGATGATGGGCAGCCTGACCAGAAAGAATGCCCTCCAGGAATGCATTAGTGTGTTGCAACTCCCTTTCTACACCCTGGATGGCATTCACAATGGTAGACTGCCCAACAGTGAGTGACCTGAGGAGATCAATGGCCTCCTCACTGAGGGCAGCAGAGGTGACAGGGGCAGGGGCTGAGGTGCCTGGGGCGAAGGTGATGCACACCCTCCTGGGTGAGCGGGCACGGGGCGAAGGCTGAGGGGCTGCTATGATGGCAGAGCTGGTAGGGGGGTGGCGGCTGTACCTGTAGAAGTGGGGGGCACAGATTTTGCCACCACCACAAGGGAGCTCCCATCGGAGGACGAGTCTGTGTCACTGTTTGCTGATCCGGTGACCGCCGTGAAGCTTCCCTCGCCCTCCGTCCCACTGGTGTATTCAGAGTCCGTGGTGTGGCCCTCCATGGCCATGTGGGATGCAGCCCCCTCGTGCTCCGGTGCCACTGTACCTCCGCCTGATGATGCTGATGCACAATAGAACAGGGAGAGCACAAAAAGGGGGGGGGGAACAGAAGAAAGACAGGTTGAGTGCAGGGCTTACCGCTACCGTTGGCGGACAATACAGACACAGCAGCCCCCTGCACTACGCAGCGCTCTTGGCCTCTACAGATGCAGTTCCTGGGATATGGCCTACAAGGCTATGGTGGACATCTGCACACATAGATGACACAGGGGCATGTATACCTGTACTTGGCACTCTACAGAGGTGGGGTGGAGTGGCACATGGCCTGCATTACGGAGGCGCCTAGCCTACGGAACTCGCCCTGGCCTAGGGAAACCCACTGCCCCCCTCCCCCACCCAGACCCCTCCACTGCGTGCAAAGTCAGAAGAATGAGAGTGTACTCACCCCCTTGTGTCTGCTGTGATGCCCTCATGCGCCCATCCAACTCAGGGTAGGCCACAGCCAGGATCCGGAACATCAGGGGGATCATGGTGCGACAGGCACCCCTCCCACGTTGGGAGGCCATCCCCAGCTGAGCCTCCGCCGTCTTCTTGCTCCAGCGGCGATTGTCCTCCCATCTTTTACGGCAGTGGGTGCTCCGTCTCTGGTGGACCCCCAGGGTCCGGACGTCCTTGGCGATGGCACGCCAAATATCCTTCTTCTGGTGGGCGCTGACCTACATGACATGTACAGGGGAAGAAGAGAAGTCATTACCAACTGCACAGCCGAAGTGAGTGGTCCACATCCCTGCCCTTGCCATGTGGCACATGCATTCACATTCATTCATGCTCGCAGAACTCTGCCCCCTTCCTTCTTACATCCAGCCCTCTCCACCCAGGCATAGCCCATACAACTTGCACCCTATGTACTCACCTGTTGGTCAGAAGGACCGTAGAGTAGCGTGTACTGGGGGAGGACCCCGTCCACGAGCTTCTCCAACTCCTGTACAGTGAAGGCAGGGGCCCCTTCCCCAGACAAACATGCCATTGTCTCTTCCAGACCAAGGTCACGGCAGCACTTGCAGTGTAGGTCCTCTCCTGTCGAAGTTCAGGTATCGATTGATTGAACAGATAGAAAATGGCGGTCACGTCCGCGGCGGTGACGTCTGCGGCGGTACGTATCATCACCGCCGGTGCACTTAGTCATTGGCTCCTGGGACCCATAGGCTCCAATGTTAACCAATGCAGCATTGCGCTGCGGTCTACGACCCCTACCGCGACGGTGTACAACACCAGCGCAGTTACCTCACATCCCATTGTCCCACTTTAGAGGTCAGGCAGCCGCCATTTCAGGGGCCCACATGGCTTCATTTTCAACTGTGTCACACATACCTAGGCCTGGACTCAACACACATACATACAACTTTTGGGATTTTGTTTCGTGTTCTGTGTAGCTGTGGGTACATACCTCTGAATTGCTTGACTCTGTGGTCGATGTTGTCCTTCCTAGGCACCGTCAGCTGGGACAAGTGAGGAGATGGCGGAATCCTCCGGTGTACCGACCGCTGGTGGACCTGTTGACAATGGAGGAGCGACATTTAATCATCATCTACAGGTTTGACCGTGCCACAATCCAGGAACTGTGTACCCAGTTGGAGCCAGACCCTATGTCACCCATCCACCATCCCACATGAATCCCCCCTCAAGTGCAGGTGCTATCAGTGCTCCATTTCCTAGCAAGTGGGTCATTTCAAACAACAGTGGCCATGGCATCAGGGATGTCCCAGCCTATGTTTTCCAACGTGTTGTCCAGAGTGTTGTCTGCCCTGCTGAAACACATGAGGAGCTACATCGTTTTCCCTCAGGTGGAGGATTTGGCTACAGTTAAAGGTGACTTCTATGCCCTGGGACATATCCCTAACATCATAGGTGCCATTGATGGGACCCATGTAGCTCTGGTCCCCCCCAGAGGAGTGAACAGGTGTACAGGAACCGGAAGAGTTATCATTCTATGAATGTACAGATGGTATGTTTGGCAGACCAGTACATCTCGCAGGTAAATGCTATGTTCCCTGGCTCAGTGCATGACGCCTACATCCCTTATGTGATGGGTCAACTCCAGAGGCACCGGGTGTGGCTATTAGGGGACTCTGGTTACCACAACCTGTCATGGCTATTGACCCCAGTGAGGAATCCCAGGACAAGGGCAGAGGAACGCTACAATGAGGCACATGGGCGGACTAGGAGGGTGATCGAACGCACCTTCGGCCTCCTGAAGGCCAGGTTCAGGTGCCTCCATATGACATGTGGTTCCCTATTCTACTCACCAAGGAAGGTGTGCCAGATCATCATCGCCTGCTCTATGCTTCACAATCTTGCTTTGCGACGCCAGGTGCCTTTTCTGCAGGAGGATGGTCCAGATGACGGTGTTGTGGCAGCTGTGGAGCCTGTGGACAGTGATGAGGAGGAAGCAGAGGAAGAAGACATTGACAACAGGGACTCAGTCATACAGCAATATTTCCAGTGACACACAGGTGAGAACACTTTCTTTACTAATACTTTTACTTTCACACTTCTACCTCTATCCTGTCTGTCAATTTCAGGCAGTATTTGGTAACTGAGTTGTGCATTTCCATTACGGTTTCACAGGTGTGGTTACCAACGTGTGTCATCTGCTTGAATCCTTCATGGACTTGTGATGTGTGACATAGGTATGTTGACATTACTATTGAGAACGGATTTTGTCATTGTCATAGCTAATACACATTTTCAAAATCACAGACTGACTCCTGAGATTTTTGTGGTTCAAGGGTGTTTATTGAAGTGCTAATTATTGGAGGGAGTGGTAAAATGGGTATGGGTGATGGTGGAGGAATGTCCATGGCAGAGTCCTGTCTATTAGTGTCACAGGTGCACAGCCCATATGGGCATAGGAAGTGGAGCTGAGGCAGTTCCAATCTGGACAGGGTTACAAAGTGGGACAGTGGGATGACAGTCAGGGTGGTCTCATTTCTTGGTGGGGGTCTTGCCATCGTGCTCTGTCCTGTTCCTGGATCTCAGGGACTGCTTCTGGGGTGGTTCTCCGTCTGCAGGGGGTGGGGTGCTGGTGTGGTGGTCCTGTGGCGGGGCGTCCTGTCCACTTGCGCCGGCGGAGGTAGTGGGCAGTTCATCGTCCAGGCTAGTGTCAGGGGCCCCTTGGAGTGCCACGGAGTCCCTCATGGTGTTCTGTATGTCCTTCAGCACCCCTACGATGGTGCCCAGGGCAGAGCTGATGGTTCTGAGTTCCTCCCTGAACCCCAAATACTGTTCCTCCTGCAGGCGCTGGGTCTCCTGAAACTTGGCCAGGACCGTAGCCATCGTCTCCTGGGATTGGTGGTAGGCTCCCATGATGGAGGAGAGGGCCTCGTGGACAGTGGGTTCCCTTGGCCTGTCCGCCCCCTGTCGCACAGCAGCCCTCCCAGTTCCCCTGTGTTCCTGGGCCTCCGTCCCCTGGACCGTGTGCCCACTGCCCCCAGGTCCCTGTTGTTGTTGGGGTGGTGGGTTATCCTGGGTTTCCTGTAGTGGTGGACACACAGCTGATTGATGTGTCCTGGGGACAGAGGTATGGGCCGCTGGGTGGGTGCTGTACTGGTGTTTCCAGAGGGTGGAAGGTCAGTGTTGGGCTGTGCCTGTGCGAGGGGAACCGACTGTCCCGAGGCCCACGATGGTCCGGGCTGGTCATCTGGATCTAGTTGGCCAGAGCTGCTGTCATCACTGTGGGCTCTTCTGTGGGTGGGGTAGAGATGTCTGGACCCTCCTGTCTGGTTACGTTAGGTAGTGGTCCTGCAGGGGTATAAAAGCATGATTATTGTATCTGTGTGTGTCATGGTGTGCAATGGGTGGGTGAGCGTGTACCCCAGTGCTAGCATTCCTGTGTTGGGGCTTGTGTGATGATGGTTAGGGGTTGTTATGGGTATGTGCAGTTGGCATGCTTTAGTGATCGGTGTCCTTGCTTTGTTGTGTCATGCAGGGCTTGGTGTTGGGATGGGTGGTTTGTGTTATCAGTATATTTGTGAGGAGTTGGAGTGATAGGGGGTGGGGCGAGGGTGGGGGTGTGTGATAGCATGCAGGTAGGGTGGGGGATATGATAGTTAAGATTTGACTTACCAGTGTCCATTCCTCCACCGACTCCTCCGAGGCCCTCAGGATGCATAATGGTCAAGACCTGCTCCTCCCATGTTGTTAGTTGTGGGGGAGGAGGTGGGGGTCCACCGCCAGTCTGCTGAACCGCGATGTTGAGCCTGAAGACCACGGAACGCGCCTTCCCCCGTAGGTCGTTCCACCTCTTCCTGATGTCCTCCCGATTTCTTGGGTGCTGTCCCACTGCGTTGACCCTGTCCACGATTCTTCGCCATAGCTCCATCTTCCTAGCTATGGAGGTGTGCTGCACCTGTGATCCAAATAGCTGTGGCTCTACCCGTACAATTTCCTCCACCATGACCCTGAGCTCCTCCTCCGAAAACCTGGGGTGTCTTTGGCGTGCCATTGGGTGGTGTAGGTGATGTGTGGGGTGGTGTATGTGGTGATGAGTGTGGCGATGTGTAGTGGTGTGGGGTGTTTTGTGCGTGGATGTTGTGTGGGTGATGGTGTCGTGTGCTTCTCTGTGGTGGGGTTGTCTATTGCTGTGCTCTCTCTGTCGCCTTCGTCTCTAATTTTTGGTCGTAGGGGTTTGTGGGTGATGTGGGTGTGTGTTTTATATTGTATTGGGTGTGTGGGAGTGGTGTGTGTATGTGTATCAGGTGTGTGTATTTTGAATTGTCCAATGTGGCGGTGTTTTGGAGATGTGTGTGTATTTTGAGCGCAGCGGTGTGTACCGCCAATGGAATACCGCGGTTGAAAGACCACCGCGTGGATTCGTGGGTCGTAATAGCATGGGCGTGTTTCTTTTGGCATGACGGTGAAGGATTTGTTTTCGCCAGTTTATCACTGACCTTTGGTGTGGAGGACTTGTGTGGGTGTCTGAATTTCGGCGGATTCTGAGATGTGGGTCATAATAGCTGTGGAGGTATTCCGCGGCCGCGGCGGTGTGTTGTCGGTCTTCTGCACGGCGGTAAGCGACTTTTACCGCCAATGTTGTAATGGCCCCCTTTGTTTGCTTTCTAAAGACTTAAGACACTTGGGGGCATATTTATACTCTGTTTGCGCCGGAATTGCGTTGTTTTTTTTACGCAATTCCGATGCAAAACTAACTCCATATTTATACTTTGGCGTTAGACGCGTCTAGCGCCAAAGTCCATGGAGTTTGCGTCATTTTTTAGCGTGGACACCTACTTTGCGTTAATGATATGCAAGGTAGGCTTTCCCGTCTAAAAAATTGACTCCGAGGCATGTGCGCCGTATTTACACTCCCGGGCAAAACTCACGCCCGGGAGTGGGCGGGTCAAAAAAAATGACGTCCAGCCGCTTTTGCGCCGTTTTTTAGCGCCTGGTCAGGGCAGGCGTTAAGGGACCTGTGGGCTCGGAAGGAGCCCAGAGGTGCCCTCCCATGCCCCCAGGGACACCCCCTGTCACCCTTGCCCACCCCAGGAGGACACCCAAGGCTGGAGGGACCCATCCCAGGGACATTAAGGTAAGTTCAGGTAAGTATTTTTTTATATTTTTTTTGTGGCATAGGGGGGCCTGATTTGTGCCCCCCTACATGCCACTATGCCCAATGACCATGCCCAGGGGACATAAGTCCCCTGGGCATGGCCATTGGGCAAGGGGGCATGACTCCTGTCTTTGCTAAGACAGGAGTCATTTCAATGGGGGTTGGGAGTCGAAAAAAATGGCGCAAATCGGGTTGAGGTGAAAAATTTGCCTCAGCCTGACATGCCCCATTTTTTGGCGCCCAAGCTCCATATCCCCCTACGCCGGCGCAGCCTGGTGTACGTCATTTTTTTTCACGCACACCAGGCAGCGCCGGCGGCTAACGCCGGCTAACGTCATTGATTAAATACGGCGCTCGCATGTCGCTTCAGAATGGCGTTAGCCGGTGCTAATTATTTTGACGCAAAACTGCGTTAGCGCAGTTTTACGTCAAAAAGTATAAATATGGCCCTTTATCTCACTTCCCAGTGATACCTTTACAATTTCTCATTGCATCATTTATCATTTTGACCTGCAAATATCCAGATAAATATTGTATATTTTTCTAAACAATGTGTGGTGTATTTTTGTGGTACTATATTGTGTTATTGTATGATTTATTGCACAAATACTTTACACATTGCCTTCTAAGTTAAGCCTGACTGCTCAGTGCCAAGCTACCAGAGGGTGGGCACAGGATAATTTGGATTGTGTGTGACTTACCCTGACTAGAGTGATGGTCCTTGCTTTTTACAGGGGGTCACCTGACTGCCAACCAAAGACCCCATTTCTAACAACAACCCTGCTCAATTGGGGTATACTGATAAAGTTGCAATGAAATTTAGAAAATCATGTGACATCTAATTGTATGTTTTTATGTTTCTCAGGTGTCATAATTTTGTTTTAAAAAATCGACCAGAGTTTTGCACCCGCTGCCATTGTTCAATTTGCAAATGGTATCAAAACTCTAATACTGCCAATCCCACAATGCATCTTCATATCCAGTATGATAGTGGATAACCTGTAAGAGCAAGCATGTATTTTTCATGATTCCTGCACATAGTTGCACATGCAAGCTAGCTTATGTTTTCAGTGCAAAGAGGTATCAGGAGTTTCACATCCAAAAATAACAGTGGGCAATCAATATCTTGGGCCCAAGACAACCAATCTCTGACTGCTTCCTCCTGAATGTACAATACAAAAATAACCTTTACATTTCACTAAAAAGAACAAACTAAATCAACCAACACATTTGGAGATAATGAAGTAAGATGCAGAAAAAAGGACATTCACTGGATTCTGAGGCTCAATAATAACAACTTGGGTTTCAACAAAGACGCCGAACTGTGTACATTTTATTTTAGTTTGCATTAAGGAATACAAAATGTTACTTACACGGAGCAAATAGACATTAACTTTGTGTTCTGCTTTTCTTTCTGGCATTTTCTCTTCATTCATTGGGGTATTTCTTGATAATGAAATGCTTTCATGTTCTGACTTATAGATCTGAATCACATTCTTGGCTATTATTGACTGCTAATATGGCACCTTTCTTTCTATGACTTCAGCCACATATTAATTTTCACCTAAGCTTACACATCTGTATGGACTATCAGCATTCAACCTTAACCAGACATTGCTAACCATAATACCACACAAGCATTTATAAAGTCCTTATGTTTGCTATTAGATGTTTGCCTTCTGTCTTTCAGTCTAACAAACCACATACCATGCTTCCATTTCTGCCACAGTGTGATATGTTACCTTGGTACTCAATATGTTCATCCAGAGTTCCTCAGTACTTTTTCATGTGTGTGAAACACAAGGCAGCTTTTCACTTTAGCATGCACACTAAATCCTCAGGCAAACTGTCAGCGTTTAATCTCAATCTGAATGTTCACATAGTAAACCAGGCAATGTCCACACTTGAATTAGTAGTCAGCTTCATTGCTAGTTCCTATTTATCTAGTTATTTTCAATACACCCACTGACAGAGTAAAGATATAGCAATGTTTTCACGGTGTCACTGTTCTTTAAATACCTGTCAATGAATAGGACTCATTTAATGGACATACCAATAGGAAAACAGTGATGCATGCAATTTAACAGTGACTAGTAAGAATAATTTTTCTTCTTAGTACTACAGTCTGTTTTCTCCCCAGTTAGTTATCCAATTGTAGGTGCTAACGATCAACCTCAAATACCACAGGAGACCTTTTTTTTACAGCCACCAACGTGTGTCATCTGCTTGAATCCTTCATGGACTTGTGATGTGTGACATAGGTATGTTGACATTACTATTGAGAACGGATTTTGTCATTGTCATAGCTAATACACATTTTCAAAATCACAGACTGACTCCTGAGATTTTTGTGGTTCAAGGTTGTTTATTGAAGTGCTAATTATTGGAGGTGGTGGTAAAATGGGTATGGGTGATGGTGGAGGAATGTCCATGGCAGAGTCCTGTCTATTAGTGTCACAGGTGCACAGCCCATGTGGGTATAGGAAGTGGAGCTGAGGCAGTTCCAATCTGGACAGGGTTACAAAGTGGGACAGTGGAATGACAATCAGGGTGGTCTCATTTCTTGGTGGGGGTCTTGCCATCGTGCTCTGTCCTGTTCCTGGATCTCAGGGACTGCTTCCGGGGTGGTTCTCTGTCTGCAGGGGGTGGGGTGCTGGTGTGGTGGTCCTGTGGCAGGGCGTCCTGTCCACTTGCGCCGACGGAGGTAGTGGGCAGTTCATCGTCCAGGCTAGTGTCAGGGACCCCTTGGAGTGCCACGGAGTCCCTCATGGTGTTCTGTATGTCCTTCAGCACCCCTACAATGGTGCCCAGGGCGGAGCTGATGGTTCTGAGTTCCTCCCTGAACCCCTAATACTGTTCCTCCTGCAGGCGCTGGGTCTCCTGAAACTTGGCCAGGACCATAGCCATCGTCTCCTGGGATTAGTGGTAGGCTCCCATGATGGAGGAGAGGGCCTCGTGGAGAGTGGGTTCCCTTGGCTTGTCCGCCCCCTGTCGCACAGCAGCCCTCCCAGTTCCCCTGTGTTCCTGGGCCCCCGTCCCCTGGACCGTGTGCCCACTGCCACTGCCCCCAGGTCCCTGTTGTTGTTGGGGTGGTGGGTTATCCTGGGTTTCCTGTAGTGGTGGACACACAGCTGATTGATGTGTCCTGGGGACAGAGGTATGGGCCCGCTGGGTGGGTGCTGTACTGGTGTTTCCAGAGGGTGGAAGGTCAGTGTTGGGCTGTGCCTGTGCGAGGGGAACCGACTGTCCCGAGGCCCACGATGGTCCGGGCTGGTCATCTGGATCCAGTTGGCCAGAGCTGCTGTCATCACTGTGGGCCCCTTCTGTGGGTGGGGTAGAGATGTCTGGACCCTCCTGTCTGGTGACGTTAGGTAGTGGTCCTGCAGGGGTATAAAAGCATGATTATTGTATCTGTGTGTGTCATGGTGTGCAATGGGTGGGTGAGCGTGTACCCCAGTGCATTCCTGTGTTGGGGCTTGTGTGATGATGGTTAGGGGTTGTTATGGGTATGTGCAGTTGGCATGCTTTAGTGATGGGTGTCCTTGCTTTGTTGTGTCATGCAGGGCTTGGTGTTGGGATGGGTGGTTTGTGTTATCAGTACATTTGTGAGGAGTTGGAGTGATAGGGGGTGGGGCGAGGGTGGGGGTGTGTGATAGCATGCAGGTAGGTTGGGGGATATGATAGTTAAGATTTGACTTACCAGTGTCCATTCCTCCACCGACTCCTCCGAGGCCCTCAGGATGCATAATGGTCAAGACCTGCTCCTCCCATGTTGTTAGTTGTGGGGGAGGAGGTGCGGGTCCACCGCCAGTCTGCTGAACCGCAATGTTGTGCCTGAAGACCACGGAACGCGCCTTCCCCCGTAGGTCGTTCCACCTCTTCCTGATGTCCTCCCGATTTCTTGGGTGCTGTCCCACTGCGTTGACCCTGTCCACGATTCTTCGCCATAGCTCCATCTTCCTAGCTATAGAGGTGTGCTGCACCTGTGATCCAAATAGCTGTGGCTCTACCCGTACGATTTCCTCCACCATGACCCTGAGCTCCTCCTCCGAAAACCTGGGGTGTCTTTGGCGTGCCATTGGGTGGTGTAGGTGATGTGTGGCGTGGTGTATGTGGTGATGAGTGTGGCGATGTGTAGTGGTGTGGGGTGTTTTGTGCGTGGATGTTGTGTGGGTGATGGTGTCGTGTGCTTCTCTGTGGTGGGGTTGTCTATTGCTGTGCTCTCTCTGTCGCCTTCGTCTCTAATTTTTGGTCGTAGGGGTTTGTGGGTGATGTGGGTGTGTGTTTTATATTGTATTGGGTGTGTGGGAGTGGTGTGTGTATGTGTATCAGGTGTGTGTATTTTGAATTGTCCAATGTGGTGGTGTTTTGGAGATGTGTGTGTATTTTGAGCGCGGCGGTGTGTACCGCCAATGGAATACCGCGGTTGAAAGACCACCGCATGGATTCGTGGGTTGTAATAGCATGGGCGTGTTTCTTTTGGCATGACGGTGAAGGATTTGTTTTCGCCAGTTTATCACTGACCTTTGGTGTGGAGGACTTGTGTGGGTGTCTGAATTTCGGCGGATTCTGAGATGTGGGTCATAATAGCTGTGGAGGTATTCCGCGGCCGCGGCGGTGTGTTGGCGGTCTTCTGCACGGCGGTAAGTGACTTTTACCGCCAATGTTGTAATGACCCCCTTTGTTTGCTTTCTAAAGACTTAAGACACTTGGGGGCATATTTATACTCTGTTTGCGCCGGAATTGCGTTGTTTTTTTTACGCAATTCCGACGCAAAACTAACTCCATATTTATACTTTGGCGTTAGACGCGTCTAGCGCCAAAGTCCATGGAGTTTGCGTCATTTTTTAGCGTGGACACCTACTTTGCGTTAATGATATGCAAGGTAGGCTTTCCCGTCTAAAAAATTGACTCCGAGGCATGTGCGCCGTATTTACACTCCCGGGCAAAACTCACGCCCGGGAGTGGGCGGGTCAAAAAAAATGACGTCCAGCCGCTTTTGCGCCGTTTTTTAGTGCCTGGTCAGGGCAGGCGTTAAGGGACCTGTGGGCTCGGAAGGAGCCCAGAGGTGCCCTCCCATGCCCCCAGGGACACCCCCTGTCACCCTTGCCCACCCCAGGAGGACACCCAAGGCTGGAGGGACCCATCCCAGGGACATTAAGGTAAGTTCAGGTAAGTATTTTTTTATATTTTTTTTGTGGCATAGGGGGGCCTGATTTGTGCCCCCCTACATGCCACTATGCCCAATGACCATGCCCAGGGGACATAAGTCCCCTGGGCATGGCCATTGGGCAAGTGGGCATGACTCCTGTCTTTGCTAAGACAGGAGTCATTTCAATGGGGTTTGGGAGTCGTAATAAATGGCGCAAATAGGGTTGAGGTGAAAAATTTGCCTCAGCCTGACTTGCCCCATTTTTTGGCGCCCAAGCTCCATATCCCCCTACGCCGGCGCTGCCTGGTGTACGTCATTTTTTTTCACGCACACCAGGCAGCGCCGGAGGCTAACGCTGGCTAACGTCATTGATTAAATACGGCGCCCGCATGGCGCTTCAGAATGGCGTTAGCCGGTGCTAATTTTTTTGACGCAAAACTGCGTTAGCGCAGTTTTGCGTCAAAAAGTATAAATATGGCCCTTTATCTCACTTCCCAGTGATACCTTTACAATTTCTCATTGCATCATTTATCGTTTTGACCTGCAAATATCCAGATAAATATTGTATATTTTTCTAAACAATGTGTGGTCTATTTTTGTGGTACTATATTGTGTTATTGTATGATTTATTGCACAAATACTTCACACATTGCCTTCTAAGTTAAGCCTGACTGCTCAGTGCCAAGCTACCAGAGGGTGGGCACAGGATAATTTGGATTGTGTGTGACTTACCCTGACTAGAGTGATGGTCCTTGCTTGGACAGGGGGTCACCTGACTGCCAACCAAAGACCCCATTTCTAACAACAACCCTGCTCAATTGGGGTATACTGATAAAGTTGCAATGAAATTTAGAAAATCATGTGACATCTAATTGTATGTTTTTATGTTTCTCAGGTGTCATAATTTTGTTTTAAAAAATCGACCAGAGTTTTGCACCCGCTGCCATTGTTCAATTTGCAAATGGTATCAAAACTCTAATTCTGCCAATACCACAAAGCATCTTCATATCCAGTATGATAGTGGATAACCTGTAAGAGCAAGCATGTATTTTTCATGATTCCTGCACATAGTTGCACATGCAAGCTAGCTTATGTTTTCAGTGCAAAGAGGTATCAGGAGTTTCACATCCAAAAATAACAGTGGGCAATCAATATCTTGGGCCCAAGACAACCAATCTCTGACTGCTTCCTCCTGAATGTACAATACAAAAATAACCTTTACATTTCACTAAAAAGAACAAACTAAATCAACCAACACATTTGGAGATAATGAAGTAAGATGCAGAAAAAAGGACATTCACTGGATTCTGAGGCTCAATAATAACAACTTGGGTTTCAACAAAGACGCCGAACTGTGTACATTTTATTTTAGTTTGCATTAAGGAATACAAAATGTTACTTACACGGAGCAAATAGACATTAACTTTGTGTTCTGCTTTTCTTTCTGGCATTTTCTCTTCATTCATTGGGGTATTTCCTGATAATGAAATGCTTTCATGTTCTGACTTATAGATCTGAATCACATTCTTGGCTATTATTGACTGCTAATATGGCACCTTTCTTTCTATGACTTCAGCCACATATTAATTTTCACCTAAGCTTACACATCTGTATGGACTATCAGCATTCAACCTTAACCAGACATTGCTAACCATAATACCACACAGGCATTTATAAAGTCCTTATGTTTGCTATTAGATGTTTGACTTCTGTCTTTCAGTCTAACAAACCACATACCATGCTTCCATTTCTTCCACAGTGTGATATGTTACCTTGGTACTCAATATGTTCATCCAGAGTTCCTCAGTACTTTTTCATGTGTGTGAAACACAAGGCAGCTTTTCACTTTAGCATGCACACTAAATCCTCAGGCAAACTGTCAGCGTTTAATCTCAATCTGAATGTTCACATAGTACACCCGGCAATGTCCACACTTGAATTAGTAGTCAGCTTCATTGCTAGTTCCTATTTATCTAGTTATTTTCAATACACCCACTGACAGAGTAAAGATATAGCAATGTTTTCACGGTGTCACTGTTCTTTAAATACCTGTCAATGAATAGGACTCATTTAATGGACATACCAATAGGAAAACAGTGATGCATGCAATTTAACAGTGACTAGTAAGAATAATTTTTCTTCTTAGTACTACAGTCTGTTTTCTCCCCAGTTAGTTATCCAATTTTAGGTGCTAACGATCAACCTCAAATACCACAGGAGACCTTTTTTTGACAGCCAGGTGAATTTTGCCATGGACAATTACTACAACCAAAACCATACATGCAACCATGGTAATCATTTCTTCATATGGGCCCGTTCCTTCTGCCTTTCATTGAGCACCCTTCATTTATATAACATCAGATGCACACCCACAATGATTCACAATATATTACAGCTCGTATGATTGAATCTCAAGACTTACATAGCATAGCAATTGACAGTAAGCTACAGATGTACACTCTCTTTGAAGTTTGATTAACATTTTCACTTTCAAACCACTGACACTATAATGCACTGCATTTTTGGAGAAATATGTTCATTTACTTCTACATCTATAATCTACGTCTGCCATCTTTGATTCAGATTGCATAGACAGGGTATTCGTCATTTAAATATGCCACACCTTTGTTTCTATGCATTTTCTGCATTTTCAGTGTCTTCTTTAAAGTCAGATGTTGATTTATATCTATACACTTTTCCAAATCTCATATCTTTGATACAGATTACAACAACAATTATGTTGATCATTTGAGCATAGTACCCAGGTGGTATACAACATACTCACATGCTTCTTGCAGCATCCACTTGCTTTGGTTCTTATTTCTCAAATGCACACTATCGATCTCACAATCTCTCATTCACATCCATCACATAGTTGGCTGTAAGTAAATTAGGTTGCCTGTAGTGGACTGTAAGTAAATTAGTTTGGTTGAAGACTTTTCAAACTGCACCCAGGTAGTGTTTGGGGACACCTACAAAGATCAGGGGCTTATCCTGCAAAAAAAAACTAATCTCTTCTAAATCTTCAAGATTATTGACGTATGTCCAATCTAAGCGCCTAATTACAAGTTTGGAACTTTGAACGCCAGCCCCCCGCTGCGGCAGTCTGGGAAAAGTTCCCAAGCTAGCAGCATCCTCACCACCGTATTACGACTTTCCTGCAGGGCTGGCAGTGTGTGGGCAGCGTAGTCATGGCAGTGGCATACTCTTCAGCTCCTAAAATGAGTCGGAAGCCAATGCCAGCCATGCTACGGCACCTCCAGCCATTCAGGTGCACTGTTTCCTAGCATTCTTTTGTGCAAGTGAAACATCTCATGCACCCGACTTGAAGCCACTGCAGGGCACTACATGAGCACCATCTACATTCAACAGGGGCACAATCACCCTCAAGCCATTTACTCAGCTCATTACTGGCCTTTTGGCTGACTCTAACATGGTGCTATCACCACCAGGAACAGTTCGGCGGAAAGGCTGGTCGTAATTGGCTGGGTGGTGTGCTGGATGGGATCCCCTCCATGGACCACCTCTGCCTCTGCCACCACTGTCATGGTAGCAGAAATAGCGATGGTCCTGAGGTGGTGTCATCCCTCAAATCATAATCAGGCGTTCAGACCCCTGAAAACTTGACATTGAATCGTAATCAGCCCCTAAGTATAAAAACTGAAAGATATAGTAAAGCTCTTTCTGATGTAAAAGAACTCAAAGATAGGATGGTTATAATAATACCATATCAGCTTCAGAATGTTGCCCAAAGCTCCTTCATTTCCTTGTATCAATATTGATAGGTCAAAGGGCCAAACCAAATGAAGTCTACAGTACCTAGGCCCATGTTATGCATAGGGTTCACTGATGTTGTATGTACAATAGGTGTGTGGGGGGCACAGACAGGATTAGAACACAAAATTACAATTAATGTGCTGCACCAAAAGCAACTTCAAACTTACAGCTCTGGGAGGAGCGCATTAAGGACAGTCAGCTATTTGAGGCTACTGCTCCATCTTTCACTGTCCAGCAGCATCAGGCCAACATTTGAGAGGGAGGCAAAGAACCCTCTCTAGGCAGGTTCAATAAATGCCTTCCAAGAACAACTGACAAAATATTTAGTTGCTCATCATTTCAACTATGTCTGAAACAACATGTTTTTTAGTGAGAGTGAGCAGGGACGCATGGCTGTGCATTCAGATAAATGTATTGGTTAGTAGGTAATCATTCCTTAATGTTTCTTGTTACCTTCTGGTCTTTATAATGTCTCTCAAGGTTCCCTTTTTGATACATTTTAAGATTAAACTGTTCCAACATAGTTCTTTGATGTATAGGGGAATTTTAATCTTCCAATTACATGTCAGTAGTACTGGACTTAATTAACATCCTGAATACAACCTAATCTTGGATGCTGGAAAAAAATACATTTAAGTAGCTCCAAAAAAACATCATCATTGGTTGTAAAGAGAAATAAGCACTGTCTTCTCTTCCTCCACCAGAACTTTTTGTTTTTCCTTGACAAAGTTTAGTGTATTCAAAAATCAAAATTCTTTTGAGATGAAAACTGCACCTGAGCCTGCTTGATTGGACCCTTTGAACTTGAAGGATATACTGACAGTGATTAACGGAAGGTCACAGGAAATGCCTGATCTTCGACATTAAGCTGGAGCTAAGCCCCCATCATGTTTAACACCATTATGGACCCAGACTTGTGTGGACTCAGTCACTGTTGATGCTTCCTGGATGTGAAACTGAGTGCTGTCCATTTCCTACTGGCTTGGAGAAAGCCTAAATGCTGCCTAGACCCTTCTGGACCTCTGTCCTTACCACAGACCTTGAGTGAGCTTTCCTAAGAAACAAGCACCGAGAAACAAGTGGTGAATCTACCTGTAAAGCACAGTCCTTCTCTGTGCCATTTTATCCTATTTTATGCTGTTTTGACTTTCCTGCTCTCCAGGTCAAGAGATGGGATCCTACAGTTTCTATAAGTGCTATGTGATTTGGGTCTTAATCTAGTTTGTGGGCTAAACAGTGGCTCACTCAACTCATCATCAAAGCTGGCACCACATAGTAAACAGTCATTGGCCCAAAGATCCCAGAGCTTTTACTTGGTGACATATACTTAATGTTAGTGACCAATTCTACTAATACTAAACCTAGGAGGTAGGGTAACCCTTCATACTACAAGGCACTGCCCAGTTCTTTTGAAGGTAAAAGGGCATGTTATCAATTGTTAGCAATTCTAAAACATTTTCCTTGTTCATTCCATGTTTTAGGGCTCCAAAACAACTTTAATCTTTACTGATTGGTAAAATGTTAGCTACATTGCTGGGAGGATTGTAAATCCTCCATTTTGAAGTGTACTGATTGTGGGTAGCTTGTGATGGTAACTATCCTTTCTGAAACTGTTTCAGCGGTTACAAGTGTTGTTTTTCTCAGTTATAGACGGCTGCATAGTTGCCTCAAAATCACAGTCTGCCATTCGCCCCACAACCTGTGTCCAGAGCACAGTGTCTATCTTTTCATGCCCTCCAAGTCCTGGATCCTGAGTTGCAGCTCAACACTTCTGCAAATGAGGTCAGATATTTCAATAAATTAAGTTTTACCTCTAGTAATTTTTAACGGCATTTCCTTTGCATACCAATCCTACATTAGTACACACATTGACCGGCTATTTACCATCACCAAATGATCTCCGGCAAAGAGCCCCTTTGTGGGGCCCATCAGGCATTGCAGTGCCGGCCTGACGAGGAGCATAGCCCAATGATGAAGCATGTCACCAAATGGTGAGTGATGGCCCTTCCAGGAACCTGTGAACTATAGGAACTTACTCTTTCAGAAGAACTGTGTATATCTTTTGATTTATATATTTGATGGGAGTACTATACAAAGGACCAGGACTTTTTTTCGAACCTCCCATGTTTCTTTAGCCCCTCTCTTTCTTGTTGTTTGATGATACTGTACTGTTGTCAGCAACATGGCATGTTCTGGGAGCATCACTTCACATTGTTGTGTTATTGTGTATGTGACACATAGATGTCTGCAAGACCTTGTATGGGATCTGTGAAAATACATTTGGCATTGGGCTACTATTGTATGACAACAGGTAAGTGAGGTTTGCTCCAAGAGAGAAATAATTGAAGGTGATGTGGTCTCTTACTTGTTCAATGATTACTGTGATTGCACAACTTTAACCTTGCAATTGTTGTCTGCGATCCTGATTTTCCTGTGGGCAACTGTTGACAGTCTGGATGGCTTAAATGCATATGGTATAGTACATGTAATCGCCACTTTGGTGGAGTTTGTTGCTGGGGTCTACTTGACATCATGGTAACGTTTGCTAATCAGAGCTGTTGTTCATTTGTGATCAGGAACATGTGGTAACCCTTTTACTCTTTGTATCTTTAGCATCAGCCAAGGCAAGTGAAGAAGACAGGGCACAACCAAGTGGGGAAGCATATTGCCATGGTACCTCCGATCTAGGCACCACAGACGCAGAGGGACCCAGTGGCTCAGGAGTGTGAGGGTATTGCCACGGAGGAGTCCATACTCTCATTGTCAGATTCTACCTCCAGTGCCCACTCACTATTGTTGACGGACCCATCGAGATGTACTCCTGTACCATATTTGTCCGCCACCCCAGTTCTATCTCCATCTTCCCTGTTGCTCCCCACTCAGTTGGCTGTGGCTGCTCACTCAAGACGGTGGGCGTCTTTTTTGCCGAGGCACCTCCATCCTTAGCCCCTGTACACCCTGCTGCCCTGAGTGAGGAGGCTATTGACCGCCTGTGGACCATCTCTGTGAGTCAGATGCTATTATGAATGACATCCAGAGGTTGGCCAGCCAACTTCAGCAGACCAATGCTTTTCTGGAAGGCATTCATAGTGCCATTTCTGGCCTACAGAGAACTTTTCAGTCTCTGGCCCCTCACTGATTTCAGCCAATCACCCCCCACTTTTCGCCCCACTCCACCTCCCTCTTCCTAATCCAAATCCCCCATTCCCTTACCTATCCCAAGCACACAGACACATCTGCACGCACCCACCTCAACATACACCAGCAACACACATAAAAACAAACACCACAAGACCCATCGGCACGCAGGCACTCAAAGTACACCCACACACACAACATCAACCAACAATTCAGCAGACACCCCCACCACACTCCCCAACCCACACACCAAATCACGCATGCCCCCAGGCACCACCACAACAGACAGTGACACATCCACCACACCCACCATACCCGCAGATACCACTCCAACAGACACCCCGACATCCACTACATCCACTATACTTGCATACACCACCCTGACAGACACACAAGCATCTACCACATCCATCATTCCTGCAGACACTACCCCAACAGACACACACATAACCACTACTACCAGTATACCTGCAGATACCACCTCAACAGACACACACATCCACCACTCCAACACCCAGCATCTCCACCTCACCCTCTCAGCCCCACAAGGCATGCAAACAACCACCCTCACACACACAACAGACGACACCCAAACATAAGCATACCCCACACGTGGCCGCACCCAACACATCTACACCCACACTGATCACTACCCCCATGTTCCAAGGAAGAGTTTCCTTTTTCAGCTTGCCCTTTCCCCTGTTCCCTCCACCCTCGTCCTAAACCCAAGAGGCCCCAACCCACATCCCAACCAATCCCTTCCACTTCCAAGTCCTCCCCTGGCACACCTGTCCCTCCTGCAAGTACCCGTACCGGTTCTCTCAAGAAAAAGCCCACCCCACCTAAGAAAAGTCCACCCCTCCCAAACACAAACACAAACCCACCCATCCCAAATCCAACCCCTCCTCCCCCCAAGGATGATCCCCGATGTGCCTGCCTGCCCACTTGATGCCCCTGCATGTGGAAGTTCCCTAGCAGTAATAGGAGTTAAGTGTGGGCACAGTACTGTGCAATGACTTTATGATGGACTGGCAAATGGTCTTTGCTAATAATCATTTTGGTTGAAATAAACACAAATATTATTTTTTGGGTACGTATTTGTCCGACATTTCCTTTTCTACCTTTAAATTGTTCCAGAGTAATTTCTGTTGCCTGCCTATAGTTGTGTGTGTTTCTGCCTGATTGCTGATCCATATGTAGTGGTTAAGAAAATCTGGCTTTGTGGGCAGTGCCGGTATCACCCAGGACAAAGGTATATGTTACTTTTATGGATATGTGTTTGTTAACACAATTTTGGTGCCATTGCATTATGTTCTGTTTGGTATGGTAAGTATTTCATCTTGTGTGGTCCAATGTCAGCATGTATTGTGTTAGACTTGTCCCCCTGATATGGATTCTAGGTTTGTCTCACGTGTGTCAGCTTGAGTTTTCTTTGTGCAGACATGGAGGCTGTTCAATTGTGATACCTTTGCATTTGACTGTGCGTGTGTCAATTTTGCTGTGGGTACCTTGCAGCTACTCCATCTAGATGTATGTCCCATGCAGTTGCTGTTGTATGTGCTTTCTTGACTTGCACTTCCACATTCTGCAGATAGGCATGTCACTTGGCTCTAGTATTTTTTGTCCCCGAGATACATGTAGGGCCAGTTCATGTGCAAATATTGTTTAAGGGGCATGTGCAAATTGATGTGTCCCAGTGCAGCATCCTTCCCTGAGTGCTCCTGATGCCCCCATCCCTATTGTGCTGGTATTGTTTACATAGTGGTCTTTGTATATTTGTCTCTCTGACTACTGTGCATCCCATTGTCCTTCCATTGTGTTGCAATGTGGGTTATGTATAGGTCTATACCAGGTATGTTTAATGGGAGTGGTGTTTGTGTTCCAAGACACATTCATACATATGTGTGTAGAATCTGATGACAGTCCATGGCATGTGTGAAATATGAGGGTGTCAGTTATATTGGTAGATGTAATGTTGCTGTGTTGTTGGTGTTGTGTGACACGTTGTGCAGACTTCACTGTCCCCGTGCCTAGAATGTGCAGATGTGTGTTTTTGTGTAGTGTTGCATTGCAGTGTGAGTGACATGCCCAAAGGGGATGTTTAACGGCTGTGAAAGTGTCATTCTTTGTGAATGACTCCGACTGTGTACACAATGACAAGTGTACTTGATGACCGTCGCGTGACTCCATATCATGTGGATGACGGTGCGACAATCTGTTGTTGAGATTAATGGCACAGGTAGGTGTGTGCACTTATGGTCAGTTGCATCCATGGCAGCATGAATTTTGTGCACCTTCGATGAACAACAACAGCGGCAGAACGTGTGTGATGGGCTCCCTGGCTAAATAGGAAGTGTAAGGCTGTCTGCAGGTGAGTTGCTCCCTTTGTACTCTCCATTTCCGCCTGCTGAGACATGGTGATTAGACCGCCATGGTCTCATTGGCAGAGTGCAACCTCATAATGTATCCGGCAGAAACACTGGCTCCGCCAGCCTGTTTGGGCTGCCTTGACACCACGGTGGTGTGCGCTGCTTGGCAGTGCCAGTGGGACTGCAGCATTCTTTTCTCCATAGGCCCATATGACTCGTAATACAGGGGTCCAACCGCCAAGCCAATGTCGGTCAGACCACCAAACTCGTAATGAGGCCCAAAGTCCACTACCCAGATGGGAGCAATAAGCAAAGTTTTCACTAATAACAGTGTAGCACATATTGGGATATTCAGTATGGAAGGATGGCAAAACTCAGTTACTCTGAATAACATAAGGGGGTCCCTTAGTTTTTATATATGTGATTTCAGAGCCCTTTGATCAGGGTAACAGAAGAATTTGTAGCCGCTCACATTGATATTTGCCTTATTGACCTCAAAAGGATTAAATACTGGATCAGTTCTAGAAGTACTCTAATTTGTGATCTGAAAGTTACACAGAGATGTCAACTGTCAGCGCCTTTCACACTGACAACGCTAAGCTTTCCACTAATTTTGTCAGGTTTTTGCGAAACAAGTTTGAACAAAATGTATTATCCTATGTTCCTTTTGTTGGCATCACATTAGCGGTACTGAGCTTTACAAGAGGTATTGAGGTGGCTTACCCCCTAAGAATACAATTCGAAGTGTAAAATAATTCTTATGTTCATTCTCCATTGTAGCTGAACACTCCGCTTCTTCATCTATATACAAAGAGGTTTTATCCCACCTTCTTTTAGGAAATCAGCACTTTAAAGCCAGGATTAATCTTATTTTAGTTGCAGGATTCACAATGAACAAATGCCTCAGGATGACACTACTTGTTTGTGAGCGGCCGTGCTGTTGTGAAATGCAACATGAAATCTGAATTTCAAAAGATTTGGACAGACTCCATTGTGCTCTCGCTGGTACAGATTCTCAACCGACCACAGGCTTTGGTGTGTGTAGTACCACGATTACTCAGCACACCATCAGACTTGGGTTGGAAGACGATTGAACGGTCGTTGTCAGCGTTTCCTAATGTTTCATTCAGCTCAAACATCGCCACGAAGAAATCGTCATGGCTCTCTGAATAGCTTATTACCTTTTTAATATCCTCATGCCATATTCTTTCAGTGCCAGATTTACTACCTCAGTTTTAAAGTCGAAATCCATTCACATGCTACTCCTATATGAAATAGATTTCCTACTTACTGGGTCGTCACCCTAACCCCAGTAACATGCATATATGTAAGCACGTTTCGGATCTCTGAAAGAGTCGCCTTCACACTAATACTTACCCAGAGGTACTTGTGGTCAAAATTGCAATAGTGCAGCAGACTCTTAATTTTTCAGACAAAATGCATTTCCTAGTGGAATTACCCTACAGTAATTTGAAATGCGGTCGGTGTACATAAGAATTCTATCCTTCTTACATACTTGCTCCAACTTGTTAGGGAGACAGCATACACGTCGAAATGGGACTGAAACATTGAGAATATTAACAAAGTTACGCATTTGAGGATTTTCACTGTATCCACTCCCTAACACTCCCCTGGGGATACCCTTGTTCTTAGCCTTTTCCCCAGTAAAACGAACAATTTTCCCTGGACGCAAAGTCCATTGAATGTGCAAATGTCTACACATCCTAATTCTGTGAATCAGTGTTTTTGAATTTGTGGCTATAAATACCTCAGAGTGAAAGTAAGTTGGCTTACCTGTGCAAAAAAAGTTATTTATAGTTTTCATACAATTTGGGGAATGGCCAACGGGTTCTGTAAATGCTGCTATTCTAGACTCTACAATGAAATCTGACTTTTGTCACAAACAGTTGTCACAGTGCGTGCCTTTTTATATTATCCAGATTTACTAAGATTTAAGGCCCTAACTGCATCACTTTTGTGGCACAGCCCCTACGCAACATAAATGTTGTCATTTACTAAGCCATGCATTGTAGCTTTGCATGGTTTAATACATACAAAGTAATACAATGCAGCGCATAGCGTTTCTGCTCTCTCCCTTTTATGCAAAGCAGCGCAGAAAGTTCCCCTGCTACCCTCGTTGCGTGAAAATAAGTAAATGTGCCGCATAATGCGAAGGAGGTTACATACAAGTAGCATTGGAAGAGAACATACCAGTGTGATCCTCTTCATCCAAGGTTCACTGAGTGTTTCAAGCTCCTAATTTTAGTGCCTTTGCCTATTTCAAGTCTTATTCCTGCACGAGATGCTGAAGGTTATATTATACATTCCAACCAGTGCAAAACAGTTAATAAATAATTAATGTAAGACCTAGCTACTACAATACTTTAAAAAATTTATCAAATGGTTGCCACTAAAAAAATGCTGGTGGGAATAATAGCAAATATAATCATATTAACTTAATGATGATATAAAATAGTCTTAACTGTCCAACACTGGTTAGGGTCATAAGGTAAATGTTATTCTTTATGGATCCATCTACGTTTATGGTACTGGCTTTTGAGGATTAAGCTTCTAGACTGAATGCGACTACAGTGACATGTAGCAGCAGTGTGGACTTACTGGGAAAAATTATTTCATATTAATTCACTCAGGTAGGTGGGTGTCAAAGGTTACAGAGGTGCCACTGTATGTCAGGCATGGCTTCTTAAAGTGTTGTTCTTAATCTGCACTAAAAGTACTCACAGAGATTCGTTTTCATTGTTAGAATTTTTTAGACGCTTGTGATTTGGGTTTCTGGAGACAGGAGGATTCTAAACAAGCATTTGGAATGCAATAGCTTTCGCAGAGCTGTTGGCATTGTAAATTAACTGAACTTTTCTTGCCACATAGGTTGGTCAACCCAGCCTCATAATTTCGTCTTTTCCTGCTGTCTGAACAGAAATTGGAAAATAAGGCTAGAAAAATATTTTCTTTTTATTTTACCAGAATGAAAAGTCTTGCAAGCATTCTTGCCTCACATTTCAACCAGCAGAGCAACCTGAGAAGATGTATTGCCCCAGTAAAGGAGATAAGCAATGCCCTGTGTGCGATGTCCTAAGTGCTGGCAGGGAGGGGCCCTGGAAAGAGAGACTTGAGATGCAATGTGAGGCTAAGCAAGTTTCACATCATTACTTCAAGGTTTAGCTACATTCTACCAGAAAGGGCATTTTGTGGCTTTAATTCCTTTTGTAAAAAATAAGCTTATTTTAGGAGCCACAGGTAAACGAGGACAGCACTGGAATAAGGCGAAAACAAATGTCATCGACATGGGAGGAGGTGGGAGGAAAGGAATGATGCAATAAAATGCAGGCAGCTACCAGATAAAGAAACCAAAGTAGAATAATACAGTAGTTGGTCACTGCTCTGAAACAGAAAAAGGAAGGAGGAAAAGGCAGAACTGACTACTAGTGAGCAAGAATTTTTAAAGGACACTGCAACCAATAAATTAAATCGCTGTAAGCCGTAAAAAGTATACTTAAAGTATACAAGAGGTTGAACGCTTTCGCTCAACCTAAAAAGGTTCTATGTGCACCAGATATAAATGTTTGAGCTAAAGTATCAATCCAGTCTACTCCTGTACTGGACATAAAACTGATACCACAAAATTTCATTGTCCTCTGTTTGATTGGTGGTAGTGCTGATATCTGCTTCTCTCTGCTTACAAATCAGTGTCTTACGTATACTGACAAATAAAAGAATGTTGATCAACATCTTTCACTGAGACCTTCGAACTTTGATCAGCAGCGTCTCCTCCATTAGGGCAGAGGAGTGTTGCCCCCGCCAGCAGCTGCAAAACCTTTTCAAGAAAATGATAATAAACTGTGTTTATTATCATTTTCTTGAAAAGGGGCCGGGCATTGGAATGACGAGCACTTGAGAGGAGTGCACAGAGCACTTGGGCCGGCCAAACACACATGCGCAGTAGGCTTTCTCCAGCACTGTGTTGCCGGGCATGAGATAGCCTGCAGATAGGCTCCCAGTCTGCCTGGGAGCACCCTGGCTGGGTGCTCCTAGTCAATCCTAACTCTGCTCTAAGCAGCGTCAGGATTGGTGGCAGGACAGGCTGGGAGCCTGTGCCTGCAGCCTGGAGGGACAGAGGAGCGACGCGGCAGAAAAGGAGAAGGTATGTTTTTTAATTTTGTATATTTTTATTATTAAATGTTCCCACCCCCCATGCGCCGCATCTGCCCCACCCCTTTAGAGGTCAGCGAGAAGGTCTGTAGAACAACATAGATCTGTCACTGACCCACATGGGTTCTAGGTACAAGCATTCATGATGACAGATCAGTCTTATAGCTTCTACAACAATACACAGGGTTCACACTGTTTATAGTTACATGTGACGGAATTGGCAACATGACCAAAACATATCTCTGGGTAGCTAGCAGGAAAGTCAGTAGGTCTTCATCATGAAAGTTATCATGCAAAAAACTTTAAAGGACTAAGATGAAGTATGTTAGGGCCCACACTGAGGGGGTCATTCCGACCCTGGCGGTCCATGACCGCCAGGGCCGGGGACCGCGGAAGCACCGCCAACAGGCTGGCGGTGCTTCCTGGGCCATTCTGACCGCGGCGGTAAAGCCGCGGTCAGAAAAGGGCAACCGGCGGTTTCCCGCCGGTTTACCCCTGACACTAAAAATCGCGACGGGTGCCACTGCACCCGTCGCACCCCTACAACTCCGCCGGCTCCATTCGGAGCTGGCTTCATTGTTGAGGGGGGTTTCCCGCTGGGCCGGCGGGCGGCCTTCTGGCGGTCGCCCGCCGGCCCAGCAGGAAAGCCAGAATGGCCGCCGCGGTCTTTTGACCGCGGTGCGGTCATTCGGCGGTGACCGCATGGCGGGCGGCGACCGCCGCCCGCCGCGGTCAGAATGACCGCCTGAGTCTTCATTTTAGATTGCACATTTTAGCTTGGCTTCTCTTTCTAAGGGTGACTTTTTACATGGTTTTACACGTATGCAACATTTTACTGAGAAGACACTGTACATGCAGCCTATTCCTTGTAAGCTTTGCTGCCATGCAGTATGTACACCCCTCCAAGACAAGACACACAGAACTTGATGCCGTTGTATCATGATTGTCTGTTGGTGAAAGCTCTGAAGCTCCAGACACAGCATCAGCTCTGCATCTCTGGCACAGTGCTATATGAATAGTGCTTTCATTATATAAACTGACATAGGGCCTGAGTACGAGTTTGCAGTTGGAAAACCTGACTGCCAGGCCCGTGGTGAGGAAACTGCAGCAGACCTGGCAGTCTACCAGCCTGCCCTATTACAAGTTGTCCACCGGGCTGACTGGTGGAAACCAAACTTTTTGCTGGTCAGTCCGGTGGAAAACATGTGGTGGCATTGGACTTGGCTCCACATGGAGCCGAGTCCAATGCCGGTGCACATGGGGCTGACCATCACCCTCAGAATGTACACTGTCTGAGCAGACAGTGCACAATCCTACAGTGCTGGGGGGGCCTGCACTTGTTCTCCACCAGCCTTTTCATGGCAGTGGAACCATCATGAAAAGGCAGGTGGAGAACATGGTTGCAATCAGCAGGGCAACGCTGATTTCAGTGGCACCCTGGCTGATGACAACCAAGATCGCAGTCAGCCCATCGGGATCCGAGATCCTGGCGGAGATGGTGGCCCCCTGGCGGTCTGGCTGCCAGGGTCATAATGTGAAGGTCAGACTACCACAACCATGGTATTCTGACCGCCACCATGAGTCCACCAGACTCATAATCAGGCCATTAGTGCTACATTGAGCAGCGCAGCACTTCTGCTAGGATTATCCTAGAAAGCGTTGCACTGTGACCGAGATGCAGTCTTGCTCACTCTGACCTCCATCCTCCAAAGTGTGATATCTGCTCTACATCAGACCCGCTTCTTGGTTTCTAAATAAATATAAAGAATTAATGTACCTTAATATTTAATATAAACATAATTTTATAATTATTTGAATTTCTCTCTATATTTATATTTTTTTTAAACCTTATACCGCCTTATACCTTACTATCCAGCAATCTCTGTCAAAACTGCAGAGTCTCCAGGTGGTACTGTATAGGTAAAGGTCAAAAAGTGTATTTAACTTGAAAAAAATTAAAACATTTTGATGATAAATATTGATGTAACATAATGTTATATTTCACTTTTAAATAGAAAACAATAGAAAAATGTTACAACCCTTTTATCTTGATTTTGAAATAATTATTAGTTTACATATGCTAAATTAAATTGAAATAATTGTCCTAAAGTTTAAATTAAATAACAAATTATCCATAGAGAAAAGTTATCTTTTATTGTGCTTTAATAGCTATTAAACAATTTGTGTGGAATTAAAAATAAATTATTTCATTATTTTTTAAAACATTAAAAATTGGTTGTTAAAATATGTGCAAATTAAAATAATAAACATGTGTTATTGTTATATTTTTATTATATTGCATTTATTTATATTTTTAACTAGTTAAAATTGTTGAATTTATTGTAACGCTATTTTCAATGGGGTTTAATTGAAAGACCCTACTTTCATTATATTCTATGGGATGTTGTTGCCATTTCAGTGGTGGTCCATTCATGGAGCTGAGCTTAAACCTTTCAGCAGCACCAACACTAGAAGTGCAGTTTCTGAACAGCAATGGATTTACTCTTTTGTGTGTGGGTGATGTCGCACCTTAACCCCTCCCTGATCCTTCCTAAACTGCCTTACATCTCCCTTCTCCCCTTCCCTTTTGTAATAAGTATCTCAGTTTTTCCAGCTACCCCCGTGTCCTCTCCATATTTACTACTAAAACCTAAGGACTGATTCACCAGGGTAACTTACACTTTTGAGAAATATATACTTTTGAGTAAGTTAGCTACATTTGGCCATTCACAATATTTGGGTGTATATTACTGCTTAAGAAAAACAAAGAGTAGTCCAGCACTACACAGGATCAGTTATTGATATTGTAACACCATCTCATAGAAAATAATGGAGGCTTGGAATTAAGATAAATCCCAGTAGGAAATAATGTTAAATTACATTAAATGATTTCAATATTTAATAATATATAAAAAAAAGAACTCATTTATTACTTAATCACAAAATAACACCAGTCCTTGAATTTAAAAATTATTGTAACAATAATTTGATTTAAAATAGAACTAAATATTTTTTATTAATTCTTTACATCACTTTTAGTATTTATTAGTACATAATTATTTTATTTCTCCAGGCGGGGATTATTTTTTTCATTTACACATCAAAAATTAATGTTATTCTGTTTTAATATAAATCAATAATCAACAATTTATTTCAGAATTGAGTTACTAGTGCTGTAGCATTATTTTATATTTTTCTACATTTAAAAGTAACATACAATATAAATGTACATGAAAATTTAATCTAAAATATTTTTATCATTTATTTTCGATGTAAATATTGTTTTTGAATGTTTCCTATACTTTACTATAGGGTGACACATACTCTGTTAGTAGGTTTTCACCTTCAGTTAGTTGTAAATAATTTTATAAGTAAAGCCTCACTGAGAGACAAAGACAAGACACTTGTACATTTGATTTTGGGAAAACTGCTGTATTTGAAAGTAAGCAGGCTTTACAATATATGCAATGCTTTGGTTTGGTAGCGCACTCTAAAAGTGCTTAATGTAATTCTAACAATAATCACTAACCCATCTCTGACACCAATTTCTCATAGATCATAAACCCACTTCCCTCAATTAAATGTCAAACTCATGCAAAAGGTCTACCTATTAATTTCCTCTTCTATAACATAAGGCCTAATTATGAGTTTGGCGAACGAGAACACCTGTCCGCCAAACTCCCGACAGGGTGGCTGCCACCATAGTGACGACCAGCCTGCCAAACCTATTATGAGTTTCCTGCTAGGTTGACGGGCGGAAACCAGGGTTTCCGCCTGTCAGCCTAGTGGGAAACTGGCAGCAGCATTGCCTCTGGCTTGAAATCAAGCAACTGGCACTGCTGTTGTCGCAGTGGGCACAGCAGACAGTGAACATGGCAAAGGTGCTGGGCAGGGGGACCCCTGCACTGCCCATGCCAAGTGCTTGGGCAGTGCAGCCCTCTCCTCTTGTGGCCAGCCTTTTCATGGTGGTAAAACTGCGATGAAAAGGCTGGCAGAGAATGAGGTCGTAATAAGCAAGGCAGTGCTGCATGCAGCACCGTCCTGGATGATTGGGATCTCCGTCACCGTCAGTCTGTCGGGCTCACCAATCCCGGCGGAGACTGCAGAACCCTGGCAGTCTGATTGCCAGGGTCTCAATGTGGCATTCGGGCCGCCACAGCAGTGGTGGCCCTGACCACAAAACCACCAGACTTGTAATGAGGCCCATAACGTCAACAAGGAAAATTATGTGATTCTAAATATCACCACAATAATTATCCAGGACACAACTGTTGACTTTTATTGTATTTAACCATACAAATATGTACTAACTGATACATAACTAGTGGCCACTTTACACCATGTCACAGGTAAGGTGAGGTCATACAGTAGAATCATTGTTACATCATATTAATAAGATGCCAAAGATATACATTCCCATGCCTCTCCAGCTCAATAACCAAACCACACCCATAGGCCTCCACCTCAACTACTACAACAGTTCACGCATTTCCCTCATCTCACAAACATCGACTTTAGGTAATTACTATGTAGAGAAAAATCATATTTTTATAAAAATGTGGTGTACCAAAATATGGTCACTACATAGGCAAGGATATAGAATTTAAAATATTTAACTTCACAATACCTTAAAAAATATATTAAGTATAAACAAAATTTCATTAAAAGTACACTTTATTGTGTGGTCAAATGGCTGGATGGACATGCCACTCGACTGGATGGCGCTAAGGAGCATATCTCCGGACTGGACGATGGCATGACAACCACAACTAAATGCTTGGAGAAGCTGGAATGCATTCTCAAGACAGTAGCAGTCAAAAACGATGTTATTGAGGCTCACTCTTGTAAGAATAACATTCACATTACTTGTATTGCGAAATCCACAAATATGGGACATCCAGGCACGTTCATTGAATAGCTAATCACAGACCTCTTCGGCCATAACAGTTTCAGATCTACTTTCATGGTGGAGCATTCACCAGGTCCTTAGGCCAGAGACCACCTGCGGGTGCCCCCGCCTTACACAATTATCATGCATCTCCTTAGCTGTGGGGATGGAGATACCTCACTTAGGCTGGCCCACAAAAATGGCCTGCTGCACTACCAAGGCTCTACTATTTCTCTATTCCCTGACTTCATCATCACAACCAAGAGGCACAGCACAAATTCTCCTATGTCAAAAACTCTCTCTGTAATCTAGGCTTCAAGTATGCCATGTTGTACCCGGCACAGTTACAGATCGAGGTTCATGGAAAACCATGTTTCTTTGACACCCCAGTAGAAGTTACAGACTTTTACAAACCGCAGTCTACAAACAATTCCATGGCCAGATGGAACATCCTGAAATGCTCCCTATCTTTGCCCATGACAGCTGCGTCAGCTGCACAGACATCACCTGTCTGACTGACACATCCTCTCTCATTCATGCCTCCCCAACAGGCCCTCTGAGGACCTCTTCCCCCTGTGATATTTCTTTCCTTATCCTCTCCATGACTGGGCACTCTGAAACCGTCATCCTCATCTACCGTACTGTGACCTGTGTAACTTGTTCTCTCTCCTAAGGTATCATGCATCAACTGGGCCATGCCAGCCAAAGAGTTGCCACTCCCTAAGAAGTATACCACATTGTTGTTTGAAGAGTTGTTTGTTTATGTTTTGACTGTTCCTTGGTTTACTGGATGTATTATCGCCTGGTGTTGGTGAGGTTTTTGAGTTTTTATATCTTTGTATTGATTGTTCCATATTGCCTGTTTGGTACACATCTCCTTTCCTTTGGATGTTACATGACCATTCCTAAACCTTCATTATCAATGACACCACATGATGGCCAGCAGAGAAAGGACAGGCTCGCCCTTCTCACTTGGAACCTATGTGGTCTGAATACCCCACATAAATGGAAAACAGGTGCTTTCCTACCTTTCCCAGCATGGGATCAAAATAGCTTTCCTTCAGGAGACCCATCTCCCACTTTGGGACTCACATTCTTTTGTGTCCTTTTGGGGAATACCATGTTACTTTTTCTGTTACACATCTACGCATACATGGGTCAGGTGGAGGCTGATCTAATCATCATGGGAGGGGACCTAACATGTTACTGAACCCTTCAATTGATTCCACTAGTCCACAGGTGTTAGACCTGGCATTCTTGGTGTGGTTTCTCCTGTCTTTTTGCCTGTGCCTCCTGTATCTTTGAATGTGTGCTGGATTTCACTTTTGCTGGTTTTTGTACTCTGGACACACTACCTCTACGGATCACTGCTATAGTGCAAGTGTTCCCTGTGAAAATTATGATAATGATTGGTTATCCATGATTGGCATATTTTATCTACTGGTAAGTTCCAGGTAAAGTGCACTGTGTGTGTGCAGGGCTGGTACATCAAATGCCACTAGTGGGCTTGCAACACTGATTGTGCCACCCACCTGAGTAGCCCTGCAAACCTGGCTCAGACCAGCCACTGCAGTGTCTCTGAGTGCTGTTATAAACTGCCATGTTGACCTGGCAAGTGCACCCACTTGCCAGGCCAGAACCTTCCCTTTTAGTACATGTAAGGCACCCCTAAGATAGGCCCAAGGTAGCCCCATGGGCAGGGTGAAAGAAAAGACATGTATTGATGTGTTTCACATGTCCTAATAGTGAAATACTGCTAAATCTGTGTCCCACTATTGCAAGGCCCAAGTCTCCCATAGGTTATCAATGGAGCTGCCTTGTAACACCTTACAAGTGTAGCTTACAATTGGGAAGGGATAGAGATTTGGAGTTTGGGTTCCCTGAACTCAGAATTCAAAGATACATCTTTTAGTAAAGGTGGTTTTTAAATTGTGTGTTTGAAAATGCCACTTTTAGAAAGTGGGCATTTTCTTACTTTGCCTTTCTGTGTCTCTGCCTGCCTGTGGAATCAATGTCTGGTTTAGACTGACAGTGGATCACTATGCACACACTCTAGAGCGTCAAACAAAGGGAGATGAGGTGTGCCAAGCATATCCTGAACTAGAGTGGTGGGAGTAGTTGTCAATGACACCTGACTAGGACTGCGCCTGTCCACTAATAATGCTGTCTCCACCCCCTGTAGTGCATCTGGGGCCAGGTCAGGGCAAGACAGGATCTTGTGAACAACAAAGACTATGCATACTTCAAAAGCCAAAAGTGTAATAAGTGTTGGGCCTAAAGCCCCAGACTTTTAGAACACTTCTGGATCAAGAGTAGGCTCTTCCAAGGAGAAGAACTGAAGAGCTGTAAGGAGGAATTCTGCCTCTTTGCTCTGTATTGCTTTGTTGGGTGGCCTGCAGTTGCTGCTTCTGCTTTGGAGAGGACAAGGACTGGACTTTGCTATGTATCCTGCTTGTGAAGATTCTCCAAGGGCTTGTGTGCGCTTGCCTCCTGTTGGAAGTCTCAGGGCCAGAAAATACTTCACTTGCAGCACCTCTTAACTCCACTGCTGGGAGTTCTGACCTGCTAAGTAGTACCCATTTACAGTTCAGTGCCCTAGAGTTGTCCCGGCTGCAAAACTCTACAAAATCGATGCCTTGCTCTTCCAGCACATGTGTTTCTGATGCAACACTGCTGTGGGGGGACACATTTCTAGGCATTACTGCTGTGCTGCAGAAGAAATTGACACAAGAATGTGTGTGGCACAAAGAATCACCGCTGTTCGAGCCTAGCACCTGTGTCTCTGATGCCTGAGACACCGCCTTGAATCCGATGCAGGCCCTGCTGTGTGGCTGAAAGAATAAATGCATCATTGGAACATGGCTGAGGAAATTGACACAGTGCCTGTTTGCCGCTGCTGCATCGACCTTCAGCTCATCAGGATTTCCATGCATCATACTTGTGCACCCAAGTTTCAATGCAACACCCTTTAAAGGAACTGCCTCATAGCACTTCGCCTCGCTTCCTTTTACAATGCAACACTTCTCCTGCATGCAGCAGAATTGATACATCGCTCCTCGTGGACTCAGAAACCAACTCATTCCTGTGTGTTTCAGCAGTTTCTTCCTTGGTGCTGGTTTCTGCCTTGGAATTTGATGCACCCAAAGGTACTGTGTGTAACATCCCCACATCCATAGGGTTCTATGGACAGATTTGCTTAATTTTTTAAAGAATCATATTTTGAGTTCTGTAGGATTTTTGTTGTTCTGGTCTTGATTAGTTTAGATAAAGATTGTTTATTTTCTAAACTGGTGTGGTGTACATTTGTAATGTTTTCACTGTGTTACTGTGTGTGTTATGTACAACGGCTTTGCACATTGCCTCTGATAAAAGCCTGACAGCTCATGCCAAGCTACTAAAGTGGTGAGCATGGGTTATATTAGTTGTGAAATCCCCTTACCATGACTAGAAGGAAGGGTCCCTACTTGACAGGGTGCAAGCAACTGCCAACTAGAGACTCCCTATTTTTAACAACAGGCAAAAAGCAAACCGCATGACCGGGGGGTTCTTCATGACATGTGACACCTAAGCCCTCCATGACATCTGGTTAACATGCCACCCCTCGATTTCTAACTAGAAATCTCCTCCGCACCCCAATGCATGTAGAAGAGACGACTCGATTACTGGTTCCTCTCTGCAAATGCCACGCACAGAACCATGGCTGTGGCACATCTGCCATGCACACTGACAGACCACTGCCCAGTCAGACTAGTGCTACAGATACTTAATGAAGGCAGTTTGGGGCACAGTTTGCAATTCCACGTGAGGCCCTTCATGATGCAGCCCTTCTCTCCAAGATACGCAATTCCAACGTTGAGTACTTTACCATCTCTACTGGCTCAGTTTCTCCATAAGCCACCCTATGGGAGGCTTTCAAAGTCTGCATATCTGTACTGTGCATCTTCAAACATGCGGCCATACTGCCGGTCATACTGTGGTAGCCTTCTCGAATTGAGACTGAGCTGCGAAAGATCAATCACGAGGAGCCTCGCCCCCACAGCTCACCTCAATTGGACTGCTGCTCAGTCTTAATGTCCGAGTTCTGAGACAGGGACATCGTATATGTGGGAAAACACGCCACTGCCAGATGGTATGGAAAGGGAGAACGCCCTTATCGTATCTTAGCAAGGCTTCTTCACCCCATTCATCTTAGTAGTTATATCACTATGTTACATTCCCCATAGGCCAGACAATCACATATATTGCAAGGATAAGGGCAGAACTCTTACGCTATTACGAACAACTATACTCGTCCCATGTATCAGGCAATTCGGCTGAGATCACGACTTACCTTGCAGATATCACAATGGTATGGAGTGGACCACTGATGGTCAACAGCACTTTCTTAGTGAACACATCACCTGTGAAGAAATTAATCAGGCTACAGATGCCTTAGATGCGGCTAAAGCCTTCGGCCTGGATGACATCACTGGAGCATTCTATAAAGCATACAAGACCTACTAGCACCGTACCTCCTCAATACGTAGAATGAGGCCCGCATTACAACATTGGCAGTCGGTGTTAAAACTGTGATAATACTGCCAACAGGCCAGCAGTAAAAAAAAATTAATCATGACCACGGCGGAAACCGCCAACACATACAGCCACTTTCACACTCCGACTGCCACGGCGGTAGCAACAAACACTGCGGCGGTAACCGCCAACAGCCAGGCGGAAGACAAGGTTCCACCCACTGTATTACAGGAGGACTATCTGCCACCTTTTCCGGGGCGGTACCAACGCCATCAAAAGCATGACGGAAACAATGTTCTGAGGGAAATGACTCACCTCTTGACACTCACGGAAGAACCAGGACGCCATGGAGCCCGAGCTGCAGGTCTGCTTGGCCTGGGGAGTGCAAGGCCACAGTCTCTCAAGTGGGTGGTTTTCCCACGGCTTGGTCCTAGGGAGTGCATGGTCACAGTCTCTCTAGTGGGTGATTTGCCCACTGTTTGGTCCTGGGGAGTGCAAGGCCACAGTCTCTCAAGTGGGTGGTTTGCCCACTGCTTGGTCCTGGGGAGTGCAAGGTCACAGTCTCTATAGTGGATGGCTTCTCCACTGGTTCTGGAGGGGGCTTTGTGCCCAGTGACCTTCATCCTGCCAAGGATAGGGTGAGTGGATGCTTTCTTCCACTGGTTCTTGAGGGGGCTGTGTGCCCAGTGTGCTTCATCCTGGCAAGGATAGGGTGAGTGGATGCCTTCTTCCACTGGCTCTGGACAGGGCTTTGTGCCCAGTGTGCTTCATTCTGCCAAGGATAGGGGGAGTGGATGCCTTCTTCCACTCGTTCTGGAGGGGGCTTTGTGCCCAGTGATGCAGCACTTGGGGAGTGCAAGGTCACAGTCACTCACCTCACTCACCTGGGTGTCAGACCCACCCGGTTTTCTGTGAGCAGGATGCATGACACACCACGGAGGCAGGACTACAGTCCATCCGCCGGCGGGGAAGGATGTACAGTGGTTGCAGTGCCGGTGCAGGTTTCAGTGCTGCCAGTGGTTGGGGGAGTCTCCAGCCCTTCCCCTGCAGCCTCGGACGGCTGTCCAATAGGGCTGCTGCTGCTGGCAGTGGTGCTGCTTGCGTCGGTGCAGGTGGCGGTGCTTGCGGCAGTGCTTACAGAGGTGCTTGCGGTGGTGCTGGCCGCGGTGCAGGTAGCAGTGTGCCAGTGGTGGGGGGAGGCTCCAGCCCTTCCCCTGCAGCTTCGGACGGCTGAAGTGCCCTGGCTGGTGTTCTGTGCCCCTTCCTGCCCATGGCAGATGGTGGTGCCTCCTTGCTTCTGCCAGATAGAAATCTTTGCCTTGTGTTGGACCTGGCCATTTTACCAGGGTCATTCCCCAGAATTTTTGCTTTTCTGAGCTTTTTTGGCTGAGGTTTTGACTCTGAGCACTTTTTCACTGCTAACCAGTGCTAAAGTGCATGTGCTCTCCCTTATTGGTATGATTGGATTATACCTAATTGGCATATTTAATTTACCTATAAGTCCCTTGTAAAGTGGTATCCCTATACCCAGGGCCTGTAAATTAAATGCTACTAGTGGGCCTGCAGCGCTGCTTGTGCCACCCACTGAAGTAGCCTGTCAAACCCATATAAGGCCTGCTAGCGCAGGGCCTGTGTGTGCAGTTTTCTGCCACAGGGACCTAGCATCTAAATTTACTTGCCAGGCCCAGAACTCCCCTTTTACTACATGTGAGTCACCCCTAAGGTACGCCCTAGCTAGCCCTTTGGGCAGGGTGCCATGTATGTAGAAGGCAGGACATGTGCCATGTTGCGTGGCCTGTCCTGGTAGTGACAAACAGCCTAACTTGGTGCCTCACTGCTGTGAGTGCTACATCCTCATAGGATTGCATTGGAAATGCCCTGCCTTATGTGTAAGGGGTATTGTCTGATTTATGAGGGGTAGCGTAAGCATGTTTGGTATGGTTGTTATAGTGCTAAGAAATGCTGCTTACTGGGGTAGGTGTATTTTTTATTACTATCACAGAAATGCCACTTCTAGAAAGTGCGCATTTATCTGTGCTTATGACTTTGGTGTTTTGCAGCTTGCCTCCAATCCACGTCTGGGCAGACTGACAGTTGGGGCTTTGTGCATAATTCTCAGACAGCCTGAATACAGGGAGGGTGGAGGTGTCACAGAGGAGCATCTACATATTGTAAAGCCTTCCTGTGCTGAGAGAAGGGAGATGCGGGCCACACCTGCATTTGTAAAGGCTGTGCCCTGGCCTCACACAATAGGGTCGTTAACCCCCCCACTGATGTTTGGAGCCTGTGCTGAAAGGAGAGAGGGGGCACTTCCAGAACCAGTTGTAACTGGCTGGAACGTCCTCTCCATACCATTGTAAAACACACTGTAAACCCAGTATAAGTACAGGGGAATTTTCCCCACAATTTGAACATTCTTGGAACTTGAAACTGGACCCAGAACGCTGATGAACGGACTCACCAGGAAACCACCTTGGACTGCTGCTGCTGTGCTGACCTGTGACCTGCCTGGTCACTAGGAGGAACTGCCACCATCTCCACCCCTTGTGCTGGCCTGTAGCTGGGCCCACCAGCCCTATGCTTCTTCTTGTTTGGCTGTTCCCAGGGGCAGGGTGCTGTGGCCCCTGACCCCTGCAATGATCTCTACAGCTTTGCCTTAGCGCTTTGAAAAGCGCTTTCTCTTAAATTGCTGCAGAAGATCACCGCCGCAGCCCGGGCTGCAGATTTGCCTTAGCGCTTGGAAAATCGCTTTATTTTTCATCCCTGAAATCACCGCCGCAACCTGGGCTTACAAACAAGCCCTCGCACTTTCATAAGCACTCCCCTGCTGCGAGGATTCACTGGCGCAGCCCGGGCTTTTTAACTTTGCTTAGCGCGAGGTCCGCCCCCTGGGCACCAGCCACCTCGGATCTGCCTACTTCACCGCGGCGGCCCGGGAACACCGCAGAACACTCGCGCACCACGTCGGGTGCAGCGAGTGCCTTGTCGGGCCCCCGGAGGGGTCCGAGTTCTAGAATAACTACGTTGCAGGATGCGCAGGAAGCACCCCCTTCCCCGGTCCCTGCGCTAGGAGCGGAACGCTTCTCTGTTTCGACCGGGCCAGTCTTTTGTTGTAAACAGGACAGGAGACCTCGACGGAGGCCCCCCTCCTCTTGCACCCATAATTGATTGTTGGGCCGAGCCCGCCCACCACCCCGCAGACAGGGTGTGAGGAGGCCAAGGCAGGCCCCCAGAGGGGCCTGTTCACCATGCAGAGAGGGTGCCGACCGCCCCTCTCCCCCAAAAGCACCGGGTGGCCCATGTTTTGCGCACAGGACCGTTGGGGGCCCTCTATGCTCATCTTCGAGGCACTGGGAGTGCCTCTCCATCACAACCAGGTACTTTTTAGGGAATATTGGCTCAGTGATCATAGTATGAGCCTTGGGGAGGGGGTTATATGTTCCTACCTGCTTTCATGACATTACATATATGTGCTGATGTTTCTTTTATGAGCATGACAAGCTGATATGTATTTTTATGACTTGTGATCTGTTTTCTAATGTTCCTTCTATGGGTATTTAGGGGTTATTCATGACAAGTGCATATGACTCTTATTGTAATTCCTGACTATTGCTTATGTTGCAGAATCCTGAGTACTTACGTGTTCTAATGTGACAACTGCATATTCTTGCAGAGTATTAGTAACTTGTGTAACATTCTGACAACTGCTAAGGAAGCAGGGTATTACTTATGTGTAATTTTGGTCTAATTATGTTTTGTGCAATACAGATTATTTTTACATAGCTCAGTGTTGTGTTTACTTTGTGGTGTACATTTTGCGTCACGTGTGTTGTGTGTGTTGTGCAAACGCTTTACACATTGCCTCTGGGATAGGCCTGACTGCTCGTGCCAAGCTACCAAGGGGGTGAGCAGGGGTTATCTTGGACGTGTAACCCCCTTGCCCTGACTAGAGTGGGTAGGTTCTGCTTGGCTGAGGTGTACACCCTAGCCAACCAGAAACCCCATTTCTAACACCTGGGCCTTGCTGGCTGGTTGTGCCTCCTTCTCCTTGCTGGATGCTGTCCCCTTTTTGGCCTTTCCAGGTGGTGGAACCTTCTTGGCCTTGGCAGGTGTTGGTGGCACACTAGCTGGGCTGACGGATGCCTCCTTAGAGCCTCTCAGAGCTGCAGAAACCACAGCGGACATGGACTTGGTGGCTGAGGTGCTGGGCTGGGTTCTGGCCACCCTAGCACGAGGTGAAAGACGGGGAGGAAGAGGTAGGGAAGAGGTCAATGTTGGGTAGGAAAAGCTTCTTAGGGACATTGGGGCAGGAAGAGGGCGAATGTTTGGGAGTGGAGGAAGAGGGAGTGGTTGCAGGAGGTGTCAGCCTGCTGTGTTTGGGTGCAGGCGCATGAGCTGGATGCTGCTGTGAGGTGGATGGCTATTGGGTGGGTGTGTGCTTGTGTTTGTGTACTTTGGGAGGAGGGGTCACAGACACAATGGGAGAGGACACAGGGGATGTGTGCATGGATGGTGACTGCCAGTGAGGGGCGTGTAGTGATAGGCGTGCTGATGATGGAGGTAGTGGATGAGGATGTAGTGCATGCAGGTGTTAGTGGAGATGCTACTGGGAGGGAGGTGGACGAGGAGGAGGAGGGGGACACAGTGGAGGCAGTGGATGTCGGTGTGTCTGCGTGGGGATGGTGCTTGTGTAAGTGTCTGTGAGATGATGTGTGGTGCATGGGTTTGCCTGAGCCACTTCTGTGTCTTGATTTGGGTGAATGCTGGTCTGAATTGTGTGCTTGGGATAAGTTGGGGTTGAGGGATTGGGACTGGGTAGAGGAAGTTGGAGAGGGGAGGCTGGAGACACGGACAATGGCTGCCATCAGTGTGGAGGCCAGAGCCTGAAATGCTCTCTGTTGGGCCACCATGCCAGACTGAATGCCCTTTCAGGTATGCATTTGTTTGTTGCAAATGCCTTTTGACACCCTGGATGGCATTCAGTATGGTTGACTGCCCAACAGTGAGGGATCCCAGGAGTTCAATAGCCTCCTCACTGAGGTCAGCAGGGCTGACTGGGGCAGGGCCTGTGGTGCCTGGGGTGAAGAAGATGCCCACCCTCCTGGGTGAGCGGGCATGGGAACCACGCTGAGGGGCTTTTGGGAGGGTGGTGCCAGTAAGGGGGTGGCGGCTGTACCTGTTGTTGGGGTGGTCACTGAGGTGTCCGCCACTGTCAGGGAGCTTCCATCGGAGGAGGAGTCGCTGTCTGTGGTGTCCCCTCCTGTCTCAGTTGTGGTGCTCCCCTCGCCCTCCGTCCCACTGGTGGCCTCACTGTCGGTGGATTCAGCCTCCAGGCCCGTGTGGGATGCAGCTCCCCCGTCGCCGGTGCCTCTGCTCCACCGCCAGATGATGCTAATGCACACAAGTACAGGGTGACAAAACAAGAAGGGGGAGGGACAGAGGATACACTTGGTCAATGCCAGCAACAACATTACCTTTGGCGTACACAACACACAGGGATCAGCCCTATGCACCAGGCCATGCACTACCAGTTACAAAGCTAGTCACCAGCCCATGGGGTTAATTGCCCAACGCCATTGGCTGCACACCTGAAACCAACAGGACCCTGCCCAGTGGTTGATGCCCACTAACACTATTTGGGTTGGAGTGCTTCAGAGCCTGCCCAACAAGGGACCTAACCCTGCCAGTTCGCCCTGGCCTAGGGGCACCCACAGCCAACATCACCCACCCAGGTACAACCTTAACACGTGCAAAGTAATGAATCTGTACTCACCCCCTTGTGGCTGTTGTGATGCCTTCAAGCGCCCATCTAACTCTGCAGAGGCCACCGCCAGGATGCGGAACATCAGGGGGGTCAGGGTATGACGGGTACCCCTTCCTCGTTGGGAGGCCAGCCCCAGTTGGGCCTTCGCCATCTTCCTTGCCCAGCAGCGCAGGTCCTCCCACCGTTTGCGGCAGTGGGTGCTCTGCCTGTCAAGGACCCCCAGGGTCCGCACCTCCTTGGCGATGGCACGCCAAATACCCTTTTTTCTGATGGGCGCTGACCTGTAGGAAAAGATTCAAAGTAAAAAGGGATTAGTCATACCGTCCAGACTCATGGCCCACCATATCCCTCCCATCCCCTTACGCACAGACATTGACCACCATACATCCAGGACCCCTCACCCCCCCCCCACATGAGGCTTACACACACAGCAATCCATACATTCATGCCTCACTTGTTTGTCTGGAGGACCATAGAGTAAAGGATACTGGAGTAGGACCCCATCCATCAGTCTCTCTAACTCCTCTGATGTGAAGGCGGGGGCCCTTTCCCCAGACACTCGAGCCATGGCCGCTTCCAGATACAGGTCACATCAGCACTTGCAGTGTAGGTCCTCTCCTGTTGAAGGTCAGGTAGCAAGTGATTGAACAGATAGAAAATGGCAGTCACAACCGCAGAGGTGCGTACCATCACCGCCGGCATACATTGCCATTGGTTCCTGGAACCCATAGGGCCCAATGATAACCAATGCGGTGTTGCTCGCCGACCGCAACGGCACACAATGCCAGCGGAATGACCTCATTTCCACTTGTCTCTCTTCGCAGATCAGGCAGCCACCATTTCAGGGGGAGACAGGCCATGGCACGTAACTGCGTCACAGCAGACATTGGCACATCAACTAACTTCCGTATGTACATACTGTTTCTGTAAAGGAAGACATGCATTTTAATTTTCACATATGTGTGAATAGGACCCTCTGCTCACCGTTTTCCACCCTAGCGTTCAACCTCTGAGGATAAATAGGCGATGGAGACATCCCCCCGTGTACAGACCCCTGGTGGACCTGGCGACTATGAAGGACAGGCACATTAGCCTTACCTACAGACTTGATAGGGCCACAATCCAAGAACTGTGTGCCCAATTGGAGCCAGACCTGATTTCAGCTATCCGCCAGCCCACAGGTATCCCCCCTCTAGTGTAGGTCCTGTCAGTGCTCCATTTCCTGGCAAGTGGTTTCTTCCAAGCAACAGTGGCCATGGCATTAGGGATGTCTCAGCCAATGTTCTCCAACGTGTTGACCAGAGTGTTGTCTGCACTGATGACACATGCGCAGCTACATTGTATTCCCCCACGTGGAGGATTTGGCCACAGTGAAGGCTGACTTTTATGCCCTGGGACATATCCTCAACATCATTGGTGCCATTGATGGTGCACATGTGGCATAATTGAAAGAACCTTTGGCCTCCTGAAGGCCAGGTGCAGATGCCTCCATCTGACAGGTGGATCCCTGTACTACTCACCTAAGAAGGTGTGCCAGATCATCATTGCATATAGCATGTTGCACAACCTGGCCTTGAGACGCCAGGTGCCTTTTCTGCAGGAGGATGAGCCTGGAGATGGTCTTGTGGCAGCGGTAGAGCCTGTGGACAGTGAGGAAGAGGAGGCAGAGGATGAAGATGTGGACAACAGAAGTTTACTCCTTCAACAGTACTTCCAGTGACACACAGGTAAGACACTGTAGCTTCACTTTCCATTGCAGTTTTGTGTTGGACATTGGACATGGCAAAGCAAAAACAACAACTGATTTGCATATGGCTGGGTCCAAACTGGGGTGGCATGGTGAGCAAAAAAACGATGGATTAAACCCAGATCTGTGACTGGGGGTGAGTGTTTGCATTGATCAGCACTCCGTCCATCATCCTTTTGTTTTGCTAAAGTTGCCCTAAGTGGGAAGGGTATGCCCAGACGTGGGTCCCTTGCTCACTGTGCCACTGGATTCAAGCTAGCCTGGCTGATGAAGGGTGAAACCCTGAAACCGGTCCTAGGATGCTTGTTTCCGGTCCAGGGAGGACCTGGCTTGGCAGTTCGGGCTGGACTGTTCCCATGAGGAACAGGGTCAAGACTGATTTGCATATGGCTGGGTCCAAACTGGGGTGGCATGGTGAGCAAAAAAAACGATGGATTAAACCCAGATCTGTGACTGGGGGTGAGTGTTTGCATTGTTCAGCACTCCGTCCATCATCCTTTTGTTTGGCTAAAGTTGTCCTAAGTGGGAAGGGTATGCCCAGACGTGGGTCCCTTGCTCACTGTGCCACTGGATTCAAGCTAGCCTGGCTGATAAAGGGTGAAACCCTGAAACCGGTCCCAGGATGCTTGTTTCCAGTCCAGGGAGGACCTGGCTTGGCAGTTCGGGCTGGACTGTTCCCATGAGGAACAGGGTCAAGACTGATTTGCATATGGCTGGGTCCAAACTGGGGTGGCATGGTGAGCAAAAAAACAATGGATTAAACCCAGATCTGTGACTGGGGGTGAGTGTTTGCATTGTTCAGCACTCCGTCCATCATCCTTTTGTTTTGCTAAAGTTGCCCTAAGTGGGAAGGGTATGCCCAGACGTGGGTCCCTTGCTCACTGTGCCACTGGATTCAAGCTAGCCTGGCTGATGAAGGGTGGAACCCTGAAACCGGTCCCAGGATGCTTGTTTCCGGTCCAGGGAGGACCTGGCTTGGCAGTTCGGGCTGGACTGTTCCCATGAGGAACAGGGTCAAGACTGATTTGCATATGGCTTGGTCCAAACTGGGGTGGCATGGTGAGCAAAAAAACGATGGATTAAACCCAGATCTGGTGCTGGGGGTGAGTGTTTGCATTGTTCAGCACTCCGTCCATCATCCTTTTGTTTTGCTAAAGTTGTCCTAAGTGGGAAGGGTATGCCCAGACGTGGGTCCCTTGCTCACTGTGCCACTGGATTCAAGCTAGCCTGGCTGATGAAGGGTGAAACCCTGAAACCGGTCCCAGGATGCTTGTTTCCGGTCCAGGGAAAACCTGGCTTGGCAGTTCGGGCTGGACTGTTCCCATGAGGAACAGGGTCAAGACTGATTTGCATATGGCTGGGTCCAAACTGGGGTGGCATGGTGAGCAAAAAAACAATGGATTAAACCCAGATCTGTGACTGGGGGTGAGTGTTTGCATTGTTCAGCACTCCGTGCATCATCCTTTTGTTTTGCTAAAGTTGCCCTAAGTGGGAAGGGTATGCCCAGACGTGGGTCCCTTGCTCACTGTGCCAATGGATTCAAGCTAGCCTGGCTGATGAAGGGTGAAACCCTGAAACCAGTCCCAGGATGCTTGTTTCCGGTCCAGGGAGGACCTGGCTTGGCAGTTCGGGCTGGACTGTTCCCATGAGGAACAGGGTCAAGACTGATTTGCATATGGCTGGGTCCAAACTGGGGTGGCATGGTGAGCAAAAAACAGATGGATTAAACCCAGATCTGTGACTGGGGGTGAGTGTTTGCATTGTTCAGCACTCCGTCCATCATCCTTTTGTTTTGCTAAAGTTGCCCTAAGTGGGAAGGGTATGCCCAGACGTGGGTCCCTTGCTCACTGTGCCACTGGATTCAAGCTAGCCTGGCTGATGAAGGGTGAAACCCTGAAACCGGTCCCAGGATGCTTGTTTCCGGTCCAGGGAGGACCTGGCTTGGTAGTTCGGGCTGGACTGTTCCCATGAGGAACAGGGTCAAGACTGATTTGCATATGGCTGGGTCCAAACTGGGGTGGCATGGTGAGCAAAAAAACGATGGATTAAACCCAGATCTGTGACTGGGGTGAGTGTTTGCATTGTTCAGCACTCCGTCCATCATCCTTTTGTTTTGCTAACATTGGACATGGCAGCCTGATTTCCCTATGTCGGTGGCCACTTACTGTATCCTTTGGCATCTCTATTTTTCAGATCCCTGTGCCCCACTCTGACTCCTGGTGTGTTTATTGCTGCCCACTACAGGTCATACCTATGTATATATAACTGTACATATGAATTGCAGTTTTGACAGCTTGCTAAACTAATACATATTTAAATCAATTGACAGACTCCATACATGTATTTGTTCCAAGGGTGTTTATTTAAGTGCTAATAAGTAGAGGGGGATGTGCAATGGGCTGGGGTGATGGTGGAGGATTGACCGGTATAGAGTCCATTCTATTTGTATCACAGGTGCATTGTCCAAGGGGGCATAGGAAGTGGAGCAATGGCAGTTCAAGGTGGACAGGGTGACGGAATGGGACGCAGAGGTGACAATCAGGAGAGTCTTATTTCCTGGCAGTGGTCTTGGCAATGTTCTCTGACTTCTGCTTGGATCACAGGGACCATTTGTGGGGTGATTCTCCTTCTGCAGGGGGTGGGGTGCTGGTAGCCTGTTGTTCCTGTGGCGGGGCTCCTGTCCACTAGCGCCAGCGGAGGTGGAGGGCAGTTCTTCAGTGTGGCTAGTGTCAGAGGCCCATTGGTGTGCCACTGCCTCCCTCATGGTGTTGGCCATGTCAGTCAGCACCCCTGCAATGGTGACCACGATGGTGTGGATGTGTTTGAGGTCCTCCCTGATCCCTAGGTACTGTCCCTCCTGCAGCCACTGGGTCTCCTGCAACCTGTACAGTATCTGGCCCAAGGTCTCCTGGGAATGATGGTATGCTCCCAAGATCCCTGCAAGTGCCACGTGGAGGGTGGGTTCCCTGGGTCTGTCCTCTCCCTGGCGCACTGCACTCCTCCCAGTTTCCCTGTTGTCCTGTGCCTCTGTCCCCTGAACCGTGTGCCCACTGCCACTCACCCCAGGTCTCTGTTTGTCTTGGATTTGTGGGGTTGCCTGGGGTCCCTGTAGTGGTGGACACACTGCTGATTGACGTGTCCTGGGGACAGAGGGATGGGCCTGCTCGGTGGGTGCTGTGCTGGTGTTTCCTGAGGGGGGAGCCTCTGTGGTGGGTTGGGACTGTGGCAGGGTAACCAACTGTCCAGAGGTCCCTGATGGGCCAGGTTGGTCATCGTGATCCAGGTGTGCAGAGCTGCTGTCATCACTGTGGGCCTCTTCTGGGGGGGGGACTGAATGTTGGTGGCACCTCCTCTCTGGTGACGTTGAGTGGGGGTCCTTTGGGGATGTAAATGCAGCATTATTGTATCTGCTTGTGCCATCTTGTGCATGGATATGTTTCCCTATATGGTTGTTATTAGCAAGGCAGGTTCGGGTTGTGTGAGATGTTATTGGTTTGGCTAAGTGATTGTCACTAGTGTGCATGATGTGATGATGAGTGTCCATGCAAGTATGTGATTGGTGTCCATGCAGTGGTGTTGCATGCAGGGCTTGGCATTGGGATGGGTGGGTTGTGATAGTGGGGTACATGTGAGGTGGTGGAGTGATGGGGGTGAGGGTAGGGGTAGGAGTTTGTGATGACATGCAGGTAGGGTGGGAGATATAGTAGTAAAGATTTGACTTACCAGAGTCCAGTCCTTCTGCTACTCCTGCGAGGCCCTCAGGATGCATGATCACCAATACTTGCTCCTCCCATGTTGTTAGTTGTGGGGGAGGAGGTGGGGGTCCACCGCCAGTCCTCTGTACGGCTACCTGTTGTCTTGCAACCACGGAACGCACATTCCCTCATAGGTCATTCCACCTCTTCCTGATGTCATCCCTTGTTCTGGGGTGCTGTCCCACGGTGTTGACCCTGTCCACGACTCTCCGCCATAGCTCCATCTTCCTTGCAATGGTGTCTGCTGCACCTGTGATTCGAATAGCTGTGGCTCTACCCGGATGATTTCCTCCACCATGACCCGTAGCTCCTCCTCTGAGAACCTGGGGTGTCTTTGTGGTGCCATGGGTGTAGTGTGAGTGGTATGTGTGAGGGTGTGTGGGGTGATGTGTTGGGGTGTGTGCTGTGAGGTGGCTTGTCGCTCTCTCAGTTAGCTATATTTATTTTCATTGTAAGTGGTTGTGGGTATTGTGGGTGTGTGTTTTATATTGGATTGGGTGTGTGGGTGTGGTGTGTGTATGTGTGTCAGGTGTGTATAGTTTGAATTGTCCAATGTGGTTTAGCTTTGTTAGTGTGTGTGTATTTTGAACACTGTGGTGTATGCCGCAAATGGTTTACCGCAGTTGAATGACTGCCGCTGTGATTCGTGGGTCATGATGCTGTGGACGTATTTCTGTTGGCGTAACGGTGTGAGTTTTAGTACCGCCAGTTTATCACTGACCTTTGGGCTGGCGGACTTGTGAGGGTGTCTGTACAGTGGCAGATTTCTCTGTGTGGGTCATAATACCCGTAACGGTATACCATCGCGGTCACGGTATGTTGGCGGCCGTCAGCACCGCGGTCAATGGCATTAAACGCCAGGATTTCAATGAGGTCCTGAGTCTTCTGAAACAGATACCCTACCAATTACACTGTGTATGGCTGTCCTTACGCTCCTACCCAAACCTGGGAAAGGCTGCCGCATATGCACTTCCTACCACCCTCTCTCCCTTCCAAACCTGGACAATAAAATTTTATCTAAAGTCCTCATCATTACACTGTCCCTTCTAGTGGAACAAATTATCTCTCTTGATCAGACAGGCTTTGTCCCCCAGAGGTTCTCTTCACTAAACATGTACACAATATTTCCAGTGTTAAACAGGATCTCTCCTGAGACCCCCACTGCAGTTGCCTATTGGATGTAGAAAAGGCATTTGATTCTTTGGAATGGCCCTCCCTGAGGATGACATTGGCCAAACTAGTCCTCCGCTGAGGTTTAATTTCACTGACTATGCTTCTTTATTTCAACCCTGTGGCCCAACTGTAAGTGAAGGCTCACTCACAGGCTCTTTTGCTAAATGCACTAGGCAAGGCTGCCCTCTATCTTCTCTCCATTTTATTATCACAATGGACTCCATGGTCCATCACCTTCAAGAGAAAAACATGCATTGTGGGCTCCAATTCACCCATTTCCCTCTTTTACTCTCCATGAATGCTGATGACATATGACTTTTCATGCACCCCCCCAATGATAACCTCCCACCTCCAATTTGTGAAATCTTAGGATTTGGGGATCTCTCTAGTTTAAGGATAAGCGGGGCTAAATCACAACTGTTCCCGCTTACTGACTGCACCTGGCTGGTTGCCTTGGAATAGCACTCAATCTAGAGTGCTGACTCCACCAAATACTTGTAAAATACCATAAACAAGGGCATCCCGTAGTGACCCCACTATAATTGGGCAAACCAATGTACCCTACACATATAGTAGGTACAGATACCTATAATATGACAGAAGTGCGTTAATTAATCACTGGTATTACAAGCAAATCATATATCAGTATATTTATTGTAAATCATCACATGATATCCCCTTTGGTATTTCAGGTACCTGAGAACTAAAAACATTTTGGATAGTTCAAAAACACACAAATCACATACATAAGCAAGTTGCTAAAACAAATCACACAATTATATAAAAGAAACAAAAATAGAAAACCAGTTTAGTACAATCTAACTGCCATCTTCCGATTTATTCAGTTTAAAGTGGTTGGAATACTTAATTTATGTAATCAGTCCACCAAAGAGGTAGTCTCAATAGGAAGCACATCAAAATGACAATTCCATCCATTTCTTTATTCTGAAAATGTAGTTCCCCAACGTAATTAAATGGCCTTTTAATTTTTCAGCAACTTCTCCATAAGTATCCATCTACTACATCTCATACGGGCCAGGCTCAAACCTTGGTGGAAACCTTGCTGTGTGTTGGGAGGAGGCATTTTCTATTCATCAGATCTCTTTCCCTAAACTGTACAATTGTTTCCCCAATTGGCAAATCCTTTAGCACCCATTGTAAGTCCCTAGTAAACGGTACCTCTGGTACCTAGGACCTGAGGTGTTAAAGAGGGTCCCTAAGTGCTGAAGTATGAATAGTGCCACCCTAAGGTCCCCTCACCAAGCACATTACATGCTGCCATTAGAGGATGCGTGTCTTGGTGCAGACAAAAGGGAAAACACGACATGGCATACAGCCTGTGTGCCGTATCCCCTAACACTGCATGCAATATATATGTCACCCCTCTAGCAGGCCTCACAGCCCTAAGGCAGGATGAATCATATTACGTGTGAGGGCATATCTGCACGAGAAGATATGCTGCAGATATGTCTTTGCTGATTCTCAGACATAGTAAGGTGCTGAGGAAGCCATTCCTGGTCAATACGAGTTCCCCAGCTACATGATGGCTTCACTGAAGATAAGGATGTTTGGTATCAAACATCTTGTATTGTTGAACCCACACTGACTCCAGTGTTGAGTTTACCAATACATGCACACAAAGAGCATCTTAGAGGTACCCTCTGAAACCCTACCAGCCTCTGCTGTGCTTTCTGGATAATTTCTGCCGGCCAGCCACTCGAGACACAGTTCTGGCCTGCTAGGGTGAGAGCCTTTTGCTCTCAGGAGGCACAGAAAAAAAGGCCTGTTCAAAAAGAGGGTGTGACACCCGCTCCCACATGATGACATGGTGATTAGCCTTCCTAAGACAGCACGCCTCAAAGGGCTGCCACCGTTGAAATGCAAATCTGGCTCCCCTCACAGTCTATTTATTGTAAATCATCACATAATATCCCTTTTGGTATTTCAGGTACCTGAGAACTAAAAACATTTTGGATAGTTCAAAAACACGCACATCACATACATAAGCAAGTTGCTAAAACAAAGCTCACAATTATATACCCGTCCAGAGCCCAATTGGCACCAGGAAAGGTGTGAAAATTAGTTAGTGAGGTAGGTGTGCCACTTCCAGGCTAGAATCACCCTTAAGGTGGGCTACTGCAAGGTGTACATGAAATTTCAGAGGTAGCCATCTTGGTGATTGTATACCTAGGAATTCTCAGACAGAGATATGCCCTTTTTCCACAGGAAGTGGTCCTATAGGGGGCATAGTGACACCAAGGGTCAGTAGCCCCATTGGCTACTACCATACATACCCCTAACATCCCTAAATTCAGTATTTAGGGGAGACCCTGACACCAGAGAAGCAGATCCTGATGACCTCAGAAGACCAAGGAAACAGAAGAGCCACGGAAGCAAAAGAGGAGAAAAGAAGCAGGTGACCTGGAACCAACCCCGCCAACCAATCTGCATCCCTTGTTGAACTCTGGACCAAAGTCAATTAGTCCTGCAGCTGTAACTCCAGAAACCTCGGAAGACTACCTGCCTTTAGTAAAGACTCAAGAACTCCTGTGACCTGTTCTCAAGCAAACTCCAAAAGATGGGACTCTGAAGCCTCTGGAACTGCCAAAACCCAATATCTGAAATCACCACTGCACCCACCGTCTTTGACTCAAGTTGAAGTGGACCACCGGTGCCAACAAGGTTCCTCAGCACTCCAGAGTCTTTGTCCATCATGGTTTCACCATTCCTGGACTTCCCAATGACACCTGAAGCCTCTGCACAGAGCCCCCCTCCACTGCAACCTCTCCAGTAAAGAGAACCCAACACCTAAGGACATCATCTCACCCGCTGCCCCTGAGCCGTGGCGAAGGAGACAAAAGGTGCCTACCTGTGCCCTAGCATTGTGAAGCCTGAGCCCCACTGTTGTTTCAGCCTGACTGTCCTCCTGTCCAGAGCCTGCAGCCTCTTTTCGCAGTGACTGATCTTCATTGAAAAACATTGGGCACCCAACACTGTTTGGCACCCTGCACCCAGCTGCCACAGTTCGGCTGGTGGTGTACTGCTGGTGCTGCCTTAGACCTTGCCCACTACTCTTTTTAACTCCTGGAGATTGGTCTTGTAAGTTGCTCTACTCTAGCTGTTTGCAGAACTTGTTTTTCCTCTCAAAGGATAACATTGCAGAACTCGGAATTTGCACTATGTCCACTTTTTAAAGTGAAAAATAATGTCAATTTAAAAAGTTACTTAGCTGAACGATTTGTCGCTAATGACTAAACATATATGAAGATATTTGTTATTTTTATAAATTGGTGTGGATCTCCTTTTTGAGTGATGTGTCTCATTTATTGACTATTGTATGTATTTGTAGATGTCTTGCACTCCTCTGTGCTATGCCTAAGGGTGCTCGACCACCCTACCCCTAAATAGAGCAATTTGGGATTGTATAGCAAGTTCTGTCCATTTACTGGGGGACCACTGGACCCTTCACACAGCATGTATATACCACATACAAGGCCAGCCTCCTACATCTTCCAACAAACAATACTAGAAAGCATTACATTTTTCACAATATATGTAGACTGGTACAGGCATATAATCAACGACCTCATTGACTTGTAATATCACCTCAACAGCTTGGGTTTACCACTTTACAGAGTTTTTTGCTGGTGGGATAGATATGAAGCAGCAGAACCTCGTCCTGACAATGTAATGGCAGGGGACGGAAGTGTGGCAAGTGTTCTTCATGGGGTAATCTTGTCCAGCCAGGTTGGCTGTGAAATTCACTTTAATGCCACTGGGAAGGTTGCTAGAGCGATAGGCTGGATCATCCAAGGGAAAGTGCCAGGGCTGGGCAGGGTGCAGGTGATTTGTTTAAAACCAATAAGGATATTTGGGGCCCCTACCTTTCTTTGTATTTTAGTTGTATTTTGCAAGGGTTGCCTATTCCTTCTACATGGACTGGGGCTGAGATTGTGCTATTTACAAGAAGGGCTCTAGGTCCCTCCTTTCTAACTATCAGTCAATCAGCTCTCAAAAGCTTTTTAGTCGGATATTTCTGAGCAGGTTACAAGAGTGGATTAGGTATGTGGGCTTGCAGACATGCAGGGTTTAGGGTGGAGACAAGTACCACTGAAGAAGTACTTTGATTACAACCAATATATTGGAAATATGTCGTTTTGGGAGGTGGACATCTCTATATAGTTTTTGTTGATCTAGGGTAGGCTTTTGATCTTGATCCAAGGTAGTCTTTGTGTCACGTTCGAACTGATTTAAGAGTTCCCAAGTATCTCAAAGAAGTTATAAGTAGGTTGCACATGCAGAATTATGCTCAGGTTCGATACCGCTCACTTGGGGAACTGACAGCTCCCATCCCAGTTACCCAGAGAGTGAGTCAAGGATGTGTCTTTGCTCCAACCTTGTTCCTATTACACATCAATGACTTGGTGGCCCAGTTAGAGTTGTGCAAGCATGATGGCCAGGGTTTGGTTAACAGGAAGATCCTGGCGCTCCTGTTTGCAGACGATTTTACTAGTCTCCAAATCACCTATGGGGATTCATTGTCTGCTGGACCAGTACAGTGTCTTTGTCAGAGTCACCAGATCCTCGGGGTCTGCGCACGTTCCCAACATGTCCACCACTGAACAGCTCCAAGACTTTGATAGATAAATCACAGAGGCTAAGAGATTTCAAGAGGGGAAGAGGGGATTAGGAAGGGAACAGCTGGGAAGGAGACCTGTAGTAAGAAAAAGGTTAAAACACACAATGTGAAAATTACATCTCATGAAATCAATACTAGACTTTGACTCTAAGCCTAGTCATTCTGAAAACATGAACAACCTAAGAGTTAGGCTTAAAATGACTACGTTTCAAGATGGCCGGATATCTGTAAGGAAATCAAGATGGATTAAATGAAACTTTCAAATTCAAGTACTTTCCTTTACGTGAGAATCAGGAAAACATTCTGAACAAGTTCTAAACCAGTCATATGAATCCTTTTTTGAGAATGCATACTAAGACCATGCAATATTGTATCTAGAAACTCTGGCCTTCTGTGTTCTCTTGAAATGTTTCAATACGAATTGTGCACATTGCAGATTTTCATATATATATGGTAAACACCATAAAAGGATTGTGCACCATGAATAACACAATATGGATTCAGGAAACAAATCACACAACTTGTCAACTCGAATATTACCCAATAAGTGTCTTAGAATAGTGCCATGCAATGAACAAAATGAATTAAGCTCGAGGAGAGAATCGTGCGTCTTGCCGATTCGAGTGCCACCATGTAAAATGTCAAGAAATGGTAGCACGCAATGAATATCAAGGTTAAATCACCATTAAACGAATCGCGCGTCTTGCCGATTCGTAAGGCATGATGTAAATGCCAAGAAATAACAGCGTGCAATGAATAACAAGATTAAAGCACCATGAAACGAATTGCGCGTCTTTTGCCGATTCTTAAACCACCATATAAATGTCAAGAAATGGTAGCACGCAATGAACAACAAAGTTAAATCATCATGAAACGAATTGCGCGTCTTGCCGATTCGCAAGCCACCATACAAATGTCAAGAAATGGTAGCGCGCAATGAATAACAAGATCAAATCAGCATGAAACCAATCGCGTGTCTTGCCGATTCGCAACCCACCATGCAAATGTCAAGCGCTGGTAGCGCGCAATGAATAACAAGATTAAATCAGCATGAAACGAATCGCGTGTCTTGCTGATTCATTAGCCACCGTGTAAATGTCAAGAAATGGTAGCGCGCAAAGTAATCTGTTAATCATTAAAGAATTAGGCCAAGAATATGAAAGTTCTCGATACGGCATCGGGAGGCCAGCCCAACCACCGTCTTACCTCCCAGAACAAGGATCACCAATGAAGAATGAAGGGCAGAGGCCTGGAAGATCAAATAGGCCACCGGGACAAGAGCTCAGGAAGTAGCTGCTGCTCTGCACCGGGACCTCTGAATAGTGAGCACTTGGAGCTGGGCTGGCTGCCTTTTATAGGGTCTTGGCCCAGCCCACAACCACACCCAGGCATGCTGCAGGGAAAGTCTCTGGAAGGCCCTGGAAAGGGACCACACCCTAACACACTCTGAAAGCCTGCAGCAATACATTGCAAAAGAACAGTATTTTTAAACACATTAAAAATAAGTCTTCAGGATTAAACTCTGCAATGCAAAAGGTTAAACAGCAACATATCAGCACAATGCATAAATTACTTTGTTTTGAGAGTGCTGGGTTTTTGCATTCTAGTCGCCAATAGAGCGCGCACTGCCCTGGTGTTGACATTACTGCCCTCTCCCAGACGCGCTCTAGGGCCTGGTTTGCCTAGATTAAGACGATGAAAGCGTCTCACAAGTACTGGAGCATGAACATCAGATGCGGAAACCCATGAGTTTCTTTCAGGACCATAACCTTTCCATGAGATTAAGTACCATAGATTACGCCCTCGTAGTTTAGAATCCAACACTTTCTTAACTTCGTATTCTTCTTCCCCTTGTACTAGAAGAGGAGCTGGATGAGGGTGGACCTTTTGGACTGCCTTCTTCAAGAGGGAAGTGTGGAACACTGGATGAATCCGAAGGATCTGGGCAATTGTAGTTTATAGGTCACCGGATTGATTTGCTGGAGGACAGTGGAAGGACCTATGAATTTGGGGTTAAACATGTGCTTCTTCATGAAATCTATATGTTTTGTGGAAAGCCACACTTTGTCACCTGGTTGATATTGCGGTCCCTCACAATGTTTCTTGTCATAATGCCTTTTGTATTTTTGTTTGGCTTTTTCTAAATGCTGTTGAATCAGTTTCTGGGTTTGATGCAAATGCTGAATGGTTTCTGACACAGCTGGAGTAAGAGAACTTTCTTGAGGAATTGTGATGGGCAAGGTGTCAGGATGATAGTCAAATAAACCAAAAAAGGGTGTAACGCCAATAGAAGTGTGGAATGAGTTATTGTAGGCTAACTCAGCTAACCAGAGCATAGATGTCCAAGAATGAAGTGCCTTTTCAGCGTAGGCACGTAGGTATTGTTTCAAAGTCTGCTTTAGTCTCTCCGTTTGACCATCTGTTTGAGGATGGTGACTAGTAGATAGTGTAGATGTCACTTGGAGTGTTTTACACCATGTCTTCCAGAAATTGGAGGCAAATTGCGACTCGCGATCGGAGAGGATAACTTTTGGCAGTCCATGATAACGAACCAATCTGTTCAGTAAAATAGTTGCCAATTCACTAGAAGTGGGCAATTTCTTACAGGCAATGAAATGTCCATATTTGGTGAGACTACCTACTACCACCAGAATTACTGAATGCTGTTGAACCACTGGCAGACCGGTAATAAAGTCTAAAGAAATGTTTTCCCATGGACGACTTGGGGTTGGAAGTGGATGTAACAACCCTTTTGGTTTTGAATGACTTGTTTTAGTGCGAGCACAGACTTCGCAGTTGTTTACCATTACTTTTACATCTTTTGTTAGGGCAGGCCACCAAAAATAGCGTTGGATCAGTTCAAGAGTTTTAGGAGTACCTGGGTGACCTGCTGTAGGTATAACATGCAACCAATGAAACACTATCTTGCGAAGTTTGGTAGTAGGTACGAACAAACGAGCGTTGTGAAAGGGTAGTCCTTGCTTGATTGACCATTTGGGGTCTGCTTGGGCCCATGTTTGCCATTTCTCAACAGTGAAAGAGTTGCAAATTTCTTCAAGGAAATCTTCAGTTTTTATGATACATAGAACCTTGTCAGGAACAATGATAGCTCTGGAGGCTTAGAATGCAGGCAGCGTGGTAGACTCTTGGCGGGACAAGGCGTCAGCTTTGCGATTATCTTTACCAGGCCGGAAGGTTACTACAAAATCAAATTTGGCAAAAAACAGCATCCAGCGCAATTGCCGAGGAGTCAAAAGTCTGGCGGAACTCATGAATTGAAGATTACGATGATCAGTATATATTGTGACAGTGTATTTTGCACCCAAGAAATGATGTCTCCATTCTTTAAAGGTGTCACGAATCGCCAGAAGCTCTTTTTCAGCAATGACATAGTTCTGTTCGGCTTCGTTCAACTTCTGAGACATATAAGCTGCAGGATGGAGTTGACCAGTGTCTTTATTTTGTTGCGATAAGACGGCTCCTATGGCTACATCTGAAGCATCAGCTTCCACTATGAAAGGTCGATTCGCATCAGGATGAGTCAAGACTGGGGCAGTGGAGAAAGCTTCCTTCAAAGTAGAGAAGGCTTAGTCAGCTTCTGGGGACCATACAAACTTTTCTTTCTTTCTTAATAGCTTAGTGATTGGAGCCACTGTCTGGGAGAAATTATTTATGAACCTCCGGTAAAAATTTGCAAACCCCAGGAAACATTGTACATCACGAATAGTCTTTGGGGTGGGCCAAACAGATACGGCTTTTACTTTCTTTTCTGCCATCACCATACCTTGAGGGGTAAGGATAACCCCTAAAAACTCAACTGTGGTACCATGAAACTCACACTTGGTTAGTTTGCTATATAAACGGTGTTTTCAAAGGGCTGCAAGAATTTTCTTGACATGTTGGACATGTTCGTTTTCATTGTCTGAGTAGATTAAAATGTCATCGATGTATACTATGGCAAATATGTTGAGGTACTCTCTAAGAACGTCATTCAAGAAAAATTGAAATGCTGCTGGAGCATTACACAGACCAAAAGGCATGACGGTGTATTCAAAAAGGCCATATCTTGTCTTGAATGCTGTTTTCCATTCGTCACCCTCTCTCATTCTGACCAAACGGTAAGCACCTCGAAGGTCAAGCTTCGTGTAGATTTTTGCTCTCTTTACTTGTTCCAATAAGAGCGGAATTAGGGGTAAAGGATATTTATTCTTGATGGTGACTTTGTTTAATCCCCTATAGTCGATACAAGTTCGAAGTTCTCCATTAGCTTTTGGAACAAAAAACAAAGGCGAAGCTGCAGGAGACTTAGAGGGGCGAAAGAAACCATTCTCCAAAAATTGATCTAGGTATTTTCGTAAATGTTGATTGTTCTGACAGGGCATACACACGACAGTTGGGAAGTATCGCACCTGGGGCTAGATCAATTTGACAGTCATAAGATCTTTGAGGAGGTAGGGTCTCTGATCCTTTCTCATCAAATACATCTTTGTAAGATGAATACTGTTTGGGCAGCTGAATTTCTTTCTCCGCTGCAGTAGCTATGTAAGAGTTGCAGACTTTTGGTACTTTAATCTTTTGGAGACATTGTTCTTTACATAACGCAGATGAGAACATGATTTTTCGTTCTGCCCAATTGATCTCTGGATTGTGATGAGTTAACCATGGCAAGCCAAGGATAATCACATATTTGGGAGCATGGTTCACATCAAGGATGATTTTCTCTTTATGTTTCTTTCTTTGATTCTTATCTTCACAAATCATCGACAAGGGAATAGTCTGAAGAGTTACTGGACCTTCAGTCAAGAGTTTTCCATCGACTGCCTGGATGATTTCTGGGGTCTTCTTTTCAATACATGGGATCCCCCATGCACGAACCAATTGGGCGTCAACAAAGTTCCCAGTAGCCCCAGAATCGACTAGAGCTTTTTTTAATTAGATCTTTTTCTTCACCTGAACTCTTATTTCCAGTTTAAGATGTCTAGATTGTAAAGGGTCCACGGTGACACCCAAGAGCAACCCTTCTCTGCATCTCGGGTGTTTTAGTTTTTCCAACTCAACTGGTGCATTGGCTGTGACCTTCTGAACTGGACCTTGCATGCTCTTTGGTTTGATTGGACAATCTTTGGCAAAATTACCCTTCCGCCCACAATAAAGACATTGTCCATTTTTTTTTGCGTAGGTCCTTTTCATCTTTGGTCAAAGGTCTTCTGATGGTTCCAATTTCCATTGGTTCCGGCGTACTTTCTTTCGGAGTTCTTGAGTCTCTGTTATCATGAAGACGCCATGAATAGTTTTCAGTCTTTTTGCGCATTCCTTTTACGTTCTGTTAAACGATGATCAAGCCTCAAGACAAGGTTTATTAATTCTTGACAGTCTGTAGGTTCTGGGTCGATTTGCGCTAAGATATCTTTTAGTTCCTCTTTGAGTCCCTTGTAAAACAAGACCGCTTGTTTTTCTTCAGGCCAGGATGTCTCGGCAACCAGCTGGTTAATGTTGGCTAAATACGACACTAGGTCCTGATTCCCTTGGCGTAAATCTAATAATTCACGATCTGCTGACTGTGTTACAGTTCTACGATCAAAAAGTCTCTCAAACTCACGAACAAAATGTATCCAGTTGTACAACAAGGGACTATCTTTACGCACAAGAGAAATTGCCCAGGTAGCTGCATCCCCAGACAGATATGATAACAAGAAAGCTACTTTGGACTGGGCATCTGGGAAAGTATGTGGTCTACAGGTGAAGTGTAGTTCCACTTGAACTAGGAAAGATTGCGCTTTCAAAGGGACACCTGAGAAACGTTCTGGGGGAGCGAAAGGAATTGCGGAAGGGACATTGAGGGAAATGCTTGTCGGATTACTTCCAGAAGTCTGAGAAGACGTACCTGGCCAAGACACACCTGTGGGACTTTTTTCCTTCTTCTCTACCTTATCTTGTAACTGACTCACTCTCTCAGCTAGGCTAGTTGTCAATTCTTTGGATGATACCACCTCTGCCTGGAGCTGGGTGATAGCCTTGACTATCTCGTACAGCGTGGCCATGCTGAGAACATTCACAAACCAGGAGGATAATAATTAGTGGGCTCACTATTCTGTCAGAGTCACCAGATCCTCGGGGTCTGCGCACGATCCCAACATGTCCACCACTGAACAGCTCCAAGACTCTGATAGATAAATCACAGAGGCTAAGAGAGTTCAAGAGGGGAAGAGGGGATTAGGAAGGGAACAGCTGGGAAGGAGACCTGTAGTAAGAAAAAGGTTAAAACACACAATATGAAAATTACATCTCATGAAATCAATACTAAACTTTGACTCTAAGCCTAGTCATTCAGAAAACATGAACAACCTAAGAATTAGGCTTAAAATGACTAAGTTTCAAGATGGCCGGATACCTGTAAGGAAATCAAGATGGATTAAATGAAACTTTCAAATTCAAGTACTTTCCTTTACATGAGAAACAGGAAAACATTCTGAATAAATTCTAATCCAGTCATATGAATCCTTTTTTGAGAATGCATACTAGGACCATGCAATATTGCATCTAGAAACTCTGGCCTTCTGTCTTCTCTTGAAATGTTTCAACACGAATTGCGCACATTGCAGATTTTCATATATATATATAGTAAACACCATAAAAGGATTGTGCACCATGAATAAAACAATATGGATTCAGGAAACAAATCACACAACTTGTCAACTCGAATATTACCTAATAAATGTCTTAGAATAGTGGCATACAATGAACAACATGAATTATGCTTGAGGAGAGAATCGTGCGTCTTGCCGATTCGAGTGCCACCATGTAAAATGTCAAGAAATGGTAGCACGCAATGAATATCAAGGTTAAATCACCATTAAACAAATTGCGCGTCTTGCCGATTCGTAAGCCACGATGTAAATGCCAAGAAATAACAGCGCGCAATGAATAACAAGATTAAATCACCATGAAAGGAATCGCGCGTCTTTTGCCGATTCTTAAACCACCATATAAATGTCAAGAAATGGTAGCGCGCAATGAACAACAAAGTTAAATCATCATGAAACGAATCGCACGTCTTGCTGATTCGCAAGCCACCATACAAATATCAAGAAATGGTAGCGCGCAATGAATAACAAGATCAAATCAGCATGAAACGAATCGCGTGTCTTGCTGATTCATTAGCCACCATGTAAATGTCAAGAAATGGTAGCGCGCAAAGTAATCTGTTAATCATTAAAGAATTTGGCCAAGCATATGAAAGTTCTCGATACGGCATCGGGAGGCCAGCCCAACCACCGTCTTACCTCCCAGAACAAGGATCACCAATGAAGAATGAAGGGCAGAGGCCTGGAAGATCAAATAGGCCACTGGGACAGGAGCTCAGGAAGTAGCTGCTTATCTGTACCGGGACCTCTGAATAGTGAGCACTTAGAGCTGGGCTGGCTCCCTTTTATAGGGTCTTGGCCCAGCCCACAACCACACCCAGGCATGCTGCAGAGAAAGTCACTGGAAGGCCCTGAAAAGGGACCACACCCTAACACACTCTGAAAGCCTGCAGCAATACATTGCAAATGAACAGTATGTTTAAACAAATTAAAAATAAGTCTTCAGGATTAAACTCTGCAATGCAAAAGGTTAAACAACAGCATATCAGCACAATGCATAAATTACGTTGTTTTGAGAGTGCTGGGTTTTTGCATTCCAGTCGCCAATAGAGCGCGCACTGCCCTGGTGTTGACAGTCTTCTGCAAACAGAAAGGGTTTGAGATCAACCTTAACAAAACCAAGCATATGGTTCTGAACCCTTTCTACACAACTTGCCTCCATCCATCATTAAATGGTGTTCTCTTGGAGAGAGTACGCACTTTTGAATAATTACTGTATACTCTTACGGAGCACTTTGGTTGGTCTGCACAGATCCAGAAGTGTAAACTTAAGTTAGAGCACTATACAGAAGGTATTTTGAGGGCTTCCCATGGTTCTAGGTTTTTCTTTGGAGGGTCTCTGCCTTTCAAATTTACAGCCCACAAGCATTAGAGGGTTCACAATATGGAGGTGAATTATGGGGACATGAGAACATGAATTACTTGGAGTTGGTGGATGTTAGAAATTGGGTTTTTGGTTGGCAGTCAGGTTACCCCCTGTCCAAGCAAGAACCCTCACTCTAGTCAAGGTAAGTCACACACAATCCAAAATTATCCTGTGCCCACCCTCTGGTAGCTTGGCACAAGCAGTCAGGCTTAACTTAGAAGGCAATGTGTAAAGTATTTGTGCAATAAATCATACAATAACACAATATAGCACCACAAAAATACACCACACAGTGTTTAGAAAAATATATAATATTTATCTGGATAATTGCAGGTCAAAACGAGTAAAGTTGCAATGTGAAATTGTAGAGATATCACTGAAAAGTGATATAAAGTGTCTTAAGTCTTTAAAAAGCAACCAAAGTCTCTTTCAATCACAAAGTACCTGGTTTAAAGTGGAAAATCTCCGCAAAGGGCCGCAGAAGAAGAGATACGTGGAAAAATGGTGTGTGTGTCGATTTCTCCACAGCACACACGGACTTGCGTCGTTATTTTTCACATGGGGAAGACGAGCGTCGTTTTCCAGCGCGCGGACAGTCTCTTTCTGTGGTTCGTGAGATTACCAGATGTCCCAGGGTCTGTGCGTGGAATCCTAGGCTTTTTTTCCAGCTGCACGTCGTTCCGATGGGTTGTGCGTGGAATCTTCTCCCTCACGGCAGGCGTCGCTTCGATTTCCTTTCTGGAGTCGGGTGGCGTTTGTCCAGGCGAGGCTGTGCGTCGAAGGTCCGGTCGCACCGCAGGCGTCGCGTCGAGTGGTGTCTTTCCGGATCGGCGTGCGGTGAATTTTTCACCACGGAGCAAGCTGTGCGTCTAATTTTTCAGCGCACAAGGCGTCCAAATGAAAAAGAGAAGTCTTTTGGTCCTGAGACTGCAGTGAACAGGAGGCAAGCTCTATCCAAGCCCTTGGAGAGCACTTCAGCAGCAAGGCAAGAGTTCAGCAAGGCAGCAGGGTAACAGCAAGGCAGCAGTCCTTTTTAGAAAGCAGTCAGGTGAGTCCTTTAGGCAGCCAGGCAGTTCTTCTTGGCAGGATGCAGGTTCTGGTTTCTTCTCCAGCAAGTGTCTGATGAGGTAGGGCAGAGGCCCTGTTTTATACCCAAATGTGCCTTTGAAGTGGGGGAGACTTCGAAGAGTGGCTAAGAAGTGCACCAGGTCCCCTTTCAGTTCAATCCTGTGTGGCAGTCCTTTGTGTGAGAGCAGGCCCTCCACCCTCCCAGCCCAGGAAGACCCATTCAAAATGCAGATGTATGCAAGTGAGGCTGAGTACCCTGTGTTTGGGGTGTGTCTGAGTGAATGCACAAGGAGCTGTCAACCAAGCCCAGCCAGACGTGGATTGTAAGGCACAGAAAGATTTAAGTGCAAAGAAATGCTCACTTTCTAAAAGTGGCATTTCTAGAATAGTAATATTAAATCCAACCTCACCAGTCAGCAGGATTTGGTATTACCATTCTGGCCATACTAAATATGACCTTCCTACTCCTTTCAGATCAGCAGCTACCACTTCAATACTGTATGAGGGTAGCCCCAATGTTAGCCTATGAAGGGAGCAGGCCTCACAGTTGTGCGAAAATGAATTTAGGAGTTTTACACTACCAGGACATGTAAACTACACAGGTACATGTCCTGCCTTTCACCCACACAGCACCCTGCTCTAGGGGTTACCTAGGGCACACATTAGAGGTGACTTATATGTGGAGAAAGGGGAGGTTTAGGCTTGGCAAGTACTTTTAAATGCCAAGTCGAGGTGACAGTGAAACTGCACACACAGGCCGTGCAATGGTAGGCCTGAGACAAGGTAAAGGGGCTACTTAAGTAGTGGCACAACCAGTGCTGCAAGCCCACTAGTAGCATTTAATCTACAGGCCCTAGGCACATATAGTGCACATTACTAGGGACTTATAAGTAAATTAAATAGTCCAATCAGGTATGATCCAAGGTTACCATGTTTAAAGGGAGAGAGCTTATGCACTTTAGCACTGGTTAGCAGTGATAAAGTGCGTAGAGTCTAAAAGCCAGCAAAAACAGTGTCCAAAAAGTGGAGGTAGGCAGGCAAAAAGCTAGGGGTGACCACCCTAAGGCTGTCAGGTCTAATATGTGTCCCCCCCAGCTGAAAGTGGGGAGAGGTACCTGACCTCCTGGGAGCTCTCATCGCTAAGGCGGAAGTATCTGGAGAGACCATCAGCATTGGCGTGGTCAACCCCTGGGCGATGCTCCACCGTAAAGTCCATCCCCTGTAGGGAAATGGACCACCTCAAGAGTTTAGGATTTTCACCCCTCATCTGCATGAGCCATCTGAGGGGCCTGTGGTCTGTCTGAACCCGGAAGTGAGTCCCAAACAGGTATGGCCTCAGCTTCTTCAGTGCCCAGACCACAGCAAAAGCTTCTCTCTCAATAGCACTCCAGCTCTGTTCCCGTGGTAATAGCCTTCTGCTAATAAAGACTACTGGTTGGTCTAGGCCCTCCTCATTTAGCTGTGCTAGGACCGCCCCTATGGCATGCTCTGAAGCGACTGTCTGCACGATAAATTCCTTGGAGTAGTCAGGGGCCTTGAGCACGGGGGCCTTGCACATGGCTTCCTTCAGAGAGTCAAAGGCTTTCTGACAATCCTCTGTCCAATTCACCAACCTAGGTTGTTTCTTGGAAGTGAGTTCTGTCAAGGGTGACACAATGGTACCGTAGCCCTGGTCAAATCTGCAGTAGTATCCGGTGAGGCTCTCACCTCAGTCTGTGTTCTAGGTGGTTGCCAGGCTTTGATAGTTTCAATCTTGGCTTGGAGTGGCTGCACCTTGCCACCACCCACTAGGTGTCCCAAGTAAACCACGGAACCCTGCCCAATCTGGCACTTACTGGCCTTGATGGTCAGGCCTGCCTGTTGCAAAGCCTGAAACACCTCCTTGAGGTGGAGCAGGTGTTCCTCCCAGCTGGAACTGTAGACAGCTATGTCGTCCAGGTAGGCTGCACAGAAGGCATCCTTGCCAGCTAGGACCCCGTTAACCAACCGTTGGAAGGTAGCGGGGGCATTTTTCAACCCAAATGGCATCACCCGGAACTGGTAATGGCCATCAGGTGTGGAAAATGCAGATCTCTCTTTAGCCCCCTCAGTCAGGGCAATCTGCCAGAACCCTGAAGTAAGATCAAACGTACTCAGGAACTTGGCAGCGCCCAGTCTGTCAACGAGCTCATCAGCTCGGGATGGGGTGAGCATCAGTCCGTGTGACTGAGTTGAGACCCTGGTAGTCCACGCAGAGCCAGAGTTCTGGCTTCGCACCTGGGTCAGTAGCCTTAGGGACCAACACCAAAGGGCTGGCCCAGGGGCTACTGGATTTCTCAATAACCCTTAAAGCTAACATCTTGGAGACCGACTCCTTGATGCTGGCCTTCACTTTACCCGATAACCTGTACCTTTTGTTCTTCACAGGGAGACTGTCACCTGTGTCAATGTCATGAACACAGAGGTGGGTCAGTCCAGGAGTAAGGGAGAACAGGGGGGAGAACTGCTCCAACAGCTCATAGCAGTCTCCTCTCTGGTTTGGAGTCAGGGAGTCAGAGAGAATGACACCTTTCACTGACCCATCACCTTCTTGGGCAGAGAGGAGGTCGGGGAGAGGTTCACTCTCCTCTTCCATTCCTTCATCTGTGACCAGAAGCATGTTGACTTCAGACCTCTCAAAATGAGGCTTCAGTCGGTTGACATGGAGCACCCTTAGGGGGTTCCTAGGGGTTTGGAGGTCCACTAGGTAAGTGGCCTCCCCTTTCTGCTCCTTTACTTCAAATGGGCCAGACCAGCAGTCCTGGAGAGCTCTAGGCTCTACTGGCTCCATTACCCACACTTTGTCTTCAGGTTGAAACTCTACCAGGGTGGCCTTCTGGTCATACCAGCGTTTCATTACCTCTTGACTGGCCTCAAGGTTACTTTTGGCCTCTTTCCAGAAGCGAGTCATCTGGTTGTGGAGGGCCAACATGTAGCTGACCACATCCTGATGGGGTGCCTTTGGAGCTTTCTCCAACCCCTCCTTGACAATGCTTAAGGGTCCCCTGACAGGGTACCCATAGAGAAGCTCAAAGGGACTGAACCCTACCCCCTTCTGGGGGACCTCTCTGTAAGCAATAGAAGGCATGGTAAGAGGACGTTCCACTTACGCCTCAGGGCCTCAGGGAGGCCCCCAATCATGCCTTTCAAGGTCTTCTTGAATCTCTCCACAAGACCATTAGATTGGGGGTGATAGGGTGTGGTGAACTTGTAGGTTACACCACACGCATCCCACATAGACTTCATGTATGCAGACATGAAGTTAGTGCCTCTGTCAGACACTATCTCCTTTGGGAATCCCACACGAGTAAACATCCCCATCAGAGTTCTGGTCACCACCGGTACAGTTACGGTCCTCAGAGGGATTGCCTCTGGGTAACGGGTGGCATGGTCCACCAAAACCAGGATGAACCTGTTGCCTAGGGCAGTTTTGGGGTCCAATGGACCAACAATGTCAATGCCCCCCCTTTCAAAGGGGGTGCCAACAACAGGAAGTGGAATCAGGGGGGCCTTAACACTTTTTCCTGTTTTACCACTAGCCTGGCAGGTAGGACAAGATCTACAGAATGTATCTGAGTTTGTCCTTATTCTGGGCCCATAAAAGTGGGTGACAAGCCTGTCAAAGGTCTTGCCTTGCCCCAAATGTCCTGCCAGGGGAATGTCGTGAGCCAGACCCAGTAGGAAGGTTCGGTAACACTGGGGGACCACCAGTGCACGCGCTGCCCCAATGGCCGGAACCTTAGGCTCACTTTAGAGGAGATCGTTCTCCCAATATATGTGGTGATCGCCAGAGGCTTCACCTGCTGCCTGGGCTGAGGATTGCTTCCTCATACCCTCTAGAGTGGGACATTCTTTCTGCGCCTTGCAGAATTCCTCCCTGGTGGGTCCACCCTTAACTTGCCAGCCAGCCAGCTCAGGTAGATCCCCTAGGGTGGCAATGTCTTCCCCAGTTGGCTCGGAGGCCTCCTCCTCAGGAACCCCGTCAACCACTGCGGGAACTTCTGGGACCGGTTTCCCACGCCCCTTGCCCCTCCTCTTGGCAGTTGTCTGGGCCATTGTTCCAGGCTCCAGACACCCTTGACTTCCATCTCGGTCAGCCATGGACCGTGTGGTCATGCAGACCCACTCAGGCAATCCTAACATTTCCAAGTGGACCTTAGCTCTACCTCCTTCTAGGTGGTGTGCTCAAGATCGTTGCCTAACAGACAATCTACAGGCATGGCAGGACTCACAGCTACTTTTAGAGTACCAGAGACCCCCCCCACTCAAAGGGAACCAGAGCAACCGGTAGGTGGCTCTCGCGATTGTCAGCGACTATGACCTGGTGAAATGTATTGGGTATGACCTGCTCTGCTGACACCAGCTGACCCTTGACAGTAGTCATGCTGGCTCCTGTGTCACACAGAGCCTCCACCCTTTGCCCATTGATGGTGACCCACTGTCTATACTTGGAAATATTGGCAGGCATGTGGGCTTTTGGCACCATCTCTGCATCCCCCAGGGCACACCAGGGTTACCTCTGTCTGTACCCCAAAACTGTCTGGGACCATCTCCTCCCCGAGCACTACGCTAGCCAACCCAGGTGTCTGCCCTCCTTGGGGGGGCTGTGCCCTCTTGGGACACTTGGAGTCACACGCAGGGTGCCCATACTTATTGCACTCTGAACAGTGGTGTACATACCTCCCTGTCTTATGGTCAGTAAAAACTTTCTTTTGAGAATCAGACCGGGACTGGTTACCATTACTCCCTTGGGAACTATTTTGGGGGCCTTTTTCTTCTGATGGGAACCCTGACCACCTTTGTGGGTGCCCCCCCCAGATACCTTCTTGGACACTCTGGTACTAGTCCAGAGGTCCGCCTCCTCAGCAAGCTTCCTGGGATAAGTCAGCTTACTGTCTATTAGGTGCTGGCGCAACTCTGTAAAACAAATACCAAGCATATGCTCTCTCAGAATTAAATTATATGATCCTGTGTAATCATCTACTTTGCAGCCCCGCACCCATCCATTCAGTGCCTTACTGGAAAAGTCAAAGAAATCTACCCATGTTTATGTGGATAGTTTGGTGCTGTCCCTGAACTTCTGACGGTATCTCTCAGGGGTCAGCCCAAACTTGGCAAGTAAAATGGCTTTCTGAAGTGGGTATGTGTTTCTATCCTTAGGATCCAGTGTGAGAAGTGTGTCCCTCCCAAGTATTGGTACATAACTCCACATAGCTGTACCCCATTGCCCTTCAGGAACCTCATAAGCCTGTAGTGCAACTTCATAAGCAGCTAACCATTTATCTATGTCATCTCCCACCACAAAACTCGGCACCACATTTTTGGGTATACAAACCTTCTTTTCTCCAGCAGGTCCTGTCTGTATGCTGCCACCATTACTGCTGGATTCAGACTGCTTTGCCCTGAGATCCAGCTCCTTGAGACTCAGTTCATGAGCCAACAAAAGTTTATTTTCAGCCATGGCTCTCTCAACTTGCTTGGCTTCTCTTTCTGCCCTTCTTTCCTCCTGTTGAGCCTCAATTTTCAGTTTTGCCATTTGCAATTGGAACTCCCTTTCTTCTCTCCTTTCGTCTGCGCTCAGGCTTTGCACAGAGACACTGCTCCCTGGTCTGGAAGGGGGCACAATTGCAGTGGTAACATCATCCACTGATAGCAACAAATCCTCTGAGGGGCCATTTTCTGGCTCCTCTTCCTCATCCTCCTCCTCTAAATGGGCTTCTGCCCAGGCCCTCAGCGCCACTTGAAAGTCCTCCTTTTTGGAGGCCCCTTGGGTGGGTACTCTCATCACCCTGCAGAACCCTTTTAGCTGTTTGACAGTATATGTATCCAACAGGGCTAGGTCAAAGTCTCCTACTTGAGAGCCAGCCAGAGACATGTTAAGTGAGGATTTAGGGCCAGATGTAGCAAAGGGTTTGCGCCTCGCAAACGGCGAAAAACTCAGTTTGTGAGGCGCAAAAGCCTCTCTGCTATGCAGAAATGCATTTTGCGAGTCGGATCCGACTTGCAAAATGCATTTCCGACTCGCAAATAGGAAGGGGTGTTCCCTTCCTATTTGCGACTCGCAATGCTATTAAATTTCATTTGCGACCGCGAAAGCGGTCGCAAATGAAATCGCAGTTACCATCCACTTGAAGTGGATGGTAACCCAGTCGCAAACGGGAAGGGGTCCCCATGGGACCCCTTCCCCTTTGTGAATGGAAAAAAAATATTTTTTTCAGAGCAGGCAGTGGTCCAATGGACCACTGCCTGCCCTGAAAAAAACGAAACTAAAGGTTTCGTTTTTTTTTCCCAAGTGCAGCTCGTTTTCCTTTAAGGAAAACGGGCTGCAGATGGAAAAAAAAAAACTGCTTTATTAAAAAGCAGTCACGGACATGGTGGTCTGCTGACTCCAGCAGGCCACCATCCCCGTGAGAGTGCCCATACTCGCAATGGGGTCGCAAACTGCGACCCACCTCATTAATATTAATGAGGTGGGTCTTTGCGACCCCATTGCGAGTTGCAGAAGGTGTCTGAGACACCTTTCTGCATAGCAAATTGCGACTTGCAATTTGCGAGTCGCACGGACTCGCAAATTTCAAGTCGCAATTTGCTGTTTTGCTACATCTGGCCCCTAATCTGAGTTTTTGCAACCGCAAAAAAAAGCTTTGTATACCTGGCCCCTTGTCAAAAAGGCTTAAAATGATAATGTGTTTGTTCATTTTGACATTGGTCAGTGACGAAGAATTGTTGTTTGCTGCTTTGCGAGGTGGTTCACTTTAGTGGAAATGCAGCAAGGACCTCACAAACTCATGCTGGCACATATCTGTACAGTTATATCAGCACAATAGAAAACATTAATGAAAGTGAAATAAATGAGCCATTTTTCCTTTTTAGTAGCATGCCCAAAATGAGTTGTACATTATAGTCCTAATTATGAAACACTTTTGGGAAAGCCAGAAGAACAATCTAAGGGCCAGATGTAGCAAGGGTTTTGCGCCTCACAAACGGCGAAAAACACCGTTTGCGAGGCGCAAAAGCCTCTACGCGATGCAGAAACGCATTTTGCGAGTCAGAACCGACTCGCAAAATGCGTTTCCGACTCGCAAATAGGAAGGGGTGTTCCCTTCCTATTTGCGACTCGCAACGCGATGCAAGTTCATTTGCGACCGCGAAAGCGGTCGCAAATGGACTCGCAGTTACCACCCACTTGAAGTGGATGGTAACTCATTCGCAAACGGGAAGGGGTCCCAATGGGAACCCTTCCCCTTTGTGAATGCAAACAAAAATAATTTTTCAGAGTAGGTAGTGGTCCTATGGACCACTGCCTGCTCTGAAAAATACCGAAACAAAAAGTTTCGTTTTTTTTTTCTAAGTTCAGCTCGTTTTCCTTTAAGGAAAACGGGCTGCAGATAGAAAAAAAAACTGCTTTATTAAAAAGCAGTCACGGACATGGTGTTCGGCTGTCTCCATATAATATTTATCTGGATAATTGCAGGTCAAAACGAGTAAAGATGCAATGTGAAATTGTAGAGATATCACTGAAAAGTGATATAAAGTGCCTTAAGACTTTAAAAAGCAGACAAAGTGGGTCATTCTGACACCGGGGACAGCGGAAGCACCGCCAACAGGCTGGCGGTGCTTCCAGGGCCATTCTGACCGCGGCGGTAAAGCCGCGGTCAGAAAAGGGCAACCGGCGGTTTCCCGCCGGTTTACCCCTGGCCCAGGGAATGCTCCATGGCGGCGCTGCTTGCAGCGCCGCCATGGGGATTCCGACCCCCTTCCTGCCATCCTGTTCCTGGTGGTTTTTACCGCCAGGAACAGGATGGCGGGAACAGGTGTCGTGGGGCCAATGGGGGCCCCTGCACTGCCCATGCCACTGGCATGGGCAGTGCAGGGGCCCCCTAACAGGACCCCACAAAGATTTTCACTGTCTGCTATGCAGACAGTGAAAATCGCGACGGGTGCCACTGCACCCGTCGCACCCCTACAACTCCGCCGGCTCCATTCGGAGCCGGCTTCATTGTTGCCGGGGGTTTCCCGCTGGGCCGGCGGGCGGCCTTTTGGCGGTCGCCCGCCGGCCCAGTGGGAAAGCCAGAATGGCCGCTGCGGTCTCTTGACCGCAGTGCGGTCATTCGGTGGTAACCGCATGGCGGGCGGCGACCGCCACCCGCCGTGGTTGGAATGACCGCCAAAGTCTCTTTCAAGCACAAAGTACCGGTTTAAAGTGTAAAATCTCTGCAAAGGGCCGCAGAAGAAGAGAAACGTGGAAAAATGGTGTGTGCGTCGATTTCTCCCCAGCACACACGGACTTGCGTCATTATTTTTCACGCGGGGAAGTCGGACGCCATTTTCCGGCACTCGCACAGTCTCTTTCTGTGGTTCGCGGGATTACCAGATGTCCCGGGGTCTGTGAGTGGAATCCTAGGCTTGTTTTCCGGCTGCGCGTCATTCCGGTGGGTTGTGCGCGGAATCTTCTCCCTCACGGCAGGCGTCACGTCGATTTCCTTTCTGGAGTCGGGCGGCGTTTGTCCAGACGAGGCCGTGCGTCAAAGTTCCGGTCGCACCGCAGGTGTCGCGTTGAGCGGCGTCTTTCCAGATCGGCGTGCGGTGAAATTTTCACCGCGGAGCAAGCTGTGCATCGAATTTTTCAGCGCACAAGGCGTCCAAATGAAAAAGAGAAGTCTTTTTGGTCCTGAGACTTCAGGGAACAGGAGGCAAGCTCTATCCAAGCCCTTGGAGAGCACTTCAGCAGCAAGGCAAGAGTTCAGCAAGGCAGCAGGGCAACAGCAAGGCAGCAGTCCTTTGTAGAAAGCAGTCAGGTGAGTCCTTTAGGCAGCCAGGCAGTTCTTCTTGGCAGGATGCAGGTTCTGGTTCAGGTTTCTTCTCCAGCAAGTGTCTGATGAGGTGGGGCAGAGGCCCTGTTTTATACCCAAATGTGCCTTCGAAGTGGGGGAGACTTCAAAGAGTGGCTAAGAAGGGCACCAGGTCCCCTTTCAGTTCAATAATGGGGGTGTGGCAGTCCTTTGTGTGAGAGCAGGCCCTCCACCCTCCCAGCCCAGGAAGACGCATTCAAAATGCAGATGTATGCAAGTGAGGCTGAGTACCCTGTGTTTGGCGTGTGTCTGAGTGAATGCACAAGAAGCTGTCAACCAAGCCCAGCCAGATGTGGATTGTAAGGCACAGAAAGATTTAAGTGCAAAGAAATGCTCACTTTCTAAAAGTGGCATTTCTAGAATAGTAATATTAAATCCAACTTCACCAGTCAGCAGGATTTGGTATTACCATTCTGGCCATACTAAAAATGACCTTCCTACTCCTTTCAGATCAGCAGCTACCACTTCAATACTGTATGAGGGCAGCCCAAATGTTATCCTATGAAGGGAGCAGGCCTAACAGTAGTGCAAAAAAGAATTTAGGAGTTTTACACTACCAGGACATGTAAACTACACAGGTACATGTCCTGCCTTTCACCCACACAGCACCCTGCTCTAGGGGTTACCTAGGGCACACATTAGAGGTGACTTATATGTGGAGAAAGGGGAGGTTTAGGCTTGGCAAGTACTTTTAAATGCCAAGTCGAGGTGAGAGTGAAACTGCACACACAGGCCTTGCAAAGGATCTCACCGCTTCATTTGTTTACTGCAAAATGACAATGTACCTCTACTGCCTCTGGTGTGAATTGGCCTTTTTGCCCCAAAGCAAAGGAATGCATTGATAATGTTGTCGTTTTTTGCATAGTGTACCATACTTATAGGAGGAAATTAATATTTTCACTGTGCCGTAATATGGGCACTAGAGATTTTAGGACAGCTACTAGAATACTCAGATCCGACACAACACCTTTAATTGTATTTGCTCTTTCCCATTTTCTGCTACTTATTTGGGGGCGTAGGCAGAAAAGTGTTGCACTCTGAAGGCCGTGTTGGCATCATGTAGGGGTCTAATGACCACTATGGCCAATCGGATCATGAATAGGGTTGGGGAATTGTAAAATGGATAATGATCTATTTTATAATCATGTGGACTTCTTACAAGTGATTTATGTTTTTTAACTTGAGTCTGGATTCTTGAAGGACTGTATTTTTTATGTGTTTTAATTAATTTAATAATTCTAATTGTGGATAGGGTTTAATGTTATTTATAATGCTGCTATCCATAGATCATGTTTTTAATGTTTTATATGTTGATGATGATTTTATGTTTCTTCTTTTATGGTGTTACCAATTGCTGAACAAAGTTTATACTCCTAGAAAATGTAATAAATAAAAATACTAATTACATAAATCATAACATGTCAAATTAATTTAATTAATTAACACAATTCAATAATTTATATGATAAATAATGTAATTAACCAACTACACCATGTATAATAAATAAATTACTTATAAACAAGTTTAATATATATTTAAAAAACATTTCTTTTACTCCCTTACAAACACAATAACTGCCAAATTATTTCCAAAAATACACAATACTAAAAAAAGTTACAAATAAAATAGGAAATGTAGGAAAGTACCATCTTGCCTGGCATGTTACCCCCATATTTCACTATATATATGTTGTTTTGGTTGTATGTGTCACTGGGACCCTGCCAGCCAGGGCCCCAGTGCTCATAAGTGTGCCCTGTATGTGTTACCTGTGTTATGACTAACTGTCTCACTGAGGCTCTGCTAATCAGAACCTTAGTGGTTATGCTCTCTCATTCCTTTCCAAATTGCCACTAACAGGCTAGTGACCAATTTTACCAATTTACATTGGCATACTAGAACACCCTTATAATTCCCTAGTATATGGTACTGAGGTACCCAGGGTATTGGGGTTCCAGGAGATCCCTATGGGCTGCAGCAATTCTTTTGCCACCCATAAGGAGCTCTGACAATTCTTACACAGGCCTGCCACTGCAGCCTGAGTGAAATAACGTCCACGTTATTTCACAGCCATTTACCACTGCACTTAAGTAACTTATAAGTCACCTATATGTCTAACCTTTACCTGGTAAAGGTTGGGTGCTAAGTTACTTAGTGTGTGGGCACCCTGGCACTAGCCAAGGTGCCCCCACGTTGTTCAGGGCAAATTCCCCGGACTTTGTGAGTGCGGGGACACCATTACACGCGTCACTATACATAGGTCACTACCTATGTATAGCTTCACAATGGTAACTCTGAACATGGCCATGTAACATGTCTAAGATCATGGAATTGCCCCCCCAATGCCATCCTGGTATTGGGGAGACAATCCCATGATCCCCTGGGTCTCTAGCACAGACCCGGGTACTGCAAAACTGCCTTTCCTGGGGTTTCACTGCAGCTGCTGCCAACCCCTCAGACAGGTTTCTGCCCTCCTGGGGTCCAGCCAGGCTTGGCCCAGGAAGGCAGAACAAAGGACTTCCTCAGAGAGAGGGTGTTACACCCTCTCCCTTTGGAAAAAGGTGTCAGGGCTGGGGAGGAGTAGCCTCCCCCAGCCTCTGGAAATGCTTTGATGGGCACAGATGGTGCCCATCTCTGCATAAGCCAGTCTACACCGGTTCAGGGATCCCCCAGCCCTGCTCTGGCGCGAAATTGGACAAAGGAAAGGGGAGTGACCACTCCCCTGACCTGCACCTCCCCTGGGAGGTGCCCAGAGCTCCTCCAGTGTGCTCCAGACCTCTGCCATCTTGGAAACAGAGGTGCTGCTAGCACACTGGACTGCTCTGAGTGGCCAGGGCCAGCAGGTGATGACAGAGACTCCTTCTGATAGGCTCCTCCAGGTGTTGCTAGCCTATCCCCTCTCCTAAGTAGCCAAACCTCCTTTTCTGGCTAATTAGGGTCTCTGCTTTGGGGAATTCTTTAGATAACGAAGGCAAGAGCTCATCAGAGTTCCTCTGCATCTCTCTCTTCACCTTCTGCCAAGGGATCGACTGCTGACCGCGCTGGAAGCCTGCAAAACTTCAACAAAGTAGCAAAGACGACTACTGCGACTTTGTAACGCTGATCCTGCCGCCTTCTCGACTGTTTTCCTGGTGGTGCATGCTGTGGGGGTAGTCTGCCTCCTCTCTGCACTAGAAGCTCCGAAGAAATCTCCAGTGGGTCGACAAAATCTTCCCCCTTCAACCGCAGGCACCAAAGAACTGCATCACCGGTCCTCTGGGTCTCCTCTCAGCATGACGAGCGAGGTCCCTTGAACTCAGCAACTCTGTCCAAGTGACTCCCACAGTCCAGTGACTCTTCAGTCCAAGTTTGGTGGAGGCAAGTCCTTGCCTCCCCATGCTAGACTGCATTGCTGGGAACTGTGTGATTTGCAGCTGCTCCGGCTCCTGTGCACTTTTCCAGGATTTCCTTTGTGCACAGCCAAGCCTGGATTCCTGGCACTCTAACCTGCAGTGCACGACCTCCTGAGTTGTCCTCCGGCGTCGTGGGACCTTCTTTTGTGACTTCGGGTGAGCTCCAGTTCACTCCACTTCGTAGTGCCTGTTCCGGCACTTCTGCGGGTGATGCTTGCTTCTGAGTGGGCTCCTTGTCTTGCTGGGCGCCCCCTCTGTCTCCTCACGCAATTGACGACATCCTGGTCCCTCCTGGGCCACAGCAGCATCCAAAAATCCTAACCATGACCCTTGCAGCTAACAAGGCTTGTTTGCGGTCTTTCTGCACGAAAATACCTCTGCAGGCTTCTTCACGACGTGGGACATCCATCCTCCAAAGGGGAAGTTTCTAGCCCTCTTCGTTCTTGCAGAATCCACAGCTTCTACCAACTGGTGGCAGCTTCTTTGCACCCACAGCTGGCATTTCCTGGGCATCTGCCCACTCCCGACTTGATCGTGACTTTTGGACTTGGTCCCCTTGTTCCACAGGTACTCTCATCTGGAAATCCATTGTTGTTGCATTGGTGGTGTTGGTCTTTCTTGCAGAATTCCCCTATCACGACTTCTGTGTTCTCTGGGGAACTTAGGTGCACTTTGCACCCACTTTTCAGGGTCTTGGGGTGGGCTATTTTTCTAACCCTCACTGTTTTCTTACAATCCCAGCGACCCTCTACGAGCTCACCTAGGTTTGGGGTCCATTTGTGGTTCGCATTCCACTTCTAGAGTATATGGTTTGTGTTGCCCCTATCCCTATGTGCTCCCATTGCATTCTAGTGTGACTATACATTGTTTGCACTGTTTTCTATTGCTATTACTGCATATTTTGGTATTGTGTACATATATCTTGTGTATATTTGCTATCCTCATACTGAGGGTACTCACTGAGATACTTTGGCATATTGTCATAAAAATAAAGTACCTTTATTTTTAGTATAACTATGTATTGTGTTTTCTTATGATATTGTGCATATGACACCAGTGGTATAGTAGGAGCTTTGCATGTCTCCTAGTTCAGCCTAAGCTGCTCTGCTAAGCTACCATTTTCTATCAGCCTAAGCTGCTAGACACCTCTTGTACACTAATAAGGGATAACTGGACCTGGTGCAGAGTGTAAGTACCCCTTGGTACCACTACAAACCAGGCCAGCCTCCTACATTGGTCGTGCAGCGGTGGTATAAGTACTTGCAACTACTTACTACTTTGTCATTTTGTACTTTTCATAAGAGAAAAATATACAAAACAAGTTCAGTGTATGTACACCTAACCAAAAAGTTTTGCTTTTCTTATCTTACTCTATTGCTAAGTGCTGAAAAGTACCTCTAAAACTTTCAAAAAGTTCTTAAAAGTTGAAAAAGGTTTTTTCTGTTTCCTTAAAAAGGTCGGGAAACTTTTTCTTTCTTTTTCTGTCCCATAAACATTTTCTATCATGTCTGGTACAGTTCAAACTGTTGATCTGACCAGAGTTGCTTATGATCACCTTAGCTGGAAAGAAGCAAGGAGTCTCTGCATTGAAAGAGGTTTAGGGGTAGGGAAGAATCCCTCAAGAGAACTGTTAGTTAATATGCTCATAGAACAGGATAAGACCTTAGTTGGCACATCTGGTGAGAAATTAGCTGATGGTTCACACTCTGATTCTGGGGTAGCCCCAGTAAAAGTGTTAGAAGGGAACCTTCCCAACCTGCCCCTTAGCAGGCCACCTTGCATGGCTGGTACTAATGTGAGTTCTCATCACAGTAGGAGTGTTACTTCTGTAGGCCAGAGTGTTAGAGTGCCATCTGTTAGGGACAGGTCTCCCTCTGTCCATTCACACCATTCTTCTGTGTCAAGGCATGCCCAACCCACCCTCCCTGAAGACAGAATGTTAGAAAGGGAACTCAATAGATTGAGAGTGGAAGAGTCCAGGCTGAAGCTTAAAAGGCAACAGCTGGATCTAGACAGGGAAGCATTTGACTTAGAAAAAGAAAGACAGAGGTTGGGGTTTGGACCCCATGGTGGCAGCAGCAGTTTTACAGATAGTAATCCTGTGAAAGAGCATGATTCTAGGAATCTGCACAAGATAGTTCCCCCTTATAAGGAGGGGGATGACATTAACAAGTGGTTTGCTGCACTTGAGAGGGCCTGTGTTGTACAGGGGGTCCATCAAAGGCAGTGGGCTGCTATCCTATGGCTATCTTTCAGTGGAAAGGGTAGGGATAGGCTCCTTACTGTGAAGGAAAGTGATGCCAATAATTTTACAGTTCTTAAGAATGCACTCCTAGATGGTTATGGCTTAACTACTGAACAGTACAGGATCAAGTTCACAGAAACCAAAAAGGAGTCTTCACAAGACTGGGTAGACTTTGTTGACCATTTAGTGAAGACCTTGGAGGGGTGGTTACATGGCAGTAAAGTTTCTGACTATAAAAGCCTGTATAACTTAATCCTGAGAGAGTATATACTTAATAATTGTGTCTGATTTGTTGCACCAGTACCTGGTAGACTCTGATCTGACCTCTCCCCAAGAATTGGGAAAGAAGGCAGACAAATGGGTCAGAACAAGGATGAACAGAAAAGTTCATACAGGGGGTGACAAGGATGGCAAGAAGAAGGATGGTAAGTCTTTTGACAAGGGTGGGGACAAATCTAAAAATGAGTCTTCATCAGGCCCACAAAAACACTCTGGTGGGGGTGGTGGGCCCAAATCCTCTTCAAATCAAAATAAAGAAAAGAAACCATGGTGCTATTTATGTAAAATAAAAGGCCATTGGACAACTGATCCCAGTTGTCCAAAGAAAAGCACCAAGCCTCCCACTACCACAACCCCTACTGCTACGCCTAGTGCCCCTGGTAATAGCAGTGGTGGTGGGAGCAAACCTACTAATAGCCAATCCAAGGGAGTAGCTGGGCTCACTTTTGGTAATTTAGTTGGGGTTGGTCTTGTTAGGGAGACCACAGAGGCTGGGCTAGTCTCTGAAGGTGCCATTGATTTGGCCACCTTGGTTGCTTGTCCCCTTAATATGGATAAGTACAAGCAACTTCCCCTAATAAATGGTGTTGAGGTTCAGGCCTACAGGGACACAGGTGCCAATGTTACCATGGTAATAGAGAAACTGGTCCACCCTGAACAACACCTACTTGGTCACCAGTACCAAGTGACTGATGCTCATAACAACACACTTAGGCCCTCATTCTGACCTTGGCGGTCTTTTCGCAAGACCGCCGAGTTACCGCCGCGGTGAAGACCGCCGACCGCGGCGGTATGCCGCTGTGCGCATTCTGACAGCTGGGAGCGTTCCGCCGGAAAACCGCCAGCAGCCACACTGGCGGTCGGCGGGAAAGTGGAGACTGGTCAACCTCCACCGCCACGCCAGCAGAACACCGCCCACAGAATTACGACCCACATTTCTGTGTGGCGGTCTTCTGTTGGCGGTCTTCTGTTGGCGGTCACCTCCCCATGGCTCCTGTCACCTCCCGGAGGACCAACGCACAAGGTAAGTTGATCGTCCGTGAGGGGAGGGGGTGGGGGGGTGTTGTGTGATGTGTGCGTGCATGGGGGTGTGCGTGGGAGTGTGTAGAGTGTGTGTGAGTGCGTGCATGCGGGCGGGGAGTGCTGCTGTGCCTATGGGCAATGTGTGTAGTTCGGCGGGTGCGCATGTCGGCATGTATGTGTGCGGGTATGTGTCCCCGTTGTGTATGTGTGTGTGTAGGGGGTGTGTATATGTGCATGTAGGGGGTGTGTGCATGTTGGGGTGCGTGTATGTGCATGTCGGGGTGGGGGTGGGCAGGGGGTTCGTACCACCTCTGGGGGGTGGCAGGGGGGTGGAGGGGGTGGGGGGAGGACTCGGGGGGGCAGTGGGGGATGGGGGAGACCCCTATCAGTGCCAGGGAAGGAATTCCCTGGCCCCGATAGTGCCTACCGCCATGGTTCGCATGGCGGTTCCCGACCGCCAGAAACCGCGGCGGTAAGCAGGGTCATGATACCGTTGGCGGTCTTGGGTCGACCGCCGGACCGGAGTGCGCAGACTCCAGCCCGTCAGTCATGACCGCCGTGGCTGTCGGAGTGGGGAAGTGGCGGTCGGTCGCGGCGGTGACCGCCGCGGTCAGAATGCCATTTTTAATACCGCCGGTCTGTTCGCGGTCCGACCGCCGTCTCTCCGCCGACCGCCAAGGTCAGAATGAGGGCCTTAGTCACCCCATGGCTGTTGTAAATCTCAACTGGGGGGGGGGGTTACTGGTCCAAAGAAAGTTGTGGTTGCCTCAGATTTACCTGTAGACTGTCTACTAGGGAACGATTTAGAGACATCAGCTTGGTCAGAAGTGGAGTTGGAGGCTCATGCAGCAATGCTGGGAATTCCTGGGCATATTTTTGCTTTAACCAGGGCTCAGGCCAAAAAGCAAAAAGCACAGGGTGACTTGGATCCTGGAAGAATGGACCAAGTGCTCCCTAAAACTAGGGTTAGTAAAGGTAAAACACTACCTACTATCCCTCCCTCTACAGTGGATTCAACTTCTGAGGAAGAAGAATTTCCACCCTGTGCAGAACCTACACCAGAGGAGCTGGAAGCAGACACTGCTGAGCTTTTGGGTGGAGGGGGGCCTGCCAGAGAGGAACTGAGTGTGGCACAGCAGACCTGTCCCACACTAGAGGGTCTAAGACAGCAAGCTGTCAAACAAGCAAATGGGGATGTCAGTGACTCTCACAGAGTTTACTGTGAGGACAACCTCTTGTATACTGAAGCAAGGGATCCAAAACCTGGAGCTGCCAGGAGATTGGTGATTCCTCAGCAATACAGAGAGTTCCTCCTAACTCTAGCCCACGACATTCCCTTGGCTGGACATTAAGGGCAAATGAAAACTTGGGACAGGCTTGTCCCCTTGTTTCATTGGCCTAGAAGGTCAGAGGACACAAAGGAATTTTGTAAGTCCTGTGAAACCTGTCAAGCCAGTGGCAAAACAGGTGGCACTCCAAAGGCTCCCCTTATTCCACTACCTGTGGTTGGGGTCCCCTTTGAAAGGGTAGGAGTTGACATAGTTGGCCCCCTTGACCCTCCTACTGCTTCAGGCAATAGGTTTATTTTGGTGGTAGTGGACCATGCCACCAGATATCCTGAAGCAATTCCTCTAAGGACCACTACAGCTCCTGCAGTGGCAAAGGCCCTCCTGGGAATCTTTTCCAGGGTGGGCTTCCCAAAAGAGGTGGTATCAGACAGGGGAAGCAATTTCATGTCTGCTTACTTAAAAGCCATGTGGAAGGAATGTGGTGTTACATACAAGTTCACCACACCCTATCACCCACAAACAAATGGACTGGTTGAGAGGTTTAATAAAACTCTCAAAGGAATGATAATGGGAGTCCCTGAAAAACTCTGCAGGAGATGGGATGTCCTGTTACCTTGCCTCCTTTTTGCTTACAGGGAGGTACCCCAAAAAGGAGTGGGCTTCAGCCCCTTTGAACTCCTATTTGGACACCCTGTAAGAGGTCCTCTAACACTTGTTAAGGAGGGTTGGAAACAGCCTTTAAAAGCTCCTAAGCATGACATAGTGGACTATGTACTTGGCCTAAGATCCAGAAGGGCTGAGTATATGAAAAAGGCCAGTAAAAACCTCCAGGCCAGCCAAGAGCTCCAAAAGCAATGGCATGACCAGAAGGCTGTTCTGATTCAGTACCAACCAGGGCAGAAAGTGTGGGTCTTGGAGCCTGTGGCCCCAAGAGCACTCCAAGACAAATGGAGTGGACCCCACATTATTGTTGAGAAAAAGGGAGAAGTCACCTACTTGGTTGACTAGGGCATTGCCAGGAGTCCCCTTAGGGTGCTCCATGTCAATCGCCTGAAACCCTACTATGACAGGGCTAATCTCACCCTGCTCATGGCAACAGATGAAGGACAGGAAGAAGAGAGTGACCCTCTCCCTGATCTCTTCTCTTCCACAGAACAAGATGCTCTAGTGGAAGGTGTAGTTTTGGCAGATTGTCTTACTGCTGAGCAGAAAGACCACTGCATAAATCTCCTAGGTCAGTTTTCTGAACTCTTTTCTACTGTGCCAGGCACCACTTCTTGGTGTGAGCACACCATAGATACTGGAGACAGCTTGCCTGTCAAAAGTAAGATCTATAGGCAGCCTGACCATGTCAGAGACTGCATAAAACAAGAGGTTCAGAAAATGCTTGAACTGGGAGTGGTTAAGCACTCTGAAAGTCCATGGGCCTCTCCTGTGGTACTTGCACCAAAACCTCATTTCAAAGATGGAAAGAAGGAAATGCGGTTTTGTGTAGATTATAGAGGTCTCAACCAGGTAACTAAAACTGATGCTCACCCTATACCCAGGGCAGATGAGCTCATAGATACACTGCCATCTGCCAAGAATCTAAGCACCTTTGATTTGACTGCAGGGTATTGGCAGATCAAGTTATCAGAGAATGCAAAAGCAAAAACTGCATTTTCAACCATTGGAGGGCACTACCAATTCACAGTAATGCCTTTTGGGTTGAAAAATGCACCTGCCACTTTTCAGAGGTTGGTGAATACAGTCCTGCAAGGGTTGGAGGCTTTTAGTGCAGCATATCTAGATGATATAGCTGTCTTTAGCTCCACCTGGGATGATCACCTGGTCCACCTGTGGAAAGTTTTGGAGGCCCTGCAAAAGGCAGGCCTCACTATCAAGGCTTCAAAGTGCCAGATAGGGCATGGCAAAGTGGTTTATCTGGGACACCTGGTAGGTGGAGAACAGATTGCACCACTTCAGGGGAAAATCCAAACTATTATAGATTGGATTCCCCCTACAACTCAGACCCAGGTGAGAGCCTTTTTAGGCCTCAGTGGGTATTACAGGAGGTTCATAAAGAACTATGGCTCCATTGCAGCCCCTCTTAATGACCTCACATCTAAAAAAATGCCTAAAAAGGTATTGTGGACAGCTAGCTGTCAGAAAGCTTTTGAGGAGCTGAAGCAGGCCATATGCTCTGCACCTGTCCTGAAAAGCCCCTGTTACTCCAAAAAATTCATTGTCCAAACTGATGCATCTGAATTAGGGGCAGGGGCAGTCTTATCACAACTTAATTCTGAGGGCCAGGATCAACCTGTTGCTTTTATCAGCAGGAGGTTGACCCCTAGAGAAAAGCGTTGGTCTGCCATAGAGAGGGAGGCCTTTGCTGTGGTCTGGGCACTGAAGAAGTTGAGGCCAAACCTGTTTGGCACTCACTTCATTGTTCAGACAGACCACAAACCTCTACTTTGGCTAAAACAAATGAAAGGTGAAAACCCTAAATTGTTGAGGTGGTCCATATCTCTACAGGGAATGGACTATACAGTGGAACATAGACCTGGGAGTACCCACTCCAATGCAGATGGACTCTCCAGATATTTCCACTTAGACAATGAAGACTCATCAGGTCTTGGCTAGTCTTATTGTCCTTCGTTTGGGTGGGGGTTGTGTAGGAAAGTACCATCTTGCCTGGCATGTTACCCCATATTTCACTGTATATATGTTGTTTTGGTTGTATGTGTCACTGGGACCCTGCCAGCCAGGGCCCCAGTGCTCATAAGTGTGCCCTGTATGTGTTACCTGTGTTATGACTAACTGTCTCACTGAGGCTCTGCTAATCAGAACCTCAGTGGTTATGCTCACTCATTCCTTTCCAAATTGTCATTAACAGGCTAGTGACCAATTTTACCAATTTACATTGGCATACTGGAACACCCTTATAATTCCCTAGTATATGGTACTGAGGTACCCAGGGTATTGGGGTTCCAGGAGATCCCTATGGGCTGCAGCAATTCTTTTGCCACCCATAGGGAGCTCCGACAATTCTTACACAGGCCTGCCACTGCTGCCTGAGTGAAATAACGTCCACGTTATTTCACAGCCATTTACCACTGCACTTGAGTAACTTATAAGTCACCTATATGTCTAACCTTTTCCTGGTAAAGGTTGGGTGCTAAGTTACTTAGTGTGTGGGCACCCTGGCACTAGCCAAGGTGCCCCCACATTGTTCAGGGCAAATTCCCCGGACTTTGTGAGTGCGGGGACACCATTACACGTGTGCACTACACATAGGTCACTACCTATGTATAGCTTCACAATGGTAACTCCGAACATGGCCATGTAACATGTCTAAGATCATGGAATTGCCCCCCCATGCCATCCTGGTATTGGGGAGACAATCCCATGATCCCCTGGGTCTCTAGCACAGACCCGGGTACTGCCAAACTGCCTTTTCTGGGGTTTCACTGCAGCTGCTGCTGCCAACCCCTCAGACAGGTTTCTGCCCTCCTGGGGTCCAGCCAGGCTTGGCCCAGGAAGGCAGAACAAAGGACTTCCTCAGAGAGAGGGTGTTACACCCTCTCCCTTTGGAAAAAGGTGTCAGGGCTGGGGAGGAGTAGCCTCCCCCAGCCTCTGGAAATGCTTTGATGGGCACAGATGGTGCCCATCTCTGCATAAGCCAGTCTACACCGGTTCAGGGATCCCCCAGCCCTGCTCTGGCACGAAACTGGACAAAGGAAAGGTGAGTGACCACTCCCCTGATCTGCACCTCCCCTGGGAGGTGCCCAGGAATATGTGACAGAACAACTAGGTCCTAAACAACTATAGCCTAAACCACTACTGCTAAACAACTAAAAAGTCTCTACAACTAAGTACTGAACAACTACTGTCTGAACAACTATTGTGTCTGAATAACAATTGCCTGAACAACTAATATCTATATATATATTCTAAACAACTAATAAACCATAAAAACCAAAAGGAAAACCTTACCTTAAAATTAGTTGTTCAGGCAATTGTTATTCAGGCACAATTGTTGTTTAGACAGTAGTTGTTCAGTACTTAGTTGTAGAGACTTTTTAGTTGTTTAGCAGTAGTGGTTCAGGCAAGTAGTGGTTTAGACCAAGTTGTTCAGGATGTTTCCCGTGAAATTGTAATGCGTGTCTGCGTGTATGTTTGGAAGTGTGTGCTGATGTGTGTGTGATTGGATGTATGCATGCGTGTATGTATGTGTGAATGAGTGTGTGTATGCGTCTGTGTGTGTGTGTGTGTGAAGGGGGAGGTGGATAGGTACAGGGGAGGGGGGTCTTTGGAGAGGTGGGGGTGGGGACCCCTATCAGTGACAGGGAAGGTTTTCCCTGGCACTGATAGGGCCTACCACCATAGTTTTCGTGGCGTTACGAACGCCACAAAAACCATGGCGGTAGGCGGGGTCAAAATCCTGCAGGTGGCACAATGGCAGCCGCCGGGAGGAGATGGTTATCTCCAGACCGCCGGCTGCTACCACCATGGCGGTCGGTGTGGTACATTGGTGGGTTGGCTTCAGCCAAACCACCAATGTTACAATGTGGCGATAAGTACCACCAGCATGTTGGTGGTACTACTGCCACAATATTGTCGACCTCCGGGGTCATAATGACCCCCATAGTCCTTAGAATACTTCTGATTGCTAGCAGCTGATCCAATTTTCTTGAGTGAAAAAGTCAATTTAGTATGATGAAAGAAAGATGCAACGAGGAACACAATGAACACTGCCCAAAGAAAAAGGAAGAACTCTTGAGTAAAGGCCACATAATATTTCCCAGCTCCTGGTGCCAACGCAAGGAACTGGAGCTGGAACAAATAAAGAAAATTAGGGAGGGGTAACAGAACAATGTAAAATATTGCAGAGTGATAATACTTGCATCAGTGTCTTTAATAAAATCAAGACTTTTCAACACTACTAGTTAGGAAAATCCATATTTTCTGACAATATCAAAAGCTCCTATTATGCTTTTGTTTAAAGCATGTTGACAACTGTCATAAAAATGATAGAAACCAGCTTTTGATAAAAAAGTTCAAGAATTAAAAGTATTAGTCCAATTCACTGATCTGAGAATGTCCTCTAACCTCAATCAAGCCAAAACTCTTTGGATGCTATTGGCCCCTTAGTGGAATGTGTTCCCTTAGTGGAGTTCAGTATCAATCCTAGCAAAACATACAGTAATACACATCTTCTGAGAGAAAGTGGGGGAGAACATATGCATGAAGCTTATTGTAGGAAATCAGTAGTTGAAAAGAGGACATTCTCATACCTTTGGTTTTGAACACATATGCTTTGAAACATCATCCTACAGACAACTGTGGCTGATCTAGAAAGTAAGGATTTTTAACAGTCATCAAATATGTTTCCATTCTATGAGAAATATTGAAACACACTTTAGTAGGAGAAGATTGCTTTATGGAAATATCCAACGTCCTAACATTGGAAATTTGCTTAATAGATATTAGACATAATAACACGATTTATACCACTGACAACAATTTGAGGGACAAAAGATAATTATCAGCCTTAATTTTATTATATTTTACACCAAATTAACATCCCAAAGATGAAAATATTTTGGAATTGGAGGTTTGGTAAAAAAGACTTGATGAAGAAGGCAACACATCAGAGACGTTTTCAAATGGGCCAATTATCGACTTTAACATGCTCAACTGAAGTAGCTGAAAGATAACAATTAAATGCCCTATAAATCTTGTCTAGCTGATCTCCAGATGCACAAATCTGTCAACTGGTAGTTTAAGCAAAAAAACAAAAAGATCTATTGATAAGTGCCCCAAAGGGATTATAATGTGATGATAACCAACAGGTGCAGATGCCAAATGCTGAAGTTTTGGTTGAATATCAATATACTACTGAAAAAACATGTTAGTATTTAATTTTTACATTTGAAAATGATCTGAAAAAGGGGTTACTAATAGGCCTGGGTGGAATTTCAATTATGTCAGAGTAATTTCAGTATTCTGCATTACTCTTTGACACTTAAATAATGCAATTACTCCTGTTCATGTAATTAAGAGCAATTTAGGATAAAAGAATCCTCTGCAAGACCACATTTTGATAGTGAGAGTGGCCATTCATGATCATTATTTATATTCTGCTGCATTCAGCACTATTTGGTAACCCAAAATGAATTCTGGTGCCCATTTTGGACATGAGGGTACATTTTATGCTAAGAAAAAAATGAATGGGGAAAACACGTTTTGGGACCCCTTCCACACAATTTTTCTCCCGTTTGATGGATCACCCCAAATCCTTTCTGGAAGAAACCATCCCCCACTGTGCACAGCTGAGGGCCATGTGCAGTGCAGAGTTGGGTTGTAATAACGGTTGGCCCTATGGCCTGGCCACAGGCAGTGGTGATTGGATTAACATATAGGCCCTCATTCTGACCTTGGCGGTCGGCGGAGAGGCGGCGGTCGGACCGCAAACAGACCAGCGGTCAAAAAAATGGCATTCTGACCGCGGCGGTCACCGCCGCGATTGACTGCCACTTCCCCACTCCGACCGCCACGGCGGTCATGACCGCCGGGCTGGAGTTTGCGCACTGCGGCCCGGCGGTCGTCCCAAGACCGCCAACGGTATCATGACCCTGCTTACCGCCGCGGTTTCTGGCGGTCGGGAACCGCCATGCGAACCATGGCGGTAGGCACTATCGGGGCCAGGGAATTCCTTCCCTGGCACTGATAGGGGTCTCCCCCACCCCCCACTACCACCCACGAGTCCTCCCCCCACACCCTCCACCCCCCTGCCACCGCCCAGAGATGGTACGAACCCCCTCCCCACCCCCACCCCCGACATGCACATACATGCACCCCGACATGCACACACCCCCTACACACACACATACACAACGGGGACACATACCCGCACACATACATGCAGACATGCGCACCCGCCGAACTGCACACATTACCCATAGACACAGCAGCACCCCCCGCCCGCATACACGCACTCACACACCCCCTCTACACACTCACACGCACACCCCCATGCACGCACACATCACACAACACCCCCCCACCCCCTCCCCTAACGGACGATCAACTTACCTTGTGCGTTGGTCCTCCGGGAGGCGACGGGAGCCATGGGGAGGTGACCGCCAACAGAACACCGCCAACAGAAGACCACCACACAGATATGTGGGTCGTAATTCTGTGGGCGGTGTTCTGCTGGCGTGGCAGTGGAGGTTGACCAGTCTCCACTTTCCCGCCGACCGCCAGTGTGGCTGCTGGTGGTTTCCCGGCGGAACGCTCCCAGCGGTCGGAATACGCACAGCGGCATACTGCCGCGGTCGGCGGTCTTCACCGCGGCGGTAACTCGGCGGTCTTGCGAAAAGACCGCCAAGGTCAGAATGAGGGCCATAGTATTGAAACTTACTTTACAATTTAAAACAATGTAGAAATTCACTGAAAAAAAACAAAGGTTAGAGGGACGTTATAGTTAGGATATACAATTTTAAAAAACATAGAATTTTGCTTACAAAAACAAAGTTTACAGGGAAAGTATAGTTAGGCTCACATTTTAAACATACCAAACCATGGAAATTAATCAGTTAGAGTTATCTCAAGTAACTATAACTTGTGCCCTAAGGTAACTACTACTCGTGCCCTCACCATGCACTGCTAATTACCCCACATAATACATCACTCATGACATTCTTGATAACATCAATGTAACATTTGCAGTAAAATTATTTGGCTAAAAACTGAACAGCTATCATAAGCTGCAAAACTATATTACATTTGATGAGGTAAAATGAAACATATTAAATGACATAATTATCAGAAACAATCATTCTCATAGTAGCAGTTCATTTAAATCCTCTTATCTGGGATTTGGTTTAAGGTAGTCCCTAGTCCCAGTCTGTAGGACACTGTAAAGTATCCTGCTGTATAGCAAGTAACGGGATCAGAAAAGGTACATACTTCTCCTGTTGTTAATAAACATCATGGTCCTTTTTCAAATGATTTTCCGACAAAGTGAGGAAAAAACAGTCACTGAAAATAGAGGGCCTCATTTACAAGATCCTTGCTCCGGTGCTGCATGAATTTTTTTCTGACGCAGCGGCGGCACAGTCAGTGCTCCATAGTGATCCATATTTACGAAGTGATGCATTGGGCCCAATGCATTAATTTGTTAAGCTTTGTGTCACATTTTACCTACATAAGGTATAATATTACATTCATTAGGCATTCCCAAATAAAAAGCCACATAGAACTGACGCATTGAAATTTACAACTTTTCACTACGTCACAACTTTTCACTGCGTCACTCTATGGTTTCACTGTGTCTAAATTTTAATGCTTTCTCAGACTAGTTGTAAAATTGATGCAGTGTTTTTACAACGGGACTCTCCTCTGTGTTCTGATGCATTGCTAGAGATGCATCAGTTTTACTATGCAACTCCAGCAATGTGTCACTTTAGCACCAACAGATGCAGCAGAATTTCTGATGCATCCATGAAAAGGTGCACCATAAAGCTCTGTATTGTCAATACAGCGCATCCATGGCATCCTTAAGGGGTTTGCAGAAGGTGCAAGAAATCTGACGCATTGATGTTAATGCATAATTTTTTTGTAAATGAGGCCTATTGTTTGATAGAACGACATAACATTTGACTCCCTAATACAAAATGCATCACTAGTTTATTTCAGACATTCCTCCCATTTGATTTTTGTTCAATGAGCTAAAACCAGGTGTTACATGTTTTCAGATTCTTAAAGCAGATGTAGTAAAGAGAGGTTCTGGTAGAAACAGTAATCCTGTCCCAAATGCCATCTGAGCATGATCAATAATAGAAATGTGGTGGTTGATTCTTAACTTAAAACTAATCTGAATCTCAGTTGTAAAATAAATCTTCAGCATAATTATGTGTCAAAATCAATAGTCTTTGTTTTCATTTATCGTCAAATGTTTCCCAAAGTAGCTCACAGACTCGCACATATTTAAACAAATGATAGATATAGAAGGCCTTATTTGGCTTACACAAAAATAAAACATTTTTAGCCACAAAAATCTTCCTTATTATCCGTCGTGGCTTGCTGGGGGTACAGGGGGAGGGGGAACATTAATAAACTAAATTAAAAAAAAGAAAAAAAAAGACATACCTTTACTCCTCGCCACGCTGCCACTCCTCTGGCTCCTCTGCAGGCAGGCACAGGCTCCCAGCCTGCCCTGCGGCTAATCGTGACATTGCTAAGAGCAGCGTTAGGATTGGCTGGGAGCACCCAGCCCTCCCAGGCAGACTGGCAGCCTGTGCCTGCTCTCTCAAGCCCGCACACACAGTGCCAGGCTGGAGACAGCACAGTGCGCATGTGTGTTTGGATGGCCCGAGACGGTGCACTCCCGTCAGTGCTCATCATCCTCAATGCCCCGCCCCTTTAACAATGAAACACAGTTTATTAGCCTTTCATTGTTAAAGGATTTGCAGTGGTTGCTGCTGGCGGGTGGGGGAGAGGGGGGAACGCTCCTCCGCCATAGTGGAGGAGCCACCACTGCTTATTTAGGGGGTCATTACAACCCTGGCGGAAGGCGGAGAACCGGCGTTAAGACCGCCAACAGGCTGGTGGTCTCACTCTGTGGAATTATGACCATGGCGGTTACCGCCATGGTCATCCACTGGTTCTCCGTTCCACCCGCCGGGCTGGAGACCTGGGTCTCCAGCCCGGCGGCCGTCACTATACCGCCGGGGGTATTTGGACCCGGCTTACCGCCGTGGATTTCCAGCGGTTTGAACTGCCATGAAATCCATGGCGGTAAGCACTATCAGTGCCAGGGAATACCTTCCCTGGCACTGATAGGGGTCTCCCCCACCCCCCACCCCCACCCTGACTCCCTCCCCTACACTCCCCACCACCCCTGCCACCCCCCAAAGGTGGCAGGACCCCCCTCCCCACCCCGACCCCCAACATCACTTCACCCATTCCCACACGACACGCACGCAGGCACCACCGACATACTTACACGCACACACGCTGACATACATGCCTACATCCACACACACAGTCATACATGCACACCCACATTCAATCATACACCCACATATCCATACAGACATACCCACAGACATACACGCACTCATTCCCATGCACACAACACCCCCGCAGGCATACACACACTCACACACCCCCTCTACATACACACACGCACACCCCCACGCACCCACACAAAACACAACACCCCCCCACCCCCCTCCCCTCACGGACGATCGACTTACCTGGTCCGACGATCCTCCGGGAGGGGACGGGAGCCATGGGGGCAGCTCCGCCGACACCACACCGCCACCAGAACACCGCCACGGCGAATCACAGGACGTGATTCGCTGGGCGGTGTTCTGTTGGCGTGTCGGTGGAGCAACCTCCACTTCCCCACCTCCCGCCAGTATGGCTGTTGGCGGCTCTCCGTCCGTAAAAGGACGGAGAGCTGCCAACGGTCATAATAGGCCGAGCGGCAAACCGCCACCACTGGCGGTATACTGCACGGCGGTCCCTCGGCGGTCTTCAAAAAAGACCGCCGAGGTCAAAATGACCCCCTATATTCCTTGCGAACGATAGCGTTAGAATTGCTTTTGCCTGTTTGATTGACAACCTTAACATTAGCAGTTGAAACCTTGGACTACGTTTGAATACTAAGGTAATTACTAATCAACTACTGAAAGTCTTGTCTATGAGAGATATGTTGCTGTTGCTAAATCGATTTGTTTCTTTCTCTCAAAAGATAGGACCTGTCACTTTTTGACTCAAAGGTCTCAAAGCCAAAAATAGAATCATGCTTACCTCGGCTTGGCTAGCACATCCCTCAGGTAGCTGTGGTGTCTCTTCGGATTTTTCACTTTAAACATTTTCTGCAAGGAATCATAAAGCCCAGGGGAAGATGATGGATCATATGGTTTAGTATAGTTTGTGTTCGAGAGGACCATGCCCCAGATTTTTGCCATCCAGTTCTGAAATTGCTTTTGCTGGCCCTAGGACTCTGTACACACTACTCCTGCCAATCATGAGTAAAGTGCTTGTGCTCTCCCTTCTAAAGATATGTAAATTGGCATACACCTAATTGGCGTAACTAATTTACTTAAAAGTCATTAGTATATTGTACTGTATGTACCAAGGGCCTGTAAATCAAATGCTGCAACTGGGCTGCAGCACTCGTTGTGCTACACACTAAAGTAGCACTGTAAAACATTCCTCCAGGCCTGCCACTGTAGCCTGTGTGTGCAGTTTTAAAATGCCATTCGGCCTTGGCCAAAAGCTGTCAGGCCTAAACCTTTTGCTACCCCTCTACAGTAGCACACTGGGTTACAATACACAAATTTACAGTATTTACCTTCAGGTTGGGAACAGCGGTAACCCTTATTCAAGGGCTCATTTGAATAGAAATTTAAAATCCAACTTAATGGACAAGTCAGAATTTATATTACCATTTCAGAAATGACATTTTAGAAAGTTGTCAGTTCTCTACCTAAGCAACAATTGTCTTTCTACCAATGTTAATGGCTCTCCTGTGGTATTATTCGTCTTCTTTCCTGGCGGTGGACAAATGGCTTGAGTGTTGAGAGGTGTTTTTCACTATTGAGCTGGATGGACTGGGGGTTGTGCCAGTGCCTTTCCTGGGTGTCTCACAGAATGGTTTCCATGTTGTTAATAGATGTAGCTCCTACCGAGACATGCCTTCCTTTGTCTTCCTAGTCAGTTTGGTTTCAAACTCGGGTGAGGGGGGAGGGTTTGCCCACTATCATAGTCATGCCTCTGGGCTGGCACATGGAGCTCTGACCAGGGGAAGAAATGTTCTTTTATCTTGGCTTTAGGTAGAGATGGGCTTTGTAGAATAGTTTACAGTAAAACACACAAGAAGTGTTGCAAAAGTGGGCAGGGTCACCCTGGTAACTTTTATCCCATTGGTTTGGTAGTGGGCAGGAGTTCCCTCAACCCACGGGCTGGCACTATGCATAAATGTGGCATCCCCAGTATTTTCCTCAGATTTCATCTGGACCTGTGGAAGAACTGGACCTGCTGTCTGAGACCGGACTTAAAGTGTACTCTTCTGAAGTTTTCCTGAAACCTGGAACTTGGAAACTTATTGTGTACTTTTTGCTCTGAGAATGGACAGGACCAGGCCCAACTGCCAAGTCAATTTGATGACATTGCAGAGACGATATCCAGCCTCACTGAGGCCTGTCCAGCTCCATCTTGCAGACTTGCCCTGATGGAGGAATCCGAGCTCCAAAAAAGTGACGAAGTCTGAATGTAGAAATCTTCACTTGGAGACGGTACCCAAAGTACCTGACCAGAAGGAGATCATCTGTGAGTGTGAAATTCTCCTGCTCTGAGTTTTCTAGCCAAAAGTTATTGGTTTCACCAAGACGTCTTCCATTGACTATCCCATGACATGGAGACCTCTTCGGTCACAGCCTGCTACCTTGCTCTACTGAGAATTTTTTGCTTCCATTCCAAAGTCTAGGGGCCTGTTTCACAAAGGAAAATGTACACTTTAATTTAAATTTACAATTATTTGCTATTTACAAAGGCATTTTCAAGTAACATCTTAATGAGCGTGGAGTCTCGGCACATAAAAATAGGTCTTTCTATGTGCAGAGATTCTGTGCTCTTAAAGATGCTACTCGCAAATCTTTTTGTGAATAGCAAACAATGGTAAACTTACATGAAAATGCAAGTTTACCTTTATAAATAAGGCCCCCAGTTCGAAGTTAAAACTTTTCACTGGGACAAACCTGGCACCTATAGCCGGGTAACGCTTTTTAGAAATTCGGGGGGTTATTACAACTTTGGAGGAGGTGTTAATCCGTCCCAAAAGTGACGGTAAAGTGACGGATATACCACCAGTCGTATTACGAGTCCATTATATCCTATGGAACTCGTAATACGCCTGGTGGTATATCTGTTACTTTTGGGACGGATTAACACCTCCTCCAAAGTTGTAATAACCCCCTCGGTCTCTAGTTGGCAGAGGTATGCACCCTGTCCAAGTAGGGACCACAATCCTAGTCAGGGTAAGTCACAACACAATCTAAATTATTCTGTGCTCACCCTTGGGTACCTCGGCACAGAGAGGACAGGCTTAACTTAGAAGGCAATGTGCAAAGTATTTGTACAATGACTCATACAGTAACACAGTGAAAACCCCACAAAAACTACTCCACACTAATTTAAAAAGTAGATAATATTTATCTGACTACAATATGACCAAAACAACAATAATCCAATATGCACACATCAAAATATCACTTTTTAAAGGTTTAGATGGGACTTAATCCATAAGAATCAGTGATTGCATAAAAAAATAATGATGCAGGGGGCCACAGAGGAGGTGATGCATCAGAAAGTCAAACGAAGCATTAGTTTTTTTGTGGCATGGTGGGAGTGATATGCCAATTTTCCTCGCAGTCAAGGTGATATGTCAATTTTAGAGTGCACAGTCTTAGCTCCTTACTGCAGTGCAGGGATATTTTGACACCCAGGGATGATGTGTGCAAAATCCAAAATCCACTGCGATGCTTAAACCGCCTCTGCGTCAATTAGGGAGGCGCTGCAGCAATTTTCCAGCCACGATAAAAGGCGCTGTGTTAATGCTGAGGGTTCTGCATTGATTTTTGCAGACTTTCATCAGTTTTCCGGCACACTGGATTTTCTCCCTCTTATGAAGTCTTTGATTGCCCTGAGACTTCTTAACAGGAGGCATGCTCAATCCAAGCCCTTGGAGATGACTTGTGAGGGATGGCAAATTCCTTCCAGTAGAGTTGGGGGGGCAGCAGGTGCAGAGCAACAAGTAGTCCTTCCAGGAAAAGCAGTCCAGATGAGTCCTTTGGGTAGCACTGCAGTCCCTCTGACACAGTCAAGTTGTAGGTCCAGAAGTGTCTGGTTTTAGGGGGTCACAGACTCAGTATATATACCCACATGTTCCTTAGAAGTTGAAGAGACTTTAAAAAGTGGTTTTGAAGTGCACAAGTCCCCATTTCAACTCAATCCTGTCTGCCAGGAGATCTGTGGGGGATGATTAGTCCTTTGTGTGAGGTCAGGCCAATAGACTTTAAAGTGTAAGTGAGAGCCCCTCCACCCTTCCTGCCCAGGAAGACCCATCAATATGCAGATGAATGCAGAGCCTATGTTTATGGCTGTCTGACTGGAATGCACAAGGGGAGCTGTCAACCAGCACAGACCAGATGTAGATTGGAGACAGGCTGTAAGGTGCAGAGAGCAGTAAGTGCAGAGAAATGCCTACCTTCTAAAAAAGGCATTTCTAAAATAGTAATGTTAAATCCATCTTCACTTGTAAGCAGTATTTCTCACTACCATTCCAACCATGGTATACATGACAATGCTACTGCTTTCAGAAAAGAAATTACCACCAAAGAGTATTTAAGGGACTTTCCAATGCTGGCCTATGACAGGAGCAGGCTTCACAACAGTGAAGAATGACTTTGGGAGTTTTTCAATACCAGGACATGTAAAACTGACAAGTACATGTCCTGCCTTTTGCTTACACGGCATCCTGCCCTATGGTCTACCTAGGGCTTACCTTAGGGGTGACTTATATGTAATAAAAGGTGAGTTAGCAGCTTGGCAAGTAGTTTAAAATGGCAAGTCAAAGCAGTAGAGAAACTGCACACACAGGCCTTGCAATGGCAGGCTTAAGACATGGTTAAGAGGCTACTTAAGTGGGTGGCACAATCAGTGCATTAGGCCTACTACTAGCATTTAATTTACAGGCCCTGAGTATATCTAGTGCACTTTAATAGGGATTTATAGGTAAATTCAATATGGTAGATGGGTAGGGGGCAATGTTACCATGTTTAGGGGAGAAAGCACAAGCACTTTAGCACTGGACAGTAGTGATGAAGTGTGCAGAGTCCTAAAACCAGCAAAAAACTTTACATCCTGCCTCTAAGTTAAGACTGTCTGGCTGCTTTTGTGCCACGCTACCAGAGGGTTAAGCAGAGGTTTAGTTACTTTTGTGGTTCACTCTTACAAGAATTGGGTATATTATTTGAGATGGGTTCTTACCCCCACAACCAATACTGCAATTGGTTACAGAATGCGTAAAATGGGATAAACTATTGTTACTTGAAAAGTAGCATATACTTTGGCTATATAGAATAAAATCATATATTATACAGAATAAGCAAATTCATGCCACTCACTGTACAAAGAGAGTGTGGTGGGTGTTCCCAAGGATGACTACTTATAAAAAAGCTCTTCGCTCATTTTGAAAACATTAACCATATTGCATGATAAATGTTATATGCATCGCTTTACATCCATTTTTATGGGAGCAGTCACACATTTCTGCTCAGAGAGCAGCCCCATACTTGTAGTAAACCCTTCATTCAGTTGACTTGACACTACCGCTATGTTTTGAAGCAATAGTTCCACACACATTTCAGAGGCCAAAACCCACACACCTGAGCATGCATGCTGTCCTATTGCTACCTTAGGCATCACTTCCTGTCAGGTTTACAGCTAATAATACAGACTACCAGTGACTTTCAGTAATGCTGCCACCTGCAGTTATTCCAGAGGACTGTCCGCATGTGTGTCACACAAGCTGCAGTTCTCTAAAAAGGAGTTGTAAAGATGCTGAAGGGAGCAGTTCAGCAATTTGTATTTCGAGATAGTGGAAATGGTGCAAAAGTATAGAAAATGCAAAGGGAAGCTCACCTGTGACAGCATCAAAGTACCGGGATGCCACAGTTTTTCAGCATAATGCAGACATGGTGAGTGAAGATAACCCCATATAAGTCGTAGATGATTGTGGGAAGAAGAGCGTCAACTGTTTGTGCAAGCCTGTAAGTGTCCAGATTCAAAGAGGGGTCTAGCATCGCCGTGTGAGTGTATTGCAGGTAGGGTAGGAAAAACTTTACGAACGTGTGCACAAGTAATATCCATAATTCTCATAAGAAATACGCATTTCATATGGGTGGTCGTCTGAGTGAAAATTGCCTGTGAGGTTTTCTCTTGCAACCAAAAGGCATAACAGTTGTTTGCTCAATGTGTTGTCTGTGCTTTTTCTAAAGTCACGGTTACATTTGCTAGCATAGCTCATGTGACCACGGCCCAAATCCAGTTGTACAGTTCCGGCAATAAAGTTTCTGCTATTAGCAGATATCTCACAGATTAAAAATTCCATTATCAGGCATGACTAGGATGCCACTCAAGATGGCCACCTAGTCTTGAGGCTCCACTCTGCGCCAGAATTGCAGAGATTGTATTTGCCCCTTCTGTGTTGTTGGAGTGAAGGAACACCTTTGTTCTGCTGTTGGAAGTTCTCCTGACCTGACTAGTATTATTTTAGCCCCTTCGTAGCTATGGCAGCTCTTTTTCAATGGATGGCATTGCTAGGAACATCAAGGCCACCATTTTGAATTCACTTCTTGAGGCACTTTCCCCTTAGCCTATGAAGTCAGTGTTTGGAGAATTTAATGCCACATTACCGCATCGCAACATTCAACACCAGGCACAGGAGCATTTCTTTCTCTGTATTTTACTGCTTTGGTGCATATTTGAGGCTGCATGAGCTATTTTTTAATGGATGGCGTCATAGGAATTACCACACCTGCCATCTTGTTTTGCATAACACTTAAGACGCTTTCTCTCCAGCGCACCTTTTGTCAGAACTCCAGACTGAGCACCCCTTAAGGTCACAGAATATCTCCCTCTGGATGTAGTGTAATGTTGTATGCTGTTCTCGTGTGGGTCTTGAGCACTATTGTCGTACACGGGACTCGAGAGCAGAATGTTTGGAGAGTTGGCGTCAGTTGGGTGGTGGAGGCAAGTGACAGAGTGCACTGATGAATGCACAGCAGTCTTGTGTGAAACAAACTTGTTTAATACAACATCCTTGAGAGTGGTCTTCACTACATGGAATCTGGCGAATTCAATGCAATCTGTGAACCCACCTTTTCTAGAGACACCTGGGAATCCACCAATTGTCTGGAAAAGTTGGTTTGATTCTTTCAAAATGTATTTAGGAGCAATAGGTGCATCTCGTTCCGCCCTGAGAGGAAAACAAGTTTACTATTACATTTGTTAGGGTTTGAAGGGAGATCTGTGTTCAAACATATGCCACCTTTGGTGTTGAATGAAGGGGAAGAAGTTGATGAGTATACTGAAACAGTTAAAAAACTGAAAATAAGGTTTGATGTTCAACCCAGTCTGGTGGTAATCAGGCAAAGGTTGTTCAAAAGAGAACAAAAATTCTGGTGAAGATGTGGATACATTTATATCAGCCTTGAGAAAATTTGCAGTTGACTCTCAGTTTCAGATGTTTAGCAACCAGTTAGTGAGAGATCAATTGACTGCAAAGTGCATGGATAAGACTATTCCGCAAAAACCATGAGCAATCCTTCACTTGATGAGACATTAGGATTGGCAAAAAGCATTGAGACGTCTAAGTTATCGGTGAAGGAATTGGAATGCAGGACAACAGAGAATATAGGATTAGTGAAGTCTCCAGGTAAAAAAACATTCAAATTGACAAAGATTTCTAAGAAGCCGTTCTTTAAGCAAACTAGTATTTGTTTTAGGTGTGGTAATTCAAACCATTTTAAGAGCAGTAGAGGGTGTCCTGGTAGGAATGTTACATGTAGGAAATGCAACAAAGTGGGGCATTTTGCCAAAGTGTGTCAGAGCGACACAATCAGTACAAGCTCTCATCAGAATTCAGGAAGGTATATAAACAGTACTGGGGTGGCCAATGTCACAAAGGTGGTTGATAATGATCTTGATAAAATCCAAGAGGAATTCAGAGACATTGTAATGATTGTTGCAGATGGTCAAATAGTGAGTGGTGATCCTACAATGTGTGTAGATCCATATGTTGAAATTGGCGTGTGTGACAAATTCATCAAATTACTAGTGGATTCTGGAGCTAGAATCACAATGATTACCCAAGAATAATTTAAAGATGTTTGGGGAGACAGACCTCTTAGTGCGCCAGGCAGAGCACCTGTGTTGTATGAAGGGAGAAAGATTGAATTAGCAGGGTACTTTGAGAACGTACTTGAATTCAAGAGTAGAGAAAATTGGTAAGGTTTGTGTGGCAATAAAAGGGTTAAACATATTAGGTTGGTTTCATCAAGGATTGTTTCAAATGGTTTTGAGGCCAGGCAGCAAAGAACAAGTATCTGTGGTAGAATCAAATGATTATGGTATTAGTCTAAAAGAAGAGTTTCCACTGGTTTTCTCAGAAAATTTGGGCACCATTAAAGACTTTACTCATCACATAAAAGTAAAGGAGAGTGTCGTACCTGTCAAGCATAAATTCAGGAGTGTACCATTTAGTGTGAGGGACAAGCTAGAGAAGGAATTAAAGGATTTTGAGTGTGAAAGGTATTATTGAACCCGTAGAATCCTCTCTATGGTTATCTCCCTTGGTGGTCGCCAGGAAGAAAAATGGCGATTTGAGAGTTTGTGTTGAACTTCGCAGTTTGAACAATCATATTTGGATGGATTCGCACCCTCACCCCACAATAACAGAGATGTTAGCTACTGGAGAGTCTAGATGGTTTTCCAAAGTGGATCCAGTGGCAGCGTACCATCAGGTTGTTTTAGATCCAGCTTCTAGACACCTTACTGCATTTGTATCGCCCTTAGGAACCTTTCAATACTGAAGAATGCCTTTTGGATTGGCATCTGCAGCAGCTGTTTTACAAAGGGTAATGCCTCCGATGTTAAAGGACATTAAGGGAGTTGCTGTTTTTCAGGATAATGTGTTGATCCATGCAGCATCTAGAGGGGAGCATGATGTCATTGTGAGAAGAGTGCTGAAAATCATGCAGGGTAGGTGGTCGTTCTGAGAAGTGAAGAGTGCCAATTTTTTTTAAATAAAGTTGAATATTTGGGTCATGTTATGTCTGAACAAGGAATTGAACCTAAACCTGGTTTGGTCAAAGAAATCATGGATGCATTGCCACCTTGTGACAAGGCTGCATTTAAATCTTTCATTGGACTGTGTGAATTTTATTCACGTTTAATGAACGATTATGCTGCTAAAACCAAGTCTTTGAATCGTTTGTTGAGAAAAATGTTGCATTTGAATGGAAGAAAGACTATCAGGAGGCATTTGACTGGGTCAAGTCCCAATTAGTAGGATCAAAAATGTTAAAGACATTTGATCCAGAAGTGTAGTGTATTATAACTGTGGATGCTAGTAGCTTTGGTGTGGGCGCAGTGTTTTCTCAAGTGAAAGGAGGTGTGGAAAATACCTTCGGTTATGCGTCAAAAGTTTTGAGAGGATCTGAAGTTAACTTTTCAGTTATTGAAAAGGAACTGATGGCGTGTTGGTAGGCTATTAGGAAGTTTCATCCGTATATGTGGAGTAACAAGTTTGTTTTGTGCACTGATCATAGCCCCCTTGTGTCTATTTTGACAGGAGACAAGATTAAGGAATGGACACCTTGTCATGTAGGCTCTCATTATTCTAATGAGACTACTGGATTTTGAGCAGCAAGATCATCCACAGTGTGGGAGACTGAGTCTGACCCACGGTGGGTGACACCTGTCGCTCCAAATCCGGGTTTTGCTCCGGCTAACTAGCAGTGCATCATCTCTCCCAAAAGGATGATTGGGCAGCTGAGCGCATGACATATCATACTTCTCAGGGAAGTCGTGGTCACTCAGGTCGCATCCGGTTCTCTCATTCACAATTCAGTCTCATATATAAATGACAATGAAAGCAGTATACGTTTTAAAGACTGGTTAATAAAATGACTGCATTTTAGATAGCAAAGCGTGAGCAGCAATAACCAGAACGACACAACATAACTATATTAAAATGGTGACGATGAGAGTGAAGAATAAGAATAATGCTATCATATTGCCACTAAAGTTGATGGACTATTTTCTATCTCAATCATAATTTGAGCACGGCATGTTAAGCTGTAACCCTGCCTTTCAGGTTCCCCCGGGAGGACATCAACCCTCATACCTGAGCAAAGGCCTGTAGTCTGCGTTAGCATCTGCAGCGAAGCATTCAGTTGTGGTTCCCTGGCTGGAATCTCCCTCTCAACGTGTAATGGGACTAGGAAGTGTTTTTATAATAACACAGCTAATGTTCTAAGAAAATGTCCCTACATAAGGATGTGTATTTTCTACGAATGTTGGAGACTAAACTTCTACCACGTTCACCGGCAGTGTACCAAACTGTAGCCTTGACTGAAGCACAAAGTGACCAAGAATGTGTTGTTTGAGAACACAGTGCTGGGCTAAGCAAAACAGCTAGATAGAAGAAATTAAAACAAGACTGTAAAACTAGTTATTGTAAAAATAACAATGTGAAGCTGAATAAAATATATCTAGGTCAAGGTGCACAGCGGCCTAGTGTATTAAACTAACGTGCAAGGAGCTATTACTAAAATGGCTACACACCAACCTCGTATTTCAAGACTGGTCACAAAGTTATTGCATTACAATTTTGAAGTCCACTACATTCCAGGCAGCAAGAATGTTAGGGCAGATTTTTTATCTAGGTTCTCGACACATGAAGAATCTAGCATTAGTGTGGATAAAGGTGAAGATGATGTAGATAATTGTTTTATAGCAGCCATAGATTTAGAGAGTATGTGTGCAGTGAGGGAAAATGAGTGGAAGGAGGAATTGGCAAAGGACATGATATGGGCACAGGTCATGAAATTTGTAAGAAATGGATGGCTCAGAGAAAGAAATGTTCCGATTCAGTTCCAGACATTTGTTAAAGTATCTGATGAAAAATCAGTTGAAGATGACATTCTGATGAAGGGTGAGAGGTTTGTTCCCCCGGAAAGTTTAAGACAAAGAATTGTTGCTGGTGCGCATGAGGTCAACTAGGTATAACACTTGCAAAGCGTAGGTTACGTGAAACATTTTAGTGGCCTGCAATGGAACAGTGTGTTGAAGCATGTGTGAATTAATGTGTAATATGCAACTGTTGTGAAAAGGGATTCAAAGTGAGAACTCCACCTTTAGAAACTATTGATTTACCTTCAAGGCCTTGGGAAAAGGTGGGAATTAACCTAATTGGTCCTTTAAACATGTTACTAGTTTCGTTGAAATTTGCTGTAGTTTTAATTGACTAGTTCTCAAAGTGGCCAGATATAATATTTATAGATGATCCCTCAACCAGGAATGTGATTGAATTCTTGAGAGATGTGTTTCTACGTGAGAGGTTTCTGTCTTCTATTGTGCCTGACAATGGTGTGCAATTTGTAAGTCATGAATTTAAGAAATTCTTGCTAAAAGGAGATGTCAAGCACATCAGGAGTTCACTTTACCAGCCTCAAACTAATGGTCTTGTGGAAGGCATGAATGGCATGTTGGGGAATTGTGTGCAGTGGGCTATTTCTAACAAGTCGAAAGTTCAAATTGCAGTACGATCCATGCTTTTCTTTTACCGCACAACTCCTCATTCGTCAACAGGGTTTGCTCCTTTTGAGTTGTTGCGTGGCAGGAAATGTTTTTCAAAAATCTGTCCAAATTGGATGTCCAGGTAGATTAAATAAACTGAGTGGAGTGAGATTGATGGTATGGTCAGAAAAAATGTTCAGGTGTTGCAGTTCAAGCAAAATAATTATTTTGATTCATCTAAAACGTTTGTTCTCACCAGTGGATGGTTGAGGATAAAGTTAGGGTTAAGATACCTGTTTACAAGAAGAAAGGAGAGAAGAAGATTTCAGAACCAATGGTTATTGACAAGGTATGTGGAAATGCCACCAGGGTCAATATGCGTAATTGGTAGAATGTTGATAAGGTGGTCAAGGTCAAGGATGAGTGTGACAGAACAAATTATTCTAATCAATCTTTTGTTTTTCAGAGAAATAATGTTTCAAGTGAACATGTTGTTAACCCAAAAGATGTAAATAGATTTAATCAAGATATGTACATCCATAGAAGTTGTAGGCAAAGGGTCAAACCTTTGAGATATCGTTGATTTTAGAAGTCAAACCTTTGAGATACGTTGATTTTAGAATTTTATCTTTGCTACCCGTCTTCAAGGTGTTAAGTTCTTTAGTAATGTTTGCATTACAGATTCAGCTGAAATGTATGCTTAATTAGATTGTAATTTATCCTGTTTATCACTCTTTTATCTTTAGTTGTTTTTATTTTTATGTTTTTATGTTTTCTATTTCTCAGAGGGTAGTATGAATTGAATTTGAAATTTTGTTTGGCATATTTAAGAGGAGAGGATAATGTAGTGTGCTGCTCTCGTGTGGGTCTTGTGCGCTATTGTCGTACACAGGACTCAAGAGCAGAATGTTGGGAGAGTTGGTGTCAGTTGGGTGGTCGAGACAAGCAACCGAGCGCACTGACGAATGTACAGTGGTCTTGGGTGAAAACAAATTGTTTAATACAACATCCTTGAGCGTGGTCTTCACTACATGTACCAAGGCAGAGGAGCAGATAAAGGCAAACACCAGGAATGAACACTTATAGAGTAAAGCACAGGAACAGGATAGTTAAGGCAGAGTAACCTTAGTGTGAACTAAAAGGGAACAAACCAATAATGGACAGCACACTGGATTACCACTAAAGTTGAACACAGGTAAGGCTCAGAACTTCCCACAGCAACAGGGAACATTAATCCCTTCGTGCAGATTACTCTTACAGATAGTCATCCCACAAGCCCCATAGAAAGGAGGCAGCAGAAGTGATTCTGTCTCTGGACCCTTAGGGCACAAACAAGGATTGTACTTACATACACGAGACAAGCGCTTGCAGGTCCAGCTGGAGACACAGTGGCAATTCCTGGAAAACAGCGATGGCACACAGTCACTGATAAAGCACTTAAGACTAGATACAACACAAGACAAAGCCCGGGGAAGGAATTGCCTCCTGGAAATCAGGCGCCAACACCTGAACGAAGGAAAACACTTATACAAAGGTGAGAACTAATAGTGCACTTAGCAGACACAATAGCCCAAGAGGAAAATACAGAGCAAGACCTAGAAAGGAGCATATAAACTGAAGTTAATAGTTTGGAGCAGACTATGCAAGGAAAACTGAAGTACAGGCAAATATACTCAGGAATTCTAGGAAAATGCAACAAGCAAGAGACTAACTACAAGAGAACTAGGGACTTCAAGAATCACAGAGAAAGAGAACAGAAACTATGGGCCAAGTGTAAGACAAAGTACAGTCACTAAGGGCGAAGAAAAAGGAATAAGTAAAGGGAAAATAATGCCAGGAACAGAAGGAACAAACTAGGGAAGCAAAACTGAACAGGGCTAGAAAAAAGGACACAGACTCTGGTTGATGCAAAGCGGGAACAGGACTGGAAAACAGGACACAGGCTCTGGCTGAAGCAAAGCAGGAACAGGACTGGAAAACAAGCCAACAAGCGGTCCAGTACATAGAGAAACAAACTTCATTGCACGAACAGGGAGATTCAAGAAATGGTAGCTTATAAGTAGTTCCAGGCAGCAGCAAGCCCAGGGAGGAGTACCATGGCTGGACTGCACAAGAGTGGTCACAGGTGTGTGCAATTCCAGTCTCTCACAAGTCCTTGAGAAGAGAATCCATTACGAAAGGAACAGCAGGACTATTGCAATAGAAAGCAATGGACAGCAGATTCCAGGTCTTACTGACTGCCAGGCAGTGCATTTTGGGACCTCCAGTCCATGGAAGCAAATGTAGGTTTTCAATAGCACACAACATCGAAAAGGACAGCAAACAGGAGTCAGAAAGGACATCTGGATGAGTGTTAATGGTGATTACCAGGCTGCAGATGGCTCATGTACAGCGTCCCCCAGAGGTGGAACAACTGAGTAGTAACATCTTAGCTCCTCAAGTACTCTTAAATGTGCTTGTTCTATGGAGCTGTTTCATTGAAAATATGCTTATAGTTCTATAAGTGCTGTCTTGAAGTCCTGACATGTATTTCTCTCAGGACCTTGTTCTCTGTTTATGATTGAATTTTCATGGCAGGTGTTTCCTCCTTTAGAGCATATTTTCTGTGTCTTTGTGCCACTCCTAGCCATAAAAAGCTCCTCTGACTCCATAAAAAGTTTCTCTGAGCAAACACTTTATTCAGTACTTTGGTATGTTGAAGTGTTTAATCGGAAGGATTAAGAAGCCATTTTTCCCCAGTCAAAGTGATCCTACAGCCTTGTCTGACTCTGATTTATCTTCAAAAGTACCCCTAATGGACGATTCATACTCTGCTCCTGTGAACTCTTGTGTAACAATGTCTACAATCTCACCAATAAAAATGCATTAATGTGCCTCTACTCCTAAGTGGCTTAAGTATGAACCTCCTCTACCACCAAAATCTGCGTCTCCTGTGTTGTTAGAGACTGTTTTGAAGGTAATTCGAGCCTTACGTTCATTTATCGAAGAAACAAATACTCACATTCAAATCCTCAATGATAAATGATGAAACATGGAATCCAGAGTTACAATGGTGGAGCAACAGGTCAGCAAAATAGAGGATATTTCTACTAAGGTTGCAAATTTGGAGAAAAATGTGGCAGTGTTGAGGAAACACGCTGAAGACCTGGAGAATAGGAACAGGCAAAACAACTTACGTTTGCATGGTCTTCCTGGAGGTTTGGAGGACGAAGATCCTGTTGCCTTCTTTACTTCTGTTCTGCCGAAGCTTCTTGACTTACTTTCTTTTGCCAGTTTAAAACCCCCAATGTGCCCACAGATTAGGTCCTCGTCTGACCTCCTCAAATTGTCAAAGCCCAGCTCACCTGAGTTCTTGGTCAGTTCTGATGGAGGTTGAAGACAATCCGACCCCACCCTGAAACTGCTTGTTCCAGCACACTAGTTTTTAAAACAGTGCACTAAGAACAGAAGCTCAAGGGAAGGGGGGAAGTGGATAAAATAAAAAAGAGAGACAACACCGTTCTTGCGTTTCCACTGTTGAAGTGCTGCACAAATCTGTGGCCCTTTCTGACTTCTGTAGAAACTGGTGCCTCTTGGATCCTGGTCTCTAGTTTCCAGGTTTGGAATGTGTTACTGCTCTGGGATGTGTTTTCTATTACTGTAAAGCTTTTTTCCCATATTTCCAGAATCTTTTATAAAACAAATACTGTACTTTTACATCAAAATACAGCATGTAATTTGTGCAAGTCCTTGATTTACTGTTTGCCTTGCTGTTAATAGTTTCCACTGTTCGATTCTTAAAAGTTCCATGAGAAAAAACAATGTTTGCTTCACAAAGTTCTGCAAAATATTCTTGTAACAAAGAGTTTGAATCACAATGTTCGTGGAAGGTATTTTGTTTCAAATTGTCTATACAGGAATCCAGAAATTGTTGTCAAAGTTCTTTCAGGTAATAAAAGGGTTTGCACTTACTTGTTGCTGGCAAGAGATACTGATCAGTCTAACCTTGTCTTCTTTCTCTTTTGCAGGTTACTCATAGGAGAGAGGCTGAAGCAAGGAGGAACCGGAAACCGGAAGAAGGAAGAGCCAGAAGCTGCGCCCATTGAAGTCAATGAAAGTCTGTAAAGAGCAGGAGTGCCAGCGCCGAGGGATCTGTTCTCAGGTAAGCGGGAGGTAGACGAGCACAAGCACTGGGTGAGGCTCGGGGGACGCCTTTTATAGACAGGGCTGGGTGTGGTTTGAAGGGCTGGGTGTGGTCCTCACATGCTGCACATGTTCTTGGAAGGTGTGCAGAGCTGGGTGTGGTTTGAAGAGCTGGGTGTGGTCCTCACATGCTGCACATGTTCTTGAAAGGTGTGCAGAGTTTCAGTTATTATGCAAATGAGTTGGATTAACACATGGCCTAGGGAGGAGTATTTTAAAGAAGCCTTGGTAAAAGCAAGGCCCAATGTGTAAACAAAACAGCACATTAAACAACATACACAGAAGCCTAGGGGGGGGGAAGGTGAGATAACAAGAAAGGCTTTCAATAGTAAGTTTAAAAGGGAGCTATTACAGAACCCACTAGTGCAGTGAGAGGGGACATGCTCTTTGCTGTGTACAAACCCTAACAGTTGCCCCCCTCAAAGGCCCTCCTACAGGACGGGGTTTTCCTGGATTTTTTAAATAAAACCGTCTAATCAGCTGTGGGGCATGTACATATGATGCTGGTTTCCATGAATTCTCAGATTCATCATATCCTTTCCATTCTACTAAATAAAACAGACGTCCACTAATTCTTTTTGAGTCTTTTATGCTTTTCACTTCATATTCCAGATTTCCCTTAATTGGTATGGGTGGAGGTGGTGGTTCAGGTCGGGTTTTTGAGTTGTACGGCTTAAGCAAGGACACATGGAATGTAGTATGTACTGGATATTCTTTTGGTAAATCTAATTTTACTGTTACCGGGTTTACTATGGCAGTTATACTAAAGGGTCCAATGAAACGTGGTTGCAGCTTTCGGGATCCCTCTATGTTTAGGTTCTTTGTGGAGAGCCATACCTTGTCACCAATTTTATACATTGGGGCCTCAGACCTGTGTTTGTCTGCTTGTCTTTTCATGCTTTCCTTGTACTTTAATAAATGTTTCCTGGCTTTGTCTTGTATGTCACCTAACCTCGTTAGTCTATCCGTTACTGTAGGCAACAGGGAATCTTCTAACAAAATGGGTATAGCTCTTGGATGATACCCCTGCAAGAAATAGAATGGTGAGCAAAGTAGAGCTGAATGCTCAGTATTATTATAAACAAACTCTGCTACAGGGAGAGCTTCCAACCATTCACTAGAATAATCAGCCAATAAACAACGTAGTGTTTGAAGTAAGGTTTGGTTCAGTCGTTCAGTCTGTCCATCTGTCTCTGGGTGGAAAGCAGTGGATAAGGCCACATCTATTTTCAGTTTTTCACATAATTTTTTCCAAAATCTGGAGTTGAACTGGCTCCCTCGGTCTGACACCACTTTGCTTGGCAAACCATGTAAACGCACAATTTCCCTTATAAAAATATCGGCAAATTCTGCCGCCGTGGGTAATTTCCGTAATGGTACAAAATGTGCCATTTTAGATAAAAAATCCACTATAACCAACACTGTTGTGAAGGATTTTACAGGTGGTAAACCTACAATAAAGTCTACGCTCACAGTGTGCCAAGGTTGTTTGGGTGTTGGCATTGGTATTAACAAGCCGTCAGAAGCCTTATTAGAAGATTTATGTCTTGCACAAATTGGACAGGTAGTGACAAATTGCTTAATGTCCTTTCTTATAGTGTCCCACCAAAAGTGTTTTTGCACATTTTCCAGGGTTTTTACCCAACCAGGATGACCTGCCAACGGTGAGGCGTGATGCCAAATTATCACCTGTGTTTGTAATTCAGAGGTGGGCACTAACAGCATGTTGTCGTGATACAATAAACCTCGTTGTATTGTGTTATGGGAATCCTTTAACCAATCCTGAGGTGCTATTTGCATGTGTGCATTATATAGATCTGTGATGAAATCCTTCTGTTGTACTGGTGCCAAAAACTTTTGGGGAGGAATAATGGGTTCTCCTATTTTATCTTGTTTCATGTCTGAGGTATGTCCGTATCTAGATAACACATCAGATTGAATTTGTTGTGCACCTGGTCTATAGGTTAAAACAAAGTCAAATGTGCTAAAAAAATTTAACCAGCGCATCTGACGTGGTGTTAGTGCTTTAAGTGATCCAAAAAACTGTAGGTTCTTATGGTCAGAAAAGATTGTAACTGGGTACTTGGCTCCCATTAAATGGTGCCTCCATTCTGAAAAGGCTACTTTTTATAGCTAGTAGTTCCCTTTCAGCCACAGTGTAATTTTGTTCAGCTGGCAATAACTTTTTGGAATAGAAGGCTATAGGATGTAACTGGCCATCTACTGCATCTCGTTGAGAGAGAACTCCTCCTAAAGCTACTTGTGAAGCATCCGCTTCAACAAAAAAGGCAAGTCAGGATCAGGATGTTTCAGAATTGGGGCTGAAGTGAACTTTTGTTTTAGGAGTTGAAAGGCGTGTGCCGCCTCTTCAGTCCAAAGAAATTGTTGCCCTTTCCGCAACAAGGTAGTTATTGGGGCCGCAATGTCTGCAAAATGTGCAATAAACCTCCTATAAAAATTGGCGAAACCCAGAAATTTCTGAATATCTTTTACAGAGGATGGTTCTGGCCAATCAGCAATAGCACTGATTTTCTTTACATCCATAGTTATTCCTTGAGGTGACAGGCAGTATCCTAAAAAGTCCACCTTGTTGACATTAAAAGTACACTTTTCTAACTTAGCAAAAAGATGATTTTCTTTTAACTTTGATAATACTGCACAAACATGTTGGGTATGTTCTTCTGAGTTCTTAGAGTAAATGAGGATGTCGTCTATGTATACTATGACACAAACGTCCAGGAATTAGTGTAGGACCTCATTTATAAAGAACTGAAAGGCCGCAGGGGCATTACATAACCCAAAGGGCATTACTGTGTACTCAAATAAACCAAACTTTGTCTTGAAAGCTGTCTTCCACTCATCCCTCTCTTTTACTCGGACCAGGTGGTAAGCTCCCCACAGATCTAGTTTAGTGTATACAGTAGAATGTCTTAATTGATCCAACAACACAGGTATTAGAGGAAGAGGATATTTATTCTTTATTGTAGCCTTATTTAGTCCTCTATAATCGATACACGCGCGCAGGGATTTATCCGGCTTCGGGATAAAAAAGAGTGGAGATGACACCGGAGATGTGGAATGACGGATGAACCCAGACTGTAGTAGGTCATCTAGGTAGGTTCTTAAGTATTTGGTTTCTTCGTCAGTCAAAGCATATACTCTGTTATTAGGTAAAGGGCCCCTGGGATAAGATCTATATGGCAGTCATAAGACCGATGTGGGGGCAGCACACTAGCCTTTACTGGATCAAAGACGTCTTTAAAGTCAGAATATTCAGGAGGGAGACTTGATTCATCTTGTGTAACACTAGCACAGTGTAATACTGTACTCTGTTCTGTACCTGCTTCTTGATAGCAATTGATTCTACAGAAAGAGGAATCCAAAGTAACAGTTCTATTCACCCAATCAATTTTTGGGTTATGAGTTGTTAACCAGGGTACCCCGAGAATCAAACCAAAATTAGGAGTATCTATCAGATCAAAGCTAATCACCTCTGTGTGCCCGTTCTGACAGACCATAACAAGTGGACTTGTTTGTTTTGTGATTAATCCAGAGGTCAATTCTGACCCATCCACTGCACATACTGCTTCTGGACAAGGCTTTAGGCACGTAGGAAGTCCTAAGATTTCAGCTAACTTATTATCTACAAAATTTCCTGTCGCGCCTGAGTCCAGTAGGACAGGGAGAGAATGCCTCACTTGGGTAGTAACAATTAAAACGACCTGAATTATGAAATGTCTAGGTATGTGCGGTACCCTGAAGGCTGCAGCATTAGAGGTTTGATTAAGATGTTTTCTCGAACAAGTAACCTCTCCCCTTGTCGAGCTTAATCGTTTCCCGATTCAGTTGAGGAGGTGGAGGAAACAGCACCCTTTCGTGGAGTTTTAGGCTTTACTGGACATTCTCTGGCAAAGTGACCTGCCCTGCCACAATATAAATAATTGAAATTTTCTCCTTCTTTCTTTTTCCTCTGATGTGAGTGGACCTCTGAGTGTCCCTATTTGCATAGGCTCTGGTTCAGGGAGTTTATTATCTGTGTCTTTCTTCTCGTGTCTAATAAAAGTTAACCGTGATTCCAGTTTGTATTTATCTCCCTTTCTTTCTCCTAGTCTATGTTCTAATTTCACAACTAAATCTACAAAGTCCGAATAGTCTTTTGGCAAATCAACGATATGAGCCAGCGCGTCTTTTAACTCGTCTCTCAAACATTTATAAAAAAGGGAGAGACGCTTTTCTTCTGGCCACTGTGTCTCGGTGAGTAAACGATTAAAACTAGTGAGATAGGTCAATAAATCCTTGTTACCTTGTTTAAGATTTAAAAGCTCATTATCACTTGCCTGCATGAAAGTGTGTTTTGCAAAAAGGCTGGTCATGGTACGTTTAAATTGATTCCAATTATGGAGGATGGGATCACCTCTATCCACGAAAGGAATTGACCAATTGGCTGCTGTGCCACCCAAATAAGACAAGACGAATGCCACTTTCGTATCATCAGTAGGGAACTGTTGTGGCTTACAAATGAAGTGTAATTGACATTGATTGATAAAAACATGGAATTTGTTACTATCTCCATGAAAACGTTCAGGTGCTGCTAAGGGCACAACATTAGGAACATTTACAGTAACCTCAACTGGGGAAGGCAAAGTTGTATGTTTTGATGGGTTTTAAACAAAGGCGTAAAAGCTGTGTTCCACTGAGATCCCCTAAATTTATACCTGCTTAAATCCTGTTTTAAAGAGGTATTCTCCATCTTTAATCTCTCTATTTCCTCTTGCATATGTTGCAAGATGCCAGACACTGATTCATTATGAGCCAAGTCCTCATTTAGGGCCTGCGCCATATCCGTGACGTCAATGCCCTCTATTTCTTCCCCGGTATTCATCGTCCACCAGAACTGAAATTTTTTAAGTCTTGTGCTTCTGTCAAAACCCAGCTCACCTGAGTTCTTGTTCAGTTCTGATGGAGGTTGAAGACAATCCAACCCCACCCTGAAACTGCTTGTTCCAGCACACTAGTTTTTAAAACAGTGCACTAAGAACAGAAGCTCAAGGGAAGGGGGGAAGTGGATAAAATAAAAAAGAGAGACAACACCGTTCTTGCGTTTCCACTTTTGAAGTGCTGCACAAATCTGCGGCCCTTTCTGACTTCTGTAGAAACTGGTGCCTCTTGGATCCTGGTCTCTAGTTTCCAGGTTTGGAATGTGTTACTGCTCTGGGATGTGTTTTCTATTACTGTAAAGCTTTTTTCCCATATTTCCAGAATCTTTTATAAAACAAATACTGTACTTTTACATCAAAATACAGCATGTAATTTGTGCAAGTCCTTGATTTACTGTTTGCCTTGCTGTTAATAGTTTCCACTGTTCGATTCTTAAAAGTTCCATGAGAAAAAACAATGTTTGCTTCACAAAGTTCTGCAAAATATTCTTGTAACAAAGAGTTTGAATCACAATGTTCGTGGAAGGTATTTCGTTTCAAATTGTCTATACAGGAATCCAGAAATTGTTGTCAAAGTTCTTTCAGGTAATAAAAGGGTTTGCACTTACTTGTTGCTGGCAAGAGATACTGATCAGTCTAACCTTGTCTTCTTTCTCTTTTGCAGGTTACTCATAGGAGAGAGGCTGAAGCAAGGAGGAACCGGAAACCGGAAGAAGGAAGAGCCAGAAGCTGCGCCCATTGAAGTCAATGAAAGTCTGTAAAGAGCAGGAGTGCCAGCGCCGAGGGACCTGTTCTCAGGTAAGCGGGAGGTAGACGAGCACAAGCACTGGGTGAGGCTCGGGGGATGCCTTTTATAGACAGGGCTGGGTGTGGTTTGAAGGGCTGGGTGTGGTCCTCACATGCTGCACATGTTCTTGGAAGGTGTGCAGAGCTGGGTGTGGTTTGAAGAGCTGGGTGTGATCCTCACATGCTGCACATGTTCTTGAAAGGTGTGCAGAGTTTCAGTTATTATGCAAATGAGTTGGATTAACACATGGCCTAGGGAGGAGTATTTTAAAGAAGCCTTGGTAAAAGCAAGGCCCAATGTGTAAACAAAACAGCACATTAAACAACATACACAGAAGCCTAGGGGGGGGGGCAAGGTGAGATAACAAGAAAGGCTTTCAATAGTAAGTTTAAAAGGGAGCTATTACAGAACCCACTAGTGCAGTGAGAGGGGACATGCTCTTTGCTGTGTTCAAACCCTAACACAAATGCTCCGTCTAAACCTCGTGGTGTGATAATTTTATTCTTGAAATTCAGAGACCTTCTGAAAGTTCCGAACACAGCTTATAAGGTCTGGTAATAAAGTTTTTCTTTCACAGGATGTCTCCATGGTTACGAGGTTTAGTAGCACGTTATAGTTTATTTTACCCTGGCCCTTTTAAGGTCATCTTCCAGAACAAAACAACCACCTTCGATGATCTTGTGAGCCTCAGGAAATGTATTAATTATTTTTTGTCTACCTCCATGGTTACTGCTGATCCTTCATCCTCACATTGACTGTAATGAAAATTGTAAATTGCCACTAACTTTAAACTTTTATTATATCCTATTTAGGTGTCAGCAGCTGATTTTCTCAGCTATTTGACTTGATTGCTCCTATGTCTTCCTTTCTTCTTTCCTTGCAGGATAGCGATACTTCTACAATGTCTGTTTACTTTTTGTTCTTTGTGGCATTCCAGTGTGGACTGATGTCTCTTGCGGGTTGTGCCATCTTCATCTGTGTGTTCACTACCCGGTCTACCTTTAAGGTACGCATTTCAGTTGTTATTTTTTGGCATGTAATGTCTTCTATTATTATTATTTTTCTCCCTTCATCTCCTTTCCTTTCTTCTCTCCCTTTTTCTTTCTTCACTAGTCATCTGGTTCTTATATGATTTTACTTATTCTCTCTCTCTCCCTACTTTAACTACTTGTAATTTTGTAGGCAGTGTTATTGTTATTAACATTCAGAGTCATTACTTGGAATGTCAAAGGTTTTGTTAATCCCATAAAAAGTCAGATAATTCTATCCCATCTGGATTCCTACAACTCTGGATGTAGTTTTCTTACAGGAAACTCATATTACAGAGGCTGAACCCTTAAAAGTTAAACTTGGGTGGGTTTGTTTTTTGTTTCCCTTACACCCAATAAGAAGAATGGTGTTGTTGTTTTGCGTCACAAAAAGTTAAAATGTACACCTCTTACTCAGGAAAGGGATACAGATAGTAGGTGGCTGATTGTTAATTGCTGATTAATTATATTGATCTCACCTTGTTTAATGTATATGGTCCAACTATATCAGACTATTTATTTTGGCCTACTATTGCAAAGAAAAGCATACGGGTTAAGGATGATTTTTTTTATCTTAAGTGGTGACTGCAATCAGATTATAGAACCATTTAATGATCGCCAGTCTTAAATTTGCTTTAATCTTCACAAATTGCACAATTTCAATCTGCTATCTCCCAGAACCATTTGGTGGATGCATGGAGACTATGTACTCCCACTGCAAAAGAGTTTTCTTTTTATTGCCCCCATCCCCATGGCTACCTTTCATGGCTGGATCATATTTTTCTAAGTAATTACTTAGCACAAAACCTCATTTCAGCCAATATTGAGCCCATTGTCATCTCTGATCATGCCCCACTTGTTGCTTATCTGGACCTCCACCCAGTGCTTCGCAAATGTAATAGATTGAGGTTTCTTTTACTTGATCCTATTTTTCCTTCATTATTTACCTCCTTTTGCTGAAGATTTTTTTGTAATTAATTCAGGAGCGGACATCTCTCCTCATTTATTATGGGGCACGTTCAAGGAGGCAGCGTGTGGTTTTATTTTGGATTTTGTTTCTAAAACGTAGAAATGTTTTGCTAAACAGCTTGAACATCAGTTCTATACTTTTCCTTCTGATTCCATTGTACAAGATCTTGTTCGAGCTAAATTACATTCTACTAAAATCACTACTGACAATGCTTCATCCATTTTACTTTGCAGCAGTGCTCAGTATTACAGAGGATGTAGTAAAGCTGGGAAACTCTTAGCTGGTTAGCTCAAGACCTGGAAACGGTAATTCAAGGACCATTATATTTTAGATGGATTTTATAAGAACCTGTATACTCCTGAATATTTTGCATATCCATCTTTGATATAAGATTACCTTAAGGCTACACCCTCTCCTCCCCATGGTAACCTTAACTTCTCTTTTCTCAAGAAAGACTTATCTATCTCAAAGTTGTTTGAGGTGTTATAAGCCATTAAGAAATGTAAGATTCCAGGCCCGGATGGATTTACAGTGGAATTTTATCATCACTTTCAGAGTTGACTACTTCCTAAACTGTTGTAGCTTTTTCAATATTTCTAACATTCAGGTACAGCAGGAGGTACCTTTCAGGAACCAATGAATTGCTTGATTCACAAGGTTGGTCGAGATCAGTCTCAATGTAAAAATTATCTTCCAATCTCCCTCGTAAATGTTGACTACTAGATTTCTGTCAAACTACTTGAACTGGATCATGGACCTTTTTTGCCTGAACTAATAGGCAAAGACCAGTTTGGTTTTGTTAAAGGTCACTTGACATTGGGTAACTCTAGAATATTTTCCAGTGTTTTTAATAAAGCTCCATCTTTCTCCTACCCTTTAGCAGCCGTAGCTATTGACACCGAGAAGGCATTTGATTGGACCTTTTCAATTAAATCCCTCTCTTGGCACAGTTTTGGTCCAAGTAGTATCTCTCTCATTTATTTTCTGTATACAACTCCAATGGCTTCTGTGTTGATAGATGGTCTAACTTCTAATTTCTTTCCTTTACACCATGAGGGTCACCAAGGTTGCCCTCTGTTGGAAATGGGTTATTGATAAGGGCAGGTAAGTACCTACACTTAGCAATAGGCCACTAACCTCCACTTAGGTCCAGTTAGGTCTCAATAAATTAAACCCAGCTCAACCCTTGGAAGCTTGGCAAAGAGAAACAAGGCTTAACTTAGGAGACTTATATGTAAAGCATTTAAAAATCACAAAACAGTAAATAAGTAAAAAGTAAAACAAAATATAAATCCAAAACTAATTTATAAAAATAGAATATATGTTTATCTTTAAAATGACATTAGAACTATTAAAATACAATAAGGGGAATCGGAGATATGAATTTTAAAATAATTAATGCTTTTTAACGCTTAGAAACTAATAGCACCAATCTGGCCATCTGGTCGCACTTCGACCGTGGCAAAGTAAAAGTTTGAGGCCTACCGAGATGGAGCATTGCTCGGCTACATCTCATCTACCAAGGAGGCCTTGGTCAAAAGTTTACCTTAGGACTTAGTCGTTTTTCTGGAGATTTTCTTCAGTCCAATCCGACCTCCTGGAACTCTTCCTCGGATACGCGTCGTGGGAGCCCTCAGTGGAGATTTTTACCTTCGGACTTATATGATTTTTTTAGATGAAAATCCCTTGACCGGGGCAAACCTGAATCTTGATCCGACGTCCTTGGAGCCCTCTTCGGATACACGGACTGGGAGGTCCCGGTCAAGTTTCTACGTTCGGACGTAGTCACTTTTTCTTCACCGGGGCGAACCTGCAAGTCAGGCGTGGTCACGGTTGAGGCATGCCGGCTAGGGTTGCCACGGCAGGTTGGTCCCTTTATGAAACATTTTTCCTAAAGTTCTCCAAACTTCTCCAAAATTCTGGATCTTCTTCAAGATGTTCTTTTAAGGTTCTATTGAGATCCACAGCTCACCCCAAGGTTCCAGAAGCTCTGAGAAGCTCCTTCAGGGTACGGACTACAACTCCCAGAATGTACCTGGCGCAAACTCCAAAATGACTACTGGACAGTGGTCAGCAGGTCAGTTTCTTCAGGAGTTGGCTTAGGAGACTCTGGTTAGCAAGTTTTCACCTGTAGCAAACAGGGAGTCCCTCCTTGAACCAGTTGAAGCCAGGCAAAGTCCTTCTTGTGGTGAAGCCCAAGTGTGCAGCTGATGCAGTCCTCCAGAGTGCAGTGTCCAGGTGCAGGTCAGGGGTCCAGCAGGGCAGTCCTCCTTCTTCTGTAGTTCATCCTTGTTGGAATCTGGTAGGGATCTGAGGTTGGGGGCAGCAGCTCTGCCATATTTATTCTAGCTCCTGGGTGAAAAACAGGGGGGTCCTGGTTCTTTGATCAGGTGTAGGGTCCTTCCCCCTGTGATGACCACTTCCTGGGAAGTGTGGCAAAAATCAATCCAATGGAGAAACATTCCTCAAAAATCCATCATGGCTGATACTGATTTTTGGAGGTTACATCTGGCTGAGCCCACCCACTGCTGTGGCTAAAAATCTTAAACACACCCTTCTACTGCCCTCTCCCAATCTAATCAGGGGGGCACCTAATTGTCTGGGTTTGCAGGATGGGAGGGAGGTCCTGGGTTGCTCCAAATGTTGTTCCCTGCCTTTGAAGATCAGTTTGGCAGCCCCCCTTCCTGCTTCTCCATCTGCTGACGGAAGATCTTCTCCCAAAGGCACATCTCTTTGTGTTTAGCCCAGGTTACTTCACACCTCAGAGCAAAGCACTACAGGGCTGAAGTTGGCAACTTTTTAGGTAAAGTTTAAAGCTCTTTACCTGAACAAGTTATTTCAAATCTAACAATTGTAAGTTGTGTGATTTATTATAACAATTAATTTGATACCAAACGTGAGGATTCTGACAATTAAGGGGACTTTCTAAATTAAAATAAAGCCTCCTCATTCTAGCCTATGGAGGCTATTCACTACAATGAGGGAAAATGAATTTGGCTGTTTTACCTCACCAGGGCTTATAAAACTGTTTTTATAAGGTCCCTGCTTATAGTGGCATGGCACCCAGCCCTAGAGGCACATAGGACACACCTTAGGGGTGACTCATATGTAAAAATGAGGTAGTTCCAGACTTTGGAAATACTTTTAATTCCAAAGTCGAATTTGTATGTAACTTTAACTTAAAAGCAGCCAGCAAGGCAGGCCTGCCTATAAAATGACACTGGGCACCTCAGCAGTGCACCCAGGGGTGCACCACCTATGGTGGGGTCCCTATACCTACATGCCCTTCCATGTACTAGGAACTTATAGGTAGGTTGACTTAGCCAATTATAATTAGCCTAATTTGCAAACTCATTTTATACACAGCACAGGCACTGGGACTGGTTAGCAGTACCCAGGGCTCCATCAGTGTCAGATAAACACCTGCAAAAAGTGAAAAATTGGGGCAAAAAGTCAGGGGGCCTTTGCAATCAACCCTGTTTTCTCATTCCGTCTATCAATTCTTTTGTTTGTTTTGGCCCTTGAACCCCTCTTAACTCGAACTAGGAACAATGATTTTATTTCTGGTTTTCAATATGGAGACAAATATTAAAAACTTTACTCCCACACAGATGATATTCTCCACTTCCTTTCTAACCCAGACATTACAAATCCTGTGCTGCTTCACTAAATATCTGATATTTTCTCTGTTTCAGATTATAAAATCAATTTGGACAAAACTGAAGTTTTACTGATTACTAAATTGTGTACAAAACAATTATTTGACTCTACCCGATTTCACTGAAATACTCTTAAGATTAAATATTTGGAAATATGGTTTGCCAATTATATTTCAGATTCAGTTAAGATTAATATGAAAGAAGGGCTTGATAGAATTGATAAGCTTTTATATTCTTAAAATCCGTTGTCCCAATCTTAGTGGGGTTGTATTGACTCCATCAAAATGACAATTGCTCTGATCTTGATATACATTTTGTCTATGATCCTTGTTCATATACCACTTACATTCTGTAAAAAAATGATTCTCTTCTTTCAAAATTTCTTTGGAATAAGAAAAGGTTTAGAATCTCCTCATCCCTTCTCAAGAAATCCAAGACATTAGGGGGGTGTCAATTTCCCAACTTTCGGACGTATCTTAAAGCTTTCTGTTTGTGACTGGTTTCTAAGTGTCTCCTACCAGCCCCGACAATGTGTACATCACCTTGGCTCGAAATCGAACTTTCTCTTATTGCACTGTTTTCTCCTGAAGAAGTTCTCTCCTCCTCTAAAAACACCATTTCTTTCTCATCTCTATTTAAACATGCTTGTTCTGTTCTAAAACCTTATTATTAATCACAGGTCACTTCCAGAGATTCTTTCTTGCATTCTCCTTCATGGTAAAATCGTCTCATTACTATAAATAACAGACCTATCCATTGGAAGTCTTTGAGACTAAAAGGTATTATTTGGGTTCGGAATTTACTTGAAGATTCGGATCCTTAAACTCTTCCCCAATATCAGCGCTTGTTTAATTGTCCCGCTCTTTTTGGGGTAAATTTTCGGTTCTTAAAGGAGTCATTTTGGCCAAACTTTCCCTTCTACCACTCCTTCATCAGATTCCTCCCTTCTTAAAATACTCACACTTAATCCAAAGGCTTCCCTTATTTATACATTTTGGTCGGTCCACGGGGGTGAAGAGCAGTGAGGGGGAGTGCTGTGCACTTTCCCTCACTGTGTCTGTATGTTTAGCTGGACGTCCCAGGCTGGCCAAGCACACATGCACAGTAGGCCCTCTCCAGCCCAGCAACACAGTTGTCGGGCTAGAGGGAGCCTGCACAGACTCCCAGTCTGCCTAGAAGTGCCCTGGCTGGACGTTCCGACCCAATCCTGATGCTGCTTTGCGCAGCATCAGGATTGGCTGCAGGGTAGGCTGGGAGCCTGTGCATACAGCAGAAGACGGAGGAACAGCGGAGGAGCATGGTGTGTAGGTAGGTTTGAACTTAGTTGGGAATCAGATCTGGGGTGTACTTTGAGCATTGCCTTAGAGCATAAAATTAGGTCTAGATTATCAAAAATTTCCAGATCAGCATCAACTACTCAATCAATGTTTTTCTTTATCCTTATCATAGATTATACCACACTCCTACCTCTATTGCTAAGTTCTCTAACATATATAACAAATCCTGTTGGTCCTGTGACCTTTACTGTGGCGATTTGATTCATCTTCTGTTTTTGTGTCCACCTATGGCCTACTTTTAGAAAAAAGTATGGTCTCATATTACAAGCATTTTCAAACTTTGTTCTTCTCTGTCAATGTCATTACTGTTAATAGGAAGCTTATCAGATGTTATTAAGTTAAATGCATATGAAAATAGTTTATTTAACTTTATTTTGGCATTCATTCTTCAACAAATTACTCTGAACTGGAAATGTTTTGCTAATATTTCTTTCAAAGACTGGTGGTACAATGTTTGTCATCATCATAGACTAGATATTGCATTTGCCTCTTTCTTTAGACCACATGTAAGTAGAGACCTATATTGGTTATTTTTAACGGAATATTTAGATGTTCATGCTAAACAACAAGTTATCCCTTCTCATTTTAAAAATGTTAAGCCCCATTGTGTTACATTCTCTGCTATTTGTTTTATGTCACTTTTTCATACTTAGATTCTTTATTTTTTTATTAACTATATTTATTTATTAACTATATTTACTGCTTTTTGATACTCTGTCTCAAATTGTTGGTTTATGAGTCCCCCCATTCTCCCTTTCCCTCGCTCTGTTATCCACCTTTTCCTTTGTTATATAACATTGTAAACAGTTTTACTCTCTTATATAATATTATTTTCTTTGTTTCAAAATTTACATATGCTATTGTTATTGATTAAACATGAAAAATTCCATTGTCAGCATTACCATAAGGAAAACAGAAATTGTCATGGTTCCCATAGCCCAATAATAAAGAGTTCCTTTGCATATAAACTATTCACAGGTTAACTGGCTAGTCTTCGGGAGCTCTCCACATGCCAGTGCATATGCAGCTTGTATGCAGTAATGAAGAGCGCAAAATTGAAGAGAGAAAAAGCAGCAGTAAACATGTTGTGAATAACATGCATGTATCCAGAAAAACAAAAAACACAGAGATAAAAATATCACATTTTTGAATTGTACATATCCTGTACCATAAACATTAACAGTTATGCATTTGCCATTTTATGGTATGGACGGGGTGGGCTGTTGCCTGTAATCCTTTATGGTCTCCCTTCCACCACATCTTCTTCCTGTGCCAATACTTACAACTTCCATTCCACTAACTATAATCCTAACCATAACCTTTATCTATTTAGTTTAACCACATCCATTTCCCTAGCCGTCCTGTTGACATAATCCAGAGTCATTGCCATAGCTCATGCCTTTCCCTTTTACAAATCCTAACCATTCACAGTACCCCAACACAACCATAACCATGATCGTTACCTGTACTCTGTACTTTGCCACAAGCCTCAGTCCACACCTTAATCTTCTCTTAACAGTAAGCCAGATGACTCTGAATTTTTAAAATCTAACCCAGAACTTCTCCTTGGCCCCACCCCAAACACAACCAGTTTTTCACCAATTTGACTTCTTTGCATATGCTTGTGTTTTTTGCTTCTCCACTTTATTGTGATTATTATTATTATGACTTTTTTCAGCTTTTTACTACAAACTCGTTTACAGGTCAGCCCAGCAACACTCTAATTTCTTTTGTATTTGTTTTTAAAATATGAACAGCATGTATAGATCCCAAGGAATAGGAATGCTTATGGCAATAACCACCATAGCTGTTGATCTCATGGTGAATTTCATCTGGCAGAAGGTTTCTCATTTGCTTGTCTGATCTGTAAAAAATATTTTTATTGCCCCAATTCTATTTGTTCTTGGAAGAGTAATCAAAATTTTTACTTCATCAAAACTTTCTGACTGATTGATATTACCTGAAGCATCATTTTTGATATTCAGGGGACTTGCCATAAATAGCCTTGTGTGTGAGTTAGTATTTTAAATTTAACACTAGACTCCCTTGGAAGCAATAGTTGGAGTCAGATTATTTTTTCTTGGAACATCTATGAATATTAGTTTTGGAGAATTTTAAGTTTTTAAAATTAAACTTTGTGATTCCACACCAGAGAGTGTTGCAATAATCTAGTATTGCTCTAATTATTTATCTAGCCACTGTAGTTGTCTCTTTAGTATCTAGCAGATGGCTAGGTATTTTCAGAAACTTTGGAGGATGAATATTTACTGCAATGGTAGCATAGACTTGACTGTTCATGGACAATTTTCGGACAAATATGTTCTTAGTCTTTAGTTTTTTACACTGTGTCCTTGTGGGGATGTATTTGGGAGGAACATGAAAAAGTACATTAATGAAAAAGAGTACATACTTCTGAATGAACTGCCTTATACCATGAAAGAAGGAATATATTTTAGTCTTTATTAAAGCTTGGCTAGTTTTGAGCCATCTGATATATCTATCTTTCGACCTCAGTACACAACCTTTGGTCAAGATAATCATCTGCTTCACTATTATGTGTTAGATAGAACACCCATTAAATATTATCAGCATAATTATGGAAACTGGGCTTAGACTTATGTATAAGCAAAGAGGTTCCAAAACTACTGGCAAAGATTGTCAAAGAAGGTTTGGAAAATCTCAGTAATGCAAATTATTCAATCAACATTCTGGTGACATCAAACAAAGAAGAGTACAGTGCAACAACACAGTGACCATGTGTAGTAGTAAAAAGTGTGAACACCAAGTATGAACGTAAAACTTACCATCTCTTAGTACAGAGGAGAGCAACTCATTCAATAATTTATATAGACATCAGTGACTATTTGTTAGAAATGGGGTCTTTGGTTGACAGTCAGGTTACCCCCTGTTCAAGCAAGGACCCTCAGTCTAGTCAGGGTAAAAGAGAATCACCCTCAGCTAACCCTTGCTTACCCCCTTGGTAGCTTGGCAGAGCAGTAGACTTAACTTCAGAGTGCTAGGTGTAAAGTGTTTGTACCAACACATAGGCGGTCATTCTGACCGCGGCGGTCGGCGGTTGCCGCCCGCCAAGCGGTTCCCGCCGAAAGACCGCTCCGCGGTCAAAAGACCGCGGCGGCCATTCTGGCTTTCCCGCTGGGCCGGCGGGCGACCGCCAGAAGACCGCCGGCCGGCCCAGCGGGAAAGCCCCTTCAACAATGAAGCCGGCTCTGAATGGAGCCGGCGGAGTTGAAGGGGTGCGACGGGTGCAGTGGCACCCGTTGCGATTTTCAGTGTCTGCAAAGCAGACACTGAAAATCTTTATTGGGCCCTGTTAGGGGGCCCCTGCACTGCCCATGCCAGTGGCATGGGCAGTGCAGGGGCCCCCAGGGGCCCCATGACACCCGTTCCCGCCATCCTGTTCCTGGCGGTAATTACCGCCAGGAACAGGATGGCGGGAAGGAGGTCGGAATCCCTGGGCCAGCGGGAAACCGCCGGGAAACCGCTGGTTCCCCTTTTCTGACTGCGGCTTTACCGCCGCGGTCAGAATCGCCCAGGAAGCACCGCCAGCCTGTTGGCGGTGCTTCCGGTGCCCTCCGCCCTGGAGGTCATGGACCGCCAGGGTCGGAATGACCCCCATAGTAACTTAATGAAAACACGACAAAATGACACAACACAGGTTTAGAGAAATAGGAAATATTTATCTAAACAAAACAAGACCAAAACGACAGAAATCCGACATACACAAGTCAAGTTATGAATTTTTAAAGCTTAAACTAAAAAACAACGCTGAGAAACACAAAATGCTTCGATGAGGTGTTAACACAGTGTTGTAACGATGTCATTCCCAACAATCCGACACCAGTGGTGCCGGACACGGAGTCGCATAGATCCCCAAGTATAGTACCTTTGGTGAAGAGTGAAAACAATTTGATGCGCGAAGTCGGGGATCGTGGCGTCTGTGCAAAACGTTGAATCCGCGCACTTCGAGCGGCGTCGGTCATGACGTGGTGCGGCGACTTCCACTGAGTCGCGGACTTCAGCGGGGCTGCAGCGGCGTCGGGCCTGCGAAGGTCATTGCGTTCACCTGGTGCCAGCCAGGTGAATGAGCTGAGTGCTGGGGCAATGGGGCCTTGCAGGGACAGGGAGGACCACCCGAGAGGGAGACCTGGGGTGTCCCTGACTAGATTGGGTGTCCAAAGTAGAGGAGGAAAAAGGCTCTCCCCTACAGTCAAGAGTGTTGGCTAGAGTGGCCTCCGGTTGATGGAGAATACTGAGGAGTTGTAATCTGATGAGAGCACTGCGGGCCCCTGAGGGAGACGCAGTGGCACTTCAGACATAGGCTGCCCGCCCCCGGGGCAAAAGGAGAGAGGAAGAAAGTGTTGGTTGGCAGCCTGGGTAACCACAGAAGTAAAGTGCGGGTGACCTGAGACTGCAGTGAAATGGAGCGGTGCATCGGTCCCCCAGATGCATACCCTGCATCTGGGGGACAAAACAGGAAGGACATCTCCCGACAGAGGTGCCATCCAACTACATTGAAGGCAAAGATTTACTGGTGAGCTGTGTCGGTCCCTGGGGCCTGGAGAATGGGTGGTAGCCTGAGGCCCAGGGCTGTTTAGCACAGAAGACAGCCTGGATGGCACTGATATCATGGCAATGACTGCTGAAGTGGGGCTCGAGCTATGGGGGCTGTGCCTCCCAAACATCGAGGAAGCCTGAGGTGAGCTGTGTTGCTCATGCCAGTGGGGGGAAGGTGTTGCCTTGCTGGGCCATGACTGCTGGAATGGGGCTGGAGCTACAGGGGCTGTGCCTCCACAACATAGAGAAAGCCTGAGGTGAGCTGTGGTTCTCGTGCCAGCCTGGGGGCAGTGCTGCCTTGCTGTGGCCTGCATTTGTTGTGACTCTGGTTCTCCCTTCCAGAGGGCTGGAGAGTCAGCCTACTGGGAGAAGAGGACCAGGCTGAATCTCCTGGAATGGTGGCGGCAGACCCATGTATGCAGCACCCCCAATGCTCTGAAATGGAGAAAGTGAGGCCTCAGGGACACCTGCTTGAGCACTAATCTACACTATGGTGCCCACCAAATTGACACAGTTGAATCCACCAACAGTGGTGCAGCAGGGCCAGATGGTTTTATGGGTAAACAACCAGCCTGATCCATTCTGCAAGACTGGAGGCACACACAGTGGTTATTGTGATGCCCATTGGGGTAATCAAGGTAGCCTTGGAAAGTAAAATAGATGCAGTAGCCCTAGACCTGGGGCTCCTTTGGGCAGACTGCAGAAAATTGGTTGACAGAGTAGTGTAGGAGGATTCTGCCATCACCCAGCCACAGCCCTCTTCTGCTGAACGCAAGTGGATCCAGTCCCTGCAGCAAACCATTCTTAGGTTACAGGGCAGGGTGGAGGACATGGAAGGCCGCTTTTGATGGAACAATGTGAGATTGTTAGGTCTCCTGAAATGGGTTGAGGGTCCAAGAATGGAACTCTTCCTTGAGGACAGGTTATTGACAGTGGTCATGGATGGCAAGACCTGTACTTTCTTTATGATGGAAAGAGATCAGAGAATGCCAGGTGCCAGACTCCTGAACTTTCGGAACTGAGATAATATCCTGCAACGAGCTTGAGCACACAGGCTAAGGCAAGTAAATGGGGGATCTCTAAGGTTTTTTCACTGCAAACATTTTCTGCAAGGAATCATAAAGCCCAGTGGAAGATGATGGGTTATATGGTTTAATATAGTTTGTGTTGGAGAGGACCCTGCCCCAGATTTTTGCCTTCCTGTACTGAACTAATGTTTGCTGTCCCTAGGAATCTGTGCACTATACCCTTGTCAACCACAAGTAAAGTGCTTGCGATCTCACTTCTGAAGATAGACAAAATGGCATACATTTCATTGGCACAACTAATTTACTTATAAGTCACTAGTATATGGTACTACATGTACCAAGGGCCTGTAAATGTAATACTACAAGTTGGCTGCAGCCTCATTGTGCCACCCACTAAGATAGACCTGTAAAACATACCTCCAGGCCTGCCACTGTATCCTTTATGTGCAGCTTTAAAATGCCATTTGGCCCTGACCAAAAGCTGTCAGGCCTAAATCTTTTGTTTTGATACTGCAAGTCACACCTCAGGTGGGCCCTAAATACCCACAGGATAGGGTGCATGGTATTTAACTAGTAGAACATATATATTTAATATTTTACATGTCCAAACAGTGAAAAACCTCCAAAGTAATTTTTCACTGTGGCAAGACTAGCCTTCATTAGGGAAACACTGGGTTAGACTATACAAATGTATGGTTCTTACCTTCAGGTTGGGAGCATCTATAACCATTATTCAAGGATTCATTTGACTAGCAGTTTAAAATCCAACTTTATGGACAAGTCAGTTTTGATATCACTACTTTAGAAATTACACTTTTAGAAAGTTGTCATTTATCTGCCTAAGCAACAGGTGCATTTCTACCGGTGTCCAGTGCCACTAGACTGTTAGTGACTCTCCTGTGGCTTGACTGTGGAGAGGTGTTTTTCACCCTTGAGCTGGGTGGCTTGCGGAATGTGACAGCCCCTTCCTGAGTGTCTCAGATAATGTTTACTCTTTCGCTTGTATATGTAGTTTCTACCTAGGCATGACTCCCTTTGTCTTCCTAGTCAGCTTGGTTTCCAACCCAGGGGGGAGGGTGGAAGGGATGCTGCCCCAAACCTGGTTTAGAGAGGCCTTGAGGGAGACTTTGCCCATTACCATAGCCACATCACTGGGTTGGCACAGGGAGCTCTGCTCAGGTGAAGAAATGTTCTGTTATTTTGGATTTAGGTAGAGACGAGCACTGTGGAATAGTTTACAGTAAAACACACAAGAAGTGATGCAAAAGTGGGTAGGGTCACCCTGGGAACTTCTATCCTTTTGGTTAGGTAGAGGCCAGTAGTTCCCCCAACCCACTGGCTGGCACTGTGCATAAATGTGGCATATCAGACTTCTTCTCAGATCACTTTTGGACCTGTGAAAGAACAGAGGAGGACTGGACCTGCTGTCTGAGACCTGAGAAAAGCCATGAACAATGGACCTGCATTCCCTCTTCTACCCAGGACAAAGAAGTGGGTTCCAATGGTCATAAGGCAGACCTCTTTGGGCTATAGGAACACAACAAGCTGCAAGAGGTATTTTCCTACATTTCCAGCTGACCAGTTCCAACTGAACCTGCCCAGGACCCTGCTGCTGGCCTTTGATGGCGTGGGACTTGAACTCAAAGTGCTGTCCTCAAAGGTTCTGGTCCTAGGCTGGGGTCAAAGTGTTCTTGAATCCTGGAGATTAGAAACTTTTTGTCTACTTTTTGCTCTAAGACCCGACAGAGTACCAGGACCAAGTGGCAAGCCAATTTGACAACATTGCAAAGAGGATATCCATCCTCATGGAGGTCTATTCAGTTACAGCTTGCAGTCTTGCTCTGCTGGGGGAATCCGAGCACCAAAAAAGTGATTAAGTCTGAACGTAGTACTCTTCATCTGGAGACAGTACCCAAAGTACCCGGCTTCACTGAGATCTGGTCCAGCGATTTTCCAATTACATGGAGCCCTGTTCAGCCACAGCGTGCTGCCTTGCTCTGCTGAGGATTTTTGGCTTCCATTCCAAAGTCTAGTGGGCTGATTCACAAAGGTAAAATTACTCTTTCATTTAAGTTTACAATTGTTTTCTATTCACAAAGGCATTTTTTTCAGGTTGTATCTTTGAGAGTGCGGAGTCTCTGCACATAACAAGATAGGTCTTTTTATGTGGTGAGATTTCATACTGGTAAAGATACTACCCATAAAATCTCTTTGTGAATAGCAAGCAGTGGTAAACTTAAATCAGAGTGTAAGTTTACCTTTGAGAATTAGGCCCCCAGTTTGAAGGTAAAACATTTCACTGGGACAAACCGGGTCCCTATACCTGAATAACGCTCCATTGCAGTCAACCTTAACTTTTGACTTTGTCCTGCCCAAGCACAGACAGATGACTGTGGTTGGAGCTTAATGCTTTTTGGCACTGTTACATTTTATTAAATGTTATCTATTTTGAAACTTGTTTTGGGATTCTTGTGTTGTGTTTCCACTTTACCACTGTTTAAGTACTGAATAAACACCTTACACTCTGCTTCTAAGGTAAGACTGACAACGTTTGTGCCAAGCTACAAGAGGGTTAAGCAGAGGTTTGTTCAGTTACTTTTGTGGTTCACCCTAACAAGAATTGGGTACGTTATTTGATGTGGGTTCTCCCCCCTCAACCAATAATCCGTTATGTTACAGAATGCATAAAATAGGCTAAACTATCCTCCAGTTGACTTGACACTAGCGCCATATTTCGAAGTAATACTTCCACATACATTTCAGACGACAAAACGCACGCACCTGAGCATGCATGCTGTCTTATTGCCACCTTGCAAATCCCTTCCTGTCAAGTTTACGGCTAATAAACCGCCTGCAGTTATTCCAGAGGTCTGTCTGCATATATGTCACACAACCTGCAGTTCTCTGAAAAGAAGTAGCCGAGGGGAGTAGTTTACCAATCTGTATTTCGGGGTAGTGGAAACGGTGCATAAGAACAGGTAAAACAAAGCGAAGCTCACCTGTGACAGCAGCAAGGTGCCGGGATGCCATCATTTTTCAGCATGATGCAGTCATATAACTCGTAGAGGATTGTGGGAAGAAGAGCGTCAACTGTCAGCGCAAGCCTGTATATGTCACAATGAAGACAGATTCAAAGAGAGGTATAGCCTTTCCATGTCAGTGTATCGCAGGTAGGGTGGGCAAAACTGCGCGAACGTGTACACGAGTAATAACCATAATTCTCATAAGAATTACGAGTTCCATATGAATTTCACATGGGTGGTCGTGTGAGTGAAAATTGCACGTGAGGTTTGCTCGTGCAACCAGAAGTGATTAAAGATGTCTTCAATGTTTTGTTTGTTCTCTTTCTAAAGTTACGGTTAAATTTGCTAGCATAGCTAATGTGACCACGGCACAAATCCAGTTTCACGGTTCCTGCACCAACATTTCTGCTATAAGCAGGTATCTCACGGATTAAAATTGCATTATCGGCATAACCGTAAGGAAAACAGATATTAGCATGGTTCCCATAGCCCGGTAATCAAGAGATTCTTTGGGTACATAAGCTACTCATAAGTTAGCTAGCTAGTTTTCTGGGGCTCTTCACAAACCAGTGCGTATGCACCTTGTATGTGCTAAAGAATAGTGCAAAAGAGAATAAATAAAAAGTAGCGGAAAACATGCTGTGAATAAGGTGCATGTATTTGGAAAAACAAAAACGCAAGATAAAAATGTCACATTTTATTTGTGAATTGCACATACACTTACATCAACCTGTACTCTAAAGAGTAACACTTATGCCCTCCTCAAACTAAATCCCAATATTTGTGTGTTTGCTTTTGTCATTTTTTGGGCTGGATAGGGTGGGTTGCTGCCTGTAATATTTTCCTGTGCCATTACTTACAACTTCCATTCCCCTTACTAAACTCCTACCCATAACCTTAATCTATCTAGTGTAACCACATCCCTTTCTCTGACCCTCATTTTGGCCTAATCTAGACTCACTGCCATAGTCCATGCCTTACTCTTTTAAAAATCCTAATCATTAACAGTACCCCAACGCTACCCTAACCATAATCATAACCTGTACACTGTACCTTGTCACACGCCTCACATCATACCTTACATTTCTCCGAACCGTAAACCAAACTGCTCAGACTACTTTAATTCTGAACCAAAACTTCTTCTTAACCTCACCCCAAACACAACAATTTTTTCACTAATTTTACTTCTTTGCATATTCTTGTTTTTTTGCTTCCCTACTTTATTATTGTTATTTTTATCACTTGGTTCTACTTTTTACTGCAAACATTTTTACAGGTGAGCCCAGAATCACTCTTAACTACGTTTGTATTTATTTTTAAAATATGAACAGAATGTTTAAGCCCCAAGGAATCGAAACACTAATGGCAATAACCACCATAGTTGTTGATCTCATAGTAAAGTTAATCTGGCAGAAAGTCTTTCATTTGCTGTGAAAAATATTTCAATTGCCCCAACTCAATTTATTCTTGGAAGAGTTATAAATATTTTTGCTTGACCTTAACTTTCTGACTGATTTATATTTCTGAAAGATTCATTTTAGATATTCAGGGGACTTGCACTAATAGCCTTGGGAGTGAGAGTTAGTATTTTAAATTGAACCCTGGGCTCCACTGGAAGCAATAGTTGGAATCATATGATTTTTTTTTTCTTGGAACATCCATGAATATCTGTTTTGGAGCGTTTGACGTTTTTCATAGTAAACCTTGTTATTCCACCCAGGAGGGTGTTGCAATAATTTAGTTTTGCTCTAATTATTGATACAACGTTTGTGATTCTATCTTTAGTATCTAAAAGAGGGCTAGATCTTTTCAGGACCTTTCAAGCTTAAATATCGACTACAATGGTAGCATAGTCTTGACTGTTCATTTTGGGACAAATATGTTCTTAGCTGCCTATTTTTGAGAGGGTTGCGTCATGTTTGCATCACTCAATGTGGTATATGCATGACAAAACTGCTGAGTCAAATTTTTGAAGCCACGCAAAGCCACTTCACCTAGCTTTTAGTAGCTCCAGAAATCTGGAGTATTGTAAAGCAGCACAAATCACTGTGTTATGTTACTCTGCCCTGTGAAGGCATTCCATGGGTGTTGTGTGGGTGTTCCCATGCAACTCCCATGGTTTTTGACGCAATCCCAGATTTACAAGACCTTTATCTATTTCTCCCTGTTACTTCTGCTTTCCATGTGCGTTGCATTCTGCAGCACACCAAGATAGAGGAATATGCCTCTCTGGACTGTTTTTGTACGGGGAGATGTTCCTTCCTACACAAAAAAAATCTTGCATGCAGCTCAGGCACCTTTGCACCATGGTGCAAGGGTGACTTCATTGGAGCTAGGCAACCCATTGTGCGCCAGCACAGGTGGAAAAGTCAGGAATGTGCCATATGTCTTAAATACAGTGTATTCTGGCCCTTTCCCAGTGACGGAGTGCAGGGCATCAAAGTGACTAGCTGCACTGCACCATTTTCTAATAAATATGCCCCTTAGGCCCTGATTTATACTTTTTTTGCACTGCTTTACCATCATTTTTTACGCAAAAGCGGGGCAAACTTACAAAATACAATTGTATTTTGTAAGTTTGTGCCGCTTTTGCATCTATAAATGATGGTAATGCAGCACAAACACAGTATAAATCAGGGCCTTAGTCTTTATTCTTTACACTGTCGCTTGAGGGGACATATTTGTGAGGAGCATACAAAAAGGGGTAATATATACTTCTGAATTGGTCTAGTACTGCCTTATAATATAAAAGTAGGAACATATTTTAGTCTTTATTAAAGATTGGCCAGTTTCGACTCGTCTGATATATCCACTTCTCGACCGCAGTAAACAACTTTTGCACCAGATCCTCATCCGCTTCAAAATTCTATTTTAGTTGGAACACCCATCAAATATTATCATAGTAATTATGGAGACAGCGTTCAGACTTGTGAATAAACCATGATGCTCCAAATATACTAGCAAATATGTCAAAAATCGTTTGGGAAATCTCAGTAATACACTTTTTTTCAATCAACATTCTGGTGGCATCAACCAAAGAAGAGTACAGTGCAAGGATACAGTGATCATGTGCAGTAGCGAAAAGTGTAAACACCAATTATAAAAATGAAAGTTAAAAAACACAAACTACAGAGGAGAGCAACACTTATTCAATAATTTGTCTAAAAATCAGTCACTATTAAGTTAATATTTCAGCACACATGCTGCAACTGGTGTGGACTCCCTCAGCACAGAACAATATAGTCAATAGCCACCAAACTCTTCGTATTCAAACCAAAAAGTAGGCCATGTAGTGTTTGATATTTAAATATTAACATTTAACATTTTAAGCTTATAGATCCAGCTACCAGATGACATAACACACAATAAAGCCAATAGAAAAAATAAACCAACATGAACACACCAAATTGAGAGGAGAGGACCAATAAGTGCAAATGAGCATTGCTCAATATTTGAGTCAGCAAAACATAGAAGCCTTAAAGAGGCCACTACATTTAGAACTGTATACTAAGAATGTGTGATATTTTTACGTAGCTAAGCAGAAAGGCTGAAATAAAGCATTCCATATTTTGTAAAAAATACAGAACATTCTTATAGAAAAATGGTCAATTGAGTCTGCATATAAAGATAAATAAATTTATTAGGTAAAAAAAGAGGGGAGTAGGTAGTCACATTCAACTTAAACAAGACAACCAAACTATTGATAATTCAAAGTAAGTTAATGGCAGAAAGAAAAATTAAACTATTCAGAGTTAGTAAAAAGTAAGACAAACACAGGGCCAAGGTGTAATACTGAAAAAAGGCAAAATTAAAGACAAAGTATTCATAAACAGATCTCAAGCCACAGGGCTGTAAGTTATACCGTATCAGTAAAATTTGTTTTACAAGGTAAAATACAGGCAAGTGCTAAGTGTGATAGCTGCTAGATGCTCTTGGCACTGGATGATTAAGAATTGAACGACCCTACAAGACGTGATGAGAGCACAAGCACATACCCTGGAAAGCCAGTAATAAGTTGGAAAGAACAGCCCTGAAAAGGAAGGTTGAGAAATTAGGAAATAAATATGCATTTGGGGAAAAAAGAGAAAACATAGTTGCACCTACTTTCTGAATGTTATAAACATTAGTTACCAGCTCACCAAATTGATGTCAGCCAGAAAATATGATTGCCTGCATTTTTAAAATCATCCAGTGAATTTGACACTATCTAATCAGAAACTGATGGTCCTAAAACTAACATTAGTATTACTGGTCCCCAACAGCATATTTATCCTGGCACAACAACAAACTTTTAAGTAGAGAAAATAGGGGTGGCAGAGGTGGTGAGGGAGAGGAAGGAACTAGTTTGTCCTTTGTGAACACTAGGGGCCGTATTATACAATGCATTCTCCTTGTTTGTGCCGGGTGCACATTGAACAGTTGGGCCCAGCGTTAACAAGGAGAATGGGACATTTTAGTTTGAATGCACTGCACCCAAGGAAGCCTCGAGCTCAGGCTGCCCAGGGCGCAACGAATTCAAGCGAAAAACAGAGCGGCTTTGAAGCAGCCACTCTGTGTTTTACTGTGCAGGTGGCAACCTGTCCGCACTTTTAAAGGGGATCCTCTTGCAGGCGGGTATAGTAAGTGTGCCTGCCTTCAATAGGATATCTGAGGGGTCCATAGGACCTCCTTTCTCCCTTCATAGAACTACCATCAGGGTCTGCACTGACAGAGCAACACCTTTTAGGTAGCTCACTGCCAGTGCACCTCCTGAGAGCTTCTTTGCCTCTGAGCCTGCGTCTATAATATGGTGCGGACACAGAGGCAAAGGAGTTCCCTCAATTGCCTGGGGGCATGCCCCCACGCAAATGAAGGAACACCCTCTGGTGAAAGCTCTGGCACTATTCCTGCACCAGCACTATCAGTATTTCGAAAGGACTGCACAAGTGTCTGCAGCCCTTTATGTAATACCAAAGTGCCCTGGGGTTGTGCAAAGTGGGTGCACATGTTCTTTGTGCCCTAGGGCACTTTCCATACTATGGCCCCAGATGTGTCACACTACTGAAAAACTTTTCAACTGAAACATCCATGTTCTAAATCCTCATGCCTTGTCTTTCTTGCCATTCATTTGTTGATGTGAAAATATGTACAACTATCTGTATCTAATATTTTATAAAGGTTAAGGTCAGCTTATCCAAGATGTCAACATATCTATTAGGGATATATGGGCATACTGTGCAATATGGGCACTAGTCTACACTAGGTAGTTATTAATGATCTAAGAAACAGGTTCTCAGGATCTTTGTGGAATGATCTACATGCTATGAAACAGTAGACTCACACATGTTATACATTTGCAAAGTGTCTTATAGTTGTAATTATTATATGGGTTTTTGTGTGTTAATCATCCCAAAACAATAGTAACAGTTGGAACACCGACAGAATATTGGAAACAAAAATATTGCATGGACAGAACATTATGTCAAAAATATCAAACACCAAAATATCAAGAAAGTAATCACAAATAGATAAGAATAGATTAAGCGCAAATAGGTAAGAATAGATTTACTATTCTTAACTCCACATCTACGTACCTTGAAGACATTCATATTGTGATGGTATATATATGTGGAGTTATCTATAGTAAAACTTTGTTTACCTATAGAAACTTACCTTTATGATGTTTTTGTCCTCGTTATTTTTTAAACAATATTCTGTCCACCCCAATCTTTTTTAATGATGAAATGCTTCATCAAAGCAGTGACAAAAAAGTTCCTACCACTTTTGGTAGCTTATTAAGCTGTTACAATAGGAAACAATCCCTTATGAAATAATGTCCTTCAAATGGTGAGAATTATGGTTATTAGGGTCTTTGGGTTTCCAGTTTATGGGTATTCACCAGCATTTCACGATACTTTTTCATATAAATTTGCCCCAAGCTGGTGTAATGGTATCATTTTAAGTGTGGGTAACTCCCATTTGCCAACACTGATTTCAGTTGTGTGACTATAAATGGTTAATGTGCACTCATAAACTAGTTGGAGTGTACCGGTGTGCATATGACTTTGCAAATCAGGCATACTGTGTCTAAAGAATGTCACTTAAGAATGCCCTGACTGCAGTGTCAGATTATTATGGTGTTTTACAATTCCTACTTCTGCCTAAGGGTGCATTGGAAAGAGAGCCATCCTACGTTCTCATGTCTTTGGTTCATTGCTGAATAGGTCTCACGATTGAGTGAACATAGGCTGGCATGGTACTGTGACAGTTGAGTTGGTAACTTCAACAGGAGGTAGGTTGTGCCTCACTTTGGGGAAAGACACTTCATATCCAAAATGAGAAGTGTGGTAGCCATTTGTGTACCTTGTTGTTACATCTAATGATGAGGCTAGTTATTCAGTTCAGGCCACACTCTTGGCTTACTTTTGGAATTCAGTACTAAGCTAGGCAGCAAAAAAGCCTTTACAATAATGCCTTTACCACATGATACCTTTAGCACACAGCCTTAACCACATATGCCTTTACCATGCAGGTAAATATTTGTGCCTTTCCCATGGATGACTTCACCATGCATGATATTGCTAATGCAATGATATAAAGTATACCTATAGCAAGGTTAAATGTACGGTTTGGGGTGGGTGTGGTAAAATGTGGCACAGGTAAATTTAGGGTTTTAGGGCAGGGTAGTGGTAAAGGGTGGTAAGGACAATTTTAGAGTTTACGGGTGGGTAGTAGTAAAAGGTAGTAAGGGTCATTTTGTTAGGGTTTAGGGGACGCTAATGGTAAAGTGTGGAAAGAGGAATTTTAGGGTTTAGGTGTGGGTAGTGGTAATGGTGGTAAGGGGAATTTTATAGTTTAGGGGTGGGTAGTGGTAATAGGTGGTAATGGTCATTTTAGGGCTTAAGGGAGTGTAGGGATAAAGGGTGGTAAGGGTAATGTTAGGGTTTAGGGATGAGAAGTGGTAAAGGTAAATTAAGGGTTTTGGGGTGGGTAGTGGTAAAGAGCGATAAGGATAATTTTAGGGTTTAGGGGTGAATAGTTGTAAAGGGTGGTAAGGGAATTTTTAGAGTTTAGGGTTAGGTAGTGGGAAAGGTTGGGAAGGGTAATTTTAGAGTTATGGGGTGGGAAAGGGTGATAAGGTCATTTTAGACTTTAGGGTGGGTATTTGTAAAGGGTTGTAAGGGGTACCTGGGCCTAACAAGCTTCAGGGAGGGTGATACATGGCCTCCATCCCTTTATAAAAAAATTGAAAGCCCAGGGGAAATTGGTCCCTGGGACCAAAAGAGGCTCTGGGAGTGGAGGTATGTGGCTTCCCCTCATCTTTAAAAAAAACAGACGTGCCAGAGGTTGGCCACCCTGGAACTTGACCCAGGTGGGTGGGGTGAGAGACAGGCTGCATGCACCCAAACCCGCATATTTTCATCCACGGTATGGGGTGCACGGGCCCAAGAAAGCATGTACCCTCCCCTTTTTAATTCTATTCAGGCCCACGGGATGGAGTCCCTGGGGACTTTTAAGGGTTGGGGAGGGGGGCCACACTGCCCTCTCCTCCATTTACTAGAACTGGCCCTAGAGTATGGGGTCTCTGGAGCCAATGAAGGCTCAGAGAGAGGGGCTGCACACCCTCCTATGGTTAACATATATATTCTGGCTTAAAGGCCAGCCCTACTCTGTGCATGTAAAAGCTTGTGCATGGCATGGAATTCTGGTCTGGTGGCAGGCAAAGCTCTGTGGCCAACTCCTCAATTCACACACAGCATAGGTTTTTTTTCATGTTGGGGGTTTGCCCTTAGGGCAAGGTGGTAGGTCACGATCTGTGGCAAACTCTAACTGTGTATGGCCTTGGACCTTGCGTAGCATGGACGTGGTTGTGAGTGTGGGGGTTGCTGTGTGCTCTGGCCACAGGTTAGGCACTGTTTCCAACCCCCAGCGGTGCAAGGCCAAAGGCTGTGTGCAGCAGGAGACTGGCTTTACATATGATAATAAAGTATTACTTTACATTAAAGGACTGTAGAAATTCACTGAAAAAAAAGGTTAAGGTGACGTTATAGTCAGGTGTTATAAAAAGATCTGTTTTTTGTTTTTTAAAAAGAAAAACAGAAATTCACTGAAAAAACACAGGTTAAAGTGATGTTATAGTTATGTGAACATGTCATTGACAACATTAACATTTTAAACTAAAACAAAATAGGTATTCACGAAATTTAGTTAGCAGAGCTATGTTATATGTTATGTTATGTTGTTTTGTATATCACGTTAATCACCCAAATTGGTATCCAGGCACTTGGGCAGGTGTGTGGGTGTGTGGTCCACAAGATGCTTATACGAGGAACCAGGTCTTCATCTTCTTGAGGAACTCGAGGAGAGGAAGATGTTCTCATGTGTTTAGAGAGGTTCTACCATGTCTTGGGTGTGCTGTAGGAGAATGGGCGATCTCGAATTTTGCTTTTGCATGTTCAGGGAATGTGTGTAAGTGATATAGAAAAAAGTTATTGTGCCCTGTGTAAAGGCATTGTAGTTGAATTACACCCCTCATGTGCACAGCCCAGGCATTCATCAAGAGAGAGCTATTTTGTTTAAATAAACACTCTGTAGATACATTGTTGCACGGCCCTCTAAGCCCCCTCCTTCTCTTCTTGTCATCAGACGCTTGGAGCAGAGGTCAAGAAGGGTGACCTGTGCACTGACAGTGTTCACATAAACATAAAAGTTATGCTTTCATGAACAATGCTAAGTCAAATAATTAGCAATGCAAGCAAAGGCTTATGTGGTCCCGCACAGGAAGGAGGGCAACGCTCTGAATCCTCTGAAGAGGAGCTGCCCCTGAAGATTTGATTAAATCCTCTTTTCAAGTAAGTGAAGGCAGCCTCATGCAGATCTACATCCACCTGGGACATCAAGGCTACCATTGGGGTGTTGTTGTCGGAGCAAGAGGTGGTGCTTGTTCTGGACAGGGTGCCGTAATATGCAGATCTAAGGGTATGCTTGAAAGGGAAACTGCCATTAGGGTCCCAGAGATGGCAGTTATATCAAGGTTTGCTCCAAGATGGGGAAGGAACTTGGGTTGTCCCTGGGAGTGCCATGGCCCTCTTTCCCTCCTGAGAGAGTCCTCTGAAGGACAAGAGGTGAGGCCCGCAAACTGAAAGGGCGGCAACCTCATCGTACAGTCCCATAGGAAGATGAGAATGGGATAACTGGCCAGACAGTAGGGCCAAGAACAGAGCAGGCTTTCAAAAGAGAGGGCCTAGATTTTGGAGCCTATAGGTGTTGGAGCAGGACAGAGACACAAGAAAGAAGATCCACTGGAGCTAATTGTTGATTGAAGTGCCAGGGGCACTGGGGCAAAAGCACAACACCTGAAAGTAGGAAACAGATCGAATGGGGGACATGGATTAGGTTCACAGCTGGAGAGAGCACAAGGGGTGTAACAGTTCATACATTTTCAGACTTTTATGGGGAGTTCAAGACAGCAATGAAAATGAAATGTGAATGGGGCAAGACTTGGCACATAAAGGACAGAGTGCACATCATTTGCATTTATAATGCTCATTATATGAAGAAGTCTTGCTAAGGTCCCTGCTGAGGAGGCAGACAGGGAAGAGGTGGATAGAACACCTCTTGCACCATACTTATGGGCCTCCAGGTCTAATGAAATGGGTAGAAATATGAGGGGTGACAATGTGTGCATAGGCCAGGTTTGGAAGTAGAAGCCACAGTCTGCACAATAGATGGACAGTCTTGTAGCAGCCACAGGGTGTGACACATTTCTAGCAAATGCTTAGGAATTCAAAGGATCATCTTCATAAGTAGAACATTTGGTGCTAAGGCATTGAAATACAACTGGGAAGATGTGGAAGAAAAGAAGTAGAAAGTAGCATTCTGGGGGTTCCACAGAGGATGAAATAAGGAAGAGGAGAGGATATGAAGTACGGTCACAGGAGGGAATCGGTTGGGGAACATGGCAGGCTGCAGCTCACTGCAGAGCGATAGGGCTCAAGCAGGGATGAAAAAGTGACGGTTGCAGGGAAGAGTGACAGAGAGGAGAGGGACTGGTGCTAGGAGGCTGAGATGGACTGGGAGCACAGGCACTAGGAGCAGTGGCATGGATTGTGAGTATGACAGTGACTGGCTATTCTACAGAATGTTTTAATATAATTCAGCTAATTCATTAAAGACACTGAGTGGAAAGACAACTGAACAATAGAGGAGTGGTGTTGGCAAAATGGTCTGGATTACAGAGTGTTTCAGGATTGGATCAGGCTGTGCCACAATGAAGAATTAAGAGTGAAAGGAGCGTAGATCCAACAAGTATCAGTGGTGCACATAGTGAGTGTGTTGCTGCTACTGAACGTGCTCTCTGCCGTGCATGTTCTTTCTGGTTCGCCTCTCCCTAGTAGTGGTCAGTGTCTTTTCAGGACTGAAGCATTAGGGGCACTTTGGGAGCTAGCTTCCAGTCAAAAGAAAATCTTCACCGTGAGTGAATGAAAGGCAGCAAGATATACAAGTAGGTTCAATGTTTTGGTGGGCAAGGAAGTAGAACCAGTTCGAAGAAAAGAATAACTTGGGGAAAGGTGCAAGTGCGAACCAGTACTCCTTTTCAGAGGGGCAATGGTACTGTGCAGGGAAATGTCTGATTGAATGAGCCTTGCATACATCAATGGAATGGATTACATTTGGACTGGGGATGCAGTATGATATCCCATAAGGAGCAGGTGAGCAGAGCATTTTTAAAAGGTGTAAGTAATTACGGTACTAGTATGAGATCGGTTGATGGAGGAGATACAGTAGGACACTGCTGAACCTTTTGTTATCAATGGCAGACCTGGTCATTATTTTGCTGGGAGTGGCTCTTATGAATGGAAATGGGATGTTTTGGTTAAGTTAGCCACTCTCATGGTCATGGTGAGTGACCTAATGACTATATTAAACAGAGCAACAGAACAATTTCCGATTCTAGGTTTTATAGGGTGAAAATTGAGCAATTGCAATGGTTTACGACTGTGAGTGTGGGATGGAGCAGGACAAGATAGATAAAAACTTGGCCATTAGCCAAAGGTCAGTAAACTCACAGGATTTTTCATCTACTGGTACTTCAGTTTGTTGGATAATTTTAACAAGTTACGGGAGCCTTATGACAGGAGAAGAAGAATACATTGAGGTAAATTATTAAATTACAACAGGTGTTAGGTCAGTAAAACTTCATGTGAAAGCCAATTGCACCTAGTCGGGATTCTGCAGAAGCATGGCATTTTCCATGAGCAAAGCAATGATGCAATGCCATAGGATAAAGTTACTAACAGAATTATCTACTATGTTTTAACTAGCCAGACATGTATGACTGAGTCACAATGTTCTCCCCAACATATCCAGTGAGCTGCGTGGTGGAAGTAGGTTTAACCTTTCGGGGCTTGGGGGCAGAGGGTTGGCCATTAACACAAGGACATTGATGTACAGATAATTTGATAAATGACTGCCAGGAGAGAAAATATTGCATTGTCTTTTTGGAGCTCTTTATTGGAGCGTGACTTTGAGATTATGGGGACTTTTTTTCTGCTCCCCCACCGCCCTGCAGCAATGGTCCTAGGATTGTAAGAATCATTCCTGGACTATCCCTGGACTCCGTTCCATTCTCCTGCTCTCTCACCCATCAACCTCCTCATGTCTGCCTCACCCTCCATACTGTCCTTCCCTTCCCCTCCCTGCTTGTTGTCCCCTCACCTTCCCCCTCTTGTCTTCTTCTCCTCTGTCAATTTTGTCTTTTCTCCACCTCCTGATCCCTAGACCTCGTCCCTCTCCCCCTCCTCCTCTCCTTACCTTTCCTTGGGCTAGCTTGATCCCTGTTGTCTACCCAGGCCGATGCTTCACTGTTCAGTTGTGTCTCTGCTGCGTTCCTATGGTGTCCTCCTGTGTCCTGGGTTTGTTGAGCTACTGCATCTTGGCATCATAAGCTGTACCCTGTGTTCCATTGTGCTTTTGTTCTATGTAAAACCCAAATAAAGAATTGTAAAACAAAAAGAGATTATGGGGACGCAAATGTGAAACAAATGAATTTTATAATTAACAATGAGGTAGTAGTGAAGATGATAACTGAGGTGTCAGCCAATGCTTCAGGGGTACTGAAACTATTTAGTGAGCAGTTGCTCCATTGCCTATAAATGGATGTCTTGCTTTGAGGACATCACATACCTGGAAGGGACAATGATGTGGCCATTGCATTAACTGGTTTTCAGGAGCAATGACTGTACCAGAAGATGTGGAATGTAGGGTGATAGGTGCCCTAAAACTGGCAGAAAAATGGATTGCCTCGTAGGCATGGTAGTCATACTAGTGGGCACTCCAGCAAAACATACTATGAATGGAGATGTGCAAAGGTGACTTTCAAGGGGAGATGGGACTGTGTAAAATTGGGTTACTGGTCCAGGGGGTAAAATGCTTCTCAGGCAGCAACCACAATCTTTTTCAGGGTGAGGCACAAGCAAACCCCAAAACACCCTGTGTGCAACACTTGCAGCATGGCACAGAGCAGGCAGGCTTAACTTAAAGGAACTGTGCAAGGTATTCATGGAGCACTTCAATCAGTAATAAAGTGAAAATATAACACAAGAACCAATTTCACATCAATTTAGAAAAACAGAGTACATTTTGATAAATAAATCAAGACCAAATGACAAGTATTCAGTCAATATTACTGGATATCTGCAGTATTAAATATTTTAGTGGAAAAAGCACCAAAAAGCAAAAAGTGTCAACTGTGGATATCTGGTTGCACCAGACCTGACCAAAGTCACAAGTTCAGGCTGACCATGGTGGAGTGCAGGTCGCCTAGAGGAACCCAGGTAGGCCCGCTGAACAAGAGTACCTTAAGTCCTGATTGTGGAGCATTGGGATGTCCAGTGTGGAGGATTTGCCATGCAGCTGAGGCAATTCATTGCTTCTGAGGAGTGGCAAAGCTGCAATATGAGGTCCCGCATCGCCGTCGAGGATCCCATCGATGAATACTTATGATGCAAAGTCTGGCATCAGGGAGAAGCGTCAGTTCCAAAGAGCTGTGAGGCTGTGATGCAAGAACCCGCATCATTGTTAGGACTGCAGGAGATTTGCATTGTGAGGACTTACATAAGTAAAGCTTTGCACAGCGGCAGTTCCAATGAGGACTGCAAAGGCGACATGGAATCCTTGCACTGGGAGAAGGCTTGCAGCAGAGGCAATGCATCGGTTCTGCTCGGCATTGTGCCAGCAGCAGAGGTCATGTGTTGTTTCTGTTAGATCCACAGATGGGCTGGCGGAGCACCTTCAAGCCCACTTCCAAAGGTCCAGGTCTGGGGGTGGCAGCACTTGGCAGGGTTGGACTCTCAGATGTCAGGGTCCAGTTGCTGGTTTTAAAGTTGATGAACCCTTCAGTCATAGAATCTCTAGTCAGAAGTCCAGCCATCTAGCTCTTGGAGTGACTGTGGGGTACAGGGTTCAACAGAAGTAGGTCCAGTACTTCTTACTCAAGATGGCAGCAGGTCACCACAGCATGGCAGCTGTTTTTCAGTGCAGCAACACAGCAGAGTGGCAGTCCTTTCAGCAGCACAGCAGTGCTTCTTCCTGGTAGAGGGTCAACAGCTCCAGAAGTGTACTGAAGAGTTCGTTTTCGGGGTCCAATAGTTATACCTGGGCCTTCCTTTGAATTTGGGAGATGCTTCCGGAGGTTTTCCTTTAAAGTACTGAGGCGTACTGCCTTCCCTCTCCTGGCTCCAGATTAACTACAGTGGGTACGCATCCCTTTGTGTAGAGGCCGGATACATCCTATTCAAGTGTAAGTCGGGCTGTCCCAGCTCCAGTCCCCATCAGAAAGTGTGGCCCATCCAGGCACACCTAAGCTTTCTATTGTATGTAGCTGTCTAGGGGGCATACACAAATCCCAACTGTCTGCTCCATCTAGTCATATGACTGAGAGACAGGTTGAAGGCAAAAAATGGCTAAGGCAGGAACTTGACAACATTCTAAAAGTGACATTTTCAAAATTTAAATTTAAAATCCGTCTTCACAATGAGAGAGGATTTTTCATTCCAATTTCAAACACACACCGAACATGAACGAGTCACCTGCTCCCATTTGGAAATTATTACCTTTTAGATGTTATAAGGTAACTCCAATGGTATCCTTTGGAAGAGGCAGGCCCTGTAGCATTGAATAAAGAATGTAAGTGTTTTCCACTACCAGGACACGTAAAACTAATAAAGTACATTTCCAACGTTTTAAATACACTGCAATCTGTTCTTCAGTCTGTCTTGATCATACCCATGATGTATTAAAAAGGAAAGTACGGGTCTGTCAAAAATGCTTTATTTTGCCAGGCCAACATGGCAGGGTAAAAACTGCACACACAGGCTGCAATGGCAGACCTGAGATGTTTAAAGTGCTACTTAAGTGGTGGCACAATCAGTGGTGCAGGCCCACTAGTAGCATTTAATTTACACTCCCTGGGCATAGTAACTTAAATATTTCAATTGGGTATGAGTCAGTTCTGCACTGTTTTAAGGACAGAGCACTGTTTAGCAGTGGTAAAACATACAGATTCCTAAAGCCAGCCAAAATCAAGTCAGAAGCCAGTAGGGAGGGAAACTTTAGTGGGGAAACTATGCCAGGGATGCCAGGTCTAACAGGGAAAATGAGGAATTTACCCAGCTGCACTTTATAATGAGAGGGCTCGGTTGAGAGGATGAGCTGGAGGGCAGCATTTAGGAAGGAGTGGCATAGCAGTAGCAGTTAATGGATAGGGTCGTGCATGATGTCTTTAAAGGGCATGGGGTGCTCACTCACTACCATCAGCGCACACTGGTTCAGGATGGAGGCAGCACCAGAGGCATATGATCTAGCGTCAGGGGAAAAGAATATTTAAGATATTTGGAATGTAGAGATGTGGAAGCATTTGGAGCTGTGAAACCTCAGGTAGACGAGGGCGTGTGGGTAATGTTGTCATGATTGGGATATGTGGAGTGTTGAGGGATGGGAATTTCCATCAGTGTTCATTCAATAGTAAGAATGAGCATTGGAGTATGCTTCTGGATAAAGGTATGGCAATCAAGTTAACTTGATTGGGAAACAGATGGCAGCTCAATGGAAACTTGTGGTGGGGCAATTGTTACAAGTGTATCTTGTACTCAGGAAGAAACTTTCACTGTTATATTTACTTCCACCCTCGAGGAAAGACCAGATTTTAGTAACATTATCGAATAATAGGACACTTCAACTTATGCAATGCTTGGTTAATATATATGACTTTGAAGACATGACACCGCAAACCATTAGGGGTACCTGTGGATACGTCTACCCAAGTTTTAAAAACACTTACTATATAGGCTTTGAATCATGGTAAATAAATACAGCATCTGAATATAATTTTGCTCAGCCAAGAACAGAAAAACAGACATTTTAAACGTTTCTCATTTTACACGTCAGTTCTTTACACATTTTTTATACGAAAACCATTAATAAACATATTAGAAAATTCACACTCTCACAATCCCTCCTCTGATGACTATTCATGTCATCACATTACTCTCTAATACATTTATTTATTATCATCAGATTTAAAACTTCATTTAATCTATTTCTGAATTATTTATTTTTCTCTTCTTATTATCTTTGTAAAATGTATTCATTTCTATTTCAAAATGTTGTTTATTCTTTTCTAATGTTCTCTTCTTAATACATTTTATTACTCTAAAGGTTCCCCAAACTCCAATTAAACAAAACACAATTATTGACACCCATATTGCAATTTTCAAAATAACATTTCTTCCCACATTGATAGACCAATTTCCCACAGCTTCAATTCCTTTTCCAGTCTTTTCCCAAATTGTAGTTTCTTTTAGTTCTTTCAAATCTTTATTGTTATTATTATTAGTCACATTAGTGATTAATTCTTTAACTTTCCCCAAGTTATCAGGGATAAAAGAACAACAATGATTAGAACCAATTCATTTATAAACGTCGCCCTCTTTTGCCAAAAGAATATCTAACGCAAGGCAATTCTGAAGTGCCATAGCTCTCATAGTAGCCAACTCTGAGTCTAAAAGAATAATAGCTCCAGAATATCTTGTCAACATATTATCCACTATTGTGGACAACTTATGAATCTTGATCGAGTTTAGGACCACTCCAACTAATGGAATTATATCCCCAAATATGTCTCCCACAATGCCAGAAATTGATTCCCGCTTGTGTCTTGTTTGTAATTTAATTGAATCAGGAATCTTATTCAAGTCTCCCAACTGATAGATTTTTGGAAAGACTTCTACCAGATAACATGTCCCTTACCATCCTCTAGGAAGACGGTAATATACATTTCTTTCACAAATATAGTAAATCCAAGGTATCGGAGGATCCTGACCATTCATCATAAAATCCCACTTACTCTTAAACATAAAAACATGCCTACATTCACTTTTCCAGCAAACAATCTATCATTCGTACTCCAAGGTCTTTGTATATAAAGTTTCCCTACATGCTTAGCATCTAGTATTAGTTTGCCCTGTTTAGTGATGTCAGTATAAGCATAATCTATTCCAGGCTTTCTACTTATAATTCCCTTATCCATTTTTGCCTTTATTTCTCTCCTTCTGTCTTCTGTATTATCTAAAAACTTATTCTCTACTGGCGTTAGTAAACAAGTAAAATTGTTGTGATGAGTGAAGGCAGTTCCAAAAGTTAAAGTAGGCTCAAAGAAATCTCTCATAATTACTATGTTATTTTCTGTGGCTATTTTATTCAAATATCCTATGACAGGTACAAAAGATAATACTATACCATAGTTTGAATAAAAACATTGAATATATTCTTGATTATAGAAAAGTGTTAGCAAAAGACTTCATTTTATAGCATAAGTCACAGGTAAGCTATGATATGTAGTTTCTCCTTCTACTGAAGCTGGAATCTGCATACATAACAATCAGTCGCATCCATCACTTCAACATACTCATGCAATAAGCGATAGAAAACATTAGAAGAAAGCTCTTTTTCGTCATGCAAATATTTTACATCTATTCTCAATCTATATTTGCTTAATGACTTATCAGCCAAGTCTAAAGAATTCAATTTCGCAGTCTGATTTACTCCATTAATCTCATAAACAGAGACTCCCACAAATAATAATAAACATATCAACACACTCATTACCACTAGACCAATACTAAGCACTTTGCAACAACTAATCCTACAGTTTTGGTCGTGTGAATGACTCATTTTCTATGTTAGAAAAAAATTATTAAAAAACAAAAATTTAAAAACTTCAAAAAACTTGAAAAACCCCTCCTAATTTTTTTTTTTTTTTTTAATGAATTCATTTATTCTTGGTCAAGTTCAGTATAGCAGCTCGTCTAAGTTCAGTTTTTCACTCATCTTTTCCAGTAATTTCAGTTTCTATCTTTGCAGCAGAAGTTTAATACTCCTTTTTTCCCATTTTCTTCATCCCAATATCTTTTTTGTGAATCTTCACATCCCGAAGTCTGAATTTTCTAAGTCGCTGTCAAAATACTAAATAAAAAATTCTTCATGCCAGCCACTTGAATTTAAGTATGCCCATTCAGGTCCAGCATATCTCTTGCTTGCAACTATTTTCCTTTCTGGTCATCTTCCACTCTCGCTATCTTCTCCACTAGTATGTTCTTCGCCAGGAAATTCTCTTTCCTCTGGTATTGATGGTATCACATCAATCTTTCTCTTTTCCACAGTTTTCTCTGGCAAATTGTCTGCTTTTAATGTTCCTTTTGTCAAAAGTCTTCTCAATATTGAGTCTTCACTTGTCTTCTCTTCAGACGTTCACACAATTGGTTCTGGAAGAGTACAATCCACTGGGGTGGGACTATTCTCAATTCCTTTCCCAATGGGGTCTGTCTCTTCTTCAGTTTGGCTAGACAACCCACCTGCTACTGAGGTCACCCTCATCTGAGCAGATCTTTCTTCTCTTGTTTCCTCTTTTTCGTTCTCGTTCGAGGACACCTTCCTCAGATCGGAATCAGTCTCACTTCTTTCTTCTTGGACTGATTCTTCTACTCCTTTTACAGCTCGCTCATTCTATTCACCACTTTGTTCTTTTTCATCTGTTATAGGAGTAGGTACATCTCTGTCATTCTCGATATTTTTCTCACTCTCTTTCCCATGGTTCCTGGTATTCTCGACTGTTGGTAATCTCAACTGTTCCTCTTCTCTTTCTGTTGGATCATGCACTTTTCTCGTATGGCTTGCATGCACCCAGTTCGGCAAACCAGCACACTTGTAGTGAGCACAATTTGATACGGACCCTTCCAACGTGGTTCAAGGCAAGACTTTTGTACGTGCTTCCGTATAATCACCCAGTCTCCTGCTCTTAGACATTGTCCTTGACCTTGTGTTTGTTGGGCTGTTGCAACTTCCACCTGATGAGAAAAAGACCGAACCACATCAGCCAAGCTTTTGCAGTAAACTAGCACCATATCATCTGTAATATTCACAAGTGCGTTTGCAGGTATTGCTGGTAATCTCATTGCTCTCCCCATCAGTATCTCATGTGGAGATAACCCAGTCTTTTTGTCAGGTGTACTTCTCATTGACATTAGTACTAGAGGTGGAGTATCCGGCCATTTTAGATTTGTTGATGCACACACTTTTGCCAATCGTGATTTTAGCGTCCCATTCGTTTGTTCTACTAGACCTGAAGCTTCTGGGCGGTAACTACAATGCAATCTTTGCTGAATGTTTAATGCTGAAAAAAGCAATTTTATCACCTCGTTATTGAAATGTGTACCCCTATCTGATTCAATTGAGACAGGAAAACCAAAATGTGGAATTAGTTCTCGCAAAAGCAACTTAGCCACAGGCAGACTGTCATTTCTCCTTGTCGGGTAAGCCTTAATCCAATGAATGAAAATGCACACAATCACAAACCCATATTTCAAACCAGCACATGCAGGCATCTCAATGAAATCCATCTGCATTCTACTGAAGGGACCTCCTGGCATACCTATGTGACCCAGGTTGACAATTGTTCCTTTGCCGACGTTCATCTGTTGGTAAATTATGCACCTATGGCACACCAGCTCTACCACGCCTGAATTTTGGATTGTACCAATTTTGTTTAAAACTCCTGATCATTCCATTCCTTCCAATGTGCATTTGACTATGGCAGTACCTTGCCATTTGCGTCAGTAGACTGTTTGGCAAGACTACCTTTCCCTCTATGGTTACCCACATCTCATCCTCCCTTGGTATGCATCGATGTTTAATCCAGTCCCTCATTTCCTCTCCTGGAACATTGTTCTGTATTGCTTTCAATTCATCTAGTGTCTCCACTATCTGGACAGTGAAATTGGCATAAATGTTTTCATTTTCATTCATCAATTCCCAGTTTCCCTTGAATAAAATTCCATTTAGGGCACAAAATTTTGCAACCTGGTCTGCATAAGCATTTCCAAATGTTACATAATCTTGTCCCCTCTGGTGTACACTGCATTTGACCACAGCAATTTTGTCAGGTTTCTGCACTGCTTGCTGCAAATCATGTATTCTTTCCCCATTTCTTACAGGTGATCCTGAAGAAGTCAGGAACCCTCCCGTGGCCACATTTGCCCAAAATCATGCACAGTTCCAAATCCATACTGACTATCAGTGTAGATTGTAACCTTCATTTGATCTGATAATTGACATGCTCTAGTAAGAGCCAATAACTGAGACTTGTGCAGATATTACTCCTTTAAGCCATGAAACTTTTGGCATGCCTGTGACTGTACACACTGCATACCCTGCTCTCAATGCACCCCTGTTGTCTCATAAGGAGGAACCATCAACAAAAATAATTTTATTATTGTCTTCCAAACAAGTATCTTTAATGTCTTTTCTTGGTTTGGTACAAAGTTCTGTCACCTCCAAACAATCATGTTTAACATCATCTATGTTGGACAGATCTTCCCCCTCATTTGTTAGTGCTGTTACCGGGTTAAGCACTGTGCACCTTTTTATTGTCACATTTGGTGCCCCTAGAAGAACTGTTTCATGGCAAGTCAATCTTGCATTTGTCAAATATTGTGTCTTTGACCTGATCAATAGAATTTCAATTGAATGAGGTACCATCACTGTCAGAGGATAACCTATCACAATATTTTCACTTTGAGTTATACTCTGTTCAACGGCTGTGACAGCTCGCAGGCTTCCGGGTAGGGCTGTTGCAACATTATCCAAGGTAGCTGAAAAATATGCTACCGGTCTATTGACACCACCATGTTTTTGTGTTAAGGCAGACAAAGAACATCCATTTCTCTCGTGACAAAACAATATGAAAGGATTTGTGTAGTCAGGCATACCTAAAGCTGGTGCTTGACACAAACTTTCTCTCAGCTCAGTAAAAGCTTTCACACACCCTTCATCCATCATTATTGGATATGAAACATCCTTATGTGTCTTATGGGTCAACCTTTGCAATGGCTTTGAAACCGCTGAAAAATTTGGGATCCACTGTCGACAATAACCTACCATTCACAAAACCATTCTCAACTCCTTTTGGCAACTCGGCATTTTCATTTTCATTATTGCCGCCACTCTCTCTCTGGAAATTCTCCTTGACCCTTTCTCAATCAAATGTTCAAAATACTTCACCTCTTGCTAACAATATTGCAACTTAGCTGGAGAGACGTTATGACCATTGTCCCCCAGGAAATTCAACAATGCAATTGTATCCGCCCTACAGCCTTCCTTTGTCTTTGAAGCGATTAGTAAATCGTCTTGTTCCCTCCATGTTTTTATTTGTCATTGGGTATTTAGCTGTTTGTGGAAACACAACATTCTCTTTCACTGCCACCCTGACTCCCTCAACTCCTTTAATCAAACCAATGTATTTTCCCGACAAATCCCAAACCTTTGGTTTAACTCTTTCCTGCAAATCACTCGGCAAGTCTTTGTTTTCGAACACTGGAAAGAAACTCATTAGGTCTTCCAAATTGTGTTCCTCATGTGTCTTATCTTCATTGACTGGACTGGAATGACAAACAACAAAACTATGGTAGTCTCTGAAATATTCAATCTTCACAAGGACTGGTTCTGTAAGGGCATTAACCAACTGTTTGTTTGCAACCCCCACTATTTGCACTGTTCTCTCAGATACAGGTATGTGTGGCGCTTCAACTGTCCTTTTTGTCGAGCACGTTGCTCCTGTGTCAACCAAAAAAACGGACCTCATGGCCATGCACTTCACCCTGCACATAAGGACCTCTCTGATCGACATCTAGTGATACACCCATCATGAACTCCTCCTCATCTGAACTACTCGACGGCCATTCAGTGTTTCTTTCACTCTCACTTTGTAAAGGAAATTGCTCAACTGTGTTTACCCACGATCTCTTACTCTCTCAACGAACTCCTACTCTCTCTCTCTCTCTCTCTCTCCCTTTAATTAGTCTACACAGGTTGTTATACTAAAATCTAATCAACTCCTGATTGGTCAGTCTATGGGGTGGTTTCATTTCAGCCAGTCGACAACTAAATTGATGACCTAAACTTGACAAATCTACGCTAACTGTAACATTTTTTATTCAGTGTAACCACGCTTCTTCCATCTCGTCTGTAACTCCATTGTCTCATCCACCTCTCGTGTATCTTGTTTTCAGGAACAAACTTTCACTGTTACATTTACTTCCGTCCTCGAGTAAAGACCAGATATTAGTAACATTCTCAAACAATAGGACATTTCAACTTATGCAATACTTGGTTAACATATGACCTTGTAAGACATGACACAGCAACCCAGTAGGGGTAGCTGTGGATACGTCTACACAAGTTTTGAAAACACTTATTATAAAAGCTTTGAATCATGGAAAATAACGGCAGCATCTGAATATTATTTTGCTCAGCCAAGGACAGAAAAACAGGCATTTTAAAAGTTTCCCGTTTTACACGTTAGTTCTTTACACATTTTTAATATGAAAACTGTTAATAAACATATTAGAAAATTCATACTCTCACAGAGGGCCGTGGTGTGTGCTGCTGATTGAAGGATGGCACATTTTGTGAGCTCCGAATACAGCAGCGGGAAGAGACTAAATAATTGCTTTTTCTGCTTTGCACCTTGGGCAACGGCAGGAAAATGCCAAAAATCTAACTTCAGCAGCCCTTCAGCTGCCGTCGTCTCCCACCCAGCATGTGCAGAAAGGGGATTTCTTTGAATGCCTCATGCAAGTAACAGGCCATGCATCTCCCTTCCTAATACTTCAAGGGATCGTAGTTTTGTTAGCAAGCTGGGCAGAATATATTCTGAATATGAAACATAGGGGCAGATTTAAGAAAGGTGGCGCTGCACTCAGTTCAGCGATAATTTCCTTGCGCCCCTTAGCGGCAACGTACCGCCACCATGTGTGTGCTATATTTTTTAAAATACGGAACACCATGGCGCAGGTTAGGGGGCAATAGCATCAGAATTCCTGATGCTATTGATGTACTCTGCAGAAGTAGCACCTGCTTCATAGGGGCCAATTGTATTCAATGGCATGCCCCTTTTTAACACCTGCTCTGAGGAGTTAAAAGTGCCAAAAAAAATGGCGCAAGGAAATCTAAGAGATTTTCTTGTGCCATTTTTTCGCCACCCCCCAAACAGGGGAACACCCCCCTTACATACATTATGACTGGCGTAAGCATAATGTATCGCAAGGGGTTACAAAGTGACGCAATGCATGCATTGTGCCACTTTTTATGGACGAGCTCAAAGCGCTCCGTCCCATTCTGTAATCTCTCTTTGGGCTTCCAACCACCCCCATGTCAGGTCAGTCACTTACACTGGTTTGTGGACTTGCCTTTTAAAATCTGCTTCTTTTCATTTGTGAAAGGCATGCATACGTCATGCGTTTTCCGGTGTTTAGCCCACCTACACAGCACTAGTAAACTACTAAAAACATACGAGGCTCGATGTTTTCAGCATGGTGTCCGGACTACTTTATCTGTTTATTTTCCACACAGCGCGATTGCGCTGCATTTTACATAGTGCGATCGCGCTGTGTTTTTTTTCTTTACAACTCTAATAGCTCTAACTCGAGCAAATGCGAGACCTGTTGCATTGAAAATGCTTGTTAAATCTGCTGCGGCGATTTTGTGCCTTGTTGAGCCTCATTAACATTATCAAATGATGCTAATGTGGCACAAGGAGGCGCTAGGTCCTCTTAAATCTGGGCCATAGTTGCCTTCAAAAGCTAGCCGAACTGGAGAGCTCAGGTTAATATTGGGGTACAGCAGGAAATGGTAGCACGTAAGAGGGGGTAAGAACGTCATCAATGAGCAAAGGACGAGGCAAGCTGGTCTAGTGTGAGTAGGATGAACAAGAAATTAAAGGGAATTTACGAGCCAATTATAATGTTAAAAAAGTTAGATAGGTTCTAAAGTTCTTGAGGCCCATATTTATACTTTTTGACGCTAAACTGCGCTAACGCAGTTTAGCGTCAAAAAGTTTTGCGCCGTCTAACGCCATTCTGAAGCACCATGCGGGCGCCGTATTTATGGAATGGCGTTAGACGGCGCAATCAGACCGGCGCTGCCTGGTTTGCGTGGGAAAAAACCACGTAGACCAGACAGCGCCGGCGTAGGGGGAAAATGGCGCATGGGCGTCTTAAAATGGGGCAAGTCAGGTTACGTCGAAAAAATCGTCTTAACCCGACTTGCGCCATTTTTTAACGACGCCCATCCCCCATCAACATGACTCCTATCATTGTAAAGATAGGAGTCATGCCCCCTTGCCCAATGGCCATGCCCAGGGGACTTCTGTCCCCTGGGCATGGTCATTGGGCATAGTGGCATGTAGGGGGGCACAAATAAGGCCCCCCTATGCCACCAAAAAAAAATATAAAAAATAAAAAATTATACTTACCTGAACTTACCTGAATGTCCCTGGGGTGGGTCCCTCCATCCTTGGGGGTCCTCCTGGGGTGGGCAAGGGTGGCAGGGGGGGTCCCTGGGGGCATGGGAGGGCACCTGTGGGCTCATTTTGAGCCCACAGGCCCCTTAACGCCTGCCCTGAGCAGGCGTTAAAAAGTGGCGCAAATGCGCCGTTTTTTGCCACGCCAACTCCCGGGCGTCTCTTTTGCCCGGGAGTATAAATACCACGTAAAGGCCTGGGAGTCATTTTTTAGACGGGAACGCCTCCCTTGCATATCATTAACGCAAGGAAGGGGTTCACGCTAAAAAATGACGCACATTCCGGGAACTTTGGCGCTATTCGCCTCTAACGCCATAGTATAAATATGGCGTTAGTTGGCGTTAGTTTTGCGTCGAAATTGCGTCAAAAAAAACGACGCAATTTCGGCGCAAACGGAGTATAAATATGGCCCTGAATATTTAAAAGTGGGGAAGTGGCTTTATAGCTATAACAGATAGGTGATGCCTCAGGTAGGGTAGTGAAACTGTTAGTACGATGGCAGGACTGTACAGAGTGTAAGGAGAACATGGTTTGTGACCTCAGGCTGCTTCCGAATAAAGCACCCGCCCCATAAACAATTGTCTATCAACATTCTTCCGTAAGGTCTTGCTGCCATCTTATGGCTATTTACTGAACTGTTTATGTTAGTTACAAACCTGATTGCCTACACAAATATATGCTGACGTTCATATCTGGCACCTCTGACTTTAGTTAATCAATTAGCACACCCTTTGCCTTCATTTGAAGAGTTTTGCAGAGTGTGTTGAGCACGTGCGTTTGCTGCAGTGCTATAGCTTGTTGCATAATTTACTGCAGCATATTATAAGGATTTTTCTACAGAATATGAAACGGAGTTCTTTCTTTAAAACAAATAGGGCATTTGTACCAAGTGATTTTGTTGTTGCAAAGCCTGAAATGTCAAAAGCACAGTTTGTGCGACCGCAAAATGGCTTTTTATGTTGTGAGCCCATTTTGTGAGTCAGTAAAAGGGCTTGAAAAGCCATTACATAATGCTATTTAGTAATGTTGTGTTCAGGGCATTCTTTAGAGCATCTCCTCCAATTAGTGATTCCATGTTTTGTGACCGTCATCCAGTCCACATTTTAAGCAGGTTTTAATCACTTGGAAAGTTCTGCACCATAATCATCCACAGCAACTTTGCTCATCCCTTAAAAATCACTGCTGGTAACATAAACCTGAGAAATTGGTAATATAACATTTGAAACCAAAAGTTCTGAACCCACAGGGCAGCTACACAATCGTTGTGTGAAGGAGGCGGGTCTCTTTGAAACTCTCCCAGTCGACGTGAGATACCCAGAAGCTGCTCTGAATCAGTAAAAGTTTTAAAAAATAATCGGTTTAAACTCTGCCTGAATTAGATCAGCTTCCAATTTTATTCAATGGACACTAATTCATATTGTCTTTGAATTTCTCCCTACGGGAAGTACCGTGCCTCTCTAACTCTATCGTGACTCCAATTACGTACATCATCTCTCACTTTATTTTGCCCTGTTGATTATGCTGTTCACATTACCTGACTAGATATATGTCCCTTCCTCATGCTTCACCTTACAATCCATGTGCTCTCCCTTTTGCTATTGTTTTTTCTCCTTTCAATGTTAGTCTTTTTTCACTCCTGTGTTGGGTATCCACTCTACTCCCTGTGTTGGACGATGATGATGCTGATGATCTCTTTTCTGTTTGTTGATGTTAGAAAATGGGTCATTAGTTGTGAGGCCTGCACAAGTAATAGGTCCACATTTGTCCTCCACTGGGAACCAAAAACCTCATTGTAGCTTTTGACTCTCACAGGGTAGCGAAGCAGAGCTGTCCAAGGCCTACTCAATGGAGGTGGTGTGGGCTAGTAATCACCATTCACAGGTACACAATAGTAACACTCAATAACTGATTGTCCAGTCTGTGCTTTTTCTTTTGGAAAAGGAAAAAAAGTTTATTGCACACACACTACTAAATACTATGCAATAATTTACAAATACACACAAGCTCCTAGAAATACTTCTGGGTGACATTGCATAATAATTCTTTCAAGTGGTGATTTAAGCCAACAGTTCACATGTCAAAAACATTCCCTTGTATCCCAATGCACTACCTGAGTAAAACTTGGAGTGAGAGCACTTAATACGGGCAATAAAGCATATATACTTTGATCACAAGTGCCTGTCAGTCTCAATATTCAAATAAAGCATTTACAAGCATATGTCATAGGCATGTTTGACTGGTTTGTGCTATCAAGATTACTATTGGCATGAAATATGCAGTTTAACCACCGCCCCTAAAGGGTGTTAGCGCGTCTGACCTTAATAAGTAAACTTAAAAGGAGACACAATTAGGTAGGTGAACCTTTTGACTAAGCTTAAGATGTCCCCACCATATATCCTGTACATGCAGATCAATAATCAACAATTAATCATTAGCCTCAATAATCAATAGCAATCAATAACATTAGTTATCAATATGAGTCAGTAATTGTCACACACCATGTCCTTGCAGTCATGAATAACCACACCTTTAGATAAAAGTTAGAATATTAATTTCCCTATATTAATAATGCTAATGTGCTCTAGGTTAATCTCAAAATCAATTGATAAACATACAGAAACAACACTGGCTGACCGAAATAACGAACGAATCGCAATCTAATCAAAGCTCGAGCTACTAGACATTCTAGAATCACAGTGCAAATTAATAGCAAGAATAACTGTGCAAACATAATAACATAGAATTAGATTCAGCAAAGAAAAGACATCAAATGTTACTCCATATATTGAATTTCATTAGTGAGGATCCTAACTAACACCAGATTAGAATAGCATGTTTGGGCTTCAAGCAAAACAATTTAGTAAACACAAATTTGGAAAACATCTATCTATGGCTCTATCAAAATAGCGGTTGGTACCTAGAAACAAAAGAAAATACACAGAAGACAATCTCATATTCAATATACCGATTCTCAGTTTTGTTCAGCAAGCTGTGACAGCCTTAGTCCTCCGGACATCAGTCTGGTCAGCAAGGCATCAGGATTCAGCATCAAAGTTCAGAAATGCCAAAGTCTTTTAAGCAGTAAGTTAAGCATATCTCTTCTCAAAATGGAAAATGGGCAAAATGGACCAAAGTGGCTCATTGGGCAGTTCAAAAGAAATGGCGGTCTCTCCTCTCTGTGCAGTCTGGCTAAGTTAGATTTCCTAAAACTACTTCCCAAGTCCCTATTGGTCAAGAGATCGCATGCTCACACTTTGTCCAATAAAACTAAAACTTCAAATCTATATTTCTACTAATACATGGTTCACATGCTGATGATTGTCTCCACTCGTGTTCTCATCATCCGGCTGATCAGGTAACAATATTGTTGCAGCTTATACTCCAGTCAGTGTCTTCATTGTGTTCTCCTGAGAAAGTCAGTCTTACCCACATCACATAAAACAATGTTGCATTATCTAGTACAGCATCTTCTAGCAAGCAGTTCTCATCAGAAAGACTTTTAGCTACGAGCACATTAGGTCAACACAGTGGAAAATCACAATTTAATTCTCTAAGCAGACATTTTATTAAACGCCTAAGAAATGCTGCTTGACATGAGGCCCTGCAGCTAGGCCAGGACCTCTGCTAGGTTAAGGCCTACGGTTAATAAAGCTAAAACATAATACATAACCTTTAATATGATGTATTACTACATTAATCAAACATAAGCTCAACGTTTCATATTAATAAGCCAGTAATAAGTACACTTCTTTAATATTGACGGCCACTCATGTGGTCACACTTTCAAATGTGTGCATTTTTTCTTCTATATTATTTCATTTTCTATGCCAATTCATCACTCAAAATACATGAATATTCATTAAAAAATTCAATAATGAGACCTGCGTTAATAATCCCTCCTCTGATGACTAAATGTGTCATCACACCAAACCTTCATTCACAAATTTTTACTTCTTCTAAAATTCTGTCATTTCAATCCCTTAAAATCTTTGTTCCCTTTTTAAATTTTCCCTGAACATATTTTCCGTTTTCTTTTCTTCTCTCCTCTGATTATTTTCCATCTTCTTCAATTTGATCCTTTTACACAATTTACATATTCCCCATATTTAACAATTAAGCAAACGATGATAATCAATATCTCTTGTATTATTTTCAATAATATTCCTTTCCCACTGAAACAAATCCCTTGCCAAATTTCTCCCAAACACCATGTTCCTTCAATTCTTTAAAATCAGCACTTTCATCAGTCAGATTAGTAAGTAAACTTCTAATTTCTTTACTATTATCAGGAATGAACGAACAGCAATTCCTAGAATTAAGCATTTTGCAAACTCTGCCATCCTTTGCTAAAAGAATGTCTAATGCAAGGCAGTTCGGAAGAGTCATAACTCGTTCAGCAGCTAATTCAGTATCTATCAGGATCATAACTCCTGAAAAAATCTTCAGCGTGTTTTCCACAATAGTAGACACATTTTTAATCTTTCTTGAATTCAGAACAACTCCCACTGAGGGAATTATTGCTCCAAATATATCTCCCACTGTACCAGAAGGAGACTCTCTCCTCTGTCTAATATGATGCAACTCAGTCACTTTTTCGAAATTTCTTTAATTCGTCAAGTTGATAAATCTTTGGGAAAACTATCTCTAAATAGCATGTCCCATACGATCCTCTTGTAAGATGGTAATACCCATTAGGACCAGAGATGTAATCTATACCAGGAATCGCTGGATCTTGTCCATTCAACATAAATGTCTGTTTAATCTGAAACAAAAACATATGTGTACATTCACTCGTTCCCACAAATAAAGTGCCAGTGTGAGATTTAGACCTATATACACAAAGCTTCCTTACATGTTGCTCATCTACAGCTAATTTCCCTTGTGTTTTATTGCACTGGTAGCATAATCATTTGTGTAAGTCCTTTTCTCTAAATCCTTTTCTAATTTCTCCTTCAATGCCTTTCTCCTATTATTGGTATGATCTATGAAGCTTTTCTCTAAAGGTGGAAGCAAGAATGTCAAGTTATTTCTGTGAGCGTAAGCTGTTCAAAAGTTAATGTAGTTTCAAAGAAACCCCTAATTAATACTATGTCAGTATCCTTAGCTACTCTACTCAGATACCTAATTATGGGGACAAATAAAAGCACCACATTGTGGTTGGAGTAGAAGTACTGAATGTACTCCTGTTTATAGAATCTTGTTAGTAACAAACTACAACGTATCCCATAAGTTAGAGGCAAACTATGGTAGGTAACTCCTTCTTTGACTGATGAAGGGATCTGTGCACACACAAAACAATTTTTCACATCCATCACCTCAACATACCCACTCAAAAAGAGATACAAGACATTAGATGAAAGTTCCCCTTGGGCATTACTGCCTACATGCAGATACTTCTCATCTAACCTAACCTTTTCTACAGTAGTTAATGTAGTGGTTGTCTCTAAAGCTGAAGTATGGTTGGCTTTACCCTTGTCAAGAACAGTCATACCCACAATCAATCTGACAAACAGTATCCCACACACAATTGCCAAACTAATACTCATGTATTTACTCTTGTTCTTTCTACCCTGCTGGCTAATGTTACTCATGATCTGTAAGAATCAGACAGCAGAATTATTTTTTAGAAAAATGCAGCAAAAATCAAAAACAAAAATGAAAACTCTTCTTTCAGCAGTTACTGTCAGATTTCAGTCACACTTCCAGGACTCTTTTATCAAAAATTGGTTTAGCAGCTTGTTAAATCAGGTTTTCAAAAGTCAAATCATGTTATCGAAGTATTTTCTGGTTACTTTCAACAGTGTCTTTTCTCTGCACTTTTCTCAAATTGTTTCAACAGTTCAGTTCATTAGCTTCCTTCAAGTGCCAAAATATTGACCTGGAATGTCTTGATCAAAACAAAAAGACAAGAATTATTTCTGGCATTCACTTGTAGTTGCAAACGTCCATTCAGGACCTGCGTACCTTTGACTTGCTCTTCTCTTTCTTTTCAACTTTCGATCATTATTCAATTCTCCTTCACTTAGATCCTATCTCCTTCTTTTATCTACTTCCTCTTCAATTGTTGTGTCAACAACTGCTTCCTTTCTCTTTGTTTGTGACTCCGGCCACTTGTCTCCTTTCAGTGGACCCTTGGTCAATGCTCTTTTCAATGTTGAATTTGAAACTTCTTCTTGCTCTGCAGGATTTTCTCTTGACGGACCTGCAACTGGCTCAGGAGAAGTTAGATCACAATGGCTTTGATCCGCCTCGGGATCTGGCAACTGCTCTGTTTGTCTCTCAAAATCGTCTAGTTCTGAGAAACCCCTCCTCTGGCTAGGCTCTCCTGCCACCTCAATTGAGAAAGGCTCACCGTCACCCTCCTGGAGGGCTTCTCCTTCCTCTCTCACAGGAGTAACTGAACCATCCTCAATGAGTTCAGATCCGGCCTCAGTTACTCTCTCTTCTCTTTCCAGCTCTGAGGCTTATTTGGTCGTTGTAGTTGTTTGTGCTCTCAACAACTCTTCTTCATTGTCCAAAGGACATGCCACTTTCTTCGTGTGGGTGGCATGGATCCAGTTCAGTCATTTCCAGTGAGGCTCCAAACACATCTTCAGCACATGTTTCTCGACCACAACCCAGTCACAAGCTCTCAGGTCATGCCCTGGGTCATGGATAGGTGGCAGTGTGGTGGCTTCCACCTGCCGAGAGAAAGAGCAAACCACATCAGCCAGACCTTTGCCGTAGTCCAACACCATATAATCTGTAATGTTGACAAGTGCATTTGCAGGCACCGCTGGCAACCTCATGGCTCGGCCCATAAGGATCTCATGCGGCGACAATCCTGACTTTCTGTCAGGTGTGTTTCTCATTGTCATCAGAACTAAAGGCAGTGCGTCAGGCCATTTCAGATTCATGGATGCACACATCTTTGCAACTCTTGACTTCAAGGTAACATTAATCTGTTCCATTAGTCCTGATGCTTCAGGGCGATAACTACAATGCAACTTCTGCTCAATGTTAAATGCTGCACACAGTAACTTAATTACTTCATTGTTGAAGTGACTTCCCCTATCTGATTCTAAAGAGATTGGAAACCCAAAACGTGGTATCAGTTCACTAAGCAGTAGTTTCGCTACTGTGAGGCTGTAATTTCCTCATGTAGGGTATGCTTCAATCCAGTGACTCAAGATGCAGACAATCACCAACCCGTATCTTAAACCTTCACACAAGACATCTCAATAAAATCCATTTGCTTTCTGCTGAATAGACCTCCTGCTCCTCCAATGTGGCTCAAATTCACCGCTGTCCCTTTTCCCGCGATCATTTGTTGGCAAATGACGCAACGATGGCAAACTGCTTCGCCAACTTGTCTAAACCTTGGGTTGAACCAATTGTGCTTGAAAAGACGAATCATGGCATCCCTCCCAAAATGCGCTTGACAATGATAATATCCAGCCATTTGAGATAACAGACTATTTGGCAAAACCAACTGACCCTCTTCTGAAACCCACAGTACATCTAGTCGCTGTATACATTTCATTTTGCTCTATGAACGTTTTCCCTCCCTGTCAACATTATTCTGCAGTATTTTCAATTCTGCGAATGTATCTATTCCTGGACGCTGGCCGGGCACCAAATTTATGGAATGGTGCTAGCTGGCGCAAAGGATGGGCTAACGTTGTGGAAAATGACGTTAGCCAGGTGGGGGTAGCGGTATGGGAAATGGGTGTTTAGCACAAAAAATGACGCTAGGCTGGTTAGAGTAAAAAGAGATGACTCTAACCAGATTAGCGTCATTTCTTGGCGCTAAACCTACCATGCCACGTGACTCCTGCCTTATAAAAGGCAGAAGTCATGCCCACCATCCCAATGTCCAGCACAGGGTACAAGGGTCCCCTGGCATGGCCATTGCACCCAGTGTAATGTAGGGGCACCCATTTCAAGACCCCCAATGGCAAAATACTTACCTGTACTTATCAATGTTTACCTGGGATGGGGTCCCACATCCTGCACTGTCCCTCTGGTGGGGGTGTCCCTGGGGCTTGGAAATGGGCCCACAGGTCCCCTAACACCTGCCCTGACCTAGGCGTTAAATAATGGTGCTAAGCGAGTGGGCAGCTCGGGGAGCCCACCCTCAGCTGCTTATGGCCAGCTCCCTCACGGCTCACACTGTTCTGTGCGGCCGCAGGTACCAGTGCTCACTCACTGATGGTAAACATGCTCAGTCCATTTTACCATGACTTTACTTTAGGTGAGCCACCGGTTAGGAGGCTCCTCCACAGTAAATGGTCAAAAACCAAGTGATCAAAAAGCGAAATATCCTGGAGGATTAGATTTTCAAAAAAACCTTCTCACAGTTGACCAGCTATTCTATGTGTTTTCCTATGTGAAGCATGCTAACTAGGTAAATGAAATCAAATTAATCTTTACTGATTGGTGTAATTGTGAGTGATGTTAGGAGGGTTTAGAAACCTAGAGAGATGTATTAGGGAATATCAAAAGTGTACCTCCTGGAAGAAAGGGAGAAGGTGTTAAAGCATTCTGCATGCTTGTGGCAGCTGGAGTAGGAGAGTGTATAATAGAGGATGTGAATAGAATTGGTATGGATTGTAATGGAGGTGAGTAACAATTATTCTCCATTGTTCAATGTGGAGTGTGTAAAAAGTTATTTCAGTGATTTTGGGCCAGATGTAGGAAAGATTCCTTTTGCGAGTTGCAAATTGCGAGTCCCAGCGACTCGCAATTTGCAACTCGCAAAAGGAAATGCAGAAAGGTGTCTCAGACACCTTCTGCGACTCGCTATGGGGTCTAGGCACTCTCGCTATGGGGTCTAGGCACTCACAGGAATGGTGGCCTGCTGGAGACAGCAGACCACCATGTCCGTGACTGCTTTTGAATAAAGCAGTTTTTTTTTTCTTTTTGCAGACTGTTTTCCTTAAAGGAAAATGAGCTGCAAATAGAAAAAATACCAAAACCTTTTTGTTTCATTTTTTTTCAGAGTCCATAGGACCACTGCCTGCTCTGAAAAAATATTTTTGTTTGCATCCCATGGGGACCCCTTCCCGTTTGCGAATGAGTTACCATCCACTTCAAGTGGATGGTAACTGCGAGTTGATTTGCGACCGCTTTCGTGGTCACAAATCAACTCTAAATCGTGATGCGGTCGCAAATAGGAAGGGTACACCCCTTCCTATTTGCGAGTCGGAAACACATTTTGCGAGTCGGTACCGACTCGCAAAATGTGTTTCTGCATCGCGTGAGGCCTTTTCCGCCTCGCAAACGGTGTTTTTCGCCATTTGCGAGGCACAAAATGCTAACTACATCTGGCCCTTTGTTCCTACCAACTTGCAAGATTCCTATGTGATTCATATATAATATTTATTCATAATGTAGTACTAATCAAAAAATATGTTACAGTACATTACCTTCTCAAATTAAATGTTTGTTAAATAATTAAACTATACTAATTTCTATATTAATACTTTTAAATCTAAATAAAGTAAAATATCCTCAGTAGCATTTTAATGTAATGAATATTTAGTAAATATAAATGATGTGTTCTGCATTCATTAAAAAATATTTTGACATTTCCATTAAAAGTTTAATTTAACCACTTAAAATCATAAGTTAATGTAATTTTGTAAAATTATGAAATATTTAATTTCCTATTGAATCAAACTTTTAAACAATAAAAGCAATTTTTTATCGCCACTAGGTAGTTTTCGTCAAGACCAAGTTTCCATGGGAAAAACTTTCCTAAAAAATTCATCCACCTCAGCTCCTTCTTGGAAAGTTCCAGGGTGATCCTTTAATCAGGGGCCAAATAAAAGGGGGGTCTGAAACCACATTTTCCCTATAAGATTTTCCATATGAAAATTGAACAGCAATACCACAAAAAACTCTGAACTGAATTACATCGAATTTGTCAGAAAGCTAGATCTTTGTTCGAAAGCATTTTTTTTGGTAGTTTGGTGTCAATTCATTCAGTAGTTTTTGAGAAATTAACAATAAAAATATTTGTATATTTCATTCCACAAAGGATCTGCAGAGCCAGCAAATTGTGAGCTAAGATCTGATTGGCTTCCACAACGTCAATAAAGATGTGGCAGCAGCCATTTTAAGACATGGTGGCCCTCATTCGGACCTTGGCGGGCGGCGGACGCCGCCCGCCAAGCGGTAACCGCTGAATGACCGCTCTGCGGTCAAAAGACCGCGGCGGCCATTCCAACTTTCCCGCTGGGCCGGCGGGCGCCCTCCAAAAGAACGCCCGCCGGCCCAGTGGGAAAGCCCCTGCAACAATGAAGCCGGCTCCGAATGGAGCCGGCGGAGTTGCAGGGGTGCGACGGGTGCAGTGGCACCCATCGCGATTTTCACTGTCTGCCAAGCAGACAGTGAAAATCTTTGTGGGGCCCCACGACACCCGTTCCCGCCATCCTGTTCCTGGCGGTAAAAACCGCCAGGAACAGGCTGGCGGGAAGGGGGTCGGAATCCCCATGCAGGCGCTGCAAGCAGCGCCGCCATGGAGGATTCCCTGGGCCAGGGGAAAACCAGCGGGAAACCGGCGGTTCCCCTTTTCTGACCGCGGCTTTACTGCCGCGGTCAGAATAGCCCTGGAAGCACCGCCAGCCTGTTGGCGGTGCTTCCGTTGCCCTCCACCCAGGCGGTTTCAAACCGCCAGGGTCGGAATGAGGGCCGGAGTCTCTGTCCCCTATTCTGAAACAAAGAAAGAACCTACCTTACTGAATTACACTGGTGCCCATCTAGAAACATTGCCTAATCAAGCTGCTCATCAACGCCTACAACGCCCTCCACAACAACTGACCAGCATACCTTAATGACTGACTTCAAATCTACCAACCTTTCAGACAGCTTCACTCCACTTTTTTCTCCCTGTACAGGTCCCCTGCATCTGCAGAACAAAGTAAAGAGGACACACCTTGTCTTTCATCTCCACCAAAAACTGGATTGATGTTCCTCAAGCAACACAAAAGGATGATTGACACAGTGATGAAACTTTTCAAACACTCACCCCCAGACACAGATCTGGGTTTAATCCATTGTTCATTTGCTCACCATGCTACCCAAGTTTGGACCCGGCCATACAAATCAGTCTTGGCCCTGTTCTCCATGGGAACAGTCCAGCCTGAACTGCCAGGCCAGGTCCTCTCTGGACAAGAAACAATCATCCTGGGACCGATTTTGGGATATCACTTCACATCAGCATACCCTGGCCACATAGGGTGACTTCAGCAACATAAAAAGATGATGGACAGAGTACTGAAACTTTTCAAAACACTCACCCCCAGTCACAGATCTGGGTTTAATCCCCAACACATCAGGACTGCTACTCCATTTCTCAATTTCTACAAGAAACTGGAGACTTAGGCCCATATTTATACTTTTTTAGCACCGCGTTTGCGCCGCTTTTTGACGCAAAAATGGAGCAAACTTACAAAATACAATTGTATTTTGCAAGTTTGCGCCGCTTTTGAGTAAAAAAATGACGCAAATGCGGCGCTAAAAAAAGTATAAATATGGGCCTTAGCTGTTCAAAAGGAACGCTGCCCAGGTTACATTCCTGGTCCAACTCCTGGATACCCTAACATAACATAACATAACATAACATAACATAACATAACAGAACAGAACTGTTAGAAATTGGGTTTCTGTTTGTCAGACTATGCTATGCACCCTGTACAAGCAGGAACCACAATCCTAGTAAGGGTAAGTCTGGTACACACTAAAAGAAAACCTGTGCTCACCCTCTTGTGGCTTGGCACACAGCAGTCAGGCTTATCCAAACAGGCAATGTGTAAACTATGTGTGCAAAACACATACAGAGAAACACAATGAAAACACCACATAAAGGCTCCACATAGGGTTAGAGAAATAGATTATGTTTTTATAAATAAATAAATGAAGACCAAAATGACAAAAATCCAAAGAGTAGAATTTGAGATATGAATTTTAGAAGACTAAAATAGTTCTAGCGCTGAAAAGCAATTAGAGCTATAGGGAGTTACTTCAGATTACACTGGACCGAGACAAAGTCAAGAGTTCAGGCTGCCAGTGATGGAGCATAGGCCAGCTACAGAACCCACGCAAAACCTGCTGAGCAAAGTACTTTAATCATGGTTGCAGAAACAAGATGCATTGATTTTCCCCATGCAATGCTGGTGATGCATTGATTCCGACAGTGAAGCACTGATACTGCAATACGTTGGTTCCGAAGCAGAGGAACCTCGGGGCATACTTATACTCCATTTGTGCCAAATTTGCATCATTTTTATGCACATTTGGCGCAAAACTAACTCCATATTTATATTGTGATGTTAGAACCGTCTAATGTCAAAATAGTGGAGTTTGCACAATTTTTTAGATGGGGAATCTGCCTTGTGTCATTGAGATGCAAGGTAGGCGTTCCCATCTAAAAAATGGTGCTGACCCCATAGCCCCATATTTATCCCCCAGTGCTAAAATGATGCATGGGTGGGAGAGGGGCTAAGTAAAGGTGCAAAGCTTGCTTTGCACCATAATTTAACTCCTGGGTCAGCCTAGGCGTTAGGGGACCTGTGGACCCATTTCCATGGTTAAACACCATGGAAAGGGACCAGGGGTGCCCACCACAATCGCCAGGAACACCCCCACACCAGAGAGACAACAGAGAATAAGGGACCCCCTCCTAGGTAAATAGGTAAATCTATATTTTTTTATGAAAGTGCCATTGGGGGCCCAACTCGGGCGCCCTGCATGGCACAGGGTGCAATGGGCATACCCAGGGGACACTGGCCCCCTGTGCTAGCCATTAGGGTGGTGGGCATGACTCCTGTCTTTTTTAAGACAGGAGTAATATGGTGTAGATGGTTTTGCATCAGAAAATGACGTCATTTTTTTTTGTTGCCTCTAACCGGCCTAATGTCATTTTTGGTGCAAGACCGATCTCTCCCATACCACCACCCCCACCCGGCTAACATAATTTTTTTTTACGCTAGCCCACCCTTTGCACCAGCTTGTGCCATTCCATTATTATGGTGCCCGGCTGGCACTCGGGAATGGCGAAAGCCGGTGCTAAACTTTTTGATGCAAAACTGCATTAGTACAGTTTTGCATTAAAAAGTATAAGTATGCCCCAGGTTTCCCCATGCAGTGAAGGGGTGCGCTGATCTTCCTTCAGGAGTGGCGGCGATGCAATGGTTCCATTGCAATGTCGATACATTGGTTCCGAAGCCAATGCGCTAGGTTTCTTCACTTAGTGAATGGATGTGCTGATCTTCCTTCAGCAGTGGCGGCGATGCAGTGGTTCTGATGCGGTGATGATGTGATGGCGAAGTGCCATGCACTGGTTCTTCTCCCGCAACAGTGTTGATGAGTTGATTGTTCCTCTCTCATTAGGCGATGAATTGATTCTCGCTGGGGCAAGTATGTTGTCCACTTCCAGTGTACCAGGCACAGGAACAGTGGTAGAGACTTTGATATCCCTGAGTCTCTAACAGCATGAGGCACGTCAATAAGCCCTTAGATATCACTTTAGGATCCAAGGCAGAGTCCAGCTCTCCCTCAGCAAGGTTAGAGAGTAGCAGGCAGCAGGACAATACAGCAGAAAATCACTCCTTCCAGGTCAGCAGCCTATCAGAGTATCAGTCCTTGATGCAGCACAGCAGTACTTCTGACAGAGTCCACTTGTAGGCCCAGAAATGGCTGATTTGGTGGGGTCAGAGACCCAGTATTTATAACCAAAAGTCCCTTTGAAGTGGGGGTGACTTCAAATAAGGGTCTTTGAAGTGCACAAGTATCCTTTCTTTCTCAACCCTGGCTCCAGACTACCATCAGGAGGTAATCAGCTCTTGGTGTGGGGACAGGCACTACCTATTCAGGTGCAATTGTCATCCCCTCCCACCCAGGAAGAGCCATCAGAATGCAGATGAATGCAGACTAGCACTCAGATGCACCAAACCTTCCTGTATTTGTGGCTGTCTAGAAGGAATACACAAAGTATAGCTGTCACCCCTCCTAGACATGCATTGTAGACACGCGGCAGGCACAGATGAGCAGAAGAATGGCCACTTTCTAAAAGTGGCATTTCAAAAATAGTAATGTGAAATCCAACTTTGTCAGTAAAGAGTATATATAATTTCCATTCCAATGATAAGAAACATGATTTCTCAATCAGGAATTACAGCTTAAAAGTGTATTTAGTACTTCCTAATGTTAACCTATGAGAAGGGTAGGTCTCACACTAGTGAAAAACGACGTTGGGAGCTTTTCACTACCAGGACATGTAAAACTTAAAAGTACATGTCCTACCTTTTAGTTACATAGCACCCTCCCCTATGGGCTACCTAGGGCCTACCATAGAGGTATCTTTAAAAAGATAGTTTAGGGCTTGGAACGGGGTGTTATATGCCAAATCGGAGTGGCAGTCAAACTGTCCACACAGGCTTTGCAGTGGAAGGCCTGAGACCTGTTTATAGGGCTACTTGAGTAGGTGGCACAATTAATGCTACAAGCTCACTAATAGTATTTAATTTACAGGATCTGGGTATAGGATATATCACTTTTCAAAGGACTTACAAGTGAATTAAATATGCCAATTGTACGTACCCTAATGTTTACCATGTTTAGGGGAGAAGCACATGTACTTTAGCACTGGTCAGCGGTGGTAAAGTGATCAGCATCCTAGGGCCAACAAAAATAATCAGCAAAAATATGAGACAACACTGAGGCTGACAGCTCTAACAATAACATAACATAACATAATATAAAGTGGTTTGTGTCCACAGTTAATGGAAATCATAAATCTTTTTCTGGTTGCCATTCACCCATCAGATAGAGCAATGATTTTTCCCTATTAATATTTAAACCAGAATACTTCAGATTATTATTGAATACATCTTTCAATATGGTTGGGAGGTTTAAGGCTTAGCCAAATAAAGTCAAATGTAATCAGCATAGAAGGAGATTCGTTCATTTCCTCCTTCTCAGGACCATTCCCATATAGGCAGATTCTGACATATCCATTCTACTAATGGCTTGATGGCAAGGGCAAATAACATGCTGACTCTGAGCAACCCTGTCATGTACCACTTCTAATCAGGAACATCCAAGAAAGTGTTCTATTAACTCTCACTTATGACACAGGTTCATTATAGAGTAACTTTAGCAAGCTTCTAAATCTAGTTCACAGTCCCATTTGATCTAAATTAGCAAATGTAAGTGTCCATTCTACAGAGTTTAAAGCCTTGTTTGTGTCTAACGATACCACAGCTATTGGTACAACTGCTCCTGCTACAATGGCTACATTTTTGTAGACTCCTCTGTGGTTCAGTTTGGTGGATCATTGGTGTGTAAATCTGGTATGATCCATATGTATTAAGTGATTGTAGCCCTTAATCTAATACTTTGGCAAATATTATTATATATGTGTTGATTAGTTATATTGATTGATATGACCAATAGCTTTCCCTAGGTTTCCCTTCTTTGTGTATCTTTGTATTCACTGCTGTCCTCATACCCACTAGTAATTTCCCACTTTGGTATGCCTCCATGTAAGCATCATATAATGGTTTAATTACTCTCTTTGCCATTCTCTTACTGAATTCCACAGGCAGGCCATTTTGTCCTTGCATTTCTCCCGTTTATAAAAGTGCAAGTGCCAGGCCAATTTATTCCTCAGTAAGATTTTTCAATTATTCCAGTTTTTGTTCCTTCATGAGTTGTTTTGTACAGCCTTCTCCAATAAAACTGGCCAGATTCAATGGGCATGGTGTGTGCTAGAGTTGGTAAAAGGTCTATAAAGACACCTGGTATCTCTCAGGTCCCCATGATTGTATGGGATTCCAGAGTTATAATTTCCCTAAAATATCTTTGGTCATTTTGCCAGCTATGCAGCAAAGCTAAAAGTCCCCATCTTTATTACCAGTCTCATAGAACCACTTTTGCTAGGTTAAGTAAGAGATTTTAACATTGTTAATTAGTAAGGTGTGGTAGTCCTCTTTTTTTGTCCCTATCAACCTTACTTTGTCTACTGTGGGCTTCCAAGAATATGCATTTTATAAATGCTGCGGTTTCTGTCCTAACTCCACAATCTGCCTCACCTTATCACACCTGTATCTCACCTCTCCTGAAATAATCTCTCCTCCTAATGTGGATTTGTTCAACTCCTTAATGTTCCTACCTCTTCTACAGTATCTTATTATCCACGCAGTATTTCTCCATAGCCTCATCTAGGTGTCTTGCCACCACTAGGTTTGCCAGGCACTATATCATCATTCCCCATCTCCCTTTCTCAAGCCAAGCCTGTGTATTTAACATTACGAGAAGTGGGGAGTAGTCTGATATCCTCCTCACTGCAAATTCTGCATTGGTGAGTTTGTGCATTAATGTATGTACATGAAGAAATAATCAATGTGCGAATGGGAATTATCTGCACAGGTGTAGTATCAGAATCACTTGTCCTGAAGGAAATGTGATTCTCTCTAATTTCCCTGGTTGGGCATGTTGCGCATGTGCATAGCCATATTAAAGTCAGCCCATCAGTTTCAAAGCCTGTCATGGGTCAATTAATGAACATCTGAATATTTGGAGGGTATTATTCTGCATGTCCAGTGGGATATAAAAATGTACTAGAAATGTGATCATTCCTATTCAGTTTCCTAGTATTTCTGTATACCTCCCATTATCTGTTGTCCATATTTGGGTGGGGTGAGCGGCTTTTGCCCTTTCACTAATATCACAGCACCTCTAGACCCAGTTGTGAACCTAGAGTAGCTCAGCACCGTGTATTACCCTGTCCATATGAAGTGGCAGCTTGTGTCTGTCAGATGTGTCTCTTGCAGGAACACAGGAACACCAGGTCAGCTTTATAGTGTGTCGGTACCTTGGTTACCAGTCCCCTTTAGCTTCTGTTTCTCACTCGTTGATATTTGTTGTCATAAAGTCAATGTATATGTAATTGTACTATATGTCTTTCAGTCCAGTCATTTTTTAACTGTTCAGCTATAGGTTGGAGTCTTGTTATGAAGTGTGCAATCAAGTGTATTGTTTGGTCAGTTTGTAGTAACTGTACCTCAACATCTTCCCACCTTACCATGTAACGGTCTTGAAAATACCCTTCCCACATTCAAGATACATCAAGATACATCCTTTGCTCCAACATTTACTTCAATTGTTTTCAAATCTTAAAAGGGTATTAACTGATTCAGATTGTTTAAATAGTTCACCCTCCTTGTCTGAATCCTTATATTGAAACTGTTAGCCTACGACAATTCGGTGAGTATCCTGGCCAACCATAATTAGAAGGTTCTCTCTAGGCCCCATCCCTACCTCATCCAGATTTTATGTTTTGTCTCTATCCTGCCATTTCCTTAAGCCTAGCTTCTCATCTGTTGTGAATCAAACAGTTAGGGCCTGATTCTGACCCTGGCGGCCGGTGACCGCCAGGGTCACCGGCCACGGGAGCACCGCCGACAGACCGGCGGTGCTCCGAAGGGCATTCTGACCGCGGCGGTTCAGCCGCGGTCAGAAAGGGTAAACCGGCGGTCACCCGCCGGTTTACCGCTGCCCTTCTGAAACCTCCATGGCTGCGGAGCGCGCTCCGCCGCCATGGGGATTCAGACACCCCCTACCGCCATCCTGTTCATGGCGGGAAACCCGCCATGAACAGGATGGCGGTAGGGGGTGCCGCGGGGCCCCTGGGGGCCCCTGCAGTGCCCATGCCAATGGCATGGGCACTGCAGGGGCCCCCGTAAGAGGGCCCCGCAAAGTATTTCAGTGTCTGCTATGCAGACACTGAAATACGCGATGGGTGCCACTGCACCCGTCGCACCTTCCCACTACGCCGGCTCAATTCTGAGCCGGCGTCCTTGTGGGAAGGTTGATTTGCCCTGGGCTGGCGGGCGGCCTTTTGGCGGCCGCCCGCCAGCCCAGGGCAAATCTCAGAATCACCGCAGCGGTCTTTCGACCGCGGTGCGGTGTTCTGACGGGGTTACTTTGGCGGGCGGCCTCCGCCGCCCGCCAAAGTAAGAATGACCCCCTTAGTCTTTCTGTAGGAAAGTCCTCCTTTTGCCCTGGTCACCCCCAAACTTTATGGACAGATACTGGTGATTACTGACTCTTGGCTTTTCCCTGGGTACTGCTTACCAGTCCCAGGGCCATTGCTGTGTGCAACGTGGATATGCAAATCAGGCTAATTATAATTGGCAGGATTAACCTACCTATAAAGCCCTAGTATATGTTAGGGCATGTAGGTTTAGTGACCCTAGCATAGGTAGTGCCCCCATAGGTGCACTACTGAGGTGCCCAGTGTCGTTTTAAAGGCAGGCCTGCCTTGCTGGCTGCTTTTAAACTAAAGTTATATGCAAATTCGACTTTGGAATTAAAAGTACTTCCAAAGTCTTAAACTACCTTGTTATTACATATGTCACCCCTAAAGTGTGCCCTATGTGCCCCCAGGGCCTGGATAACCGACTGTCCAGAGGTCCCTGATGGGCCGGGTTGTTCATCCAGATCCAGGAGACCAGAGTTGCTGTCATCACTGTGGGCCTCTTCTGTTGGGGGACTGTATAATGCTGGCACCTCCTCTCCGGTGACATTGGCTGGGGTACCTGTGGGGATGTAAATGATGTGTTATTGTTTCTGTGTCTGACATCTTGTGCATCAGTGGCTTGCCCTCTTTGGTTGTATTTGCCTGGCAGGTTTCACTTGTGTAAGTTCATATGTGGTGGGCTAGCTGATTCTCTCTAGTGTGCATGCTTCAGTGATAGGTGTTCATGCAGGGCTGTGAGTGATGTCCATGCATTGGTATGGCATGCAGGGCTTGGCACTGGGATGAGTGAGATGTGATGGTGGGGTGTGTGCGAGGTGGTGGAGTGATGACAGTGAGGGTGAGAGTGAGGTTGGGAGTATGTGATGGCATGCAGGTAGGAGGGTGATAGTAGTAAAGAGTTGACTTACCAGAGTCCAGTCCTCCTTCGACTCCGGCCAGGCCCTCAGGGTGCAGTATTGCCAAAACTTGCTCCTCCCATGCTGTTACTTGTGGGGGAGGAGGTGGGAGTCCATCGCCAGTCCTCTGTAAAGCGAGTTGGTGTCTTGCTGCAATGGAACGTACCTTCCCCCCAGGTCGTTCCACCTCTTCCTGATGTCATCCCTTGTTCTGAGGGGCTGTTCCACGGCATTGACCCTGTCCACGGATCCTCCGCCATAGCTCCATCTTCCTAGCAATGGATATCTGCTGCACCTGTGATCCAAATAGCTGTGGCTCTACCCAGATGATTTCCTCCACCATGACCCTTAGCTCCTCCGCAGAGAATCTGGGGTGTCATTGTGGTGCCATGGGTGTAGTGTGAGTGGTATGGGTGAGGGTGTGTAGGGTGATGTGTTGGGGTGTGTGATGTAAGATGCGTGAATGGTGTATAGGTGTGAGTGGTGTGTGGCTCTGGTTGGCTCTGTGGTCTTGCTGTCTCTCTCTGGTGGCAATTGCTTGTAATGGTAAAGGGTTGTGGGTAATGTGTGTGTGTGTTTTACAGTGGTGTGAGTGGGCGGGTGTGGTGTGTGTATGACTGTCAGGTGTGTGTTGTTTGAATTGTCCAATATGGTGTTGTTTTGTTTGTGTTTGTGTATTTTGAGTGCGGCGGTATGTACTGCCAATGGTTTACCGCCATTGAATGTCCGCTGTGGTGATTCGTGGGCCATAATGTGTTGGGCGTTGTTCTGTTGGCGAAACGGTGTGGGTTTTGACACTGCCAGTTTATCACTGACCTTTGGTGTGGCGGAATTGTGTATGTGGCTGAATAGTGATGGATTGGTGTGCGTGTGTCATAATATGGTGAACCGATATCTGCTGCGGCAGCGGAATGTTGGTGGCAGTCTGCATGGCGGTGAGTGGGATTTACCGCCAATGGCATAATGAGGGCCTAATTCTTTACAAATTCATATCTCTGGTTCTCTTTATCCGATTTTATTAGTTTTGTGTCATTTTAAAGCTAAAGGTATTTCCTATTTTTATAAATTGGGTTTGGATTTTCAAACTGTTTCCTGTGTTTCATTTATTTATTGTTTTGTTATACTTGAATGCTTTACACTTTGGGGGTCATTTTGACCCTAAAATGACGGAAGCACCGCCAACAGGCTTGCGGTGCTTCCTGGCCTATTTCGACCGCGGCGGAAGCGCAGCGGTCGCACCACCGGGGCTGGTGGTATTCTGCCAGATTTGCCCCGGCGGTGATAATCCGCCTGGGCAGCGCTGCTAGCAGCGCTGCCCAGGGGATTACGAGTCCCCGACCGCCAGCCTTTTTCTGGCGGTCTGAACCGCCAGGAAAAGGCTGGCGGTACGGAGAGTCGTGGGGCCCCTGGGGGCCCCTGCACTGCCCATGCCACTGGCTTGGGCAGTGCAGGGCCCCCCTGACAGGGCCTCATGCGGCTTTTCACTGTCTGCACAGCAGATAGTGAAAAGCATGACGGGTGCAACTGCACCCCTTGCACGGCCGCAACACCGCAGGCTCCATTTGGAGCCGGCTCCCATGTTGCGGCCCACATCCCCGCTAAATTTAAAAATCCTTTAAATTGTCCTAGTGCAAAAGTTTTTTACATTTTTCATTTGGATTAATTTCAATTATTGCATTTTTGTGATTTTTCTAATTTCTTGTTTCCAATTTTTTGAAAACAAAATTGTTGACACAAAATCAGATAACCATGGAGCTTGATCTGGCTAACCTACCCACAATGACAGTAGTCCAGCTTAGGGGGTTGTGTACTGAGGAGGGGGCTGCCTGCAGCCACTAACCTCAGGAACAATGTTCTGATTAAGTTCCTGGCAGCCTTGAGGTCCAAGAAGTAGGCCCAGAGGAAGCTCCAGAGGAGGAAGGTGCAGGGGTGGATACCAGCTCCAACCGCTCAGGGGAGGGAGGGCATCTGAGCCTCGGTGAGGATGAGGAAGGCCGGTCCTCACTACACACAGACATAGGGTCATACTCAAAGCTAGTTGGGGAAGGGGGTCACTTCAGAAAGAAAGAGAGCTGGATGCCCTGCTAGCATATATAGCTTTGGAGGCAGAGAAGCTGGCCCCAGAAAAGAAAAAGTAGGCAAGGGAAGAGAAAAGAGATGGTGGCAGCGACAGAGAAGCTGAGATGTCCATGGGAAGGGGGGTTTGCCCCAGATTACCTAAGGTTCCTGCATATGTAGGGGGGATGATATAGACAAGTGGGTGGAGGCCTTTGAGAGGGCCCTCCAGATGAGGAAAGTTAAGCCTCAGTATTGAGGTTCACTTCTATGGGAGTTGGCCTCCAACTCTGGGAGGGAAATGCTTCTGGCCTTAAGTGGGGAAGAGGCATATTCATACCCTAGTATCAAGAGGTGCTTAGCTATAAAGTTTGGTCTGACCCCAGGGCAGTATAGGCTCAAGTTTAGGGACACCCAGAAGACAAGCAGCCAGTCCTGGGTTGATTTTGTGGACATTTCAGTTAAGGCACTATGGGGCTGGATACAGGGCAACCAGGTATATACATTTGAGGAGCTTTACAAATTGATTATAATGGAGCACTTCTAACTAATTGTGCCCAAGAAAAGCTTTGCCAGTATCTAGTTGACTCTAAATTGACCAACCCCAGAGAGCTGTGGGAGGCAGCAGATGATTGATTAAGAACAAAGGTTAACCTGAATCCCCTAGGGGGTGACCAGAAAAAGGGAGTACATGGTTTTTCCCAGGGGAAGAACCAAGGGAAAGATGACAAAAAGTCTAAAGAGTCCTCATAAGAGTCCCCAAAAACTTCTCAGGGTGGGGGAGCCTCAAACCATGCCACTTCTAAGGGGACGGGGTACCAGGGGAAGCATTATGATCTCGTTAAGGCAGGAAAGTTTCAGGAGCTTATGTCCAGCAAGTGTTTTGAGTGTCTTCAACCTGGAAACAAAAGAAGTCCCCCACTTGTGGGCAGTCTCATTGGATTGCTATTGTAGGTATGGGGGTGGAAGTTGGCCCAGGGCTGGGATCAGGGTGCACAGAGGTCACCTTAGTGTCCGTGGGTGGGGTGGACGTTGCAACTATGGCCACCTTACCCCACAGCATGGAGAGGTTTAGGCAGAGGCCTGAAATTAATGGGACTGAGGTGGAAGCTCTGAGAGATACAGGAGCCAGTGTGACAATGGTCACAGAGAAGCTGGCTTCTCCAGAGCAGGTCTTGCCTGGCGTCTTCCACCAAGTGACATATGCAGAAAGCAGAACCAAACTCCATCACATAGCCATGCTGAGCCTGGAATGGGGAGGTGTGAGTGGCCCTAAGAATGTAGCTGTAGATTCTGCCCTCCCAGTAGAATGTCTGCTGGAAAATGATCTGGAAGCATCTGAATGGTCAGAGGTAGAAAGAAGGGTCCATGCAAAGATACTGGACGTCCCTGAATGGGTGTGTGCTGTGACCAGGTAACAGGCAGCACAACAGGGAGTGCTGAACACTTGGACCCTGGAACAATGGGCCTAGCCTCCAAGAAGAAGAGGAAGCGCACTGGGTTTAACTTGCCAGCCCCAACAAGAACAGAGAGTCAGGAGGAATACAAACCAGAGGGACAGGATCTGACCTCTAAGGGAGGGACCCTTCCCATGCAAGCTCTGTCTGACTTGGTAGAACTGCAAGGGGCAGGTGGGCCCGCCAGAGAGGAATTGTGCCAGGGACAAAGAGAGTGTCTAACTCTTGAGGGCCTGATACAGACTGCTACCAGGCAACAACAAATGGATACCAGTGGGACCCTCAAGGTTTATTGGGAAGATGGAGTTCTCTACATGAAATCCAGGGACCCCAAACCAGGGGCAACCAGGAGAGTGGTGGTCTCTCAGAAGTATAGATAATTCCTCCTCACATTGAGCCATGATAGTCCCTTAGCTGGACATTTGGGGCAGACCAAGACCTGGAACTGGCTGGTCAGTCATTTCTATTGGCCCCACATGTCAGAGAAAGATAAGGAGTTTTGCAGCTCCTGTGCCTCCTGCCGGGCCAGTGGCATGGCAGAGGGCAAGCCAAAGGCTCCCTTGGTACCACTGCCAGTGTTTGGGACTCCCTTTGAGAGGGTGGAGATTGACATTGTTGGTCCCCTAGACCTACCAACTGTCTCAGGCAACAGGTACATTTTCGTTATTGTGGACCATGCCACTAGGTACCCTGAGGCAATACCCCTCAGAACAGTCACTGCTCCAACCATAGCCAGGGCCCTACTTGGTGTGTTCACTGGAGTGGGATTCCCAAAGGAGGTGGTCTCAGATAGTGGCACGCATTTTATGTCAGCCTACCTGAAAGCAATGAGGGATGAGTGTGGTGTTTCTTATATTTTTACCACCTCCTATCACCCCTAGACCAATGGTCTGGTGGAAAAATTCAACAAGAGCCTGAAGTTCATGATCATGGGTTTGTCTAGCAAGCTCAGGAGAGATGACATATTCTCCTCCCATGCCTATTGTTTGCGTACATGGAGGTGCCACAAAAGGGAGTTGGAGTCAGACCTTCGGAGTTAATATTTGGGCACCCTGTAAGAGGCCCATTGTGCTTGGTGAGAAAGTCTTGGGAGAAGCTTCTCAAAGAACCCAAGGAGAATGTGCTAGACTATGTGCTGGGCCTGCGGTCACGCATGGCTGAGTACACGAAGAAGGCAAGCAGCAACCTGGAGGCCAGCCAAGAGCTCATGAAGCTCTGGATGACCAGAAGTCTACCATTTCTGAGTATCACCCAGGTCAGCTGGTGTGGGTTTTGGAGCCTTTGGCTCCTAGGGCACTTCAGGCCAAATGGACTGGGCCCTAACCAATTTTAGAGAAAAAGAGTGAGGTCACCTACCTAGTGGACCTTGGCACCCCCAGGAATCCTCATAGGATCCTGCATGTAAACAGACTGAAACCCCACCATGACAAGGCAGAAATGACCATGCTGATGGTCACAGATGAAGGAGGAGGAGAGTGAACCTCTGCCAGACCTCCTTTCTACAAATGCACAAAATGGGGCAATGGAGGGAATTGTTCTCTCTCCCAAGTTGACTGCCCAAAAGCAGAAAGACTGCAAACACGTTTTGGAGAAGTTTGCTGGTATGTTTTATTTGACCCCTGAACTCACCAATTAGTGTGTCCATGATATCCACACTGGTGACAGCTTGCCTGTCAAAAACAAGCTGCACAGGCTGTCTGACCAGGTCAAGGCCAACATCAAAGCTGAAGTGGCTAAGATGTTGGATCTCAAGGTAATTGAGCCCTCTGATAATCCTTGGGCCAGTCCAGTGGTACTGGTACCCAAACCCAATCCCCAAGGTTGGAAAAAGGAATTATGATTATGTGTAGTCTATAGATGTCTAACTGCAGTCATCAAGACTGATGCTCACCCCATACCTAGAGCTGATGAGCTCATTGATGGTTTGGGGGCTGCCAAGTTCCTGAGTACATTTGACCTGACCTCAGGACACTGGCAGATTGCCTTAAGTCCAGGAGCCAAGGAGAGGTCAGCAGTTTCCACACCAGAGGGCCACTTTCAGTTCAAAGTAATGCCCTTTGGCCTGAAAAATGCTCCTGCCACCTTCCAACGGTTGGTGAATAGAGTCCTGTCTGTGTTGGTATCTTTCAGTGCAGCTTATCTGGATGATTTAGCTGTATTCAGTTTCACCTAGTCCACCTGAAAGAAGTGCTTCAGGCTCTGCTTCAAACAAGTCTGACTATCAAGGCAAGCAAGTGCCAGATAGGGCAAAGTTCAGTTGTGTACCTGGGCCACCTTGTTGGTGGAAGCCATGTACAGCCTCCCCAGCCCAAGATCCAGACAATCCTGGATTGGAAGGCTACTAAAACACATACTCAGGTCAGCGCCTTTCTTGGCCTGACTGGGTATCACAGGAGGTTTGTTCAAAACTATGGGGCCATAGTGGCTCCATAAACAGAACTTACCTCAAAGAAACAGCCCAAGAAATTCATTTGGATCCCAGGGTGTCAAAAACTCTTTGACACTCTGAAGCAGGCTATGTGTTGAGCACCAGTGTTACTGGCCCCTGACTATAGCAAAGTGTTTATAATGCAAACAGATGCTTCAGAAGAAGGGATTGTGGCAGTGTTAGCACAAGTTAATGAAGAGGGCCAAGACCAGCCAGTTACCTTCATCAGCAGGCGACTACTCCCGTGAGAGAAAAGATGGAGTTCCATTGAGAGGGATGCCCTTTCTGTGGTCTAGTCCTTGAAGAAGTTGAGGCCATACCTGTTTGGCACTCACTTCGGTGTACAAACTGACCACAGACCTTTCAGATGATTGGTGTAAATGAGGGGGGGAGAACCCAAAATGGTTAAGGTGGTCCATTTCCCTACAGGGGATGAACTTCACAGTGGCACATAGACCTGAGAGTGCCCAAGCCAATGTAGATGGCCTTTCCACATTTTCCCACTTAGCTGATGAGGACTACCAGGGTGTAGGTTAGTACCCATCACCTTTCATCTGGGGAGGGACAGTGTAGGAAAGTCCTGCTTTTTGCCCTTATCACCCCCATGGACAGATACTGGTGGTTACTGACTCTTGGCTGTTCCCTGGGTACTGCTTACTAGTCCCAGGGCCAGTGCTCTGTGTAAAGTATATATACAAATTAGGCTAGTTATAATTGGCAGTATTAACCTACCTATAAGTCCCTAGTATATGGTAGGGCATGTAAGTTACGATACCCCAGAATACGTAGTGCACCCATAGGTTCACTGCTGAGGTGCCCAGTGTCATTTTAAAGGCAGGCCTGCCTTGCTGGATGTTTTTAAAATAAAGTTATATGCAAATTCGACTTTGGAATCAAAATTACTTCCAAAGTCTTAAACTACCTTATTGTTACATATACGTCACCCCTAGGATGTGCCCTATGTGCTCCTACGGTTGTGCCCCGCTAAATTTAAAAATCCTTTAAATTGTCCTAGTGCAAAAGTTTTTTACATTTTTCATTTGGATTAATTTCAATTATTGCATTTTTGTGATTTTTCTAATTTCTTGTTTCCAATTTTTTGAAAACAAAATTGTTGACACAAAATCAGATAACCATGGAGCTTGATCTGGCTAACCTACCCACAATGACAGTAGTCCAGCTTAGGGGGTTGTGTACTGAGGAGGGGGCTGCCTGCAGCCACTAACCTCAGGAACAATGTTCTGATTAAGTTCCTGGCAGCCTTGAGGTCCAAGAAGTAGGCCCAGAGGAAGCTCCAGAGGAGGAAGGTGCAGGGGTGGATACCAGCTCCAACCGCTCAGGGGAGGGAGGGCATCTGAGCCTCGGTGAGGATGAGGAAGGCCGGTCCTCACTACACACAGACATAGGGTCATACTCAAAGCTAGTTGGGGAAGGGGGTCACTTCAGAAAGAAAGAGAGCTGGATGCCCTGCTAGCATATATAGCTTTGGAGGCAGAGAAGCTGGCCCCAGAAAAGAAAAAGTAGGCAAGGGAAGAGAAAAGAGATGGTGGCAGCGACAGAGAAGCTGAGATGTCCATGGGAAGGGGGGTTTGCCCCAGATTACCTAAGGTTCCTGCATATGTAGGGGGGATGATATAGACAAGTGGGTGGAGGCCTTTGAGAGGGCCCTCCAGATGAGGAAAGTTAAGCCTCAGTATTGAGGTTCACTTCTATGGGAGTTGGCCTCCAACTCTGGGAGGGAAATGCTTCTGGCCTTAAGTGGGGAAGAGGCATATTCATACCCTAGTATCAAGAGGTGCTTAGCTATAAAGTTTGGTCTGACCCCAGGGCAGTATAGGCTCAAGTTTAGGGACACCCAGAAGACAAGCAGCCAGTCCTGGGTTGATTTTGTGGACATTTCAGTTAAGGCACTATGGGGCTGGATACAGGGCAACCAGGTATATACATTTGAGGAGCTTTACAAATTGATTATAATGGAGCACTTCTAACTAATTGTGCCCAAGAAAAGCTTTGCCAGTATCTAGTTGACTCTAAATTGACCAACCCCAGAGAGCTGTGGGAGGCAGCAGATGATTGATTAAGAACAAAGGTTAACCTGAATCCCCTAGGGGGTGACCAGAAAAAGGGAGTACATGGTTTTTCCCAGGGGAAGAACCAAGGGAAAGATGACAAAAAGTCTAAAGAGTCCTCATAAGAGTCCCCAAAAACTTCTCAGGGTGCGGGAGCCTCAAACCATGCCACTTCTAAGGGGAAGGGGTACCAGGGGAAGCATTATGATCTCGTTAAGGCAGGAAAGTTTCAGGAGCTTATGTCCAGCAAGTGTTTTGAGTGTCTTCAACCTGGAAACAAAAGAAGTCCCCCACTTGTGGGCAGTCTCATTGGATTGCTATTGTAGGTATGGGGGTGGAAGTTGGCCCAGGGCTGGGATCAGGGTGCACAGAGGTCACCTTAGTGTCCGTGGGTGGGGTGGACATTGCAACTATGGCCACCTTACCCCACAGCATGGAGAGGTTTAGGCAGAGGCCTGAAATTAATGGGACTGAGGTGGAAGCTCTGAGAGATACAGGAGCCAGTGTGACAATGGTCACAGAGAAGCTGGCTTCTCCAGAGCAGGTCTTGCCTGGCGTCTTCCACCAAGTGACATATGCAGAAAGCAGAACCAAACTCCATCACATAGCCATGCTGAGCCTGGAATGGGGAGGTGTGAGTGGCCCTAAGAATGTAGCTGTAGATTCTGCCCTCCCAGTAGAATGTCTGCTGGAAAATGATCTGGAAGCATCTGAATGGTCAGAGGTAGAAAGAAGGGTCCATGCAAAGATACTGGACGTCCCTGAATGGGTGTGTGCTGTGACCAGGTAACAGGCAGCACAACAGGGAGTGCTGAACACTTGGACCCTGGAACAATGGGCCTAGCCTCCAAGAAGAAGAGGAAGCGCACTGGGTTTAACTTGCCAGCCCCAACAAGAACAGAGAGTCAGAAGGAATACAAACCAGAGGGACAGGATCTGACCTCTAAGGGAGGGACCCTTCCCATGCAAGCTCTGTCTGACTTGGTAGAACTGCAAGGGGCAGGTGGGCCCGCCAGAGAGGAATTGTGCCAGGGACAAAGAGAGTGTCTAACTCTTGAGGGCCTGATACAGACTGCTACCAGGCAACAACAAATGGATACCAGTGGGACCCTCAAGGTTTATTGGGAAGATGGAGTTCTCTACATGAAATCCAGGGACCCCAAACCAGGGGCAACCAGGAGAGTGGTGGTCTCTCAGAAGTATAGATAATTCCTCCTCACATTGAGCCATGATAGTCCCTTAGCTGGACATTTGGGGCAGACCAAGACCTGGAACTGGCTGGTCAGTCATTTCTATTGGCCCCACATGTCAGAGAAAGATAAGGAGTTTTGCAGCTCCTGTGCCTCCTGCCGGGCCAGTGGCATGGCAGAGGGCAAGCCAAAGGCTCCCTTGGTACCACTGCCAGTGTTTGGGACTCCCTTTGAGAGGGTGGAGATTGACATTGTTGGTCCCCTAGACCTACCAACTGTCTCAGGCAACAGGTACATTTTCGTTATTGTGGACCATGCCACTAGGTACCCTGAGGCAATACCCCTCAGAACAGTCACTGCTCCAACCATAGCCAGGGCCCTACTTGGTGTGTTCACTGGAGTGGGATTCCCAAAGGAGGTGGTCTCAGATAGTGGCACGCATTTTATGTCAGCCTACCTGAAAGCAATGAGGGATGAGTGTGGTGTTTCTTATATTTTTACCACCTCCTATCACCCCTAGACCAATGGTCTGGTGGAAAAATTCAACAAGAGCCTGAAGTTCATGATCATGGGTTTGTCTAGCAAGCTCAGGAGAGATGACATATTCTCCTCCCATGCCTATTGTTTGCGTACATGGAGGTGCCACAAAAGGGAGTTGGAGTCAGACCTTCGGAGTTAATATTTGGGCACCCTGTAAGAGGCCCATTGTGCTTGGTGAGAAAGTCTTGGGAGAAGCTTCTCAAAGAACCCAAGGAGAATGTGCTAGACTATGTGCTGGGCCTGCGGTCACGCATGGCTGAGTACACGAAGAAGGCAAGCAGCAACCTGGAGGCCAGCCAAGAGCTCATGAAGCTCTGGATGACCAGAAGTCTACCATTTCTGAGTATCACCCAGGTCAGCTGGTGTGGGTTTTGGAGCCTTTGGCTCCTAGGGCACTTCAGGCCAAATGGACTGGGCCCTAACCAATTTTAGAGAAAAAGAGTGAGGTCACCTACCTAGTGGACCTTGGCACCCCCAGGAATCCTCATAGGATCCTGCATGTAAACAGACTGAAACCCCACCATGACAAGGCAGAAATGACCATGCTGATGGTCACAGATGAAGGAGGAGGAGAGTGAACCTCTGCCAGACCTCCTTTCTACAAATGCACAAAATGGGGCAATGGAGGGAATTGTTCTCTCTCCCAAGTTGACTGCCCAAAAGCAGAAAGACTGCAAACACGTTTTGGAGAAGTTTGCTGGTATGTTTTATTTGACCCCTGAACTCACCAATTAGTGTGTCCATGATATCCACACTGGTGACAGCTTGCCTGTCAAAAACAAGCTGCACAGGCTGTCTGACCAGGTCAAGGCCAACATCAAAGCTGAAGTGGCTAAGATGTTGGATCTCAAGGTAATTGAGCCCTCTGATAATCCTTGGGCCAGTCCAGTGGTACTGGTACCCAAACCCAATCCCCAAGGTTGGAAAAAGGAATTATGATTATGTGTAGTCTATAGATGTCTAACTGCAGTCATCAAGACTGATGCTCGCCCCATACCTAGAGCTGATGAGCTCATTGATGGTTTGGGGGCTGCCAAGTTCCTGAGTACATTTGACCTGACCTCAGGACACTGGCAGATTGCCTTAAGTCCAGGAGCCAAGGAGAGGTCAGCAGTTTCCACACCAGAGGGCCACTTTCAGTTCAAAGTAATGCCCTTTGGCCTGAAAAATGCTCCTGCCACCTTCCAACGGTTGGTGAATAGAGTCCTGTCTGTGTTGGTATCTTTCAGTGCAGCTTATCTGGATGATTTAGCTGTATTCAGTTTCACCTAGTCCACCTGAAAGAAGTGCTTCAGGCTCTGCTTCAAACAAGTCTGACTATCAAGGCAAGCAAGTGCCAGATAGGGCAAAGTTCAGTTGTGTACCTGGGCCACCTTGTTGGTGGAAGCCATGTACAGCCTCCCCAGCCCAAGATCCAGACAATCCTGGATTGGAAGGCTACTAAAACACATACTCAGGTCAGCGCCTTTCTTGGCCTGACTGGGTATCACAGGAGGTTTGTTCAAAACTATGGGGCCATAGTGGCTCCATAAACAGAACTTACCTCAAAGAAACAGCCCAAGAAATTCATTTGGATCCCAGGGTGTCAAAAACTCTTTGACACTCTGAAGCAGGCTATGTGTTGAGCACCAGTGTTACTGGCCCCTGACTATAGCAAAGTGTTTATAATGCAAACAGATGCTTCAGAAGAAGGGATTGTGGCAGTGTTAGCACAAGTTAATGAAGAGGGCCAAGACCAGCCAGTTACCTTCATCAGCAGGCGACTACTCCCGTGAGAGAAAAGATGGAGTTCCATTGAGAGGGATGCCCTTTCTGTGGTCTAGTCCTTGAAGAAGTTGAGGCCATACCTGTTTGGCACTCACTTCGGTGTACAAACTGACCACAGACCTTTCAGATGATTGGTGTAAATGAGGGGGGGAGAACCCAAAATGGTTAAGGTGGTCCATTTCCCTACAGGGGATGAACTTCACAGTGGCACATAGACCTGAGAGTGCCCAAGCCAATGTAGATGGCCTTTCCACATTTTCCCACTTAGCTGATGAGGACTACCAGGGTGTAGGTTAGTACCCATCACCTTTCATCTGGGGAGGGACAGTGTAGGAAAGTCCTGCTTTTTGCCCTTATCACCCCCATGGACAGATACTGGTGGTTACTGACTCTTGGCTGTTCCCTGGGTACTGCTTACTAGTCCCAGGGCCAGTGCTCTGTGTAAAGTATATATACAAATTAGGCTAGTTATAATTGGCAGTATTAACCTACCTATAAGTCCCTAGTATATGGTAGGGCATGTAAGTTACGATACCCCAGAATACGTAGTGCACCCATAGGTTCACTGCTGAGGTGCCCAGTGTCATTTTAAAGGCAGGCCTGCCTTGCTGGATGTTTTTAAAATAAAGTTATAGCAAATTCGACTTTGGAATCAAAATTACTTCCAAAGTCTTAAACTACCTTATTGTTACATATACGTCACCCCTAGGATGTGCCCTATGTGCTCCTACGGTTGGATACCATGTAACTATAAGCAGCAACCTTATAAAAATTGTGTTATAAGCCCTGGTGGGGTAAAATAGCCACATTTGTTTTTTCCTCACTGTAGTGAATGACCTCCGTAGGCTAAAATGGGGAGACTTGAAGTCACCTCTAAGTGTCAGATACCTCAAGTTTGGTATCAAATTATTTGCTATAATAAATCCCACAACGTACAATTGTTGGGTTAAAGAGAACTATTTCAGGTAAAGAGTTTTAAACTCTACCTGAAAAGTTACCAGCTTTGGCTCTGTAGTGCCCTTCTCTGATTGGTCAGCCTCTGGCAGCCTGGCCAGGCTGCCTTGATGAGGTGTGAAGTGGCCTGGGCTGAACACAAAGGATGTGCCTGGGGGAGGAGAATTAACTCAGAAAATGTGCAAGCAGGAAGGTGGGAGGGTTGCCAAACTGGTCTTCAAAGACATGGAAGGACATTTGGAGCAACCCAGCACCTCCCTCACATCCTTTTACCCCAGCCAATTAGGTGCCCTCTTGATTAGATTAGGAGAGGCCTTTGTTTAGGATTTTTAGTCACAAAAGTGGGTGGGCTTAGCCAGATGTAACTCCAAAATTCAGTTTGATTGATTTTTGCCACACTTCCCAGGAAGTGGCTATCACAGGGGAAGGACCCTGCATCTGATTGGAGAACCAGGACCCCCTTGTTTTTCACCCAAGAGCAAGGATAAATATGACTGAGCTGCACCCACACCTCGGATCCCTACCAGATCACTACAAGGAAGAACATCAGAAGAAGGACTGCCCTGCTGGACCCCTGACCTACACCTGGACACTGCATTCTAAAGGACTGCACCAGCTGCACACTTGGGCTTAACCACAAGAAGGACTTTGCCTGGCTTCAACTGGTCCAAGGAGGGACACCCTGTTTGCTACAGGTGCCAAATTGCGAACCAGAGTCCCCTGCATTAAATGCTGAAGAAACTGACCAGCTGACCATTGTCCAATTTGGAGTTTGAGCCAAAAGCATTCTGGGAGTTGTGTCCGCACCTCAAGGAGCAACTCAGAGCTTCTGGATCCTTGGGATGAGCTGTGGACTCCTAAAAGACCTTAAAAGACATTCTGGAAGAAGATCCAAAAGTTTGGAGAACTTTTTGGAAAAAGCTCCATAAAGGGACTGACCTGCTGCGGCAACCCAAGTCGACTTGCCTCAACCGCGACCTGGTCTGACTTGCAGGTTCGTCCTGCTGAAGAAAATCTTCAAAAAAGTGACTACGTCTTAATGTAGAAAATTGACTGGGACACCCTGCACCATGTACAGGAAGAGGGCTCCTTGATGTCGGATCAAGGTTCAGGTTTGCCCTAGTCGAAGGATTTTCATTCAGAAAAATCGTCTAAGTCTTAATGTAGAAGTCTTCACTGAGGGTCCCGCGACCCGGATCCGAGGAAGGGCTCCAGGGAGGTTGGATCAGACTGGCAGCTTGCTCCGCTGAAGAAAATCTTCAAGAAAACAACTAATTCCGAAGGTAAACTTTTGACCAAGGCCTTTTGCTTGCTGTAGCTGAGCAGGGCTCCATTGCGGTCGGCCTTAAACTTTGACTTTGCCCCCGTCGAGGTGCAACCGGATGACCATGTTGGCGCTATACATTTCTATGTGCTAAAAACACAAATTCTTTAAAAATTCATATCTCCGGTTCCCTTTAGCCGATTTTATTAGTTTTTTATAAACAGTTTTTTAAAATTTTAAACTGTTTCCTGTGTTTTATATAATTACTGTTCTGTGATACTTGAATGCTTTACACTTTGGCCCTCATTATGACATTGGCGGTAAGTCCCGCTTACCGCCATTCCGAGTGCCGCCAACATACTGCGACCGCGGCGGCATACCGCTACCCACAAAATGTCCCACACATAGCAATCCGTCACTATACAGACACACATACCAGTCCGCCAGCCCAAAGGTCAGTGATAACATGGCGGTAGCAAAACCAACACCGTTACGCCAACAGAACTACACCCACAATATTATGACCCACGAATCACTGGGGTGGACATTCAATCACGGTAAACCATTGGCAGTACATACCGCTGCGCTCAAATACACACACACATACAAAACAACACCACATTGGACAATTCAAATTACACACACCTGACACACATACACACACCACACCCACACACCAACACCACTATAAAACACACACACAAATTACCAACAACTCTTTACCACTACTAACCATTGCCAACAGAGAGAGAGAGAGAGAGACACACACACACCAAGAGCACCCACAGAACCAGATCCACAGAACACCATCACCCATACACCATCCACGCACCTCACAGCACACACCCCAACACATCACCCCACACACCCTCACACACCACTCACACTACACCCATGGCACCACAAAGACACCCCAGGTTCTAAGAGGAGGAGCTAAGGGTCATGGTGGAGGAAGTTATCCGGGTAGAGCCACAGCTATTCGGATCACAGATGCAGCAGACATCTATTGCAAAGGAAGATTGAGCTATGGCGGAGAATCCTGGACAGGGTCAACGCCGTGGGACAGCACCCCAGAACAAGGCATGACATCAGGAAAAGTTGGAACGACCTACACGGGAAGCTGCGTTCCGTCGTTGCAAGACACCAGGTAACTGAACCCCCACCTCCTCCCCCACAACTAACAACATGGGAGGAGCAAGTCTTGGCAATACTGCATCCTGAGGGCCTGGCAGGAGTAGCAGGAGGACTGGACTCTGGTAAGTCAATTCTCTATTACTATCCCCCCCCCTACCTGCATGCCATCACATACCCCCACCTGTACCCTCACCCCATCACCCCACCACCTCACATACACCCCACCATCACAACCCACCCATCCCAATACCCAGCACTGCATGTACCACCAATGCATGGACACCACTTACAGCCCTGCATGGACACCCATCACCACAGCATGCACACTAGAGAGAGTCACCTAGCCCACAAATTAACTAGGCAAAGCTGACAGGGCAGTCACAACCATAGAGGCAAGCACACCCATTCACAAGTTGTCACACGCAGAAACAATAACACTGCATTTACATCCCCACAGGTCTCACACCCAACGTCACCAGAGAGGAGGTGCCAGCAACAATCAGTCCCCCCCCCCCAGAAGAGGTCCACAGTGATGACAGCAGCTCTGCTCGCCTGGATCTGGGTGACCAACCTGGCCCATCAGGGACCTCTGGACAGTTGGTTACCCAGGCACAGTCCCATACCACCACAGCGCCTCCCCCCTCAGGAAACACCACCACAGCACCCACCCAGCGGGCCCATCCTCCTGTCCCCAGGACACCCAATCAGCAGTGTGTCCACCACTACAGGGACCCAAGGACACCCAACAAACACAGGACGATCAGGGACCTGGGGTCAGTGGCAGTGGGCACACAGTTCAGGGGACAGAGGCACAGGACAACAGTGAGACTGGGAGGACTGCTGTGTGACAGGGGGAGGGCAGGCCCAGGGATCCGACTCTCCACGAGGCCCTCACCAACATCCTGGGAGCATACCACCATTCCTAGGAGATGATGGGCCAGATACTGGCCAAGTTGCAGGAGACCCAGCGGCTGCAGGAGGGACAGTACCTGGGGATCAGGGAGGACCTTAGGGACATCCACACCACCCTGGTCACCATTACAGGGGTGCGGGCAGACATGGCTAACACCATGAAGGAGGCAGTGGCACACCAACGGGCCCCTGACACCAGCCACACTGATGAACAGCCCTGCACCTCAGCTGACGCTAGTGAACAGGATGCCCCACCACAGGAACAACAGGCCACCAGCACCCCTCCCCCTGCAGAACGAGAACCACCATCCAAACGGTCCCTGCGATCCAGACAGAAGCCAGAGAACATGGCCAAGACCCCCGCCAGGAAATAAGACTCTCCTGATTGTCACCCTTGTGTCCCACTCTGTCATCCTGTCCACCTTGAACTGCCATTGCTCCCCTTCCTATGCCCCCTGGACAATGCACCTCTGATACAAATAGACTGGACTCTATTATCCTGGTCTCTCCTCCACCACCACCCAAGCCCATAGCACATCCCCATTTACTTCTCAGCAATTAAACAAACACCCTTTGAAAAAATACAAGTATGTAGTATGTCAAATGATTTAAGTATGTATTCCTTTAACAATCTGTAGACATTACAATTAGACTGTACAGTAATGTATACATAGGTATGACTTGTATTGTGCTGCAGTCAATACACCAGGAGCCAGAGTAGGGCATAGATATCTGTGAATAGACATGTCAAAGGGAACAGTAAGTGGCCATAGTAGTGGGAACAGCAGCCTGCCAGTGGACATTTACAACATAGAACTGCAATGGAAGGTTAAGTTACAGTGTCTTACCTGTGTGTCACTGGAAGTACTCTTGAATGATAGATGTTCTGTTGTCCACATCCTCATCCTCTGCTTCCTCTTCGTCACTGTCCACAGGCTCCACCGCTGCCACACGCCCATCTCCAGCCTTATCCTCCTGCAGAAAAGGCACCTGGCGACGTAAGGCAAGGTTGGGCAACATGCAACATGCCATGAAGATCTGGCACACCTTCTTGGTTGAGTAGCACAGGGAAGCACCTGGTAGATGGAGGCACCGAAACCTGGCCTTCAGGAGGCCAAAGGTTTGCTCTATAATTCTTCTTGTTTGCACAGGTGCCTCACTGTAATGTTCCTCTGCCCTTGTCCTGGGATTCCTCACTGGGGTGAGTAGCCATGAGAGGCTGGGGTAACCAGAGTCACCTGCAAAGACCGAGGGATATCTGAAGCCAGACACTAACCCTTAGGGCCAAACCCACACCCATATACCAACATACACTGGGTGGGGACCATGGGCTCACCTATTAGCCACACCAGGTGCCTCTGGAGTTGAGCCATCCCATATGGGATGCTGCTATTCCTCAAGACAAAGGCATCATGCACAGACCCAGGATACTTTGCATTCACATGGGAGATGTACTGGTCCACCAGGCACACTATCTGCACATTCACCGAGTGAAAGCTCTTTCGATTTCTGAACACCTGTGCATTTCTCTGGGTGAGGGGGACAAAGACAATATGTGCTCCATCAATAGCCCCATGTTGGGGATGTGTCCCATTGCATAGAGGTCAGCTTTCACTGTGGCCAAATCCTCCACCTGGGGGAATACGATGTAGCTGCACACGTGTTTCCTCAGGGCAGACAACACTCTGGTCAGCACTATTGAGAACATTGGCTGTGACATTCCTGCTGCCAAGGCCACTGTCACTTGGAAGGAGCCAGTTGCCAAGAAATGGAGCACAGATAGGACTTGCACAAGAGGGGGGATCCCAGTGGGCTGACGGATAGCTGAGATCATGTCTGGCTCTAAATGGGCACACAGCTCTTGGATTGTGGCCCTATCAAGTCTGTAGGTGAGGATAATGTGCCTGTCCTCCATTGTTGCCAAGTCCACCAGGGGCCTGTACACGGGGGATGTCTCCATCTCCTATTCATCCTCAGCGGTTGTATTCTAGGGGGCAAAACGATGAGCAACTGGTCAGTTTCCGACATTTCCTCAATATACAATGTATTGCATATTGGGACAGAAACTGTATTTACCCCAAAATGTGCTTATGTCTGCTGTGATGCAGTTAGGTGCCATGGCCTGCCCCCTCCACCCCTGAAAAGGCAGACGCCTGTCCTGTGTGTATGGACAGGTGGAAATGAGGTAATGCCGCTGACGTTTTGCGCTGTTGCGGGAGGAGGTCGAGTACCGCCGTGCAACTCCTCATTAGTTATCATTGGGCCCTATGGGTTACAGTAGCCAATGGTGATGTACGCCGGTGGTGACGGTACGCACCTCCGGGGACGTGACCGCCATTTTCTATCTGTTCACTCACTTGCTACCTGACCTTCAACAGGAGAGTACCTACACTGCAAGTGCTGCTGTGCCCTGTGTCTGGAACCAACCATGGCTCGAGTCACTGGGGAAAGGGCCCCTGCCTTCACCGCTGTGGAGTTGGAGAGACTGGTGGATGGGGTCCTACCCCAGTACCGAATGCTGTATGGGCCTCCAGACCAACAGGTGAGTACACTGTGAGCACGATGCACGGGGCATGAATGCATGGAGTGCTGTGTGTGAAGGCCTCATGTGGGGGGGAGGAGGGGATTGAGGGGTCCTGGGCAGTGTGCTGCATGTATGGTGGGCAATGTATGTGCGTAAGGGGATGGGAGGGATATGGTGGGCCATGACTGTAACAGGCCGGACGGTATGACTGATAGCATTTTCTATTTGTATTTCTCTGCAGGTCAGCACCTATCAGAAAAAGGGTATATGGCGTGCCATTGCCAAGGACGTGCGGACCCTGGGGGTCTACGGCAGGTGGAGCACCCACTGTCGCAAACGGTGGGAGGACCTGAGACGCTGGGCAAGGAAGACGGTGGAAGCCCAGCTGGGGATGGCCTCCCAATAAGGAAGGGGTGCCCGTCAAACCCTGACCCCCTGATGTTCTGCATACTTGCGGTGGCCTATCTGGAGCTGGATGGCAGCCACAAGGTGGTGAGTACAGTTCACAATATACTACTTGCGCCTGGAGGCGTGGTCTCTGGGTGGGGATGTGCGCCTGTTGGTGCCCCTAGGCCAGGCCCGACATTGCAGGGTAGGTTCCATGTTGGGCAGGGGCTGATGCACTCCACCCCCAAACAAGCTAATGGGCATCCACTACTGGGCAGAGCTCTGTGAGTCTCAGGTATGCTGCAACTGGCGTTAGGTATTACTGTCCATGGCCTGGTGACTAGTATTGTGACTGGTAGTGCACCACCTAGTGCATAGGGCTGTCTCCTGTGTGTTGTGTACACCAAAGGTGGTGTTGTTGCTGGCATTGACCAAGTGTATCCTCTGCCTCTTCCCCCCCATTTTTGTTTTGTCACCCTGACCTTCTGTGATTAGCACCATCTGGCAGAGGAGCAGAGGCACCGGTGACAGAGGGAGCTGCATCCCACAGGGTCCAGGAGGCCGAATCCTCGGAGGGCGAGGTGAGCACCACAGCGGAGACTGGAGGGGACAGTTCTGAAAGTGATACTTCCTCTGATGGAAGCTCCCTGGTGGTGGCGGACAACTCTGTGGCCACCCCAACTACAGGTACAGCCGCCACCCCTGTACCAGCACTGTCCTCCCTGCAGCCCCTCAGCATGTTTCCCGTGGCCTCTCACCCAGGTGGGTGGGCATCTCCTTCGCCCCAGGCACCTCAGGCCCTGCCCCAGTTAGCCCTGCTGCCCTGAGTGAGGAGGCTATTGACCTCCTGCGATCCATCTCGTTGGGCAGTCAATCATAGTGAATGCCATCCAGAGCCTGGCAGGGCATTTGCAACATACAAAAACATTGCTGGAGGGCATCCACTCTGGCCTGGCGGCACAACAGAGATCAATCCATGCTCTGGCCTCCTCCCTGATGGCAGCTATTGTCCCTTTCTCTAGCCTCCCCCCTCCAAATTCCTCTACCCAGTCCCATTCCCCTGAACCCTAACATATCCCAAGCACACATTCCAACCAGCATGCACCCAAGACAACACACAGGAGTGCCTCAGGCAAACACAAGCACCACACATCATCCGACAGGCACTCGCACAAACACCATCCACATGCAGAAATACCAACATCCACTGCCTCCACTGTGTCCCCCTCCTCGTAATCCACCTCCTCTCAGTAGCGTCTACACTCACACCCGCATGCACTACATCCACACCCACTGCCTCCATCACCATCACGCCTATCAGTAAACGCCCCTCACTGGCAGTCACCACCCCCACTTCCATGCATACGTCCCCTGTGTCCTCTCCCACTGTGACTGTGCCCCCTCTTCCCAAAGTACACATACCTAAGCACTCAGACACCCAACAGCCATCCACCTCACAACAGCATCCAACCCATGCACCTGCACCCAAACACAGCAGGCAGACACCTCCTACAACCACTCCCTTTTCCTCCACTCCCAAACCTTTACCCTCTTCCCACCCCAGTGTCCCTAAGAAGCTTTTCCTCTCCACCCTTGACCTCTTCCCTACCCGCCCCCCGTCCTTCACTTCGGGACAGGGTGTGCAGAACCCAGGCCAGCACCTCAGCCACCCAGTCCACGGCCACTGTAGTTTTGGCAGCTACTACAGGTGTGAGACGCTCCAAAGAGACACCCATCAGCACTGGCAGTGTGCCTGCACCAGCTGCCAAGGGGAAGGGCAAAGAGGCACCACCAGCTGCCAGGGGCAAGAAGGCATCACCAGACGGCAAGGGCAGGGAGGTACCACCAAACGGCAAGGGCAAGGAGGCACCACCAACCGCCAAGGGCAAGTGCAAGGAGGCACCACCAGCTTCCAACGGCAAGGGCAAAGGGCCTGTCCCTGCAGGCAGGAGGGACAGGAAGCCTGGTGCTGTGACAGGATCTGAGCCTCCACCACCAACCATGACACTTCAGCCGTCTGAGGCTGCTGGGAAAGGGCTGGAGCCTCCCCCACCACTGGCAGCACTGCCACCTGCACCGCCATCAGCACCGCCACATGCACCCCCACCAGCACCACTGGCAGCAGCCCGAGTGGTCAGCCGTCCAAGGCTGCAGGGGAAGGGCTGTAGCCTCCCCCCACCACTGGCAGCACCGCCACTTGCTCCACTGGCAGCAGCCTGAGTGGGCAGCCATCTGAGGCTGCAGGGGAAGAGCTGGAGCCTCCCCCACCACTGGCAGCACCGCCCCCTGCACTGCCATCAGCACCACTGGCAGCAGCCCGAGTGGGCAGCTGTCAGACACAGCAGGGGGCAGAGGAAGGGCTGGGGCCTCCCCCCACCCCTGGCAGCACTGACACTAGCACCTGCACTGCCACCACTGTGCAGCAGTCGCCGCCAACGGATGTACTGTGGTCCTGCTTCCATGGAGTGTTATGCATCCTGCCCACTGCAAATTTTGTGGGTATGACACCCAGGTGAGAGACTGTGACCTTGCACTCCCCAAGTGCTGCATCACAAGGCACAAGAGCCCCTCCAGAACCAGTGGAAGAAAGCATACACTCATCCCCTCCTTGCCAGGATGAAGCACACTGGGCATAAGGCCCCCTCCAGATCCAGTGGAAGAAGGTATCCACTCACCCCCTCCTTGCCAGGATAAAGCACAATGGGCACAAGCCCCCCCTTCAGAACCAGTGGTAGAAGGCATACACTCACCACTACTTGCCAGGATGAGGCACACTGGGCACAAGGCCCCCTCCAGAACCAGGGGAGAAGCCATCCACTTGAGAGACTGTGGCTTTCCACTCCCCAGGACCAAGTAGTGGGCAAACCACCCACTAGAGAGATTGTGGCTTTGCACTCCCCAGGACCAAGCAGTGGGAAAACCACCCACTTGAGAGACTGTGGCCTTGCACTCCCCAGGACCAAGCAGTGGGAAACCACCCATTTGAGAGACTGTGGCCTTGAACTCCCCAAGACCAAGCAGTGGGCAAACCACCCACTTGAGAGACTGTGGCTTTGCACACCCCAGGACCAAGCCGTGGACAAACCACCCACTAGAGAGACTGTGTCCTTGCACTCCCCAGGACATCGCACAGGGCATGTAGCCCCCTCCGGGAACAGTGGTTTTGTACCATCTTCCAGCTGAGGTGCCCCCCCATTTCCCTTCCCCCTGAGGTGTCTATGAATTTTCAACCTAATGCCCTAGCAGTGTTCTCTCCGTGTTGATGCAGGGGCCTCGGCCTATGTGATGTGGCCCTGTGGCCCACTGACATTTTGGACTGGGCAGTGTCCCTCCACTTGTATAACTGTAAATACTGTTTTGAATTTTGAGGAGGTATTTCTAGTTTTTTATCTTATTACACTCACTTAAACCACTTCCTTTTGTCCTTGCTTTATTCCTGAGGAGTACTGGGTGGAAGTGTAATGTTGTTGCATCTGTTTGTGTGTATGGTGTTAGGGGTGGGGGTGTTGCGTGTTGCGTGTGTGTGTCACTCTCTTTTTCCTCCCCCCTCCCCTGTGTGCTAGGTGGCAGTACTCACCGTGGTCGTCGCCTCCGGCGTTGGTATTCCTAGTGTAGGAGGAGGTAAACTAGCATGGGGAAGATCTGCAGTTCAGACTCCATGGTGTCGTGATTCTTTCTTGAGTCTCCAGAGGTGAGTCTGTGTACTGTTTAAGCCATGCTTTCGATGTCGTTGGTACCGTCCCTGAAAAGGTGGCAGATTGGCCAGTCATAATAGAGTGGGCAGTACATTGTCTTCCTCCTGGCTGTTGGCAGTTGCCGCTGGGGTGCTTGTTGCTACCGCCGTGGCGGTTGGTGTGTTAAAGTGGCTGTCTGTGTTGGCGGTTTCTACCGTGGTCATAATAAAAAAAAAATTACCCCCGCCTTGTTGGCGGTATTACCGCCGCTTTATCACTGACCGCCAGGGCTGTACTGAGGGCATTTGTCTCCTAAGTTAAGCCTTGTCGCTCATTGCCAAGCTACCAAGGGTTTACCTGGGGTTTAATATATTGAGACCTAACTGAACCTAGTGGGGGTTGGTGGACTATTGCTAAGTGTAGGTACTTAACTGCCTTCACCAATAATCCACTTTCCAACACTTTCACTATACAGCAGCCCTGTAAAACCCTTGAGCCACAGTCTAGGTCTTCATCATCATCTTGCGCGCTCCTCTCTTGCACTTTCCTTAGTTGCTTCTCCGATTTTTGGCTTTCAGAATCCATAATGTTCATTTTCTGTGAAGGATCATCAGTCTGACAAGATGCTTATTTTGCCTCATCTTTTGGCTTATAGTTCTCTTTTGATGTTGGCCGTGGCTCCACCCTTCTTTGCGTCACATCAAAGATTGTGTTTTGTCCATTTCAAATATTTATCAGGGGTTTTCAAGTCTGAAAGTGTGGTCTTACTTCTAGCCAAGTTTAAGCTTCTTCTGGAGTACTGAAGCAATTGGGTATCACTGAAAGAATGTCAAGGTCAAAAAGAGTGTGCAGGTCAGTGTAGATTTACTATTCTTAACTTCACATCTACATACCTTGAATATATATCTTGAAGATATGTGTCGTCAAGTTACATATATGGAAAAACTTTGCTTTCCCATAGAAACTTACATTCACTATATTTTTGTCCTCGATATTCTTGACACATTTTGTCCACATGATATTTTGGACTCAATCTTTTGTCCTAACAAACAACCAGATGGGTTGGTCTCTGAAAAATATCTTTAATTTGGCCAGGAAGAGCAATGTGTATTACAGCCCCAGATTTCACAATTTTTGTTTCACTTAGTCATATATTTTCTGTTGTTGAATCGTCTGCGTATAAAGCAATAATTCTTATATTTTATGTGAGTCATAATGCACTTCTACTCTGAGCCTGACTTATCTTAGGATAGTATCTCTATCGATGTAGGCTATGAATCAACCTATAATCTCTAGCAGTGAACTTCTGGGTGTTGGTCTAATTAGCAAGGCTTTATGAGCTTGTTTGCTAATAAAGCTAGTTGAGAAGTGCTCCACCACTATGATAGAAAACAGCAAGCTCTTTAGGAATTTATCTGGGGCATTACCCTCTATGTTTTCAGTAAAACCAATGATTCAGAGATTATTGCAACGTGAGTGGCTCTTTGCATCTTCCGCTCTCATTGTTAAGTCTGTGGAGCCCTTCCTCAGCATTGTCACTGTTTATTTGAGGTCTTCTACAATGGCCTTTAGCTCTGTGATACATTCTTTAGCTCCTGTAACTTTCTCTGACACATTTCTGAAGTTTTTACAGAGCATCACTGTTAGACCTGACAGCCTTAGGGTAGTCACCCCTAACATTTTGCCTGCCTCCCTCCACTTTTTGGACACTGTTTTTGCTGGCTTTTAGACTCTGCGCACTTTACCACTGCTAACCAGTGCTAAAGTGCATATGCTCTCTCCCTTAAAACATGGTAACCTTGAATCATACTTGATTGGACTATTAATTTACTTATAAGTCCCTAGTAATGTGCACTCTATGTGCATTGGGCCGGTAGATTAAATGCTACTAGTGGGCCTGCAGCACTAGTTGTGCCACCCACTTAAGTAGCCCCTTTTTCCTTGTCTCAGGCCTGCCATTGCAAGGCCTGTGTGTGCAGTTTCACTGTCTCCTCGACTTGGCATTTAAAAGTACTTGCCAAGCCTAAAAATCTCCTTTCTCCACATATAAGTCACCTCTAATGTGTGCCCCAGGTAACCCCTAGAGCAGGGTGCTGTGTGGGTGAAAGGCAGGACATGTACCTGTGTAGTTTACATGACCTGGTAGTGTAAAACTCCTAAATTCGTTTTTGCACTACTGTGTCGCCTGCTCCCTTCATAGGTTAACACTGGGGCTGCCCTCATACAGTATTGAAGTGGTAGCTGCTGATCTGAAAGGAGTAGAAAGGTCATATTTAGTATGGCCAGAATGGTAATATAAAATCCTGCTGACTGGTGAAGTTGGATTTAACATTACTATTCTAGAAATGCCACTTTTAGAAAGTAAGCATTTCTTTGCACTTAAATCTTTCTGTGCCTTACAATCCACGTCTGGCTGGGCTTGGTTGACAGCTCCTTGTGCATTCACTTAGACACACCCCAAAAACAGGGTACTAAGCCTCACGAAAATTTCGACGCACAGCTTGTACCGCGGCCAGAAAAATGCCGCACACCGACGCTGATCGACGCAACGCTCTTGGGACGACCGGAAATCTGACGCACGGCTTCGCAAGGACAACGCCGCCCGACCTCTAGAGGAGAAATCGACGCGACGCCTGCCGTGAAATCGTAATTTCGATGCGCAGCCCCGCAGAACCACGAGCAGCCGGAAAACAAGCAGTAAAATCCACGCACAGACCCGGGACATCTGGTAATCCCCGCGACCCACAGAAAGAGACTGTCCGCATGCCGGAAAACGACACACGACTTCCCCGCGTGGAAAATAACGACGCAAGTCCGTGTGTGCTGGGGAGAAATCGACTCACACACCCTTTTTCCATGCCCCTCTTCCTTTGTGGCCCTCTGAGGAGATTTTTCCACTCCAAACCAGGTACTTGTGCTTGAAAGAGACTTTGTTTATATTCTAAAGACTTAAGACACTTTATATCACTTTTCAGTGATATCTCTACAATTTCCCATTGCAACTTTATTCTTTTGACCTACAATTATCCCGATAAATATTCTATATTTTCTAAACACTGTGTGGTGTATTTTTGTGGTGCTATATGGTGGTATTGTATGATTTATTGCACAAATACTTTACACATTGCTTTCTAAGTTAAGCCTGACTGCTCGTGCCAAGCTACCAGAGGGTGGGCACAGGATAATCTTGGATTGTGTGTGACTTACCCTGACTAGAGTGAGGGCTTTTGCTTGGACAGGGGGTAACCTGACTGCCAACCAAAAACCCTATTTCTAACATTGGTGATCAGCGGTGAGGATAGGACTTGTATTTGTGCAGTGACATACAGTAGCTAAGTATTTCACTACCTACCCACAGTTGAAGGTCAACTTCGTTTTTATCTCTTTTTGCAAATCCGTTTTATTTCCTGACAATTTTAAAAAACGAAATCCTCGCTCAACATGTCTCTGACTGGGTCTCAGACAGGGGACTTTGACCTAGCCCAGTTGGATACATATACGGTCAAACAACTAAGAGGATTCTGCAGGGCAATGAGGGTACCCACCCAAGGGGCCTCCAGAAAGGAGGACTTTCAAGTGGCGCTGAGGGCCTGGGCAGAAGCCCATTTAGAGGATGATGAGGAAGAGGAGCCAGAAAATGGCCCCTCAGAGGAATTTTCACTATCTATGGATGGGGTTACCACTGCAATTGTGCCCCCTTCCAGACCAGGGAGCAGTGTCTCTGTGCAAAGCCTGACCGCAGAGGAAAGGAGAGAAGAAGGGGAGTTCCAATTGCAAATGGCAAAACTGAAAATTGAGGCTCAACAGGAGGAGAGAAGGGCAGAAAGAGAAGCCAAGCAGGCTGAGGCTGAAAGAGCAGCCAAACAAATTGAAGCTGAAAGAGAAGCCAAACAAGCTGAAGCTGAAAGAGCAACCAAACAGGTGGAGGCTGAGAGAGCTTTGGCTGAAAAGAAACTATTGTTGGCTCATGAACTGAGTCTCAAGGAGCTGGAGATCAAGGCGAGACAGTCTGAATCCAGCAATAATGGTGGCAGCATACTGACAGGACCTGCTGGAGAAAAGAAGGTTCATATACCCAAAAATGTGGTGCCGAGTTTTGTGGTGGGAGATGACATAGATAAATGGTTAGCTGCTTATGAAGTTGCACTAAGGGCTCATGAGGTTCCTGAAGGGCAATGGGGTGTAGCTATGTGGGGTTATGTACCGCCATTGGGGAGGGATACACTCCTCACATTGGATCAACCGGATCAAAACACATACCCACTTCAGAAAGCCACTTTACTTGCCAAGTTTGGGCTGACCCCTGAGGGATACCGTCAGAGGTTCAGGGACAGCACCAAACAAACCACACAAACATGGGTAGATTTCTTTGACTTCTCCAGTAAGGCACTGAATGGATGGGTGCGGGGCAACAAAGTAGCTGATTATAAAGGTTTATATGACTTGATTCTGAGAGAGCATATGCTTAATACTACTTATACAGAGTTGCACCAGCACTTAGTGGATAGTAAGCTGACTGATCCCAGGAAGCTTGCTGAGGAGGCGGACCTCTGGGTTAGCACCAGAGTGTCCAAGAAGGTACCTGGGGGGGACTCCCACAAAGGTGGTCAGGGTTCCCAACAGAGGAAAGAGGGGGGAGATAAACTTACAGATAAGGAACTCTCCAAAGGTCCCCAAAAGAATTCCCAGGGAGGGGGTGGCAACCCTTCCTTTTCCAGATTTGGGAAAAAGCCAGGGACATATGACAAGTCAGGGAAATCTAACCCCAAGTGCATGGAGTGTTACCAGTATGGTCACTATAAAGGCGATCCCCAGTGCCCCAAGAGGGCACTGTCCACTACCGGACAGGCACCTGGGTTGACTAGTGTAGCGCTCGGGGGGGGAGATGGACCCAGATAGCTTTGGGGAACAGGTAGAGATTTCCCTAGTGTCCCTGGGAGAAGGAGAAATGGTGCCCAAGGCCCACATGCCCAAAAATACTTCCAAGTACCGGCAGTGGGTCACCATTGATGGGCAGAAGGTGGAGGCTCTGCGTGACACAGGAGCCAGTATGACTACTATCAAGAGTCAGCTGGTGTCAACAGAGCAGATAGTCCCTAATACATTCCACCAGGTCATAGTCGCTGACAATCGCGAGAGTCACCTACCGGTGGCTCTGGTTCCCTTTGAGTGGGGGGGGGTCTCTGATACTCTGAAAGTAGCTGTGAGTCCTGCCATGCCTGTAGATTGTCTGTTAGGCAATGATCTTGAGCATACTGCTTGGAAAGAAGTGGAGCTCAAGTCTCACCTGGAGATGTTAGGGTTACCTGAGTGGGTCTGCATGACCACACGGTCCATGGCTGACCGAGAGGGAAGTCAAGGGCGTCTGCAGCCTGGAACAATGGCCCAGAGAGCTGCCAAGAGGAGGGACAGGGGGCGCGGGAAACCGGCCCCAGAAGTTCCCGCAGTGGCTGACGGGGCTCCTGAGGAGGAGGCTCCCGAGCCAACGGGGGAAGACATTGCCACCCTAGGTGACTTACCTGGGCTTGCTGGCTGGCAAGTTGAGGGTGGACCCACCAGGGAGGAATTCTGCAAGGCGCAGAAAGAATGTCCCACTCTGGAAGGTCTGAGGAAACAAGCCTCAAACCAGGCAGCAGGTGACGCCTCTGGCGATCACCACCTATATTAGGAGAATGATCTCCTCTACAGTGAGCTTAAGGTTCCGGCCTTTGGGGCAGCACATATGCTGGTGGTCCCCCAATGTTACCGAACCTTCCTACTGGGTCTGGCTCACGACATTCCCCTGGCAGGACATTTGGGGCAAGGCAAGACCTTTAACAGGCTTGTCACCCACTTTTATTGACCCAAAATGAGGACACACTCAGATAAGTTCTGCAGATCTTGTCCTACCTGCCAGGCCAGTGGTAAAGCAGGAAAAAGGGTTAAAACCCCCCTGATTCCACTTCCTGTCGTTGGCACCCCCTTTGAAAGGGTGGGCATCGACATGGTTGGTCCCTTGGATCCCAAAACTGCCTTAGGCAACAGGTTCATCCTGGTTTTGGTGGACCATGCCACCCGTTACCCAGAGGCAATCCCTCTGAGGACCGTAACTGCACCGGTGGTGACCAGAACTCTGATGGGGATATTTACCCGTGTGGAATTCCCCAAGGAGATAGTGTCTGACAGAGGCACTAACTTCATGTCTGCATACATGAAGTCTCTGTGGGATGCGTGTGGTGTAACCTACAAGTTCACCACACCCTATCACCCCCAGTCTAATGGTCTTGTGGAGAGATTCAACAAGACCCTGAAAGGCATGATTGGTGGGCTCCCTGAGGCCATGAGGCGTAAGTGGGACGTCCTCTTACCATGCCTTCTCTTTGCTTACAGAGAGGTCCCCCAGAGGGGGGTAGGGTTCAGTCCCTTTGAGCTTCTCTATGGGTACCCTGTCAGGGGACCCTTAAGCATTGTCAAGGAGGGATTGGAGAAAGCTCCAAAGGCACCCCCTCAGGACGTGGTCAGCTACATGTTGGCCCTCCGCAACCAGATGACACGCTTCTGGAAAGAGGCCCAAAGTAACCTTGAGGCCAGTCAAGAGGTAATGAAACACTGGTATGACCAGAAGGCCACCCTGGTAGAGTTTCAACCTGGAGACAAAGTGTGGGTAATGGAGCCTGTAGAGCCCCGAGCTCTCCAGGACCGCTGGTCTGGCCCATTTGAAATAAAGGAGCGGAAAGGGGAGGCCACTTACCTCGTGGACCTCCAAACCCCTAGGAATCCCCTAAGGGTGCTCCATGTGAACCGACTAAAGGCTCATTTTGAGAGGTCGGAGATCAACATGCTCCTGGTCACATATTAAGGAATGGAAGAAGAGAGTGAACCTCTCCCCGACCTCCTCTCTGCCCAAGAAGGTGATGGGTCAGTAAGCGGGGTCATTCTTTCTGACTCCCTGACTCTAAACCAGAAAGGAGACTGCTATGAGCTGTTGGAGCAGTTCTCTCCCCTGTTCTCCCTTACTCCTGGACTGACCCACCTCTGTGTTCATGATATTGACACCGGTGACAGTCTCCCTGTGAAGAACAAAATTTACAGGTTGTCGGATAAGGTGAAGGCCAGCATCAAGGAGGAGGTCTCCAAGATGTTGACTCTAGGGGTGATCGAGAAATCAAGTAGTCCTTGGGCCAGCCCAGTGGTGTTGGTCCCTAAGGCTACTGCCCCAGGTGCGAAGCCAGAACTCCGGTTCTGTGTGGACTACCGGGGTCTCAACTCAGTCACATGGACTGATGCTCACCCCATCCCCCGAGCGGATGAGCTCGTTGACAGGCTGGGCGCTGCCAAGTTCCTGAGTACGTTTGATCTTACTTCAGGGTACTGGCAGATCGCCCTGACTGAGGGGGCTAAGGAAAGATCCGCATTTTCAACCCCTGATGGCCATTACCAGTTCCAGGTGATGCCGTTTGGATTGAAAAATGCCCCCGCTACCTTCCAACGGTTGGTTAATGGGGTCCTAGCTGGCAAGGATGCCTTCTGTGCAGCCTACCTGGATGACATAGCTGTCTACAGTTCCAGCTGGGAGGAACACCTGCTTCACCTCAAGGAGGTGCTTCAGGCCCTGCAACAGGCAGGCCTGACCATCAAGGCTAGTAAGTGCCAGATTGGGCAGGGTTCCGTGGTTTACTTGGGACACCTAGTGGGTGGTGGCAAGGTGCAGCCACTCCAGGCCAAGATTGAAACTATCAAGGCCTGGCAAACACCTCGAACGCAGACTGAGGTGAGAGCCTTTTTAGGCCTCACAGGATACTACCGCAGATTTGTCAAGGGCTATGGTACCATTGTGTCACCCTTGACAGAACTCACTTCCAAGAAACAACCTAGGTTGGTGAATTGGACAGAGGCTTGTCGGAAAGCCTTTGACGCCATAAAGGAAGCCATGTGCACGGCCCCCGTACTCAAGGCCCCTGACTACTCCCAGGAATTTATCGTGCAGACAGACGCTTCAGAGCATGGCATAGGGGCAGTTCTAGCACAGCTAAATGAGGAGGGCCTAGACCAACCGGTAGTCTTTATTACCAGAAGGCTATTACCACGGGAACAGAGGTGGAGTGCTATTGAGAGAGAAGCTTTTGCTGTGGTCTGGGCACTGAAGAAGCTAAGACCCTACCTGTTTGGGACCCACTTCCGGGTTCAGACAGACCACAGGCCCCTCAGATGGCTCATGCAGATGAGGGGTGAGAATCCAAAACTCTTGAGGTGGTCCATTTCCCTACAGGGGATGGACTTTACGGTGGAACATCGCCCAGGGGTTGACCACGCCAATGCTGATGGTCTCTCCAGATACTTCCGCCTTAGCGATGAGAGCTCCCAGGAGGTCGGGTAGCTCTCCCCACTTTCAGCTGGGGGGGACACATGTTAGACCTGACAGCCTTAGGGTAGTCACCCCTAACATTTTGCCTGCCTCCCTCCACTTTTTGGACACTGTTTTTGCTGGCTTTTAGACTCTGCGCACTTTACCACTGCTAACCAGTGCTAAAGTGCATATGCTCTCTCCCTTAAAACATGCTAACCTTGAATCATACCTGATTGGGCTATTAATTTACTTATAAGTCCCTAGTAATGTGCACTCTATGTGCATAGGGCCGGTAGATTAAATGCTACTAGTGGGCCTGCAGCACTAGTTGTGCCACCCACTTAAGTAGCCCCTTTTTCCTTGTCTCAGGCCTGCCATTGCAAGGCCTGTGTGTGCAGTTTCACTGTCACCTCGACTTGGCATTTAAAAGTACTTGCCAAGCCTAAAAATCTCCTTTCTCCACATATAAGTCACCTCTAATGTGTGCCCTAGGTAACCCCTAGAGCAGGGTGCTGTGTGGGTGAAAGGCAGGACATGTACCTGTGTAGTTTACATGACCTGGTAGTGTAAAACTCCTAAATTCGTTTTTGCACTACTGTGAGGCCTGCTCCCTTCATAGGTTAACATTGGGGCTGCCCTCATACAGTATTGAAGTGGTAGCTGCTGATCTGAAAGGAGTAGAAAGGTCATATTTAGTATGGCCAGAATGGTAATATAAAATCCTGCTGACTGGTGAAGTTGGATTTAATATTACTATTCTAGAAATGCCACTTTTAGAAAGTAAGCATTTCTTTGCACTTAAATCTTTCTGTGCCTTACAATCCACGTCTGGCTGGGCTTGGTTGACAGCTCCTTGTGCATTCACTCAGACACACCCCAAACACAGGGTACTCAGCCTCACTTGCATACATCTGCATTTTGAATGGGTCTTCCTGGGCTGGGAGGGTGGAGGGCCTGCTCTCACACAAAGGACTGCCACACCCCCTACTGGGACCATGGCAGACAGGATTGAACTGAAAGGGGACCTGGTGCACTTCTTAGCCCCTCTTTGAAGTCTCCCCCACTTCAAAGGCACATTTGGGTATAAAACAGGACCTCTGCCCTACCTCATCAGACACTTGCTGGAGAAGAAACCTGAACCAGAAACTACATCCTGCCAAGAAGAACTGCCTGGCTGCTCAAAGGACTCACCTGTCTGCTTTCTACAAAGGACTGCTGCCTTGCTGTTGGCCTGCTGCCTTGCTGAACTCTTGTCTGGCTGTGAAAGTGCTCTCCAAGGGCTTGGATAGAGCTTGCCTCCTGTTCCCTGAAGTCTCAGGACCAAAAAGACTTCTCTTTTTCACTTGGACGCTCCGTGCGCCGAAAATTTTGACGCACAGCTTGTACCATGGCGAGAAAAACGGCGTACACCGACGTTGATCGACGCAACGCTCTTGGGACGACCGGAAATCCGACGCACGGCTTCGCAAGGACAACACCGCCTGACCTCTCGAGGAGAAATTGACGCAACGCCTGCCGTGAAATCGTAATTTCGACGCGCAGCCGCGCAGAACGACGCGCAGCCGGAAAACAAGCAGGAAAATCCACGTACAGACCCGGGACATCTGGTAATCCCTGCGACCCACAGAAAGAGACTGTCCGCGCGCCGGAAAACGACGCACGACTTGCCCGCGTGGAAAATAACGACGCAAGTCCGTGTGTGCTGGGGAGAAATCGACAAACACACCCTTTTTCCACGCCCCTCTTCCTTTGTGGCCCTCTGAGGAGATTTTTCCACTCCAAACCAGGTACTTGTGCTTGAAAGAGACTTTGTTTATATTCTAAAGACTTAAGACACTTTATATCACTTTTCAGTGATATCTCTACAATTTCCCATTGCAACTTTATTCTTTTGACCTACAATTATCCTGATAAATATTCTATATTTTTCTAAACACTGTGTGGTGTATTTCTGTGGTGCTATATGGTGGTATTGTATGATTTATTACACAAATACTTTACACATTGCCTTCTAAGTTAAGCCTGACTGCTTGTGCCAAGCTACCAGAGGGTGGGCACAGGATAATTTTGGATTGTGTGAGACTTACCCTGACTAGAGTGAGGGCTTTTGCTTGGTCAGGGGGTAACCTGACTGCCAACCAAAAACCCCATTTCTAACAATCATTATTTCAGTCCCCACCACACAATTGTTTTTTTCAAGCTCCAACCAGAAGCTCTGTGTGGTTTACAGGATTCTTTCTGTGACATACTTTTGCATGTATTGTTCTTTTGCAACTTCAGGCATGCCTCCATCCCCCTGAGGTAACACTTTGGTCAGTTAGTCCATCTTTCCTTGTTTAGGGCTCTGGGTATATTTATTTTGAGATATTGGGCCCATGCTATTTTCTGCAGGTTCAGTGCTTTCTGAAACCCTGGCCTCCTAGTTTTGCAGTTCGATTTTCTTTGCATCCCCGGTTCACTTGGTCCACCGCCCTGTTGTGGTCGGGAACCACATGCAGCCAGGCTTCATTAAAGTTTTTTACAATCTTTTTGATCGTAGGTTCAGACCTTTCGAGCCACAAGTAGTCTCTTCTTTGGATTTTAGAAAGTGGGGTGCCAATCTCTGCCAGCGTGAAAATAGCTCTTTCTTGTTTTCTAGGAGTTCTCCTAATAAGGGACAAGCTACTGAAGGTTCATCTTGAATCTTCCTCTCAGTGGAGACGTGTCTGACCAACAATTACAGCTCTACCACTCGTGCTCCACTCAGAGTATCCCAGGTCTCATCCACCAGAAATAAACGTACCCTTCAGGGCTGCCAGGTTGAAGCCAAGAAAGTGAGCTAAAAGGCCACCAATCTTTTTAATTGTTTTTTTTTTGTGCATGTAGGGGGCCGTCACATTCTTTCAAAAGTGGTTTTAAACCAGCTTCTATTATTGCAAGGGTTACTGACCTTAAATTTTCTTTGTCTGAGTTGTCTCATCATGCAGCACAGTGTGATGTTTCTCTCCCATAATTCTGTTGTTACTGCAAGTATCCTGCTGCTTCCCGCTCTCTTTTACCCATGTGTGGTGATCTTGACCAGCCTTACTGCCAGCCCGGGATTGTGGCCACGGTGCTCCTAGTGGCTGGGGGTGGCAATGCTATGGCTTATTTTTTTCCCATTACTAGCCACCCCAGGGTGAGACGAGGCACCAGAGCGCACCACAGTGTCCATGCTGGGAAGGGATACTATACCAACCCAGCACCCAGGGCCTGGGAATGGTAGCAGAACTCAGGCACGAGAGGTGCCAGAGGGTTCCTCTCAATGTTTAACAATTAAAGAGGGACCACCGTTTCATTTCAGAGCAAAGCAATTAGAAGGGGGAAGCTCAACTTCTATGCAGACTCAGCCGCAAACCTCGCCCGCCATCTTTTCATCTGCAGTCTTCCCGCATGCATAACTTCATCTCACAAATCCTTTCCATGATAAGTGTGTGCAACAGGATCATTCATGCAGGGATTCCTCACTATCATTTTTTTTTTTTTTTTTTTAGACGCTTCTTGGTCTTTGTTCATCCGAATTCTGAGGCATTTATTGTAGAGTGCCGGGAGCAAGGAACAAACGCGTGCACTCGGCCATCTTGCTTGGCCGCACCATTGCCTTTGTACATTGTCTTTCAGTAATAAACAGTTTATCGTCAGAGAAACAGTGCATATTATATTTAAAGCTCCATTTAAACTGGGCATTTTTTTCAATCTGGATTTTTCAATCACATACCCTTTTTGTATGTTGTAGTAATTGTTGCTACTTTATTTTAAAAATGACTCACATACGAGACCTCAGAATATCGCTTTGTGATGTCGCTTGTTTTCTTGAATGGATCTCAAACTAGACACGCTTTCTTTCTTAAATATAGCAAGCTGTTCGGGTGTAAGGCCACACACTTCAAACAACTTTGGCTCATTATTATGCGACAAGGTACATCATGATTAAAGTGGAGCATTTCAAGTGCAGTTTCCCACTGCAAAAATGCTATAAATTGAGTCTGCCCCTTAAAGTGATACTCTAAGCTTTACTTAATTATTTTTAAAGTGTAATACATTTCAGGTAATGAATGAATACATCCATTCCAAAATATTAAGACATCATTAACCACAGAAAATGCCTTCTACGTATTCTCTGAGTGAACCTCTAGGAATCTGTTTATAGTCTGTCTTTGCAAATCTGCCGATCTCAATGTCAAAATCAAAGCAATTAGGCAGTGCTCAATTTGTAAATAAAAAGGTGCCGGAGCCCAAAGCCCGTCTCTTAAACACGCGGCTTCTGCAGTTGAATGTGCGAGCACAGAATACTGAGGCAGCGTCATCCTGAAGCCATCTCGGTCCTTTTCAATCTATTTAAAGACACTCCCTACACCTTCAGCTCACCCATGAAGCTTTCTGCTTTCTCCCATTGTGACGAGTTTTGGTTTTTCGCTTCCTCCGTCTTTCCCATGTGTGTTTTTTGCTCGCAGCAAATGCTTGAAGCAGAAAAGTAAGCGCCAGCCCTAAAAAATAAGTGCCGGTGCTCAGCACCGGAAACAACGAGCACAAATTAAGCACTGCAATTAGGTAATAGTTTCATGTTACACTGATCAGATTACTTTAGTACATGAAAACGCGACTTAGCATTCACGTGCTCATTTATTGAATCAATGTGAGAATTATATAATTTATAGGGTGATTTTGCAATCACTGTTGGCATAATTCTCTATACTGAATGTGGTAACATCATTTTCGTTAAATCTAGAATCTTTCATTTTCCCTATTGGTTCAGCAAGGACTTTGGCTAGGTCATCATGACACTGATTAAAAGTCCAAGTTCCATCTATGAACACACCTAGAAGCATATGATGTACATTTAAAGTAAGTGTTAGACTTTTCATCCTTGGCGTGGTCTCCCTTAACTTTTTGCCTCTGTTCCCCAGGTTGTTGATGTGTGCTGGACTCTGATTTTGCTGTTTTTGTTACTCTAACCAGTGCTAAAGTGCAAGTCCTCCTTTACAAAATGTATATGTGATTGGTTTATCCAGGATTGTCATATTTGATTTATTAGTAAGTCCCTAATAAGGTGCACTAAAGGTGCCCCGGGCCTGTAAATCAAATGCTACTAGTGGGCCTGCAGCATTGGTTTTGCCACCCACATAAGTAGCTCTGTAATCATGTCTCAGACTTGCCACTGCAGTGTCTGTGTGTGCAGTTTTATCTGTAAATTCGACTTGGCAAGTGTACCCACTTGCCAGACCTAAACCTTCCTTTTTCTTACATGTAAGACACCCCTAAGGTAGGCCCTAGGTAGCCCCAAGGCCAGGGTGCAGTGTATGGTTAAGGTAGAACATATAGTAATGTGTTTTATATGTCCTGACAGTGAAATATTGCTAAATTCGTTTTTCACAGTTGCAAGGCCTGTCCCTTTCATAGGTTAACATGGGGGCTACCTTTAAATCTGATTAAAGTGTAGATTCCCTTTGGGAGCGGATGGACATGTGGAGTTTGGGGTCTCTGAGCTCACAATTTAAAAATCCATCTTTTAGTAAAGTTGATTTTGAGATTGTGCGTTTGAAAATGCCACTTTTAGAAAGTGAGCATTTTCTTGCTTATACCATTTCTGTGACCCTGCCTGTTTGTGGATTCCCTGTCTGGGTCAGTTTGACAGTTGGGCTGGTTGCACCTCACACTAGACAGTGACACAAAGGGAGCTGGGGTGTAGCGCGCATCTCCTGATGAGCCATCTGTGCTAAAAGGGAGGGGAGGAGTGGTCACTCGCACCTGAAAGGGTTGTGCCTGCCCTCACACAATGCAGTCTCCGACCCCCTGGTGAGTGTCTGGGTCCTGGCCTGGGCAAGGCAGGATTTCACATTCCAAAGAGACTTTACTTTGAAGTAGGCCTACTTCAAAGGAGAAATTGGTTATAAGAAGGGCACCCAAAACCACAGACTTGAGAAACACTTCTGGAACCAAGAGGAACCTCTGCCTGGAGAAGAGCTGAATCGCTGAGGAAGAAGTGCTGCCCTGCCTGTGACTGTGCTTTGTGGAGCTTTCCTGCAGTGCTGCTTCTGCCAGAGTAAGAGGGCAAACGTTGGACTTTGTGTGCCTTCCATCTAGTGAAGAAATCTCCAAGGGCTTGATTTAGAGCTTGCCTCCTGTTGTTTGAAGTCTCAGGGACAGCAAAGACTTCTGTCTGCCAGCACCTAAAGTCTCTGGAGAGACTCCTGCTCTGACAAGTGGTGCCCTATCCAGTACCTGGGCCCTTGAAAGGAAAGCTGGTGGAAATCCAAGGTAATCGACTTTGGACGACTTCGGACCGACGCCGCTGCTGAATCCGGTGACACCGCCTGCACCCGACGCCGTGACCTTCGCTGGAACGCGACGCTCTTCGCAGGCCCGACGATGCTGCAGCCTCGCTGAAGTCCGCGACTCCGTGGAAGTCGCCGCACCACGTCGTGACCAACGCCGCTCGAAGTGCGCGGATTCAACGTTTCGCACAGACACCGCGATCCCCGACTTTGCGCATCGGCTTGTTTTCACTCTTCACCAAAGGTACTGTACTTGGGGGCCTACGCGTCTCCGTGTCCGGCACCGCTGGTGTCGGCTTGCTGGGAACGACTCCGTCACGACTCCGTGTTAACACCTCATCGAAGCATTTTTGTTTTTAAGTGCTATTTTTGAGTATAATTTTTAAAAATTCATAACTTGACTTGTGTATGTTGGATTTTTGTCGTTTTGGTCTTGTTTTGTTTAGATAAATATTTCCTATTTTTCTAAACCTGTGTTGTGTCATTTTGTAGTGTTTTCATTAAGTTACTGTGTGTGTTGGTACAAATACTTTACACCTAGCACTCTGAAGTTAAGCCTACTGCTCTGCCAAGCTACCAAGGGGGTAAGCAGGGGTTAGCTGAGGGTGATTCTCTTTTACCCTGACTAGAGTGAGGGTCCTTGCTTGAACAGGGGGTAACCTGACTGTCAACCAAAGTCCCCATTTCTAACAGTAAGGATGGACTTAACTTGCGCAATTTGGTGTAGAGTAATTTTGCGGAATCAAAGCAAAATTACAAGAGGTTATGCAAAATTACGCGAGGAGCACACTGTGCATTTAGCCACAGAACACAAACAGCAGCCTCCAGCAGCCATTCGTGCTTGTTAAATTTGTTGTTCCTGTTCTCATGTGGTGGCATTTTTCACCCTAATTACTCTTAAATATGCAAGCAAGTGTAATCGCATACATTTTGGTAATTCCGCATCACACAACGCGGAATTACGAAAAGTGTTCCAAATACTTAGGTGAAATTAAAATTACTTCTAGGACTAAATTAAAGATATCACTTTCTTGTAACATGAACATTTAACTGCAGATACGTCTGTACCCCATTTCCAATCTGGAAAATGATCATGTTTACTTTTTTAGTATATTAGGTCCAGAGAAATCATCTTCTGAGGAAAACCCATAGCAAATTGTCTGAAAAATTGACTTATTCACAAACAAAAAATGCCTTTGGAAGAGACAAGCAGAAAATATTGTTTCTGAACATTCTAGATGCCACTGCTCTAAATGCCAAATACTGCTACTCTGCTATTTAATAATTCAAAACATAATTAACATAGTCTGTTAAGAACTCAAAAAACTAAACATACTTGTGCTTGACAATCAAGTCATTTCTTAATTCATCACTATAAATGATCTGTTTCAGAGCGAGAGTTATTTTATCCCTGATGTGCGGACATTTTAATTTAACAATTATCTCACCCTCAGGTTTAATAACAGTACAGTGATCACTTTCAACAATCTTTGGGAAGGTTCTAACAGTTCTAGACCACTGCTTCCCAAAAATTGTAAAACCACAACTCACTTTTTTGGAGCAACAAGCTTGTGTGACCCATCTAGCTAAAATAGATGTGAGGTGAACAATTTTTTTTTATGTAAATAAAGCATTTTGTGGTCAGCACACTGTCATTTACAGACAACACATTTTCCATAGAAATGACCATGAGATTTGCAGGCATAAGGTTTTACTGATAACATCTGAATGCACCCAAATGATAATGTCTGGAAATCTGGTTTCAGTGAATAGTTATGATGTGTGCATCACCAAGCAAAGTGTCATGATTTCTCTTCAACCTCTTAAAATCTTTGTTTCCAACACACTTTAGAATTACAAACAAATAAGCTTCGTTTTGATTTCCCAATCCTGAATGAGCACAGTTAATGTACAGGCAATTACATTTTGTTGTGCGTTACAAAAGTGAATTTCCTTTCACACTCCCAGTACCTGAGAAAGATTTTCACATAATTCACTTCACTTTACCTTCTCTGACTGCTAAGTGAGAGTTGTTTGTAAACACCAATCCTTATGTTAAAAAATATCAATGTGTTAGAAGACATCGCTTGACATTTGTCCTCCATGATAAGATAAATACAGAATTTCATGGAATCTTCATTTATTGCTTAGACTTTTATGAGCCTCCAAAACGTGGGTAGTGACATCGGAAACTGATATTCTGGATTAATGCAAGCACATTTCAGAAAACTTGTAGCATAATTAGTCCCTGTAATTATTAGCATTCAGATTTGCATCAGTTTAAAAAAACATTGCATATGACTGAAGATTCTTAAATAGTCCCTTCATCACTCAAAGTCCTAGTGCTTAGCACAAGGACCGGAAGGTATAACATCTTCTAGGATAATTCTAAATTGCATGTGGAATTTCAACAGTCCCTTCTTAAGGGTTGAAGCATGAAGCCATTGTGTACAACTTTTGGCATATTTAGGACATGGTGATGAGTCATGTCGAATAACTCCATGGATGATTGATTATAAGTTGATCATGTGTGAACACGAACCTGATAATTCCACTTGCATTCCTACTCAAAAACTCCACATGCTAAAAGCATGCTACATTTGTGTATAGAAGTGCACTTTAATAATTCCAAGACCTGCATTTTAGCCTTAATTTAAGGCCTAAAAACCCATAATTATATGGTACAAAGTGGGTGTATGTTGGAAATGGCCCTTTCTGCAAGGTCACCCCGAAACCTTTAGCCTTTTTCCCTTGACTTTTTACTTTAGCTTTTTGATGGCTATAGGACTCTGAGCACTTTACCACTGCTGACCAGTGCTAAAGTGCATGTGCTTCTCCTTCAAACATTGTAACATTGGTGTATATACAATTAGCACATTTAATTTACTTGTAAGTCCCTTGTAAAGTGGTATCACCTACAACCAGGGCCTGCAAATTAAATGCTACTACTGGGCCTGCAGCACCGATTGTTCCACCCACTTCAGTAGCCCTTTAAATATGTCCCAGGCCTGCCATGGCAGGGACAGTGTGTGCAGTTTTACTACCACTTCGACTTGGCATCTAAAGCTACCTGCCAGGCCCCAAACTCCCCTTTTATTACTAATAGGTCACCTCTAAGATAGGCCTTAGGTAACCCTTAGGGCAGGGTGCAATGTATGTAAAAGGGAGGACATGTACTTTTACGTTTCACATGTCCTGTTAGTGATAAGCTCACAAAGGCGTTTTTCACTATTGTGAGGCCTTCTCCTGTCATAGGGCAGCACTGGGAATTCCCTAATATACATTTAAGTTGTAATTCATGACCAGAAAAGAGCGGATACATTAGTTTCATATCATTCAAATAATAATGATAACTCCCCTTCACAGGTCAAATTTAACATTATTTTAGAATTGACACTTCTAGAAAGTGGGCATTTCCCTGCTTTTACTTCTTTGTGTGCCTTGCAGTGTGTCTCTAATACACATCTGGGGTAGGTGAAGGTTACAGTTTGTGCATTCCCTCTAGACAGGCACAAACACAGGGAGGGTGGGTGTGACAAAAGACTCATCTGCATTCATCTGCATTCTGATGGTCCTTCCTAGGCAGGAAGGGTGGAGCTGAGCTCAGACTTACACTTCAATATGGAAAGGGCTAATTGCCACCCATTGGTTGTCTGGAGCCACAGAAGAAAGGATGTCTGTGCACTTCAAAGTCTCTTCTTTGAAGTCAACCCCACTTCAAAGGCACATTTGTGTATAAGTACTAAGGCTCTGGCCCTATCAAATCAGTACACTACTGGACCCGGGAAGAACTTTGCTGGAGTGAAGACTGGTGTGCTGTAAGGACTGCCACTCTACCTGGACTGAGTGCTCTAAGGAACTGCTTCTCTGCTTTGCTGTGCTGCCCTGCTGCCTGCTGATATTTGTCCTATTGGGGACAAGGACTGCACCCATCTCACTTGAACCTAGAGTGACTCCAAGGGGTTGCTGGTATCCCCCCTTGTTCTTATGCAGGCTCAGGGACATCAAAGACTGCCTTCAATTTTCCTGGTGGTGCTGGACTCTGCCATCTGTGAGTCCTAGCCTTGCCTGAGGTGCTCCTTCCTGTCCTGGGCCTCAGAAGTGGGTTTTGCTGTTGCTTTCTTCTAAAAACTGACACATTGTCACCACTGTGCTTGTTGGAAGTGATGCATCGCCCATTCGATGCCAACACATAGGCTGTTTGATGACAGCAGAATCCCAGACTGCTCAGCCAGACAACAATGCTCTGCGCATCTCAACGATGACGCTTTGCTTTAATCTCTACTGAGCTCAACACCGACGTGGAACTCGACTGAGTGTAAAATATCTCTGCATCACCTTTGCATTTGCTCTTCAATGGCAACTCTTGGTCCATACATGGTAGTTTTTCAGCAGACCCTGCATGAGTTTTGTAGCTGCCTACCCTCCATCATGTTGTCCTGAACTTTGGGTTTGAGCTGGTCCCTAGCAATCTCAAATATCCTTTTGACTGCTGGAGACTTCTAAGCACTATTTTTAGTTTGAACTTTACAAATTAATATCTCGACTTCTACTGATATGATTTCTGTCATTATAGTTTTGTTTTACTCAGATAAATATTCTCTATTTTTCTAAACATATTTGGAGTCTTTTTGTGATGTTTTAATTGTGGTGCTATATGCAGGTATTGCACAAATACTTTACACATTGCCTCTTAAGTTAAAGCTGTCTGCTCTGTGCCAGGCTTCCAGAGGGTGAGCACAAGTTTATTTAAAGTGTGTATCTCACTTACCCTGAAAATAATTGTGATCTCTACTTAGACAGGGTGCACACCTCTGCCAACTAGAGAGCCACTTTCTGACAGTGTATCATTTAGAAATACTAATTAGGAATCAGGTATTCCCAGTCCTCCTTGTATTGTGCATGTCAAAATTAAGGGCCTGATAAACTACACAATTTTGCGGCCGCAAATGACAAATTTTGCTTTTTGTGACCGCACAATGGCCTTTTCCAATGCACCTTCCCTATTTTGTGAGCCGGCATGCAAATACTGGCTTGTAAAATAGGGATTGCTGCTCGCAACTAGGAAGGGGTGTTCCAAGGGCATCTCTTCCTAATTGCGAGTCGCAGTGGAATGTATGATGGTTTTATGACCGCAATTATGGTCTCAAAACAATTTCAGTTACCACCAATTTAAATTGGTAAAAATCCATTTGAAATGGGAAGGGGTCTCCTTTGTGAATAGAAGCAAAAATATGTTTACAGAGCAGGTAGTGGTACCACGGACTACTGCCTACTTTGAAAAAAAAGAAAAGAAAACTTTTCTTTTTTTTGTTTGAAATGCATTCTGTTTTTCTTTAAGGAAAATGGGCTGCATTAAAAAAAAAACTGTCTTATTTAAAAAAGCAGTAAAAGACATGGTGGTCTGCTGTGCCCAGCAGGTCACAATCCCTGTGAGTGCAGCCATTCCTAAAGGGGTTGCAAATTGCGATCTACCTCATGAATATTGATAAGGTAGGGCATTTGCGACCCCACTGGGCATCGCAAACAGTGTGGTTAACACTGTTGTACATTCTGGATTGTGACTCCCAATTTGCGACTTGCAAAAAAATGTGAATTGCCAGTTGCAATCTGGAATGGTCATACATTGGGCCTTTAATGCATACATGAATCTTAAAGAGACAAAAATACATCCTGTCTGCCAATAGTAGATCTTAATCAGGAATTCATATTTGTTGCAATCTCTGCTTCTCCAGAATATACGACAGAAATGGTTTCTCAAGTCATTAGTGTGGGTTGGGGATGGAAGATAGATGTAGCCATTGAGTGTAGGATAGTGGAATTGATGTTATGGTATGGTATTCGAAAACCCTTTTCAGGCATTGAGCAAAAATTGTTCCTTTTAATTTTTTTGGCGTCTAATGTATTATTTTTCTGTAGTTTTCTATTCCATCCCAAAATGATGCTCTCAAGTGTTCCCTCTTCCTCCATTTGGAAACTCTTTTCATGTACGATCAGCTGTCTGATCCATCAGGCTGCTCCTGATTCTCCCGCTTCCTCTCATGGGCCATTCTTCCCATCTGACACAGCCTGGGTACCCATTCTGCTGGTACTGTTTCCCATTTCTTCATCCATAGGGCTTTTCCTCCCATTTATTAGTCTGGAAGAGCCATCATGCAGCCTTGCTGCTCCCCATGCCTTCCTCAGCCCAGCTGCTCCTTCCGCCTATGAGTGCCCAGCAGATCTGTAATGTGATGCTGCCCCAGCTGCACCACCTTCCTCCTCTGACCCTCTTGGCATTGCCAATGCTTGTTATTTTCTGTTGTGCTATGGCTATATACTGCCACTGGCATGTTGTAACTGTGGTGTAATGTTTTACTGCAGTAGTCCATGCATGGGTTGTAGTATTAATTAAACTCAACAATACAGGTTTTAAATTTGAAATTAGATAAGAAACGTTTTGGACCTGGTCTTTTCTGCAGGCTTGACCCCATAAACTTTGCCTTCCTCTTCCTGTTTTTGTTTACTTTGTTGTTATTGGCTTCAGGACTAACCAATGCTATTGTCCTCTCTCCATAAAACATGGTAATATTGACTTATTTAATTTAATTATAAGTCCAGAGCAAAGTGGTATTATATGTGTCCGGGGCATGTAAGTTCAATGCTACTTGTGAGTTTGCAGCACTGATTGTGCCAGCCGCTTAAGAAGCCCTTTAACCATGGCCCAGGCCTGCCACTGCAGAGCCTTTAAGTGCAGTTTATACTTCCATATCAACCTGCCAAAATAACGCTTTTGCCAGGCCTAAACCTTCCCTTTTTATACATATAACACCCCTAAGGTAGTCCCTAGACAACCCAGAAAGCATGGTTCAATAAAATAAAAGGCAGGGCTTGTACTTTTATCTTTTACATGTACTAGTAGTGAAAAACCCCCAGTCATTTTTCACTACTGCTAGGCCTATCTCTCCCATGGGATAATGTTGAGATTACCTTATTACATTTTATACGTGTAATTTATAATCTGTAAGAGATTCAGTTTTTCAAGTTTTGTGTCTCTGGAATCACAATTTAAAAGCACAATTTATGGTGAAGTCGGATTTTTAATTGTAATTCGGAAAACACTACTTTGAGAAAAGTTGGCATTTTCTTACTTTAGCCATTTGGTGCCTGCTGCCTGTCTCTAAACACTTGTCTGGGGTGGGTGACAGCTGGGCATTGTGTATTTTCCCTAGAAATAGGAGCTTAGGTGTGACTTTATGGGCCTTGATGAGCCATACTGGCAGGATGGGAGGGAGGAGCTGGCCACACCTGAAGAGGTTGTGTCCTGTCCCCTCACAAATGGCAGTCTAACACCCTATAGTGAGTCTGGAGCCAGGACAGGAAGGGCAGGACCTCTGTGCACTTCAAAAGCACGTCTTTGAAGTCTCTCTGCTTCAAAGGCCACACTGGATATAAGTAAAGGAAATCTGACACCACCAACTCAGTATATTTCTGGACCTGTGACTACTCAGACAGGAAGAAGTACTGCTGTGCTGTTGAATGATTGCCAATCTGCTGAACTGCTGATTTGCTGGACTCCTGCCTTGAGTGCTGCCTGCAGCCTTCTGTCCCTCCGCCTTGGTGAGAAGGACTAGACCTGCATCACTTAAACCCAAAGTGATTTCAAGGATCAGCTGACTGGTCTCCTGATCTGAAATCTCAGGGACATAAAAGATTCTAAAAACCTACTTCTACACCTGGACTCTGCCATCGGTGAGCCTGCCCTGCAAGGTGGTGCAACCCCATTCCTGGTACCTTGGAAGTACACCTAATGTGTTTTTCTCCAGCTGAACCTACGTATCACCTGTTGTGTGGGAAAAATCAAAGCATTGCCACTGTTGCAGTGACAGAACCAGTGCAATGCATTCAGAAACAGCACTGAAGTGTTTTATTCTGTGCAAGGTTTCTGCATCATCATCAAAAACAGCTTTGATGATAATGCAAAACTCCACATAGTAGCAACTGCGCTCATCGGAATCAGTGCATCCCCACAACATCATCCCAGGCAGCATCTGCACTCGAACTTCATCATATCTCAGAACTGACTCATCACCATCGCTGAGTGGGGAAGTTCAGAGCAACTCCTTGACTGTGTGGGGACAATCAATGCATCTCCTGAATGGCATCCTTCTGAACCAACACAATGCTCCTTACCAAGATCTTAAGGTACTTTGATTCAGCAGACCTGATTGGGCCTATGTAGCTGGCCCGGGCTCCATCGCAATCGGCCTACACAGTTAACTCAATCCCGCTCCAACGTGACCAGATGCTCCTGGTTGGTGCTTCTTGCTTCTAAGTGCTATTTTACAGTTTATTCTTTAAAAATGTGTATCTTAAGTTCTACTAATTGGATTTTTTATCTTTTTGGTCTTGTAACATTTATTAAATTAGATTAAATTTACTAATAGCAAACCTTGTATTTGCTGATTTAAGGCCTCCTTGTTATGGTAGGCTTGGTGTTGGAAGCTTAGTTTGTCATTAAGGCACAATGCTCTTTACTAACTGCACTTACATGCTTCTTTGTTTTAGCTTCTGCCTGTTTTTGAACTTGCATCTTTTTTGTTCACAAGTTAAATAGGTGCCAAAACATAAATACTTGATCATTGTTCCAAAATATCTACCATGCAATTATTTGCTGTGCCTACCTTTTATGTTTGCCACTTACAACACACTCTTCATCCCCTGGCTGCTTTTGATAACTCTATTCTGTAAGGGTACAGCTCAACTATGCTATTTTAAGGCAGTTTGTTCTGTAAAGGGGAATTACCTTCAGTTTCCACACTGCTGTGGCCCAAGATTTTGCTTCATTGTGGGATTTGCATTCTATGACAAATGGGTCAACACACAAAAAATTTCCCAACTTTTTCCAAACCCTTCCTCTAACACAAACCTAAATCTAGTGACTTTTCCAAAGTTATTTTGTATTGTTCTCACAGAATCACTTTTCCTACTATGAGTATGTTTTTTTTTTCCAGATGATCTTTTATGTCATGAATAGTGATACTTTAACGTGCATACATGATAGAGCAGTAATTCATTTTTAATTTTGAACTGTAATTTCCTCTTCACTCTTGTGTCAGATTACTGCAACACTTTACCTGAAAAAGGGTAAACCCAAAACATGTTGAGATTCTCAAATAATACTGTTGCAATATGAAAAATAAGCATTTCAACGATTCAAAAACATTTTGTGAGAAATTTTTTGGAAAAAATAGATTTGATATCCTTAAAAGGTGTTCTTTCCACAGCACTTATTCCAAAATAATGTTAAATGTACAAAATATCATTGCCTGGGCCCAAGGTATACCACTGCAGCTTACTAAAATTTGAAAGTAAACAAGTGTGACATTTTAGACTATTCCAGGTCACCCCAGGCTGTATAGGTGAAAAGACTTTCAGTATACTGAATTGTTAAACTCTCTTGAATGTGCTGTGCTCCAAAATAAGCAAAGAGTACCACCATGAGGTGTATTCTGACTGATAAGTGCTCGTGTTTAGAAATATGTGCTAGTGCTGAGCCCCAGCCAAAGCCAAAGCCAGCATAATCTAAGCACTGGCTTTACATCATTTCAAGTTTTTCTAAGGGCAGAACAAAAATAGTAGTAACGTGGAGAGTATGACTGTTTTTGCACCCAGCACCCTCAGACATTGGAAAATTGACCCTGAACTGAGTGTGGAGGTGATTAGGATTATTTATAATTCTTTCCAAACCCCGCCATTGCCCTTTCTCACACTCATTGGATTGTCAACTGATAGTTACTTGACCTAATAAAAAATAGTGCAATGTGTTGAAAAAGGGCATTATTGCAGATATGAAGGCTTCTTATCTGACTCTCTCTCCACACCCCTTTTGCACAAACACACCATTTACCCTACTATCACATCATGGAGAAAAATCACATGACCACAATGATTCTTTTTGTCAGGAAAATGTATTTAATATGGCATGGACAGGAAGCAAAATGTACAACTAGTTCTTTCACAAAACTCATTTAAAGGGGTAACTTGATGCAGTAATGTTAAATGTAACACGATTCACTATACAACGTGACAAACATATATATTTATGTATGTTAGTTCCAGAATGACACAAATTGGTGACATTTTTTACATACAATTTATCTTATATTAGTCCAATTAGCACAAAGGCTGCTGCAGAAACTTTATAAAATAAACTGAGGAAATTAAATGTTCAGTGTAAATTTGGGTAGAACATTCCATGCCTGCTAAAGTTTTATGGTAACTTGTAAAAGAATAAATAGGTGATTGAAATAAAATAGGTTTCTTTGATTATTTTCAGCATACGTCTCCCTGTAGGAAAGATAAATAAAACACAATAATAAAAAATGCTATATATAGTAAATGGCATATACACATCATCATCATTTTCACTAAAATCTAAGCAATAACCAACAGTAATTGTACAAACGTAAGCTAAGTAAGCAAAGTCGGTAACTATTCACAAAAAAGTGTAAACCATAATGTACATAGTTTAGAGTTCTCATATGAGTAGTTTAAGTGGGATTGTTTATAGCTATGTTCTTTAAATACATGAATATGTATTGCATGTCACAGTCTAAATATGCAGCTGCATATGACTGACAAAAGTGAATGGTCTGCGTATGTTTTTCTAACCAAAGTTGTTGGTGGTGTATATAACTTTAGGGCTAAGAAAAACACCACATTAACAAATATTTTCTCTTCGCATTTTTTCAAAAATTACATCAGTTGTCATTGCATATCACACTTTCTTAGACATGTAAAACCACAGAGATGAGTGCATTGTATTACAATTATAGCAGAATTACAGGAGGTCTTGTGGGTGTAATTTGAATCCTAAAATAAGGGTAGTGAATGCATTTAAGATAATTTTGAATACTCTCAAAATTATTACTTGTTGGGTTAAATTTATTTGGTGATGAATATCACTGGTCACTCTTGTGAACCGCAATCGAAACATTAATTTCTACAAATCCATGTAGAATGTACACGTACTTTTACACATACCTTGCATAATGTATGTACACATACATGACAGTGTGGCATGTACATTTTAGCTTTAGGAATTTCAAAGACAGGTTTTATTGTTTCTAGACATGTCAAACTGATTACCCATATTCACCATTTCCATGGCTTTACTTATCTTTGTTATAATACCTCCATGTATCTGTGATGTCGCAAAAAATTGCTAAAGCTTCTTAAACAACCCAAACAGACACTGACGCCATTAACTGTTGCTATTTCAAACACACAGATTCTACCTGAAGGTACAGCTCATCATGCAATACATACAATAAACTCTGATTCGGAATAGAATCCACTAACCACAAGAGGACGCCAATTGCTTTATTGTGAGTTAGGGTAGATATTGTTTTATTCTTAAACCATGGGTGTTCTCATAAACCATGGGTACTTGCAAACATTTTTCGAAGGGCCACAAAGTTTGGTCTGTGATGTGACCAAGGGCTGTATCGAAGCCAGCAGGGTACTGATCAGATGATCAGGTGGAGAACTGCAGTAAAGCTTACACATCTAGTGGCTGAATTGTAATGTGTAAAATCAGAAAACCTGGGATTTATACCAGCCTCCTCACTTTACCAAATTGTATGATCCTAAGTTTTATTTTACTTTATTTTACTTTCCCTCCTTTTTCCCTTTACCATCACATCACATACCTTTAGGATTGCGCTGTACAAATCCTTCTCCTGTGTTTGATTTAATAAACTATAATGTCGTTAATGTATAATAGGAACCCTGGCCACCATAAGAGCGCACATAACAACTGCCTTGCCGCTTAGTCCACTATTGGCATTGCTGTTAGTGTGGTGCGGAATGGATGTTTCGAAATTCATATTGGAAAACTATCACTTAAAAAGTACTTCTCAATGCAATGAAATGATCTGATACACTAAGTTGAAATGGTTCTGCATGTTAATGAGATACACTTTTTGAATTTTGTAAAGACCTTGTGTTTTTACAATTTTGCTGCAAGATAGCTTTGAAGATGTTCCTAAAGTTAAGGGGTGCAGGGCAACCTAGTTACTTCCTGAACTGTAATTAACCTTTAAATGAAGGCTTGCCTGCATATTTAACACCTTTTTAATGTTAGTGCTGAGTGGAGTGAACATCTGTCTATTTCTGCTGATGATCAGGGGGCTTATGTAAGGGTCAAGGGCACCTCATGCTGCCACCGATCAGTACTTTGACTATCACTGTCTTAACTGACGCATTATTACCAGCAAAATTCGGATAGTACAGTTTCTAAATCAATGCATTTAGTCATGCATGCTACTTAGTAGGTATGGTTTATTACAACAATGTCTTTGATGAGGCCCTTTACATTAATGAAGGCATACACCATACCTAGACATTACCTCAGAAGGTAGATATCTTTTCTGGCCACCAATAAAATAACAAGCATTTGCATTGCCAGTAGCAGCTAGGCGAGAAAGCATTAGTGGTCGCAATCACCAAAATTACACATCGCACTAATAATTACATATTTGGTGAACACTGAATTCCTGGCTGTTACAAGGTGGTGTTTAAACTGTTAAACTGAGCAACTTTAAATCTTCACGTATTACAGAACATCCCAAACACAATGCGCCAAGGTGGAGTTAAGAATTATCAAACCTAGGGCATAAAACCTCTCTGTACACTTTATAACAAACTATTAGATATATTATTGTTTATAATTGTAGCCCTATCACTAAAGCAAATTATGAAAGATTGTGTTTGTGATATTAATGGGAATGATATGTGTGACCAGATTATGGGGTCGAGCAGTGTATGAAGACAGTTCAGACAGATGAAGAGCTCGAACATGTATATTGATCAGGGGTGTAACGCAGGCCCCTGCGTAGAGGTCGGGGAACAACCCTTCAGGGGCCCTTCAAACCTTCATCGGGAGCCCATTTAGTCCAACACCAACAAATATCTGTGAGATGTGAGAGGCTAAGGGGCCCTTCTTCACATTTTGCAGGGGGCATCATTTTGCGTTAAGCCACTGACACTGAAAGAGCTTAAGTGCTGTGACTGATAATAATGTATTTCATTCTGTACTTATATCATTTATGGACATTAAATGACCCCTGCTAAAAACTTCATCAATGAACTCCACCACTCTCAGTATCTTCATCAACATGCAACTTGAGCCATCAGAAGTGGAAAGTTCTTCAGGACCACAAATGAGACAAAGCTGTCCAAACTATGTGCTTATAAAATTAGTAAAATAAGACATTGGCAACTAAGAGTATAAATCCAATCCTAACCTCCTTTCAATTTAGAAATACATAAAAATAATTCAGCCAACTGTGTCCATCTCCACGTCTGTGGACAGTCACCGGTAATCACTGAGCAGACTTTGAATAATATCACCTCTAGATCACCTGCATGTGGGATGATCACCAACCTTCCCCTCTCAGCTTCCGGAGGGATTTGTCACTAATAATACCATCACCTTCTTACCATCAAGCTTCTAGTCTGAGCCACTGTCCAACTAACATCTCCCTAAGGGCCAGATTGACTAAAGTTGTTTGCAGTCACAAACCCTGGGATTTGCTGAATCTCAGAATTTGCAAATGCAAAAAAATTTTTTTTGATGAACTAATTCCATTTTATGATTCGGAAAAGATTTTCTCAATCCTGAAGGGGGATTTCCAACCCATGCTGAATGCCAATTTGGAAGGGTGATCTAGAGTGCATTACTATCAAATTTCAAATTGGTATGGCATTTATCAATGGTTTGTGGCTGCAATTACAGTCACAAGCCATTGATCAATACTGACTCCCAGTTTGGGGTTGTAAGTGATTTAAAAAGCAGAATGGGTTTCTATTGGAGCCCTTCCCCTTTGTGAATGTGTGCGGCAGCTTCAAAGGGGGAGTATGGGCCACTGCCAGCTATCACAGACGATTTACAAAAAATAAACTTTCCTTTAAAGAACTGGGGGGCGCTTTAAAAAATGTCAGTTTTGGAATGCAAGCACTGGGATGGTGTTTTGCTGTCACTTGCAGGCTCCATTAGATGGTCGCCAATCTTAGGGTATCTCAAAATGTAAACCGTTTAATGAATATTAATTAGGTGCTCATTCTGCGACCCCTCTGTGAGTCCCTATTTTGTGATTTTCAAGTAAAGGGAGTTTTCCACCTAAAGATCCCATTGCGAATGTGGACTGTTGTGTGGTTGCCCTTAGATAACATGGTTTATAGATTCCTCAAATACTGTACTATGTCTTCTTGGCTGTAGCTGATGTTATAGTTATCCAGCCTAACAGTGTCTGGTTCATCCATTTCAGAAGAATGAAAAGTTGAAGCTGCCTGTATTCAAATCTGGAACTACTGTTTGCACAGATATCACATTAATGGATGCTTATCTTGCTGAGATATCCTACCAGTCCTGAGTGGTGATCTCACTGATCAATCCCTCATGCTTCATATGTGCATTGCTTGGTTTCCTCCTGGCCTTGGATGTTCATCTTCAAGTACTATGCTACCTGTCTGCAGCCTGTCTTATGTGCTCATCTTCTGACCTATTCCACCACCCCCAACACACATCCCACTGAGATATACTACCAGCCTCATGTGTGGAGTGTTCACCTCACTGAGCTATCCTGCCAGGATTTTGTTCCCACCTTTCTGAGCCATCCTACTGTCGTGCATCTCTTGTTTTGGTTCTATTCTACCAGCTTTGGGTGCTTGTATCTCTGAGCTGCTCTGCAGCATTGTGTGCTCACTGAGAAGAGCCATCCTGTCAGCCTTATGTTCTCATATGTGTCAGCAAACGTACTGTTTTGCATATCTATCTTGCTATACTATCCTACTGCCTTGGGTGCTCATTCCACTGAGGTATCATATAAGCCCTGTGTACCCATCTTGCAGAGCTTTGTTACCTGCCTTCAGCATTCATTTCACCAAGGTATCCTACTAGTCTAAGAAATTGCAATTGCAACTAATCGATTTCTGTTTAGAAGAAAAGCAAATATGATAGTCCGTTACCATATTCCACTTCTATGACACTGTTGAAACACATTTGGCCTCATAGCTCTCACCCAATCTGCATTTACTATGATTGTTTGCATGGCAAGACATGCAGAACCCTTATATTTTTGCTGCAAGTGCAAAAAAGATCATAGGGAATTGTGCTGAGAAAGAATACTTACATATGCATTACTGACGCTGGTCATCTGTGTCAGTCACTTATGGCTCCATGAATGGATTAAAGTTGGCCTGGAAAACAAGTGTACTGAAGTCGTTACCAGCTGTTTCGTACTTTTCTAAGCAGTTGCTTTTAAAATTCAGTAAACATTTCATTAAGTTCAAATATCAAATATTAAATTACACACATTTTGTTGTTCGTAAACAGCTATTTCATGAATAATAGCTTCTGAAATGATTTTTTCCTCTACAATTAGAAATAATAATGAGTTAAAATATGTAAAAAATTCTTCTGTTGGAAGCATTGGATAGAAAGAGGTATATATACAGGATAAATCAACTTTGGGATGAATCCTCTATAATACCTTTTGAAATAAAACAACCCATGTATTCACTACCCCGTATACTTCTTAACAACCATGTGTTATTTCAGAACTTGTTTTCTACTTTTTTTTATCCAGCTCCTCACATTTACTTCAGTTTAATGATAACAATAGTTCACCAACTATTTTGCACAATTTGATTTGGAATGTTACTAAATAAAGGGCCCCAACTATTTTTAGAACAATTCTTCAACTAGCAGTTATCAGAACTAAATTGTCAATGCAACTCTTGTGGAAACATGTAATTTCAGCAAACGTTTATGGTCAAAGTTGGAAAATACATTGGTTGAAGGTATTTAAAACGTACAAATCAACAAGTATTACTCGACTGATGTTTTTCATTTACAATAGGCTACTTTTCACTCCAATTCTTAGATGTATGTTTGATATTTCTGTTTCTAACTTATGCTAGTCATGTAAAAATGAGAATGTTCCTCTCACTCTTGAGAATATTTTTCTGGGTTCATTAACACCTTTAAATGGAAGCATTAATCTCATTGCTAAATTACTTGCTCTTGTCGTTGCTATTGCTTTTAGGCAAATAAAGTCTTGCTAGAAAGATGTTATCAAATTATCTTTCCAGTCTTGGTGGAATCATGTCTGCGACAAACATAGGTTTGAAATTGATCCTACTTTAGATACTAATAGCAAAATCAAAATCAGCTGCCATTTCTCATTTCCACATCCAACTACGCGGGCATTCTGTGGCACCTTAGAAATAACAACGCTGGAGTCAGATGGTGATTGAGCGATAAAAAATCCTTGAAAGTTTGCCTTTCTCTTGTTACATTTTCTGTCTGTTCAAAGCCAGAGGCTAAAAGTCAGGGTATCCCCCCTGAAATGTTTTTGATTAATAGTTTAACTAGGGTGATTGGTGTTAACTTTTAACCAAATTTTCTGACTACAAAGTGAGAGGATTTTGTAAAGTGAACTATGTGGCAAACTTGCCAGAGTACAGGGACTGTGTAGGGAAAGGGTGTAGAATGTTTTTTTCTTTAAACAACAGCACCTAAATACCTGTTACTGTACTGTACATATAAAAACATATCAACAGTTACAAAAGTACTTCTATTGTAGTTCTGAAAGGTGATGGAAACAAATATTTTAGTAGGATCAAAACAAATCAAGGTACTTTACTTTGTGATGGTCAAAGGATAAATGATTGCTGAAATCAGATTTCCACACAGTGTCAGTTATGCTCCATATAGTTCATCAGTACATCCACGTCTGTGAAACTTTACGGCCTCACTTATGAAGCCCTAGCATCATTTTACTTACGACCCAGTGGTCCATATTTACAAGGCCACTAAAAGCCACCTTGTGTGGCTTTTCAATGGGATATATTTCAAAACCACGAGGGCTTCAAGCACCCATGGCTCAACAACGAGTTTGAACAAAAAACTTGTTTGTATCACTAATTCCTTTACCATGAATGCCTTTACAACAATTTTTCATTGTAAAAGCATTCCTGGTAAAGGCATTATTGACCAGCATGCACGGTTCCATCATGCTTCCCCCAGCCCCCACCCCCAAAAATTACCGTGACCCCCCACCCCCACAACCACCCCAACCCCACCCACCCAAAATGACCGCAACCCCAACCCCCTCCCCTAAAACCTAAACCACCCCAACCCATCCCTTAAACCTAAACCCTGACCCCCTCCCCCAAACCCTAATCACCCCAAGCCCCCCACCCCACCCCCAAAAACAAAAAATACCCTGAGTCCCCACCCCTGCCCCTAAAACCTAAGCACCCCAACCCCCAATCCACCCCTAAAACCTAAACCCTGACCCTCCTAACCCCCTAAGCCCCTAAACCCTAATCACCCCAAGCCCCCCACTCCACTACACCCCCCCAAAAAAAACAGCCCCAGTCCCAGCCCAACTTACCTCCTTCTTCACTGCGTCGACTCCGACTCCCTTGTTCTGTGCCTTAACCACGCATGTACATGGTTCAGACATGCGTGGTTAAGGTACGAAAACCAGGAAGTCGCGGAAAACAAAACCGTTGTTTTGCTTTCGTTTTCCATGACTTTGTGGTTTCAGAGTCGTTGTTCCTGGTGTTTCCCTTTTCATGGCCTTGTAAATATGGGCCCCTTTCATGCATAACACTGCATGAAAGGGGTGTTCCATTTGTGTTGCTTGGGGTGTTTCCATGCAACACACATGGATCCCAAAGGAATCTGATGCAGTCTCAGATTTACAAGTCTGGAAATGCATCGGATTCCTACGCCGCCTCAGAGGTGGCATAAGGGTGACACAATGGGAAGAAATATCTTTATTTCTCACCATTTTGTCCTCTTTCTATATGTGCTGCATTCTGCAGCACACATGGAAATACGAAAGCACCTCTTGTGATTGTTTTTGAGCAGAAAAGTGTCTCTTCCTACACAAAAACAATCCCCCACACAACGCAGGCACCCTTGTACCATGGTGCAAGGGTCCCTGCATTGGCACATGGCAGTAAAATTGCGCACCAGCGCAGGGGGAGAGGACAGAAATGCGCCATAACCTGTAGATACAATGCATTTCTGCTCTTTCCCGGTGGCCGAGGGTGGCGTAGCAAACCACTTGCTGTGCCTCCCTGCTAAAACTGGCCTTGTAAATGAGGCCGTTAGTGTCTAATTCATTGGAAAATGTGTGCTCTTAAATGCACCACCAACTGCATACAATACCCTTACCAATCTCCTGCCAAATGTTCGTGGCTCATTTGCTGCACTTGTTCTTTAAGTGATTTTTGGATTTGTCACTTTTCCCGTGACTTCAGTGATGTAACAATGATGGAAGCAGCCCACTCTGAAAGTTGTTCCAACACCACTGCACATATTAATTTATTTCATTTTGCTTTCTCTCCTTGCTGTTACCTCTTTTTTCTTATCTTTCTTTTTCAGTCCCTTTACTTCAAAATTATGTATCTTCTTAATTGCAATATTACATAGATACTCCAATAAACCTCATTAAACTGTATGCTCAGACAATTTAATGCTATGTATAGGTTTTGCAGAAGTAACAAATAAAGATCAACCATGATAAAACTGTGATATTGTTTTGTTTTGATGAGTTATGTATATGCTTCAGATTCTGTTTCTTTTTAATCTATTCCTGAAAGTGCATACAATATGTGTAAGTCAGTGCCACTTCAGCCCAGTTTTACTAAATTCTCATGGAGCGCAGTGCAGCAGCCAAAAATGCTGCACTGTGCTGCATGAGAAGGAGAGAGCAGAAAAGTGCCATATTTACAGATATATAGCACACTCCTCCCCTCTCCCTAGCGCTGGTGCTGAAATTTGCTGCTGTGCGCCATGCCCACATCTTTGCACTGTAGTGTAAAGGAGTCTGCGTGAGTATAGCATGGGTTTTGTATTGGAAGGATAGCCTTCCAGGACAAAATACTATGCTTAGACTAACCCTAAAACTTTTTCCACTTTGCATGTGTGCTGTACAGCCCAGCACACATGAAAAGTGGAATAGAAAGGATAAATAAAAGCATTTCTCCTTGATAGCAGCTAGTTGGACTGGGTGCTATTTTTTTACGCAAAAGCGTGTCCACTGTTTTTAGTAAATAGTACTTTGCGTCAAAAACCTTGGGTCATTGCCTGGGAACGCTGATGCTCCATCCATGGAACGCACACCTGGTGCTTAGTAATACAAAGCACCGCTGCGAGTTGCTTTGCATTACTTTCATGTAAATAGGTAAAACAAGATTTGGCATTGATTTGCATCACTTTTGCGATTCAAACACAGCACAACATCTTAGTAAATATACCTCTCAGTCTTCATATTCATAAATTGATTTTCAAAGTTAATTGAACATAGAAATGTGTGTTTCTCCCATGAAATTACTGTTAAATCTACTGTGGACTAGCAATTGCTGCTGAAGATCAATTGACAGGTAGAGAAGCAAGCAGAATTGCCCGATTAATAGACTGTGAGATTTTTTTTTTATTGTATGTCTTTGTATATTGCCCGAAATCAAATTACGTGTTTGGAAATTCACATTAGTAGAATGCATGTTAAGTAAATTCTGGAACTTGTAGAGTGGGTCTGCTAAACCTTGTTTTGTGGCTTCAGTCATGTAATGGGCTGCATTAGATCTCCAATAGAGAGTCTTAAGGGAAAACTGGAAGAGGAGAGTGACGGAGATAAAGTGTGAGCAAGAAGAGAGAGGGGAGTGAGAGAAAGATAGAGGAGAAGGGAGATATTAATATATCCCCCAACAACCCCCCCCCCCACACACACCGAGAGTGATAAGAAAGAAAGCAATAGCGAAAGGGAGTGAACAAGGTTTAAAGAGAGAGTCAGTGAGGCAGGAACAGAGAGAGACAGGGAGTGCTTAGAGTGCGAGGAATATAGACAAAAAAGTGAAAGTGTTAAATGCAGCACAAGAGAAAAAGGTGGTGAAACAAATAACTAAAGAGAAACTGATCTAGAGAGAGTTTGAAAAGTGGAGCACAATAATTAGAGAGTGGCAATAGGAGACAGAGGGGGTGCCATATTAAGAGTGCTGGCGACTAAGAGCTAGAGACAAATAAGGGCTACCTTAGATAGATGAAGATACATTCATAGAGATGATTGATTATAGAAAAAAAATATGTATGTATGAAAGGTAACCTTGATATTTTTCCTATATTGACATTAAGGGGTTGTGGTGATATAGCAAATCGCAAGAATGGAGCTCAAGGACTTTGTAAATGTCACTTAAACACTCTGAGATGCCAGTATAGGACCATATTATACATTGTTCCATGTTCTGCAGTTTTTATGTTACTTGTTTATGTTAGGGAAGTTAGGATGAATATGATGTTTTTTTCACTGAGAATTATATATTGAAAACTAGAAGTAAAATACTGGACTGTTTATCTGTGGTAAAAAGAAGTTGACAAACGTTTCATTATGGAAGACGTGGTTTTAGTAAAATGTACTTTGCTTTGTTATTCGACTCATTTGTTCTCCAGAACAGGCAGGTTTCGGGAGCTGGTGACTTCAAACAGCTAACAAAGTGACATGATATCAACCGGAATATTTAGATTTTGTTTACCTTTTATGAGATAACAGGAAACGGTAAATATTAGGAAAGTGCCTTTGGGTTCTCATTATCAAAAGATCATGTTTAGAGTCTAGTTAGATGAAATCAGTATATTGCTGTAATCAGAACATAATAAGGCTGAGCCTACGATTTTCATTGTATGAAATTCGTATCTCACACGAATTATATCATACCAACAAAATAACACTTGTCTGTGAATTGTATTTTAAATCACAGTTTTTTGTGCAATACAGTGGATCAGATGTAAATATACATGTATGTAAATGTATATGCGTATGTTTGTATGAAGGTGTGTGCATAGTGAGAGTGGGTGGGAATGTAAGTGACAGAGACAGCTAGACATATAGAGATCTAGACAATAAGGCTCTGATTTATACTTTTTGAGGCAAAACTGCACTAACGATTTTGCACAAAAAAGTTTAGCACCAGCTTGCACCATTTTTGTGCACCAGCTGGGCACCATATTTATGGAATGGTGCAAGCCGGTGCAAAGGGGAGGCTAGTGTAAAAGAAAAATTATGTTAGTCGGGTGGGGCTGGCGGTATGGAAGAAGAGGGTTTTGCACCAAAAAATTACGTTAGGCAGGTTAGAGTAAAAATGACTCTAACCTGCCTAGAGTCATTTTCGGACACAAACCCATCCATACCACATGACTCCTGTCTTAGAAAAGACAGGAGTCATGCCCACCACCCCAATGGCCAGCACAGGGGACCAGGCTCCCCTGGTCATGGCCATTGCACCCTGTGCCAAGTATGGGTGCCCATTTCAGTGCCCCCTATGGCACTTTAAAAAATAAAATAAAATACTTACCTGGGATGGAGTCCCCCATCCTCCGCTGTCCCTCTGGTGTGGGTGGGGGTATCCCTGGGGCCTGGGGAGGGCACCTCTGGGCTTATTCCATGGTGTTCCACCATGGAAATAGGCCCACAGGTCCCCTAACGCCTGCCCTGACCCAGGCGTTAAAAAATGGGGCAAAGCAAGCTTTGCACCATTGTTTGACCCCTCCTCCCTGCCGTGCACCATTTTTGCACAGGAGTATAAATATGGCGTTAAGGCCATAGAGTCATTTTTGGCATGGAAACGCCTACCTTGCATTTCATTAAGGCAAGGTAGGTTTCCACATCCAAAATATGACTTAAACTCCATAAATTTGGCACTAGATGGGTCTAGCACCAAAGTATAAATATAGAGTTAGTCTTGCACCAAATTAGAGTAAAAAAATGACGCTAATTCGGTGCAAACAGAGTATAAATATGCTCCTAAGAGAGCTGTAGGAGGAAGAAGGCGATAAAAATGAGATATCGAAAGAGACAAGTTGTTGGAAGAGATCAAGGTAAAGCAAACCAAGTCGAGCTGGACAGCAAGCAAGAAAGACAAAGAACAAAATAGAGATGGTTATTCACCTGGATCTGAAGATGAATATAAAATTTAAGTCTGACGTATACTGTTCCATGAAAGCAGATAATCTCAGATGCATGGCATATTTAGCTGTGTGTGCTGCACACTAAGGGCCTGATTCTCAAAGGTAAATGATTGTTTGCTATTCACAGAGGGATTTACGAGTAGTGTCTTTAAAAGTGCTGCTATTCACAGAGGGATTTACGAGTAGTGTCTTTAAAAATACGGATTTTCTGCAAATAAAAAGATAGGTCTTTCATGTGTGGAGAATAGCAAACAATCATAAACTTACACAACAGTGTATGTTTCCCTTTGTGAATTAGGCCCTAAAGGAATTAGGAGAAAAAATGATTAATAAAAAGCAATTAAACAGTAAAACCTACCATGCCACTAAAACATCTAACTCTCTTGCTAAGAATCCACCATACGTTTGCACTCACCTGATCTAAAGGTTAGCTTATAATCTACCCTAGCTCACTAGGTCAGATTTACCTGTGCCTATAACAAAAATAATTTTCCAAAACACATCTCATTACAGAGCCTAGCAGTTAATACTCAAGTACCTTGTCTTTCATGTTGTTGGCATCACCAGTTGGATCTGGAGTGGAAGCCAAAGCATTAGCAGCAGGGGTAACTGGAGTGGTGGGCAGCATCAGGCCTCCATTGGCGAAGTTCATCCTGTCTCCATGGAACTGTGGCATCACACCTCCAAAGGGCTGCAGTCACAATGAGACGGACAAGATGGTTAAAGAAAGTGTAAGTATTAGATACGCACCCGCCTTGCGGTGTGTGTATATAATATGTACTATATAATGTGTACATTAAATATACTGTATTTATGCTACCAGCAGGCTTTATGAGCCCATGCTCCCTGGCAATGGCTTTAAACTGAAATCGGATATGCATTGGTTTGCACAATGTTAACAAAAAGTACTTGCTTTTTATAAGGGACAATTGGAGGTGATTTATACATTCCCCTATCTATAATATAATATATGTTAGATTGTGCCTCAAGTAAGTAGCAAATATGATCAAAGTGTGTTTTCTGTGACTATTCAAAAAGGTATGATTTATCATGAGATATTGTTTTCATATCACGTTATTGTATTGATCATTTGCAGATATGCTTCACTATTGCCAAGAAAAACATGGTCTGCAGTATATCAAAATTCTATTCTCCAGTATCTACTTTTCTCTCCAGATATTTAAACATATATTTTGTATGATAAATCCTGCGACAATCTATGGGGTGTGCAAGCTTCTCTGATATTGAGTGTCAATAGAGTAAGGTGAATATATTACTGTCCACAATCTGATTGCTAAAATGTTAGAACGTTTCAAATTGTAGGACTTTTATTTGAATTATTGGTTTAAACTTTGTAATGTACTTATAATACTTTTTAATGTTTAAACCCATCTTCATGCACCTGTTCACATATTATTAATGCTTTTAATTGTACAGCAGTTAGAAAACCCATCTTTTATGTTCCACATTTCTAGTTTTCATGTCAAATTCATGTTTTTTAAACTTAACCACACTATGGGGCATATTTATACTCTGTTTGCGCCGAATGTGCGTCAAAATTATTGACGCACAATCGGCGCAAACCCTGCCCCATATTTATACTTTGACGTCCGACCCCACCGGGCGTCAAAATTCCACCATGTGCGTCATTTTTTGGAAGGGGGAACCAGCCTTGCGTTAATTATATGCAAGGTAGGCGTTCCCTTCCAAAAAATGACTTTAAGGCCTGTGCCCCTTATTTATACCCTGGCGCACAGGAGGGGGTGGGCCTTAAAAAACGGCGCACAGCCTGATGGGCGCCGTTTTTTAACGCCTGGGTCAGGGCAGGCATTAAGGGACCTGTGGGCTCGGAAGGAGCCCAGAGGTGCCCTCCCCTGCCCCCAGGGACACCCCCTGCCACCCTTGCCCACCTCAGGAGGACACCCAAGGATGGAGGGACCCATCCCAGGGAAGTAAAGGTAAGTTCTGGTAAGTATTTTTTCCCGATTTTTTAAGTGGCATAGGGGGGCCTGATTTGGGCCCCCTATATGCCACTATGCCCAATGAACATGCCCAGGGGACATAAGTCCCCTGGGCATGACCATTGGGCAAGGGGGCATGACTTTCATGTCAATGGAGGCTGGGCGTCAAAGAAAATGTCGCAAATCCGGGTTGAGGCCTGCATTTTGCCTCAGACCTGACTTGCACCGTTTTTTGATGCACAACCCCCATTTTCCCATACGCCGGCGCTGCCTGGTGTGAGTCATTTTTTTTTACGCACACCAGTCCGCAGCGCCGGCTAACGTCATTCCATTAATAAGGCGCCCGCATGGCGCGTTGGAATGGCGTTAGCCGGCGGTAAAAAATTTTACGCACAACTGCGTTGGCGCAGTTGTGCGTCAAAAAGTAGAAATATGGGCCTATGTTTTTTGTCTTATTATCTATCCTCTTTGCCCTATGGAATTTTGTCATTCTTTCACTGTAACTCATCCTAATTTACATCTAATATACATTATTAGTTTAACTAACGAGCAAGTGCTCAATAGCGATATTATGTTTTTTTATTATTGACTCACATACAATAATTTCAACATTAGAAAAGAATATCTGTCTGAAGTCGTTAACTACTTTGTAAATAACCATACTGCATTTTTTTCAAAATAATTTGAATATTTGTGCAAGAAATGTGTGCATAAAACAACAATCATTGCCTTTTTCTTCTGGTGCCTCGACACCAGTGTAAAAGAGCACAAATGTGCTGCTCAAGAAAAAACATATGTAACCAAATGACCACGCAAATATAAAATAAATCAACAAGGAATTTCAGAAAGGAAAGCACATATATTTTAAACTTTGGAACCCTGTGAAGTGTGTTTGCTTATATCAATATTAGCACTGAAATTGTTTATTTCTTCCTATGTGATTTTTTTGTGGCACTAAATTGCCATAACACTGAAGTCCCATTTGACCAACTAGGCCGAGTGGCCTTCTGAAAGTGTATCCCCCACATGACTGTCGCCAGTTTTTTAGCTGTGGGTGTGTCTTTTCTATCGGTCTAGGGATATGGGTAGTCCAGTGGTTGATACTGTCTCTGTGAGTCAAATGGTCATTCTTTAGAGAGAATGTTTTTACCATAGTCTGGGTTGTAAGTGCACCTCCTGCTGATGGGTCATTGGGCATCTGCTGCTGCTGTTGCTGCTGTGCACCTGGAACTACCTATGGGATTTTGAACAGAGTAAAGACTATGAAGTGACCACATAGCGTTTATAAGAATAATTTTCCATTTTGTAAAATCGCAGGATAACAATGCTTATTTTACAATCTAATCTTAGTTTGCAAAAATTATAGCACAACAAATATATTCACATCATTTGAGTTGATAGAGAATGTTTTTGTATTAATTGGATTGAAACACAAATTCACTGAGAGGAATTCATATAAAATGGAAAACAAACCAAATAATTAAAAAGAAAGGTCACAAAACAATATGATCAACAATAAATATGCAACATTATTGGTAATAATAATACCATCATTGTAGAAGAGGGATAGGTCTGAGTCAAAAAGGAAAGAAACAAAGTATGGACAAGGATCCATGGAGTAGGGAAAGTGTGGGCAGAGCCCACTTGAACATGGAAGCTGCAAATCCCAAGGATCAGAACTGGTTTACATGGAGGAGAAATGAAGGGTGAAAGGGGAGAGAGTGAGAAAACTTGAAAAGTTGGCTACTGGGAGTGTTTCCCCATTAAAATGATCTACACTGGTTTACAAAAGAAATATTGCACCATGTTCAAATATCATTTTGAATAAAGTGATCAATTCCAGTTACCTTTGTAATTTACACTCACTTTTTCAAACCATTATATTGAAACCAACGGATTCAAAGTATGAAGATAGATTATCTCCAAACAAAGTACTATCCTCTAAAATCTAGAAACCTACACACTTAAATAGCTTTTAAGATACTGTGGGAACATACTTTTTACATTAGGAGTGTGCCACTTTTTTATACATGAAATGCATGTCTTGTGGACTGACACATTGCGCTGTAAGGGTGAAATATCAATATAAAATATGTTTTCTTCACAGTTGTGGCACTTTTCCCTGGTGTGTGTTAGTGCATTGTCATTAAACTAAAGTCCAGCCAGGGACATATATTTTTGTCACATATGTGGGTGGTGTACACACTTTAGCCCATATATGACATTCAACTTCCATGTCATAATTACATTTCCGGCACCATCTACTAAGACCTTACAAAAAAGTTAAATAGACAAATTGGGTGAAATAAATTTTACCAATCCCATTTTTAGGCCAGTGCTATCAAAGGGATGGGTGTGTCCCAAAGGTGAAATCAAAGAGTAAGTCTGAGTTTTGATGGTTGCATTTGGAAATAAAGTGGGTAATTGCCGTTTTTGCATTGATACCCTGATGTTACATACCAAGTCCTTGCCTTTTTCTCCTAGCACATTTCGGTATGCTTTTTTTCTAAAATATGTGTAGGGAAAGAAAACCCATGTGTTCTCACAAGTACACCACAATCAGTTTAAAGCCATCATTAATGTGTTTCAGGGCTTTCCTCAAATGTTTGCCATTTCCTATAATTTCAGTGATGAGAGCTGATTGACATTAATGAACAACAGCACTGTCTTTTAAATGGACAACTTGCAATTCCACCCTCATCAGTATTACAATGAAGCCCATAATTTGAGAAAAAATATTAATTTGCAGAGGAATAATTAGTACTTCACCTGCAAAGCACAATTCTTCTTTCATTTACATTTTGAAAAAATATTACATGTACTTTGATTTGGGATTCTGTATCCCAAAATTGACATATGGACCTCAGCTCCATCTCTTGTATTGAAACTTTCTAAACAGTTTGCATTGTGTCACATAGGCCATATCAGGTTTTATTGCATAGACTTCACCTGTGTTATTACTTACCCATTTCTCCACAGTGATCCTACTAAAAAAGGAGAAAACAAAAAGTACAGGAGATTCTCATAATATATTTAGATCTGCATCAAGTTACACCGCTGACAGGATGAAGGCACACATTTCCTTGTTACTAGTAGGCAGTTGTTGAACAAGGATTTGTTGATGTAAGATCCCAGCTGGTAGCCAGAATACCTTTAGTTAATGTTTCTTTTGCACCGTGGTCAAATGTGGTTACAAAACTTCTGTTAAAATATCCACTTACTGGTGCTGCTTGCTGGGGAACAAATCCACGCTGATTGATAAAGGGGGTGTTCTGTCAAAAAAATGTCAATTATGTGTTAGTTCTCACTTTTGTAGAGTGTAATAACTGACAATATGTGCAGCCCTCTTGAAAAACATAACATGACCTTAAAGTAATGATAGTCACCCATGTGTTCTCACAAGTATACCGCACTCAGTTTAATGCCATCATTAATGTGTTTCAGGGCTTTCCTCAAATGCTTGCCATTTCCTATATTTCCAGTGATGAGAGCTGATTGATATTAATGACACTTATGGGCATCAGAAACAAGAGTTGTAAAAAAATTTTTCAATTGCCTATATTCCAATTATTGAAAAGTTAGATATCTTCATAGAATTTCAATCTTCAATTACTTGACACCTAACTTAAAATAAGTGATTTTCTAATGTAAATTGATGACTGTGGCATCTTCTGTTTGAGAAAAATAATCCTACATATTGAAAATGGAAAATGATAGAAACAATAAGCAGTTTGTAACAAAACATTTAAACTTTTTTTACCTATTGCATTGTGTTGGACTTTTTTGCTTATGCAGGGTCATCCCCAATTTGTTTGCCTCCTGCCTCCTATTTTGTCTGATCTGTTGCTGTTGGCTTTTGAACTCTGAGCACTTTACCACTGCTAACCAGTGCTAAATTGCATATGCTCTCTGTGTAAATTGTATGGTTGATTGGTTTATCCATGATTGGCATATTTGATTTACTAGTAAGTCCCTAGTAAAGTGCACTAGAGATGCCAGGACCAGTAAATCAAATGCTACTAGTGTTCCTGCAGCACTGGTTGTGCCACCCACATAAGTAGCTCTGTAATCATGTCTCAGACCTGCCACTGCAGTGTCTGTGTGTGCAGTTTTAACTGTAAATTCGACTTGGCAAGTGTACCCACTTGCCAGTCCCAAACCTTCCCTTTTCTTACATGTAAGACACCCCTAAGGTAGGCCCTAGGTAGCCCCAAGGGCAGGGTGCGGTGTATGGTTACGGTAGGACATATAATAAAGTGTTTTATATGTCCTGACAGTGAAATATTGCTAAATTCGTTTTTCACTGTTGCATGGCCTGTCCCTCTCATAGGTTAACATGGGTGCTACCTTTAAATCTGATTAAAGTGTAGATTCCATTTGGGAGCGGATGGACATGTGGAGTTTGGGGTCTCTGAGCTCACAATTTAAAAATATATCTTTTAGTAAAATTTATTTTAAGATTGTGTGTTTGAAAATGCCACTTTTAGAAAGTGAGCATTTTCTTGCTTATACCATTTCTGTGACTCTGCCTGTTTGTGGATTCCCTGTCTGGGTCAGTTTGACAGTTGGGCTGGTTGAACCTCACCCTAGACAGTGACACAAAAGGAGCTGGGGTGTAGTCTGCATTTCCTGATGAGCCATCTGTGCTAGGGGGGAGGAGTGGTCACTTACACCTGAAAGGGCTGTGCCTGTCCTCACACAATGCCGTCTCCGACCCCCTGGTGAGTATCTGGGGCCTGGCCTGGGCAAGGGGATTTCACACTCACAAGAGACTTTACTTTGAAGTAGGCCTACTTCAAAGGAAAAATTGGGTATAAGAAGGGCACCCAAAACCACAGACTTTAGAACACTTCTGGAAACAAGAGGAACCTCTGCCTGGAGAAGAGCTGAAGAGCTGAGGAGAAGTGCTGCCCTGCCTGTGAATGTGCTTTTGTAGAGCCAGAGTAAGAAGGCAAAGACTGGACTTTGCGTGCCTTCCATCTTGTGAGGAAATCTCCAAGGACTTGATTTAGAGCTTGCCTTCTGTAGTTTGAAGTCTTAGGGACAGCAAAGACTTTTCTCTGCCAGCACCTGGAGTCTCTGGAGAGACTCCTGCTCTGACAAGTGGTGCCCTATCCAGTCCCTGGGCCCTTGAAAGGAAAGCTGGTGGAAATCCAAGCTGCTGCTGAATCCGGTGACGCCGTCTGCAACCGACCTCCTGATCTTCGCTGGAACACGATGACCTTCGCAGGCCCGATGCCACTGCAGCCCTGCTGAAGTCTGCGACTCCGTGGAAGTTGAAACACCACGTCGTGACCGACGCCACTCCAAGTGCGCGGATTCAACGTTTCGCACAGACAGCGTGATCCCTGACTTTGTGCATCAACTTGTTTTCACTCTTCACCAAAGGTACTGTACTTGGGGGTTCGATGCGACTCCATGCCCGGCGCCGCTGGTGTTGGCTTGTTGGGAACAACTCCGTCACGACGCCGTGTTAACACCTCATCTAAGCATTTTGTGTTTCTAAGCGCTATTTTTTAGTTTAATCTTTAAAAATTCATAACTTGACTTGTGTATGTCGGATGTTTGTTGTTTTGGTCTTGTTTTGTTTAGATAAATATGTCCTATCTTTCTAAACTGGTGTTGTGTCATTTTGTAGTGTTTTCATTAAGTTACTGTGTGTGTTGGTATAAATACTTTACACCTAGCACTCTAAAGTTAAGCCTACTGCTCTGCCAAGCTACCAAGGGGGGAAGCAGTGGTTAGCTGAGGGTGATTCTCTTTTACCCTGACTAGAGTGAGAGTCCTTGCTTGAACAGGGGGTAACCTGACTTTCAATAAAAGATCCCATTTCTAACATTGGTGATCAGCGGTTGGGATTTGGACTTGTATTTGTACTTGACATACAGTGATTAAGTGTACACTACTGTTTTGATCTCAGAACACTACGGGGGTTATTCTAACTTTGGAGGAGTGTTAATCCGTTAAATGGACTCGTAATACGGCTGGTGGTAAATCCGTCACTTTTCCGTCACTTTTGGGACGGATTAACACCTCCTCCAAAGTTAGAATAACCCCCTACGTGTCCACATACTACTTGTTTGGTGATCAGCGGTTGGGATTTGGACCTGTATTTGTACTTGACATACAGTACACACTGCAGATTCATATCTACAAGGTCACATGAAGCCAACCAGTGTAGTTTTTAATGTCCTTGTATATATGGAATGAGACAATGCAGCGCAAGTTGTTGCTTTGCCTCACATTGCGATAGGGAAGAGTGCCATGCACGTTACGGTGAGTGTTTCCACGTAACACCCATGACATTTGACACATATCCAGATTTACAAGATTTTTTAATCTTGGGAATGGGTCAAAAGCCTACACCATCCAAGAGGAGGCATAATGAAGAGAAATAACTTATTTCCCATCGTTTTCTCCTCTTTCTATGTGTGCTGCATCTTGCAGCACACATAGAAAGAGGAGATCACCTCCATTGATTGTTTTTTGTGGAGGAGGGTGTCCCTTGTGGAGGAGGGTGTCCCTTCCTGCACAAAAACAAGCATTCCTACAACACAAACACCCTTGCACCATAGTGCAAGGGCACCTGCGTTGGTGCTAGGCTGCCCATTGTGCACCAGAGCAGGGATAAAGTACAGGAAAGATATCTCATAGATACAGAGCATTCCTGCCCTTTCCTTTTGATGCAGGGCAGCTCAGCATGATTCCTTGCAGTGTCGCTCTGCACCAACACCTCAGAAATGAGTCCCTGTTTTCAAGACTCTTCGATTAAACTACAGAAGTCCAAAGAGTTTGCTTCTTGTGCAGCAGTTAAAAAAATTTATGATTTGGTGTTTTCCGGTTTTTATATATCTCTAGAACACAACACTACACCAAAAGGTTAGGCGATAAAGTACCTGGGTTATATGAATAAAAAATACTTTCTACTGATTTTGTTCAAATGGGCATATTTTGGAAGAAGGTGAGTATTTAAATAGGAATGCACTTGGAGTGAAAATGGAAATAGGACAGCAGAATCAGTCAAACATTTGTAGGCACCCTTGCTATATTGCATGTTTTACAGATCCTTAAACACAAAAAGAATCTCGTGTGCACTTACTTAATGAAAATATGCAAATCCTTCAAAGATTTTAGCATTTCTCCGGCATCACAGCTTACTACTATAGTATAAGTTCAACATAAAGACGGTTTTCTGTAATCAACACAGTCAAATGGTTGGTCTACCATTCAACCAATTTAGTGATCAGCATCCTAAAATAATTCCATACTGGTGTAATTTTAAAGATCTCTCCCCAAAAAAAATTCAAGGCATTGTCTATTAGAAATATGAATGTACACTTATAAATAATTGTACTGGCATATCTAAATGAAATTTAGGTGCACAAATATTTTTGGGATTCAGGGCCTTACAGATAGTTGTGTATTTGTTTTAGCTATTTTAGGGTGGAAAAGTGAATTATCATAATCATTTCTCTTTCTCATTTCTTAAAGCTAAGTTGTAATCAGTCAACCATGTACAAATTGAACTCAAGTTCACAGATGTGGTGGATAAAGTCACACTTTCAATGCATTGCTAAATGATGCATTGGCACCTTTGAACAACCACTGTTACCAAGAACATTTTTCTCAGACTCATTTCCTCAAAATCTCCTATGAATGTAGTTAATAGGCCTCAAGATATACACTCCTGAATATGAATATTTAGTACCTGGTCATTGGGCTGCTGCTGTCCTGGTTGTTGCGGAGCCTGTTGTGGAGGTTGCTGTTGTTGTGGGTACATGAAGAATGGGTAATATTGCATCATCTGTTTGGGGGGAAAATAGTGAAGGAGTGCCAGTTCAAATATAACTGAGGAGGGATTTTTAGGGAGAATCGCATAGCCATCATCCTGGAAAAGGATGGTGGAACCTAGAAGGCTCTACTAAGTACAACATCTTTGTGTTTTCATCCACATTTTCACACTTAGAGGGCAGACATTGTGTGCATGGGGGACCTTTGTCCCAAAAAGACAGCTAGCACCTTCAATATATTCACAAACAAACTGAACTTGCTAATAATAAGCAAATAGCTCAACTCACCATAAAGGGAACTTATTCTGTCTCCAAACAATATGGCCCCAAAATAAAAATTCCCCAAAACGTTGATTTGCATTTTGGGTTTAATGAGTCTACCGAGTTCATATTTGGGTGGTTCTATCCAGTGAAGAAAAATTGTGAGAGGGGCATGATTAATTTTTCATTTTTTTTCAAAATCGAGGTTATTATGTCTGCCCTCCAAGTTCAATATTGTGGACCACATGTGAATTTACACGCAAGATGGAAGTACTTTGAAGAGCCCAAAAGGTTTGCATTTCCTGATCTACTAGGGATCAGGTATCCTCATTCCTTGAATCTCAGGAGATTGTCAGTGTAATGAAAGGTTCCCTTAGGATCCAGTGCTAGAGGATTTAATTTATTGCTAAAGAGCTTTGGTTGCTTTTCCATCTGGTTAGTGTTGTCAATATTACTGTTTTTGGCTCTCAGATGTTAGCAACATTCATGCTGATTCTTGATGGTGAACTGTTCTTTGTTACGCATTTGGGAATAGAGACCACTTGACAGGCAGTTGTATGACAAGTAGTATTGGTGGTCTGCCAAAAATGTGACATGGTTTCCAAAACACATTTTTGTTTGCAAATCAGATTTAACCTCCTTTAATACAGGATCGATTCCACGATCAAAGCAGACACAGACTGACCATGGGTACGGCCAAAATTGCATTGACAAGCAATTTTTGCTAAAAATGTGAAAATCGATAAACTTTACAAATACATTGCAGTTTAACGATACATCTAAGGAGATTATAGAAAGTTGAATTGAAAAGTAAAGAGAACTTAGATTAAAGATGAAGGGTTAATAGGGAATCAAGAGGACCTTAGGAAAAAAGAAACCATGGGCAAAGAGGCAAATTGATGAAAGAAGGAACAGTGGCGTATGGCAGAAAGGTGAGGGTAGGTGAAATGTGACAAAGTTTGGGACATATAGAGAGAGCTGGTTTGTGTGCACATGCTAATAATTAAAGCAACCAAAAATGCGTTCCTAAAAATATAACTGCAACATTTTAAACAACCTATAGTTTACCTGGCCCTGGCCCTGGCCCTGTCCTTGTGGGTAGAACAGATATGGCATCACCTAGTGGATAAAACAGAGTGACATAAAACAAAGACAAAAACATTGAGAATATGGCTTTTCATCAGTAGGGTACCTGAAAAGAATTTTAACTTCATTAAAGCACTACCTAGTGATTACAAAAATACAGATGACACTGAGTTGGAATTATAGAAGTGAATAATTATGATTGAGTATTAATGAAAACAAATGTTTGTCATTTCTTTTAATTGGAGAGGAGATCTGACTCCATTCGCACCAGATCTTCCTATATCACTGAAGATGAGGATACATTATAAATATTGGTTATGAAGCAAATTATTTTAGGTATGGCTATTTGATATTTGTAAAATATGCGACTGACAGTCATAAGAACGAGCGTGTACCTGGAATATTGCGGTGGAAATCTCAGTGCCACAAAATATCATGGGCACAATATTAAGGGACAAATAAGCCAAAGATAAGTAAGCATGGATTTTCTACACCTAACTCCACATATTATGTGCCTTGATAATATATTCAAGGTATCTAGATGTGGAGTTAAGAATAGTAAATTCATACTTTCTCTATATACAGTTAGATTTCGATATTTTGTCTCTTAAAATTCTGCCCACAATTTTAGTGTATCGTGCTATTGCTAGTCTCGATAATCCGTATTACGGACATAAGAACTGTTTGCACAACAGGAAAGGCAATACTGTTTGAAACATGCTTTATTATTAGCCCGGCTCAGGGAAAGATTGAGGGCAAGAACGATAGGGTTAGCATTGCTGAAATGATGGCGGACTATTGTTTGAAACATGGCATCAGACACACAAAAAGACTCCAAGGTCTCTGCATTTGTTCATCATTAGGTTTTTGCTAAGCCTGAAGACGGTAAATGAGGTGCAACTCAATAAAAGAGCATAACAACGTAAGCATACATAACACTGAAGTATATACCCTCGTATAAGAGATAAAAAAATATCTAAGCAGCGCTATGAACAAAATAAATAGAAACAATGAGAAAGAATGATGAATTACCTAACAGAAAGTAATTGTCTTTGTTCCTAAACACAAACAATTGACTGAAATGGTAATTCATTATTTGGCTCAGGAGCTGTCAAACGGCTGGGGTGGTGGAAGCTCCACCTCTGCCATTCCATGTCCACCAGCCTGGTAGATTTGCATCTTTTTTTTGAAAGTGCTCTCAATAGCATCGCAGGAAATCTTTCTGTGAAATTGCATTGCCAATTGGCCGTCATTTCATGGTCGCCCAGTTGGATTTTGCTTTACTTGCCAGAAAGTTGACTTCCGAAAAAAGCCATATCCCTGATGAGATGGGAGTCTTCTCCCTGTGTGTCTGAGGCATGTTTTTTTTTTCATGCAGGGAATACCGCCCTTGTATTATATAACCTAAATATAGCAGGATTTCTGATGCCATGGTGAGGGTGGTTCTCCTGCAGCGACCACCTAGGCTCCTAGGCTCCAACGTTCAAAACCAAGCAGTTCCCCCACCTCTAAATAAAACCAGGATCTAGGAGTGTTGTGGTCCGGGAACAAGCTTATTTTTGGCATGTGTCTTATTATGGCACCATTATAAATAATGCCCTTACCTAAATCCCAGCTATTGACAGAAAGGTGATCAAAGCTTAAGTAAAAGATTTTTCCTGTTACCACATGACACGTTCGCAGGACCATGTCCTGTGGGCCATCGCTTCACATGCCAGGGGTGTGAGGTGCACTCAAATAAAAATAAAACTCCAAACGACAATTGAAAAATAAGGTAAACTGATCAAATAACAATGGACAAAATTGGGAAATAATAGAAAAGAAAAGTAAGGGTTGTCACCCATTTCTTGGTTTGGAAGGTTAGAGATTGGATTGTTGGACCATGTTTTTCCACAAGAGCGAGTCACATAAGTGCCACAGCAGGAGAATGAGATGTTCTACACTCCAGTGTCTTTTCACGCTTTATTTTCATTCACTACACATCTCCTTATCCCCTTTTCTACCTCTGTATTTTACTCTTCTTTAGCCTCGTTGTCTATATGCTGATAGAGAATATGCAGTCCTGTCTGAGTACTATAGGCTGTAACTCAAACATGTAGTGAGAACGAAATTCGACAGTTCACACACATTCATAGCACTGCATTGCCTCCTTCCTGTACTTGATTAAAAACAGATCCCCCTCTTGCACTGTCACAAGGAAACACAAAGCTGCATTACTGAATACAAAAAAGAAAAGGATAAATGTGGTTCTGCACATCAATTTCTCACAGAAAGAGCACTGAGCTGAGTGTCCGTAGGGCTTGGACTACAAGGCAGAGGAGAAAAGAAAGTGCACTCACTTGGTTAGGCTGTCCATTCTGCTGTGGCATTTGTGGGTTGGCAGGGTCCTGTTGCTGGGCTTGCTGAGTTTGCTGGGCACCTTGACCAGGAGCCTGTGGTGGCAGGCCTTGCCCTGGGAAGGCAATCTGATTTGGTAGCTGTCCTACAAACGGTCCCCCTGCTCCATATCTCACCTGCCCAAGGCCAGGTATCTGTTGCTGAAGAATTCCAGGAAGCAAGCGGCTCAGTGTCGCTCCCTACATGAGCAAAATAATTATATGAATAAGTATAACTACAAGCGCTCTCTCTCTCTCTCTCTCTCGCTCTCTCTCTGTATATATCTATATCTATATATGTATATATGTATATATATATATATATATATATATATATATATATATATATATATATATATACATATATAGATATAGATATATACACATATATATACATACATGCATCATGTATATATGAATATATATTTACAGGGAGAAAGAGTATGCGCATAACGGGCAATTTTCACATGGTCAAATATCACCATATTGCCACTGAGGGTATCTTGGGACCTCATACATCACGAGGCAGAAGGCAAAGTGGTGTCAAACTGAACCCTGAGATTGTAATATCAGACCACATTACACTTGTTATCAGCTATGCATCTTGTTATGACATGGTTATTTTGGGGTAGTTAGCTTGAGAAAGCTGTTTTCTTCAAAATGCAGCTAGCAACTGGCACTGATTAGATTTTAAATGTTTAGGTTTAACCTTCTTATATAAATTGCTGACAAGATAATGGGCAATAGAGAGGGTCAGTGGACTTTTTTGATTCTGTGCCTTCCGCTTTTGACAAATAATCATGGATTTAGAAACCTGCCACATAACGTGCCACATAGACGGCATATTTTTTTTCTTCAGAGTTCACATATAGATTTCTATCTTAAATTTACGAAAATAAAATAGCCATGGCATGTGGCACATCATTTCGGTGTTTGTTGCTTAGTATAAATACACTTGCTGCCTAATTGTGTCTACCATGTTGCATAATCCTAGTAGGTCAAACAATGGTACTGAGTGGTTTGGGGGCTGTTCATCATGATGATGAATTCCATATTTCACAGGGACAATTAAAATATTTTCAACATTTCATGACTCTATGTAAAATATGAGTTTTTATACTACTGCATTTTCTAGAGCATCATTGCTCATTAAAGGCTTCACCTCTTGTAAGCCATGGCCCCGCCACACCATTATCAATGGTAACAAATTGCATGTTTTCCCCCTGCACATCTGCATAAATGGTTTATGCCACAGTATTTTTTTAATATGTACTTGTTTTAACAAAAATATTTCACCAAAACCAGGTATAAGAGGTTCAATAGCTGCATCAGAGTAAAATGCGATTGAGGAGACTTTGTCACTACTGGGAGAATTGTTTTACTGTTCAGTAATTAGTGCATACAGTCTGTGAGGCAGTAAAAGGTTTTACAGTGCACTTATAATAATCATGAATTTATTTTGCACTGTAGTAATAAATATGAGAATGTGCGATTATTAGTACAGTTATTCTAAATAACGTGTTACTGAGCCACATTTATCCTCACTGCTGTGGTACACAAGTATATTATTTCACGTTACTAGGCATCTATCTGAAAACTAGAGAAGCTTTTCAGTGAGGATATGCAAGTGGAATTGTCTACACATGCCTATCCCTCTGCTGCTTATTATAACATACTTTCTATTACTGAATCCCATTTCCTTTACTTAACACTCACAACATGGTGGCACGCTTTCTATTGCCACACTGTGAGGTGAAAACACTACCAGATCTATTTAACTTAGCTAGTTGTACCTGATTTTTAAAAATTCGGTGGAGAAAAACAACCATTTTTACCAACATTTACAAGTTGGAGTAAAAAACTGCAACTTTTCAAAGGCTGGAATGCTTTATGTTTTGCCACTTTTTTGTTTAATTTGTGACTTCGACAAACTATGTCACAGATATTCCTATTTCACATTAAATGAATCCTCTTAAGATGTACCTTTCCTGGTCTTATAATTTGACATATCATTCACTCCTGCACATTCTTCTCCTCAAACCCATCCATCCTAGTATTTTTGATACTTTAATTTCCTCTATAGTATGTGTAGATCTGGCGCGTAGACTTTTTTATGTCAATCATGGGTATTACATCCACAGTTTTGCAAAAATAGAAAACTGAGATAAAATTCCATGCAAGTGCTGATTTGGCTTGGGTGGAGTTCGTGGAGTTCTGCTACTTGGAACACCGCGAAGTGCAGAAAAAACTGCCACGCTACTTGGAGTTCCACGAGTGGCAGAGTGCAGTAAGTCGCGCTGCTCTTGTCAATTTTTAATGACAGGAGTTTGTCTGGTGCTGTGAAATCAGCATTGCACAGCGCAAGAGGCCGCTGATTCTTTTTGTTGCTCGAGTAGATGTTCCACTCGAACAGCAGCTTACTCAACGCGAACGGCAGGTTTCTCAATGTGAGCAGTAGCGACCTGCCGCGACTGCTCACATTGAGAAATCTTGCCAGGAGGTGGTCTATTCTTTGATTGTTCTCGCTCGCACTCGGCAACCGACAGTTGGCAAGCACGAGCAAGAGGAAAATCTCTGTCTGCGCCACTCTGCAGAGTTTTTGGAAACTCCGCGTGGAGCGTTGAGTGGGAAAAACTCCACAAGCTCCACCGGCGGAGCAGAATTCATTGCCTACCCCCTAGCGCTGATGATGGCTACACAAACAGAGTGATTATGTCCAGACAGTGCAGTATCGTCCTTTGGCTCTGGTTTACTGTACCTGCAGCTGTGGTGGAAGAAGACCATTGTTGAGACTCAGGGCCAAGAGTACCTATGAGACAATAAAACAAATAATTACAAAGAAAAAACAATGAAAGGCTGAGCACAGATATGTATTATGGTCAATTAACTTGATTTTGAAAATCGTGGTGGTTTGGATTTACACCGAAGTTAAACTACTAAACTTGACTTTTTACCATCAATACCCAGTTAGTCCTGCCACTGAAAAGTATTGTGTATTTCTACCAATCTTCTCTTAGGGATACTCATGCCTACCTGGGGGTAAGAGAACTTACAAGAGCTTAAATGTTTTTGGTCAACTCCAGTTTGTTTTTTGTGATTGTTTCAAAAAGCATTTTGAGAGTTTCCGGGGTTCTTTCATGATGCTTTGCCAAGGAATTCTTCTGCATAATTTAGACCATTTAAATCACAAAATGATGGTTACCAAACACTGGAAGTGGAGGGCGGAAAGAGGGATTGGGGAGGTGAGAGAAATTATATTAATTAGTAGACAACCTAAATCGAATTGTTGTACTATTGGAAACAACATGGTTAAAACCTGGCGAAGGATGAAAGGTTGCAAATGCCCA